>NC_058089.1:48131825-48737590 GCF_014858855.1 Bufo gargarizans
TACATGACAATCTCTTTCTAACAAAGCTAGAACCAGTCCTGGACCTCACATGGATCAAGAGATCTTCCCGTTCATTATATGAAGCTAGCAGCTCAAGGAGGCGTGTCTCAGCTCTCCCTATCACAGCTCAGGAGGCGTGTCTCAGCTCTCCCCATCACAGCTCAGGGGGCCTGTCTCAGCTCTCCCCATCACAGCTCAGGGGGCGTGTCTCAGCTCTCCCTATCACAGCTCAGGAGGCGTGTCTCAGCTCTCCCTATCACAGCTCAGGAGGCGTGTCTCAGCTCTCCCTATCACAGCTCAGGAGGCAATTGAAGGATTAAACTGAGCATGTGCGGCCATCTCAGTGAGCCAGTCAAAGAAATTAGAAAAACCAACAAACAGCAGGTGGCGCTATACAGATACATTGAATTACTCACTATCTATATGAAAATTTTAATTACATGCAATTATAAAAGTATTTAGATGCAGGTGCTGGTTTGAAAACTGTAGAATATATTTTGTGGGGCAACCCCTTTAAGGGCCTAATGACTACAACGATTTAACACTGATCCTGCAATCAGTGTGGGGTATTCCATATACCCCACAACAAGCACGCAACTCTGCGGGTTTACCGTCTAGTTTTTCACACCGCCTCCAACTCTATTAATGATAGAAAGCTATATAATCTCGGAGACATCAGCTGTACTGCGGATAATCATGTGAGGTATACCATACACTAATTTGCTGCGTACTTCTCCTTTAAGATGGCACGAAATCGGCTAATGAGCCCTGGACATGTCTCGAGCGTAATGCTTTTTTTTTCTTTTGCGGGCTCATTAAATATTGAAATGCTTGTTATAGGATGAAGTCAGCAAGTTAGATGTTGAGATTTCAGGTAAGTATTTCCTATAGGTGGGTCATTTAATTAAGATGGCATCAGTGTTTCCAGGGCACCGGATGAATTGCTATTTCAAGTGATTCATACGATGCATTAGTGATCACGGGCACACATCGAGCTGAGGTTGGCGGCCGTCCAGGCAGCGCTGGGTTACATCTCTTTAGATGAGGAAATGTTCCTGATTTAAGATAGAGTACTTATGAATGAGGACGTCATGTCAGACATTTAAAGGGCCGGTAGACCCGTAAACTATGTGCAGTAACATGCTCTTTGTTCGAAAGTCAGTATGTCATCAAGGTAGATCTTTAAATTAGAGCATCTGTTAGGCTACTTTCACACTTACGTTCGGAGCGGATCCGTCTGGTATCTGTGCAGACGGATCCGCTCCTATAATGCAAACAATGGTATCCGTTCAGAACGGAACCATTTGCATTATATTTCAGAAAAAAGTCTAAGTGTAATTTGTATTCAGACGGATCCGTCCTGACTTTACATTGGAAGTTAATGGGGGGGCGGATCCGTTTGAAAATTGCACCATATTGTGTCAACTTCAAACGGATCCGCCCCCATTGACTTCCATTGTAACTCTGGGCGGATCCGTTTGCCTCCGCACGGCTGAGCGGAGCGGAAGCCAAGCGGAGCCATACTGATGCATTCTGAGCGGATCTGCATCCACTCAGAATGCATTAGGGCTGGACGGATCCGTTCGTGAGAGCCTTTAAACGGAACTCACAAGCGGAGCCCCGAACGCTAGTGTGAAAGTAGCCTTAGATGTTGTTGGGTTCAATCACGACAATTGAAAAACCTGCATACCCCATAGTCCTGATTATGGTTGCCGTTAATAGGGGTACAGTCCCCATAGTCTCTATTAAGTTTGCCTTTAATAGGGGTACGGTCCTCATAATCCTGATCACTGTTGCTTCTAATAGGGGTACAGTCCTCATAGTCTTGATCAAGGTTGCCTCTAATAGGTCCTCCTAATCCTGATCAAAGTTGCCTTTAATAGGAGTATGGTACCCAGAGTCCTGAGTAAGGTTGCCTCTAATAGGGGTACAGTCCCCATAGTCCTGAGCAAGGTTGTCTCTAATAGGGGTACAGTCCCCATAGTCCTGAGCAAGGTTGTCTCTAATAGGGGTACAGTCTCCATAGTCCTTGCCTCTTATAGGGTTATGGTCCCCATAGTCCTGATCAAAGTTGCCTTTAGTAGGTGTACGGTCCCCCTAGTCGTCCTGATCAAAGTTGCCTTTAGTAGGGGTACGGTCCCCCTAGTCCTGATCGAGGTTACTTCTAATAGGGGTACAGTCCCCATAGTCCCGATCAAGGTTGTCTCTAATAGGGAAACGGTCCCCACAGTCTTGATCAAGGTTGCCTCTAATAGGGATAGTTTCTGAGTCACAGTTTTTAAACTGGCTTGACGAATGTAGAACATATTTACCCGGTTAGATATGGGCCCCCAGGCTAAGGAGACCCTGGCATCTGCCCTGGTTGTCTGAGTTGATATCACTGTGGGTAAGCTGCGTCCAGTTAATCATTTCCCTCTAGCGGCCACTGCAGGGCAGATGTGGTATTGCATGTTGGCCATTGATGTGAATGGCTGAGCCCGGGATTGCCAGAATGAGAGCCATTAGTCTGGACCAAATTATGAGATTCGTATGCCCTATTAGGGGTGATGTTCATGGTGAAATAATCCCTTTAAGGCTAAAACTACCACATGTCCGACATTTATTCCGGCAGCCTCTCGCCGTGCCTCGCCGGGAACTCTTCCCCCGCCCCCTTTATAGTCAATGGGGACGAAGCAGCAGTCCGGGGGCACAGGTTCACTAGCGGCAGGACGGATCCGAACAGGCTGTTCACCTGACGGAACAGCCTGCCGAGGTCCGTGCCGCTAGTGTGAAAGTAGCCTAAGATACAGAAAACAATACTTAAAGACTTTTCCAGGATTAAAAAAACATTGCCACGCCTGTCCACAGGTTATGTCGGGTGTTGCAGTTCTATTGTAGTGAATGGGGCTGAGCTGTAATACCACACGCAGAGCGTGGACAGGTGCGACGCTGCTTTTAGAAGGAAGCAGGCACGTTTTTTTTAAGAACGGTATGCAGGAATGTTCGATTCATATTGAGAGCCCACCAGGCATAGTGAGGACGCCAGAGATACTTTTGCTGTGAACATGTCTGTAATTTGGTTGATGAATGCAAATGGAGGATGGAGTCTGATCTCCTTCTGGCTGTGGTCCAGACCTGCCTGCCATGGACTGGATGCATTAAGATTGTTCTGGCTCCGGTCCTGCTTTAGGCTTCTGAAGTAGTGCGCGACTTCGGCGCACAGGATATCTGATAAATGTATAATTACAGGGGAGTCTGACCTCTGGGACCCCCAAAGATCAGGAGAACTGGTGTCCACTGTGTGAATGGAGCAGTAGCGCACATGCCTGACCATTGCTCCATTCACTTTCCATGGCATTGCCGTCCACAGGGCTCATTTGGTTCTGACCCATGCGTTCTGTTCTTTGATTCACACAAGGGTATTGGAGACCAACGGCGAGGGTCCCATCGGTCAGGATCATAAAGGTAGATAGGTCATTAATGTTGCTTGTGGGTCAACCATTTTTTTTGTGCACATGTGTCGCTCAAGCCTTCACCCAAACGTTTTGCAGCTGGGAAAAAGTTTCCAGAATGCTGCCACATAAGATCTAGAAAATAATCCAAAATGGAATCATAGGAGATCCAAGATCTGGAACAGGGATCAGCAACCTCCAGCTCCCAGAATGCTTCATTCACTTCTGTGGGAGTTAGAAGAACAGCCAAGCATGTTTGCATGCTGGGAGTTGTAGTTTCACAACAGCTGGAGTGCCGACGGTTGCTGATCTCTGATCTAGAACTTGCTTGTGGCTATGAAGGTAGAACACCCTCTAACCCCATTAGACTCCACATGGACTGTATGGGTTTGCATCTGTGTAGCTCTGGCTCCAACTTAAAATCTATGCTTGGCCTGCACCTAACCACCGAAGATGGCCCCCCTGCACCATGTATCACGAGGTCCCCCTTGGTGGAGTATAGGCAAATAATGACATCATTGTACATTCAGCATGCTCTATCATTACTCCATACATTACCTGTTCATTGCCTCCTGGGTCTGGTGTAATTATGAGCTCCCAATACTATTTAGGTGACAATGAGGGATCTCCATAGGGACGTCAGGATCCCACATCCTTCATCACCATAATGAATAATTACAATTACAGACACCCTCAAGGTTCCTGTTCAGTACCGTGTAGCATGATATAAGATGTATGTACACCGGGGTCACATTACATACTGTACATACATGTGCTGCATGAGACGTTATATCTTCTCACCCTGGTCACATATGTTCTTTTGCAGAAGTCGTTCAGCGCTGCACTCCAGTCAGATATCACTACACATCCTCCTCGCTGCCATCAAACCTGCCAATCAATGTCACCAAGACCATCCGTCAAGACGAGTGGCATGCTCTGCGTAAGTACCCCATGCCTTCACGCCCAGGCCACGTATCCATTTCCTATACTAGCATTGCACAACCCTTTAAGGGCTCTTTCACACAAGCGGATTCCGTGCGTGGAGTCCGCTGCGTGAAAGAGTGCCAAGCCGCGCTCTGGACAGCAGAGACATGATAGATAATGCTCCATGTCTCTCTGTGATCTTTTTACTACAAAATCACAGAGAGATCAATCATGTTAATGCTCCGTGTCTCTGCTGTCCAGAGCGCGGCTTGGCACTCTTTCACGCAGCGGACTCCACGCACGGTATCCACTCGTGTGAAAGAGCCCTAACTGTTACTCCAGTCACAATTTGGGCAACCAGGCAGGCTAGACACATAGGGGGTCATTTGCTAAGACCGGCTTTTTACACCTGTCTTAGATTCCCCGCTGCTCTGCTGTAAGAGTCGCCTAATTCATGATGAGGCATGCGCCTTGTCAAAATTAGGCGAAACTACAGCAGCCGTGCCCCTGGCTGGAGTAGTTTTCTGTCCAACTGCCGAACACGGCATAAAACAGGCTGTGCCACTTTAAAATTGTCACACAGCCGGTCCAAAAAAAAAGGGTGAATATTTTTACGCCTAAAATAGTTGCAAGCCGGAGCCTTGTCATAAATTAGGCGCTTTCTCTTCCAGCTCAGGGGAGAGACAAAGACTAACGTAAAAATCTTGTCTTTGTAAATGACCACGAATATGTTGCTGGGGCCTGTTAAAAAAAATCCCAAGAGCTGAACAACAGTGACTGTAAGGCCTCATGCACACGACCGTAGTTTTGGTCCGCATCCGAGCCGCAGTATTTGCGGCTTGGATGCGGACCCATTCACTTCAATGTAACAAGAAAAACGGTCCAGCTTCACTGAAGATACTTGAGGCTTTATTTAAATCCCGTGCAGATAAAAACCAACATACAGCAATGCAGAAAATCGACCGGTTTCGGATCACTACAAGTA
This sequence comes from Bufo gargarizans, assembly GCF_014858855.1. Lineage (NCBI taxonomy): Eukaryota > Metazoa > Chordata > Amphibia > Anura > Bufonidae > Bufo > Bufo gargarizans. The sequence goes on from NC_058089.1 coordinate 48,137,166, forward strand.
CGGATCCTTAGTCATGATGTACATCATGACTAAGGATCCGTACTTGTAGTGATCCGAAACCGGTCGATTGGACCGTTGTTCTTGTTATTTTGGAACTTACTGTGCGCCAAGGTTCAGAGCGAGGTCCGGGCTCCTGGTTCCCTGTGGATGAGCGCGACATTTTCCAGTGTTTTCCATTCACTTCAATGGGGCCGCAAAAGATGCGAACAGCACTCTGTGTTCTGTCCGCATCCGTTGCTTCGTTCCGTGGTCCACAAAAAAATATAACCTGTCCTATTCTTGTCCGTTTTACAGACAAGAATAGGCAGTTATATTAATGGCTGTTTGCGTCGTTCCGCAAATTGCGGAACGCACATGGACGCCATCTGTGTTTTGCAGATCCGCAATTTGCGGACCGCAAAACACACAACGGTTGTGTGCATGAGGCCTAAAACTGTGAAAAATGACTGACAGATGTTTTATCAGATTTCTGTTGGCTGCCATGTGCCAAGTCATGCATGTTTGCCACACAATGAGGCCTCTTGCACACGAACGTTGTGCATCTGTTCCATGATCCATCCACACGGCAAAAAAATAGAACAAGTTTTCATTTTGTGCGGTGCGGAGGCACGGACAAAAACACCACAGAAGCACTCCGTAGTGCTTCATTGGGGTTCCGATCCGTGCTTCTGTTCCGCATCTCCGTGATTAAGGGCCAAAACTTTTGCGTGCAAGAGGCCTAAGGCCTCATGCAGAAGATGCATATTACAGATTTTCCACCTGGATATTCATGCGGAAAATCCACAGCGTGAGGGTGCATGCTCACCACTGTGTGAAAGCCGTTCCCGTGTTGGGGATCCGCTAGACGTGGGCACCAGCCATGTAACACCCAACATCGCGATGTGGACCGGTTGACTTCAGTAGGTCCGCAAAACGTGGCGAAACATAGGACATGTTCTATCTTTTGTGGCACTGAGGCACAGACCCAGAAGGGCTTCCATGTGCTTCCGGGTCTGTGCCTTAGCACCGGAAAAGACACCTGGATACGGGGTGCACACGGGCAGCGCCCTGTGTTTAGTAGAACCATGGCTTGCGGTCCACAGCACAGGCATGGCCGTCCTACAGTCGTGTGAATGCACCCCAACACGTACATTAGGTTTTCAGAATCTCATATACACGGTGTGGAAATTGACCTGCAGTCGTCAGAAGTTTCAGTCCAGACTTTTCAATGCATCAAAATCCACAAGTAACACATGCGTATTTGGGACAGAAACGCAGTGAAAATCGTAAAAACTTTACTGCCCTGTGCATGTTTTCTAAATGATCTTCTGTTTCCCTCCCCCAGATCTGCGGCGGATGACAGCTGGCTTCATAGGGATGGCGGTCTCCATCATCCTGTTCGGATGGCTCGTCGGCGTGTTGGGTTGCTGCAAGGAGCATGACCTGATGCAGTATGTGGCGGGGCTGCTGTTTCTCATGGGAGGTGAGAGGACTGTTCACTGCACTTCAGGTCATGGAGTAAAGCTAATTATCAGCTATTGACTTGTCTCCTCACAAAGAGATCATAGATTGATGATCAGCTCCTCCAGCTGAGGACACAGGGATGGGGGGGGAGGGGCGCTCTGTATTCATTTTTAAGAGGTCTTATGGGACCCTTCACAAATTATGTTGTCACACGGGGCGCAGTCTGATTGATTATGTCTGCCCATACATTAAATGTATTCTGTGGTAGAAGCGAAAGGGAGTCTTCCTCTAAAACAAAAAGATGTCATTTATATCAAGTTCAGGAAAAGCCGGATGATATCCAATGGGGGAGATTTATCAAAACTGGTGCAAAGGAAAACTGGCTTAGTTGTCTATAGCAACCAATCAGATTCATCCTTTCATTTTCCAAAGGAGCTTGGAAAAATGAAAGGTGGAATCTGATTGGTTGCCAGTTTTCCTTTACACCAGTTTTGATAAATCTTCCCCAATATGTCTGCCACCCAGCTGTCTCAGATGAAAATTCTGCTGTCCCCCTGCTTTCATATAGCTATACCTAAGCATATTTAAGCAGAATTGCATTATGGTCCGTGGTAACGGAATCCATAACACAATTCACCTTTTACCAGCAAACGAAGAGTGAACGAATTTCATGACCTGAAATTCGCTCATCTCTAGTGACAATCTCTGTAAGAGCTGCAATGACGGCCATATTGGACAACAGTGTCTAAAAGGAAAACTGTATGTGTAGCCCATAGCAACCAATCACAGTACAGCTTTCATTTCTTCTAGTGCTCTTTGAAAATGAAAGCTGCGCTGTGATTGGTGGCTCTCTTTTAGTCATCCCAAAAATTGTGGTAAGCTGATACTGTGCCAAGGTGCCCCCACAGTAATAGTGCTCCCAAAAGTCCTACCAATAAGAATAATTCTCTTCTAGAGCAAACATGGTGCTCCTACAGTGCCCCCAACATGTCCCCAGTGTCCCAGAAGTAATAATGCTCCCATAGTGCCCATACTAGTAATCATGTTCCCCATTGACCCCCAGTAGTAATAAAGCCCATCATAATGCCCCCCCAGTAGTAATAATTCTCCGTATTATGTGCCAGTGTAAGAAACACCCCCTTTTAATGCCCCCAGTTGAGTTGTCCCCATAGTGTCCCCTAATGTGCCAGTATAAAATACCACTATATAGTGCCCCCAGTAAATGCCCCATAGTGCTCCTCTCTCCCCTTCTTCCTAGTGTTCCCCATAATGTACCAGTATAAAATGCACCATATATAGTGCCCCAGTAGATGCTCTGTGTCCCCCATAATTTGCAAGTATAAAATACTGCTTCTTAGTGCCCCCATAGTACTCCTCTCTCTCCCCTTCCCCACAGTACCCACCATAATGTGCCCCAGTATAAAATGCCCCTATACAGAGACCCCCATATAAAATACCCCTTCTTTGTGGCCCCAGTAGAAGCCCCCATAGTGTTCCCCCCCCTTCCCCCATATAAAATATCCCTTCTTTGTGGCCTCAGTAGATGCCCCATAGTTCCAGTAAACCTCAGTAGATGCCCCATAGTTCCAGTAAAAAGTGCCAATGTGCCAGTAACAAGTGACCCCATAGATGCCCCCTAATCATATGCCAGTAGTAGTACCATATAAAAAATAAATAAAACACTTCTACTTACCACCATCAGGCTGGCAGCGATGTGAAGCAGGCCTCTTCTTCCTGTGTCCCAGGCTGCACTGCTCAGGCGGCGCGATGACGTTATTGCGCCGCTTGCACCGGCCTTTGATAGGCTGCATGCACTAGGCCTGCAGTCTATCAGAGGAACAGGGAAGGGAGACGCCTCTCCCTCCTCTGCCCCGCTGCAGCACTTCCACCTGTATTGCTGTCCTGAGGATGGTGATACAGACAACTATGGAAATGAGCACTTCCACATTGGAAGCACTCATCTCCCTGTGCCCTGCCACCGCCGCCTCTCACGTCACCAGCGGGGCTCAAGAGGCAGCTGCCTTGCCCCCCCCCCCCTCCAGGAGCAACTGGGCCCAGGGCAGCTGCCCCTTTTGCCCCACATTAAAGATGGCCCTGCTGGTTCCTTGCAAAATTTTGGCAGCCCTTTCACTTAGTGCATAGGCTTTATGAGTGTAGGAGTCCCACTACCTAAACAATTGTACCACAATGTGAGTGAGGCCCCCCATTATGTGATATATAACAGTATAGTGGGGCGCCAGTTACATGTGACCGGTGAAAGGGAATGGCAGCGGCTGGGACATCGGCCTGGCAAATTTAGGCCTCATGCACACGACCATAGGCGGCCCGTGTTTATATTGCTACCCGCAAACAACGGGTCATATGCGCACCGTATCACAGATGCGAACCCATTCACTTGAATGGGTCCGCAAACCGGGAGATATAGTGCACTGCAAAACGGAGGCATGGATCAAAAGCCCCTGGAAGCACTACGGAACGCTTCCGTGGGTTTTCTGTCCGTGCCTCTGCACCACAAAAAAGTAGTACATGCACTACTTTTTTGCAGTGCGGATCGTCGGATGTGGATCGCAGACCCCATTCAAGTGAATGGCACCGCGTCAGCAGATGGTGGGCACGCAGTTGACGCCCGTCTATTGTGGGCTGCAATTAGCGTGTGCATAAGGCCTTACTAATATTTATGATGCAAAACAGGCATAAAACTTTGAAAACTGCTTCATTTAGGGGCGGGCGACATTTTCACTCCAGGTGCGCGGACTGATGGAGGTGCACCTGATTTATGATGGCCAGTTGCCGTGTTCGCCCGTGAACACATGCGGGCTGCCATCTTAAGCCTTTACCTGTGCCTGCGCTGCGAGCCGGTCTGAAACAAATGTGGTCACCGGGAGCAGGCAGTTCCGAGAACAGCCGCCGGGGGCCTTTATCGTGCTGTTCTCGGAACTGCCTGCTCCCGTTGACCGCATTTGTTTCAGACCGGCTCGCGGCACAGGTAAGGGCTTACCTGTGCATCGCCGGACTTGTGAGTTAAGATGGCAGCCCGCATGTGTTCGTGGGCGAACTGGCCATCACTGATGATGACGCCTGCACAGGGGCTAACAAAGACTGGGGTAAAAAGCTGGAAGTTGATAAATGACCCCCACAAAAGGTAACCCAAAAAACTGCAGATGGTTATTTGGGAGTTTTTTTACTGGTAAAAAATGCCAATGCAAATTTGTGTATGTGAGGACCCTAGGGGTGTCCTGGCATTTTTCATGTCCCAGTTTTTCCTGACATTTCTTTCCCGTGTGTGTTTTGTTTATTTTTATTTTTAGTGGAAAATTGCAGCGGCTATATAGTATGTCTGCTCAAAGCCAAAAAGGAAATTATGAAAAGCACTGCAAACAGAGCAGGGTTTTTTTTGTGGTGTTTTTTCACTTCTGATGCGTTTTTTTGGGGCCATGACATATTTTCTAAAAGCAGCATGTTCTAGATGTGGGATTGCAGCCGTTTTCTGCTAAACATATTAGGGAAAAAAATGTCTGAATTTGAAGTCAGTTTTGGTACCGAATGCCTGAAAACAATGCCATTGCTTCAACATGCTGCAAAATTTGCGTAAGTGCCTTCAGTATTGAGATCTTCTAGTAGATCAACAATGATCTACTCCTGTAGTATCGTGAATTCTAAGATTTGGGAAAAAGTGACTTAACGTGACTTAGGTACGTAAAACTTTACTAGACTATGTTAAAAGATATATACTGTATATAAAGATAACAGAGTAAAGTAAGTAACAGTCACCAAAGCTGTGAACAAATGAGCGAGCTCCCCATCGACCAGTTCCCCACATGGCACCCAGCCGATGCCCATGTGATACAAAGAGAGGTGATGGTAGCAAGACACATCTTACCCTGATGATGCCCTCAATGATGCTAAGCTCTTTGTTACATATCTAAATGTTTTCTAGCCTCCGGGCCCCTCTTAAAAGTCTTCAATGTGCAGTACAAATACAGTGATGGCCAGTTCGCCGTGTTCGCCCACGAACACATGCAGGCTGCCATCTTAACTCACAAGTCCGGCGAGGCACAGGTAAGCCCTTACCTGTACCTGCGCCGCGAGCCGGTCTGAAACAAATGCGGTCACCGGGAGCAGGCAGTTCCGAGAACAGCCCGATGAAGGCCCCCGGCGGCTGTTCTCAGAACTGCCTGCTCCCGGTGACCACATTTGTTTCAGACCGGCTCGAGGCGCAGGCACAGGTAAGGGCTTACCTGTGCCTCGCCGGACTTGTGAGTTAAGATGGCAGCCTGCATGTGTTCGCGGGCGAACTGGCCATCACTGTACACATGTACTTCATACTCAGGAACGTGGCCGGGTATCAGGCACGACTAACCAATTACACTGCAAGGAATTAAAGCGGAATAAACCACTAAAATACCTCCTGATTTTGGACTTTTTATCTAATAAATCTAATTGCGTCTTGATCTCTTTTGTTTCTTTTAGGAACATGCTGTATCATCTCCCTCTGCACCTGTGTAGCCGGCATCAATTTTGACCTGTCTCGGTATCCACGCTCTGTGTACGGTTTACCAGAAGACATCAGCCATGGGTATGGCTGGTCAATGTTCTGTGCCTGGGGCGGGCTGGGACTCACCCTTCTCTCCGGATTCCTCTGCACTTTGGCTCCATCACTCAGTGCTTCCCAGTCTGCCGTTCAAAAACCGCGGCAAGAGAACGGGGCAGTGTGACCTGTGGACTGGAGCAGATAGGAACAACCTCTTCGAAGAGAGAAAAAATAAAAAAATAAAAAAGAACATGCCACCAGACTGAGGCGCTCGTATCCTGCTAAGGAAGTTGTTCTGTTCAACTTGTGTGTCCGACCGTGTTGATTGCTTGTGAAAATTACAGAAGTTCGAACTTCGTGTTAACTAAAGGGTATTATGGGAAACGGAGTGGATGGGGACAGGTTACATGGCCAGAAGGGAATAATGGGCTCTCTCTACTGGGAAACACCACGGATGAAGTTCAACCATTGGAAACGTCTAATCTGGAATAGACATTATTGGCAGGAGACGTGGAATCCAAGAATCCAATCCCAGCCTTCTGGAGAAGACATTTTCCTTTGTACAGAGACATTCATCAGTTTGGTGCAGCTAAATGACCATTGCCTATGGGTTCAGTGTTTGAGAATTTTGTATACACACCTATATAGAAATATAACGACAGGTAGCAGATTTTTACATGTTTTAATACAGTCCACAAAACCGCCTTACACGTCCGCAATTGGCTCTGCAAACAAAAAATTCAAATTTTTCCGCTTGCGTCCTGAGTTTAGTGCCTTGGCACATAACCACCCGCCCTGGGACAGGGATACATTAGAAAACATACAGACCTCCTGCCGTGCCTTTCGAGTAGGTCTCTTGAGCCTACAGCAAACTCAGGCTCCATCCGAGAAGCTTTTGGGAATAAGGTGAAAGAAATATTAGGAAACCATTACAAGAACAAAGCGCTCTGACGATCACGTCACCCGATCAGAGGCTCCAGCGGATGAGATGGACGGCTAGCCTGGTGTGTGTTGGGAGTCAGGTTAAGGTGGGAGGAGGGAACATGTGGTCATAGACCGCTTCTTAAGGTGATGTAATAATGTACATGTGGTCCCATCACAAATTATGAAGAAAAAAAAAAAGCACATGATAAAACGGTTCATTGTATTTCTCTTTTATTTTTTAACCTAATTTATTGAATAAATAGATTTAAAATGGTATTTGAGTTTTTTATCCGCACACGAAAACCTTGTGGATACTGTATTTTGTATTTCTTTCTCATAGCAAAGACAAAAATGAGGAGCTTTTTCTGGAGCCACTTGACACCATGGACAGAAGGTCTTGGGGTATGGCCACACGGTCAGGTTTCCTGACGCAGTTTTGGAAGCCGAAACCAGGAGTGAATAAAAAAAAAAACTGGATGTCTTATCTTTCCTTTATATTTTCTCTCCTTCTATGATCCTCTCTTGATTTTGTCTTCCACAACGGCATGCAGAAACCTGACCGTGTGGCCGTACCCGTGGTGTCCCTGTCCTAGTTATTTTCTTCATCATTACTTTCAGACATTGCGGTGTAGGTTCTCATCACCCATTTAGTATGGAACAAGACAAACCTGGAATTGGCCTCCCTCTTTCCAGGAGTCGTATATTAGCTGCATGGGCTGCCTCTATGGTACATGCATCCTTGGATTCATGGACTCCCAGAGGAGATAACCTGAAGATGCTGGACCCCAATGCAAAATCTTTAGTGGCCCACCACCCACCATGTTCCATCTAAAGGGGTTGTCTTATCTCAGAGAATGGGGGCATATCACTAGGATATAGGTATAGGTCTTAAAGGGTGCAGGTCCCAGCGGACCCACACCTATATTGGGAACTGAGCACAATAAGGACTCTGGTCCGGCCTCCACCAAGAGCTCTCCCCATAAAAGTGAATGGGAGTGCAGCACTCATGACCGGCCACCAGTCCCATTCACTTGTATGGGCCCGACGGAAATAGCCGAGCCAGCACTCGGATGTTTTCGGTGGCCCCATAAAAAAATTAATGGAGGGCGGCTGTGCATGCGCAGCGTGCCCTCCACCACTTTCGCGGCTCCGTTCTTGACAAAGGTGCGGGTCCCAGCGGTGGAACCCACACTCAAAGACAGTGGCATATCCTAGCAATGTGCCCCAAACTAGACAACCCCTTTAAGATACTGGTGTCTACTTAAATCGCTGAGGGGCCTTTGGGCCCACTCTACTTCTAAGGACCAGATGCAACTACTACATTTGCGACCGCTATAGCTAGCCCCTGAATATGATAGTAGTGAACTGATTAGAGATGAGCGAATTTCATGTTATGAAATTCGTTCAGTCTTCGTTTGGTGGTAAAAGCAGAATTGCGTTATGGATTCCGTTACCACGGACCATAACGCAATTCTATGACGGAATGCCTTTAGAGGCATTCCGTTATTCATTCCGTCATAATAGAAATCTATGGCCTGCATGACGGATCCGTCCCGTTATGCAGGAGAGGACTCCCCTGCACAACGGAAACGGGATGGATTCGTTTCGCAGCCCATAGACTTCTATTATGACGGAATGCCTCTAAAGGCATTCCGTCGTAGAATTGTGTTATGGTCCATGGTAACGGAATCCATAACGCAATTCTGCTTCTACCACCAAACGAAGCGTGAACGAATTTCAAAATATGAAATTCGCTCATCTCTAGTACTGGTGATAGAAAGAACTGGATACAGTCATTATATCCAGTAACTGTCTCTTGGTAGTCACCCTCTGTTTTTTAAAGGGGTTGTCAAGGATTAGAAAAAGATGTCTGCTTTCTCCCCAAAACAGCACCACTCCTGTGCAGAGGTTGTGCCTGGTACTGAAGTTTAGTTCAGTGCACAATCTGTGGACAGATGTGGAGCTGTTTTTTTTTTTTTTTTTGGGGGGGGGGGGGGGGGCAGACAGCTATATTTTTGGCCTTATACAACCCCATTAAAGGCTATGAGCACCTTGGATGATTTTTTTTTTCCTATTGCATTGTATTTATTTTTAGGCTAAAACTCATTTGTTCAATTGGTCTTCACTTTCAGTGTATCTACAGACTATTGCTCTTTGCCTGAATCCGTCAGAGAGCTGCTCTGATGGCTCCATCTGTAGCCCTTGTCTATACTTTCCTGACAGCTCAGAAACACTCATTATAGCTACCCCTTCTAATCAGTTTGATAGGAATTTCACTATAATGAGCGTTTATGAGGCGTCAGGAGGTCAGAGATGAGGCTTCACATAGCCGTCAGGGCAGCTCTCTGATGGATTCACTGTAAAGCAGAGAGGACTCTTCTGCAGATGCCCTGAAAGTGAAGGCTGTAAAACAAAAACTTGACATTTTTTTTAATACAGACCAATTGAATACATGATTTTTAGCCCAAAATGAGAAAAATGCAATGGTAAAAAAAAAAAGTGCACCTGAAGGTGCTCATAGCCGTTAACTAACTCACCGTTTCCTCTAAGTGTATAATTAATTAAACGTGACGCTTTCCCCTTGAACTTAATTAAAGCTTAGACATCGAGAGGAGATTTTATTACTTACAAAGTTTTCTCAGGCCCCAGCTGGCGAGGTCCCAGGGGGATAATTTAGAGACTGAATCGTGAAATGATGCTGCAGACTTTCTGCTGGGGTGTAAACAGCAGGTGGGCGACTCACCCATCGATACACAGCTCATCAGTTTATAGCAGAGCGCATTGTACCGTGGGTGAAATGCCAGCTCCTCCGCGTGTGGGCGTCTGTTCCAACTCTAAATTGGTGTTGATGAATGACCATTAATGAACACAATTCCATTTATAGACCCCCGTGATACAGAAGCTGCGGCACCCTTTACTGGCTGTACACCGTTGTATGGCCTACACAGCATGCAACACAGGTTTGCAGTATGCAGCTCTACTTGTTTTTTTAAAGGGTGCCTGTTGCCTACACAAAGCGGAGGCTTCCGTCTGTATCCATGAGAATGTGGCGTACATAATTACGGTAACCAGTACCTATTCAGAGTACTGCGGGATACGGGACTTCCAGCTAGGGGGTACAGAGTTTTCTGCCTTTGCCACATCGCCCTTAGGCCTCATGCACACGACAGTATTTTTTTGCGGCCCGCAAAAAGGGGTTCCGTGATCCGTGTCCGTTTTTGTTTCCGTCTGTATTTCTCTATTTTTGGAGGATCTCCAGACATGAAGGAAAGTAAAAAAAAATCTAAGTCAAGTTTGACATGCAAATGATAGGGGAAAAACACGGACGCGCGGACGCGGATGACAATCTTGTGTGCCTCTGTGTTTTTTCACGGACCTATTGACTTGAATGGGTCCGCGAGCCGTTGTCCGTGAAAAAAATAGGACAGGTCATATTTTTTTCACGGACTGGAAACACGGACGCGGATGAAAAATCACGGAAAACTGAACAACAGACACGGGACACAACAACGGTTGTGTGCATGAGGCCTTAAAGGGGTATGTCTCATGTATTTCGTTGTGGTGCCAATAATTAGATGTAAGAATGTAGAAGGAAATAATGTGTTTCTCATATTTTTGTTTTATTGTAAATATTTATTATTTTATTGTCCAAAATTTCCTTGAGAGCAGCCATATTGGAGTCACACCCTTCCTTTATTGTTTGTATAGACCAGGCATGCTCAACCTGCGGCCCTCCAGCTGTTTTAAAACTACAACTCCCACAATGCCCTGCTGTAGGCTAATAGCTGTAGGCTGTTCGGGCATGCTGGGAGTTGTAGTTTTGCAACAGCCGGAGGGCCGCAGGTTGAGCATCCCTGGTATAGACAGTACGGCGGGATGTGTCTGCTTTATGGCAGCTGCAATAAATGGGAGTCAGTTGGCAGAGAAATGTTACATATTATCACAGTCTTCAGGAAGTATTAGAGTAAAGCAGCCCCCCTGAAAAGAGCGGAGTGGTTGGTCGCACCTGCGCATGGCCGCTCCATTCATTTCTATGGGAGCTCCAGAGATAGGGGAGCACTGAACTTGGCTATCTTCGGAACTCCCATAGGAATTAATGGAGCAACTGCTTGCATTCCCAACCAGCTTCAGGGGGGCTGCAGGGGGTACGGGAGCCCCGTTCTTATGATCTGTCAGGGTCCCAGCGGTAGGACCCCCACTGATCTAACTTAATCTAATCGGAATACCCCTTTGAAGGGTTTAAGTAACGGCCATGACACGGCCATTTTTAGCACCAATGAAAGTCTATGGGGCTGTTCACATGGTCGTTTTCTTTTTTTAACAGCCAGTGAAAAGCGTCTGTCAAAAAATAGGACCTGTCCTAACGGACCCCAATGAAATCAATGGGACCGTTTAAAACGGCCGCTTAGACAGAAGTGCATCCGTCTAACGGCTGTTAAAAATGCGGTCTTTTAGGGGTTAAAAAAATAAAAATACTCACCTAATCTACTTGCATGTGCAGAGGCAGTCACTCCTCTCCATTGAAAAGGAGATGCGCTCAGTGTGATGACGTCACCACGTGCTCATGCTGGGAGTGCGCGTTGACGGCATCAAGCTGAGCCCAGGTCCTTTTCAATGAAGAGAGGAGCGACAGAGATTTATTTTATTTTTTTGCTAAAACAAAAAATGTAATCTGGGGGCCACTATGGGGGGGGGGGCGCATTATTGCTGCTGGGGGTCATTATGGGGAACATTATGTGTACTGAGGGCACTGCAGGGGGTTGGGATCTTTATACAGCAAAAAAGCCAATGAAATTCATCCGCTTTTCATGGCCATTTTTAACAGCCATAAAAAACGGATGCAAAACGGCCATTAAAAATGGATAGACGGACAGAAAATGGATGGACAAATGGTTGAAAAACGTCCATGAAAAACTGACAGTGTGTCCGTTTTTAACGGACTTGTATCCTAAAATGTGGTCACCGGGCTCATTACAGCTCAGTTCAGGTCTATGAGACGACGGTCACCATTCAGGTCAGCGATGCAGAGATGGGCAGGCTACAGACACAGAACACCAGGGTCCCATTGCTCCACCTGATGACCACCAGTGGTTGTTGTTAGGTGGTTTATCCCGACAACAAGACTATCAGGACTCATCTGCTCACCTCAAAGCAGGAATTGCATCGTGCTGACAATGGAGATGCTATATCCTTCGTTGCATTATTTATCTGATTCCCTTAGGTGGAGGCCCTATTAAAAGGGGTTATTCCATGATTTATGTAAAAAATGTAAATCAGACATCATATAGGACATGACAACCATATAGGTTCATGACAAGCTAGAACCAGCCCTGTACCTCACATGGATCCAGAGATCTCCACATTCATTGCTCTGCTCAGGGGTGTGTCCTTTCTGCTGCAGCTCTCTCCATATCTCTGTTCTGGGGGGGGGGGGGGGGGGGGCTTTTCTGTTGCAGCTCTCTCCCTATCACAGCTCAGAGATGTGTCTTTTCAGCTGCAGCTCCCTCCCTTTAAGGGCTTATGCATACATACGTATTTTCTTTCCGTGTCCGTTACGTTTTATTTGCGGACCGTAGGCAAAACCATTCACTTAATAGGTCTGCAAAAAAAACAGAAGTTACTCCGTGTGCATTTCGTTTCCGTATTTCCGCTTTGCAAAAAATAGAACGTCCTATTATTGTCCGCATTACGGATAAGGATAGTACAGTTCTATGAAGGGCTAACTGTTCTGTTCCGCAAAATACAGAATGCACGCGGATGTCATCCGTATTTTTCGGTCAGCGAAATACATACGGTCGTGTGCATGAGCCCTAACTGTCGTAGAATCTAACAGAAGATACAGCTGTTGGCAGTTGAAAAATAGAACTGAGCATGTGCGACCACCTCAGTAAGGGGGAAAGAGAAATAAGGAAAATAACAGATGCAGGTGGCGCTACAAAAATACATTTTACTCAATAACTCATTGACTATACTAAATTTTTAAATACATTCAATTACAAAACTGCTCAGATTCAGGTGGTGGTTTGAAAATTGTAGAATATTTTTGTGGGACAACCCCTTCAAGCGTTGACGGACGCTCTATATGTCTTGCTATTAGCTACCACATAAGAATAGATATCATATTCTGCATACGTCACGGTGCAATCCAAAATATGGTTATGCCTTACCTACGCTCCACAACAGTGTAGACATTTACCACGTGGCTGTATGAAGCGGCCGTCTGCTATTAGGGAAATGCAGGCACATAGAATAAGACACGTCCTCATTAATCATTATCACCCCCTGCTGATGCATTCAATATCTCAGCCAATGGGAATTTTTTTGCAGCAGCTCCAGGTGTCGCTGAGGGGCCCGATGGGGTATATTGAGGAGATTGGAACATTTACAGATTTGCTTTTAGCTACAGGGGGCGTCACCATTTCATCTGACATTTACAACTTGTCACTTCATAAGAAATAAAAATGTGCACTCAGGGAAGGCAGGGATCAACTGTAATAAGCCACGCGTCAGAAAGGGACAGGAGCCGCGCAATGTGTCAGGTGCGGATCTATAACCGTATATTTTACAGAAATCAAATAAAAATAGGTCGTATTTGACTGCTCCTTTCTACGGTAGGTAATAATGTTAATTTACAGCAAATTGGCTATTTGGAAAACAGGCACTTTTTTTTAGTTTGTAGATTTATGAATTTATGCCTAAAGCAAATAAAGGTGGCACATAACTCATAAGCGCTTATTAACCCCCGAGTTACTCAGGTAATTTTACCCTTAGAGGGGTTGTCCCATCACAGACAATTGGGGCATATCGCTAGGGACCTCTGGCATGTGTTTTGCGGATCCGATCCATGTATCCGTGGATCCGTAAAAATCATACGGACGTCTGAACGGAGCCTGACAGGGGGGTGATCAATGACAGGGGGTGATCAGGGAGTGTATATGGGTGATCACCCCCCTGTCATTGATCACCCCCCTGTCAGGCTCCATTCAGACGTCCGTATGATTTTTACGGATCCATGGATCGGATCCGCAAAACACATGCGGACGTCTGAATGGAGCCTTACAGGGGGGTGATCAATGACAGGCGGGTGATCAATGACAGGCGGGTGATCACCCATATACACTCCCTGATCACCCCCCTGTCATTGATCACCCCCCTGTAAGGCTCCATTCAGACGTCCGCATGTGTTTTGCGGATCCGATCCATGTATCCATGGATCCGTAAAAATCATACGGACATCTGAATGGAGCCTTACAGGGGGGGTGATCAGTGACAGGGGGGTGATCATCCTGATCACCCCGTCATTGATCACTCCCCTGTAAGGCTCCATTCAGACGTCCGCATGTGTTTTGCGGATCCGATCCATGTATCCATGGATCCGTAAAAATCATACGGACGTCTGAATGGAGCCTTACAGGGGGGGTGATCAGTGACAGGGGGGTGATCACCCTGATCACCCCCTGTCATTGATAACCCCCCTGTAAGGCTCCATTCAGACATCCGCATGTGTTTTGCGGATCCGATCCATGGATCCGTAAAAATCATACGGACGTCTGAATGGAGCCTTACAGGGGGGTGATCAATGACAGGGGGGTGATCCGGGAGTCTATATGGGTGATCACCCCCCTGTCATTGATCACCCCCCTGTAAGGCTCCATTCAGACGTCCGCATGTGTTTTGCGGATCCGATCCATGGATCCGTAAAAATCATACGGACGTCTGAATGGAGCCTTACAGGGGGGTGATCAATGACAGGGGGGTGATCAGGGAGTGTATATGGGTGATCACCCCCCTGTCATTGATCACCCCCCTGTCATTGATCACCCCCCTGTAAGGCTCCATTCAGACATTTTTTTGGCACAAGTTAGCGGAAATTTTTTGTTTGTTTTTGTTTTTTCTTACTAAGTCTCATATTCCACTAACTTGTGTCAAAAAATAAAATCTCACATGAACTCGCCATACCCCTCACGGAATCCAAATGCGTAAACATTTTTAGACATTTATATTCCAGACTTCTTCTCACGCTTTAGGGCCCCTAAAAAGCCAGGGCAGTATAAATACCCCACATGTGACCCCATTTCGGAAAGAAGACACCCCAAGGTATTCCGTGAGGGGCATATTGAGTCCATGAAAGATTGAAATTTTTGTCCTAAGTTAGCGGAAAGTGAGACTTTGTGAGAAAAAAACAAAAAAACAAATCAATATCCGCTAACTTATGCAAAAAAAAATTTTTTTTCTATGAACTCGCCATGCCCCTCACGGAATACCTTGGGGTGTCTTCTTTCCAAAATGGGGTCACATGTGGGGTATTTATACTGCCCTGGCTTTTTAGGGGCCAGACAGCGTGAGAAGAAGTCTGGGATCCAAATGTCTAAAAATGCCCTCCTAAAAGGAATTTGGGCACCTTTGCGCATCTAGGCTGCAAAAAAGTGTGACACATCTGGTATCGCCGTACTCAGGAGAAGTTGGGGAATGTGTTTTGGGGTGTCATTTTACATATACCCATGCTGGGTGAGAAAAATATCTTGGTCAAATGCCAACTTTGTATAAAAAAAATGGGAAAAGTTGTCTTTTGCCGAGATATTTCTCTCACCCAGCATGGTTATATGTGAAATGACACCCCAAAACACATTCCCCAACTTCTCCTGAGTACGGCGATACCAGATGTGTCACACTTTTTTGCTGCCAAGGTGGGCAAAGGGGCACATATTCCAAAGTGCACCTTTCGGATTTCGCAGGCCATTTTTTACACATTTTGATTGCAAGGTACTTCTCACACATTTGGGCCCCTAAATTGCCAGGGCAGTATAACTACGCCACAAGTGACCCCATTTTGGAAAGAAGACACCCCAAGGTATTCCGTGAGGGGCACGGCGAGTTCCTAGAATTTTTTATTTTTTGTCACAAGTTAGCGGAAAATTATGATTTTTCTTTTTTTTTCTTTTTTCCTTACAAAGTCTCATATTCCACTAACTTGCGACAAAAAATAAAAAATTCTAGGAACTCGCCGTGCCCCTCACGGAATACCTTGGGGTGTCTTCTTTCCAAAATGGGGTACTTGTGGCGTAGTTATACTGCCCTGGCAATTTAGGGGCCCATATGTGTGAGAAGAACTTTGCAATCAAAATGTGTAAAAAATGGCCTGCGAAATCCGAAAGGTGCACTTTGGAATATGTACCCCTTTGCCCACCTTGGCTGCAAAAAAGTGTCACACATGTGGTATCGCCGTACTCAGGAGAAGTTGGGGAATGTGTTTTGGGGTGTCATTTTACATATACCCATGCTGGGTGAGAAAAATATCTTGGTCAAATGCCAACTTTGTATAAAAAAATTGGAAAAGTTGTCTTTTGCCAAGATATTTCTCTCACCCAGCATGGGTATATGTAAAATGACACCCCAAAACACATTCCCCAACTTCTCCTGAGTACGGCGATACCAGATGTGTCACACTTTTTTGCTGCCAAGGTGGGCAAAGGGGCACATATTCCAAAGTGCACCTTTCGGATTTCACCAGCCATTTTTTACAGATTTTGATTGCAAAGTTCTTCTCACACATTTGGGCCCCTAAATTGCCAGGGCAGTATAACTACGCCACAAGTGACCCCATTTTGAAAGAAGACACCCCAAGGTATTCCGTGAGGGGCATGGCGAGTTCCTAGAATTTTTTATTTTTTGTCGCAAGTTAGTGGAATATGAGACTTTGTAAGAAAAAATAAAAATAAAACATAATCATCATTTTCCGCTAACTTGTGACAAAAAATAAAATGTTCTATGAACTCACTATGCCCATCAGCGAATACCTTAGGGGGTCTACTTTCCGAAATGGGGGTCATTTGTGGGGTTTTTCTACTGTCTGGGCATTGTAGAACCTCAGGAAACATGACAGGTGCTCAGAAAGTCAGAGCTGCTTCAAAAAGCGGAAATTCACATTTTTGTACCATAGTTTGTAAACGCTATAACTTTTACCCAAACCATTTTTTTTTTGCCCAAACATTTTTTTTTTATCAAAGACATGTAGAACAATAAATTTAGCGAAAATTATATATGGATGTCGTTTTTTTTGCAAAATTTTACAGCTGAAAGTGAAAAATGTCATTTTTTTGCAAAAAAATCGTTACATTTCGATTAATAACAAAAAAAGTAAAAATGTCAGCAGCAATAAAATACCACCAAATGAAAGCTCTATTAGTGAGAAGAAAAAGAGGTAAAATTCATTTGGGTGGTAAGTTGAATGACCGAGCGACAAACGGTGAAAGTAGTGTAGTGCAGAAGTGTAAAAAGTGCTCTGGTCATGAAGGGGGTTTCAGCTAGCGGGGCTGAAGTGGTTAAACATGTCTGCCATTGCATGGTTTACAATTGCAGTCTATGGGAGAATCACTATGGGGGATTATTTAATAAACAGAAATACACCTAGATTACACGTATTTCTGGTGCAGATTGCAGCGCAAAAGGTTCTTTGCGCCACAGTGTGCAACTTTTCCCCGCTCACGCCAGGTCTAAAAAAGTGGACATGGTGTGGGTGGGGAAGGGGACGCCCATCTCTTTTACCATTTTCTAGGCCGGTTTTAGGATCCACCGCCACTTCTAAATGTAAGACTGCTTCCTAGCAAAGTGTACAGTGTGTAATCCCATATATTTTGCTGGTACTGTAATAAGCTGCTATTTTTACGCACCGGAAACAGCGCAGAAAAACTATACGTATTCCACAACGTGTGCAGGTGGCCTTAAGGGCAGGCCATTTGGTCACTGGGAGCACAGCCCTCCCTGTAAATGACCACTCAGATGCCTTGGTCACAATTAAGGAGTCAAGAGCGGGACTGGCCGGCGTAACTCTTCCAAGGAGCTGCTCCTCCCCATAACTCAGACTTATGCCGGAACGCTCATAATATACATCTCATCATTGTGAAGGTGCCACCATCCTGGATAACAGGTTGGTGGCAGTTTGGGGACCTAAATCCTGATTACAGGTTCCCTTTGATGCAGCCGAACAGAGATGCTAGACACAGTCCATGGACGAGAGTAGTGTCATTTCTAGAATAAAGCTGCCTTATATTATGCAAACTTACAGAGAACCGGGATTTCTGCGGCCCTATCTGAGAGTGGAAGAGAAGCTGAGCTCTGTGACTTATAGGTGTATATCATTTGGAGCAAGATTGTGTAGTAAAAGCAGATTAAAGGGAACCTGTCACCGGGATTTTGTGTATAGAGGACATGAGTTGCTAGATGGCCGCTAGCACATCCGCAATATCCAGTCCCCATAGCTCTGTGTGCTTTTATTGTGTAAAAAAAAACAACTATTTGATACATATGCAAATTAACCTGAGATGAGACCTGTATGTGAGAGGAGTCAGGGACAGGACTCATCTCATGTTAATTTGCATATGTATCAAATCCGTTTTTTTACACAATAAAAGCACACAGAGCTTTGGGGACTAGGTATTGCAGATGTGCTAGCGGCCATCTAGCAACCCATGTCCTCAGCTCTATACACAAAATCCCGGTGACAGGTTCCCTTCAAATCCCGAAAGGACTCCTAGGAAAAAACACAGTCCCAAATAACCACTCATAGGAGTAGTCTTCTGTGTACGTACTGATACAGGGAGAGCTGTCAATCATCCTGTGTGGGAGGGGTCATGACTCTCACTGTCCCTCCTAGGAGTCCTGTCAGGTTTTGACTTGGGAATCCTGCTCCAAATTATATTAAAAATATATTAATTAAATATTTGATATTATATATAATACCCTCCCTCATGTCCTGCTAGGGCGGCAGACATCACCCCACAAGTTTGATTTATGCAACCTCTAGTTTATTTAAACCCCTTTCCATTTTACTGCTGTCTATTGTGAAGAGGTTCATTTTTGATGCTTTCAGATTACTTTTCCCCCTATATATGGCATGCTATCTAGACATTTCAGGTAGATACGTTGGCACTGGAAACGCTCAGAGATTATTAATGGGTCGCACTCCAGCTGTCGGGCTGCAGAACAAGAAAACGAGTCTTGTAATCCATGATAAATCCAAGAAAATGACAACTGGCATTACACAGCCAGGTAGAAAGTAATAAGACACGTGTGCCCGCCGGGTGCATGCGAGTTCAGTGTATTCAGATCAGCACAATGCTATTTGCTTTAGACAAAAAGTTGGAGAAATAGACAAATTACTCCGACGTCCTTTTCATAGGAAAAAGCTCTAAATAGACAACATGACCTTTTACATCCTGCCAAATCTCCTGTCCATCCAGCTGTACTCGCTCGGTATGAAGGCTGACATTTCTAAGATGTTCTCCGACATGAAACGCATCTCTTAGCTTTGTTTTCTCTCTGCCTATTCTTATCTGCAGAACTACAGGACCTTATTCACACAGGGAAGTTTTGTTTTTGTTTTTTCAATTTTATTAAAACAAAAAGGAACTATGGTTATGGGCACACTGCACCTTTTGGGTAAAATGGGTTCCCAGTATAGGAGGAAAGTCAGACGACTATCACATGAGATTTTATGGCAAAAAGGCTCCATGGAGGTTCTAGAAAAAACAGTATAGTATAACAGTGGTGCCAAACTATGTATTGTGTGTAAAAAAAAAAAAAAAAAAAAAAAAAAAAAATTAGGGGGGAGAAAAAAGTATAACAAAAAGCATGACTTGTGCTGCATTTGCCATGCAGAGGCAAGAGGACATGGGACAAGAACATTAGAAAATTTGTAAAAAATGTCACTCGGAGCATGCTGCAATTTAAAAATATATATATAAAATACCAGTAAGTATCAAAAAATGTGACTACAAAAAAAGCATCCTTGTACTTCGTTTAATAATTCCCACAGACTTTTCATTTACAAATAAAACTGCACTGCTGGGTTCACGCCGCTTTTGGGGTGGCAGGGTCAACATTTCGTGTGTGCAGTGGGAAATTCTCCCAGATAACATCGTCCTGATCAGAGAACTAGATGAGCAAATTTATTTGTATGAATCGATCCGTTCTTTTAAAGCCTCATGCAGTGGTCCGAGGAACACGGTCCGTGAGATACCATACTGGAATTGCAGGAGCGCATGGCGTCATAGCAACCAATGACGCCATGCGCTCCTGCAATTCCAGTCCGGTATCTCACGGACTGTGTTCCTCGGACCACTGCATGAGGCTTAACAGAGTTCTTGAGCATAGAAGGGCTGTCCCCGTTGCTCAAGAGGCTCCCCCGTGCTCCTTCACCAACAGCGCCAGGAATCTCGCGCCTGCGCTGCTGCTCCACGTAGCGGCTCAACAGCAGAGGCACCTTAGGACTCTGTAAAGGGTACAACCTTTTTAGATTTCACATATGTGCACACCTTAACAAGTGCTGACTATAGAACAATTTCAACAAAAGTCAGAAAATCATTGCATTAAGAGTTTATGCAAGTTCCTTCAAAATCGGTGAAAAGGCAATCGACCATGTTTCATCCCTTGACCCTTTGTTGTCTGCAGTTATAAAGCTATGAAGCAAATCGGTCAGCACCTACAGCATTTGTGCTTTGTACGTTTTTTCACTACATCCAAGTAAAAAGGCACCTTCTAAATCGGCACCTTTGGCATGCTGATGGAAAGGGGGACACTCAAATCATTTAACATATGATCAATTGGACACATTACAGCCAATCTTTAACTCATTTGTATGGGCAGTTTCAGTTGTTGCACTTAGGGACGTGACACACGGATGGCAGTGCACCCTCATGTGGCAACAATATATAGGCCCCTTGCTCTCCAATAGCTTCAAATTAGATTTCCCCGCCAAACCGCTAAAATAAGGGACAGAAGCGTGATAAATGATGGGCACCCTTTTAAGGGTTATCCACATCTTATAAAGTGATGGCATACTGCTAGGAGTGTGGCCTCTGGGACCCTCACTGATCCTGAGAATAAAGGGGCCGCGGGGCGGGTTTATTGTTGTGGTGCTTTTGGCCACCCATCTGTGCAGGGAACTGCAGCTGGCACCATTCACTCGAATGGGGTATTGCTGCAGTTCCCTGCTCAGCAGATGACAGAGAATGGGGAGAGCATTAGATCAGCCTGTGGCCCCTTCATTCTCAGGATGAGTAGGGGAATGGGGCAGAAGTCAGACCTCACTGATAATAAAGTAATGGCAAATCCTATCAATTTATAAGATAGGAAAACCCTTTCGAGAAATGTGGGGAACCAGGTTGCCTGGGTCATGACATGCCTATAAGTCACCGCGTGTGTAAAAGACGACCCCTGCAAAGCAATCACCCAGGGAATCAGTCTGGTGACATTGATAAAACTCACCACAGAAAACCAACCCAATTTTGGGTGTTCAGAACTGGATCAGAAGATGCTTTCATGGTACTATCAAAAGTGAGGAAGTAATGGTAGGAAGACATAAATCAGAACAAGAGCAACCACTTGGTGTGACGCACAGACGTGCACGAGGACGGGTTGTAGATTTAAAGAGATCTGGTTTATTCCTTCCTGTAACACAAAGTAAACAGTCCTGACACAACAGTGGGATTCGCCACTGATTTCCCCATGTTGGGGGGGTCTACGCGTAGTACTGCAAATTGGCCTTTTTCTTAGCTTGGACTTCCAAGATGCCTTCCATGTAATCTTCATGCGTCAGCTCAGTGGCACCTCTGCGCAGAGCAATCATACCCTACAATATGAAGGAAACAAACATGTCAGGTAAAAGTACAGAAGTTACAGTTTCATCCTGCAGACTAGACCTGAGCCAGTCAGTCCATTATCATTTTAAATGGTCCTGGAAAATGCTGCTAATATCACTGACATGTGTATGTAAAAATTTCTGGAGGTTTTCAGAAAAAGAGAGAAAGTAATGATAAAAAGGGGGAAGCATTTTCTCAGACTTCCTGTCCGTGATCCTATTAAATTAACAGGGTTGTTCCATTACAATAACATATCCCCTGTCCACAGGAGAGAGGATAATTGTTTGATCGGTAGGGGGTACGACTGCTGGGGGCCCCTTGTCAATCACAAGAACAAGGGCCCAAACTCCCCAGTTTGAATGGCACAGTGAAAACGCATGCATGCTGCCGTTCCAGTCAACTCTATGGAGCTGCCAGAGAAAGCCGAACACTCGCACTCCGCTATCTCTGGGACCCCATGGAGCAGAATGGCGTGGTGGACACACATGGGATTTCCTTCAAACAGGAGACCACAGCTCCAGTTCTTGTGGCCAGTAGGGCCCCAGTGGTCGGACCCCTAACGATCCAGTGGATAGGGGACAAGTTATTATAATGGGACAACCCCTTTGAGGTCCCTTTCACACGCTTTTTTTTTTATTCTTGTAAAATCCCCAGCATTCGAGCTTTATGACACGTGCTCCATTTAAAAAAATAATACATTTTTTTTTTTTTTAAAAGGTGTTTTATATTTCACTGTAGACTTTCATGTAATACCTGTCCATAGTATTTTTGGGCAACAAAAAATGCCAGGAAAAACCAGGACTTTTTTTATTTTTTATTTTAACGAGACCAATATATGTCCCTCATCTGCCCAGCAAATGTTTACTCACCGCCTCCACACACACAGCTTTACATTGTGCCCCGTTGAAGTCATCAGTACAGCGCGCAAGCTCCTCATAATTGACATCAGGGCTGCAGGAGAAGCACAAAGTTTTAATTAGATTATGAAGTTAAAAATCATTAAACCTATTTCCTGAATGTATGGACCACAGCGCCACCACTAAGCCATCCCAAAAAATTACACAGGGTAAACCCCTTCAAATAATACTTCAACCACTACTGTTCTTTACAACCTCTGAAGTATTAATACTCACCTAACGTTCATCTTGCGGGAATGAATTTGCATGATTCTGGCGCGGGCCTCTTCATTAGGCATTGGGAATTCAATTTTCCTGTCGAGACGCCCCGAACGGAGGAGCGCAGGATCCAAGATATCGACGCGGTTTGTAGCAGCAATTACCTGGACAGGAATATATGGAACAGTTAAAAACCCCGTAGACATAAGTCTGGCTGTAGAGACCTGTACGATAAAAAAAAAAGAAAGGTAAAAAGATACAAGAGGTGGATCTGTACCTTAACTTGGGTGTTGGGTTGAAAACCATCCAACTGATTTAGAAGCTCCAACATAGTTCTCTGCACTTCTCGGTCTCCAGCCTTCTCACTGTCAAACCTACGACACAAAGGGTCAAAAAAGTTACAATAAAGGGGTGCTCCAATTAGGTGAAATTATCCCTATCCACAGCGGCCGGTCGGGCATGCACACAGCTGCTCCATTCATCTCTTTGGGAGTTCTGGAGATACAGTTATCATCTATCCTGTGAATAGGGGATAACTTTACATAAGCAGAATACCTCTTTAAGGCCTCATGCACACAATTGTATTTTTTAACCATGCATTTGTTGTGGACAGCATATTGACATATTCACTCTATGGGGCCATGCACACATCCAAAATGTTTACAGATTCGTGTAGCCGTTCAGCAAATTATAGATTATGACATATTCTTAACCATATTTCAGACAAGAACAGTCCTTTCTATTGATGCACAGGTAAGGTATTCTTACTTAGTTATTTTTGTGAACAGAAATATGGACACTGCTGTGTGCATGATGCCTAACACCTATGTTTTGTAATGTGTTAGGTACAGTGTTGACGGAGTGGCCAAGCAGAGTATATGAGCAGACGCATGGCACAGAATGCTGATTTTATGTAGGGCATCACACTACCTTTTGGCGACTGAACCCAACCATTTAAATCACCTTTTCCTTCAGGGTTCGGTATGACTCGCAAAAACAAGGAAGGAGCTCGGGAGGAGGAACTGAGAGCGGAGGGCCCTTCTAGGCCTCCACAGTCCTCAGCACGGACACGTGCAGACAAAGCTGCTTAGGTCGCTGCCAAGCTGATGCCATTTATTAGAGAAGCTAGCCAAGAAACAGGAGGAGCGGTGATGAATGAAGATTGAGGTGTTACAGGAGATCCTGAGGAGGACCGGATGCTGAACCCCGCTTATCCTAAAACCAAGATAGCCGCCGAAGCCATGGAACAGAGCCCTCTGCAAGATGGTGGAGCTGGTGAGCCATTATCCCTTCCTGTGGGGACTGATCTTACTTCTAACGCCTCAATCCTATATAATCTTACACTGAAAGATGTGTTTGCAGTGGTAAACCAGTGCAATTCTGCTCCTTGCTCTTTGAAATGCTTATGGGGAGTCTCAAACAAGATGTCAGTATCATCAGACATCTTACAAAAGGTCTCTGAGCGCATGACTGAGGTAGAGGGGAGAGTGAGCACCTTAGAGGACTTTGTTCCCCCCTATGAAAAGTTATAGAGTTGACACATTTGTGACAGATAAACAGGGTCCATTCACAGCAGTCCTAGTCTATATCCCCTACTAGGTTATATGGGCGTCAGAGCCTCCTGGACCACCCCCCATGGTTGGGGGAGATGGCCCCACAAATCAACATGTCCTGGATGCACTACCTCTTGTTCATGTTTTCTATGTGTCCGCATTGCTGAGAAAAATTATGTTTTAATATATGCAAATGAACCTCTAGGAGCAACGGGGGCGTTGCCGTTACTCTAAGAGGCTCTGCTCCTTCTGCAAGGGCAGTGCCCTCTCTGAAATTGCTGCGCTCCCTTCACTTTGATTGAAAGAGCCAGGTATTATGATGTTTTCACGGCCTGGCCCTGTCAATGAAAGTGCAGAGGGCGCGGCAGTTGCAGATAGAGCTGAGCCTCTAGGTGTAATGGCAATGCCCCCGTTGCTCTAAGAGGCTCATTTTTAGCAGCAATGCGGACACATATGAACATGGGACCAACACCGATGCCTTCAGCTGCCAAGTGCACATGTAACAGGTCAGAGTGTCATAGGTACAAATCACTGCTAAATGGTAATACTAACCTTTTTGTTCCAATGGCATCCAGCTCATCAATAAAAATGATAGACGGAGCTTTCTCCTTGGCCAGGGCAAAGGCGTCTCGGACAAGCTTGGCTCCATCTCCGATAAACATTTGAACTAACTGAGGACCAGCGAGTTTCAAGAAAGTGGCCTGAAAGAAGACAACAAATGTCAATGACTACCTGCTTCCATCATCGGGTTTCTCCTGATCATGTTCAGTCACTACCTACCTTAGTCTGTGCGGCACATGCTCTCGCTAGGAGGGTCTTTCCTGTCCCAGGGGGCCCATACATGAGCACACCTTTAGGGGGCTGGATTCCCAAGTTCTCAAACTTCTCCTTGTGGTTCATGGGTAGAACGATGGCCTCTACCAGCTATGTTAGAAATGTTTAATGATCAGTATGGTGTACGCCTAACCAGAAGCATCAGTACAGAGAAGCACTTGGACCCTCACCTCTTGAATCTGCTTATCTAGACCGCCAATATCACTGTATTGCTCAGTCGGCCTTTCATCCACCTCCATAGCCTTAACTCGAGAGTCATATTCTGTTGGCAATGTCTCCAGGATGAGATAGGAATCCTTATTCACCCCCTGAAAGGATATTAAAAAAATAAAAATAAAAATAATAATAATAAATAAATAAATAAATAAATAAATAAAAATGTTGTGGCTGAACAGTACTTTCACACTAGCGGTAAAGTTTTCCGGTACTGAGTTCCGTCATAGGGGCCAACGCATTCTGAATGGAAAACATTATATTCAGTATGCATCAGGATGTCTTCCATTCTGTCCCTTTTACGGTATTTGCTCCGCCCAAAATTCCAGAACACTTGCCGGAATGCCGGATCCGGTTTTCCGGTCTGCGCAGACCTTTAAAAGTGTGAAAAAAATAAATACCGGATCCGTTTTTCTGGGTGACACCGGAGAGACGGATCCGGTATTTCAATGCATTTGTCAGACGGATCCGCAAGGTACCCGTTTGCATACGGATATCCGGATCAGGCAGGCAGTTCCTGCTGTAGCCAGTTATCACATAGTCAGATATAGGATGGTGAGAAAGGGGAGAATGACATTTTTTCATGGTATCCAAGCAGAGGAGGAAATCAAAGGAGAAATTGTTGCAGTTTTGCTTATTTTCTATGTTTCCTGTTCCTTCAAGGCCTAGTATGGGTCCACAATTCCTTTTATAGACGCATGTGGCTAATTTGATAAAGGGATTGGGGCCGAAGCAATTAAAATTTCTATCCACAATGATAAATGAAGATATTAAAACCATCTCACTACAATTTGGTGAACTGCGTTACTCAACAAATACGTATTTCGCAGAAGACTTTCTCCTCAAGATAATGCAAAGAGGTATCGCCCAAGAAAGAGAACCATCTCGCCAGCGCCACCTATTGACAGTGGCTCCCTATGAGTCAAGTTTGGACTTTTCAACAAGCCTTGGGGTTTGACAAGGGAATATACCCAAGCCAGATATCTATCTGAAGACAGCTGTTTAGGAGTGCGTTTTGGGGAGATACCTCTTTGCATATTCGTTTCCCATGAAGCATTGCCAATAAGTCTCCATACCATGGAGCACTTCCAGTGAGTCTCCACACCAGACTCTCTCTCTCTTTAAGGAGATTCAGCACCTTGCCTGATCCTCAAGATAATAAAAGGCCTTAGAGTGATATTAACCCTTAGGATACCGGAGGTTTTTTCGTCTTCATTTTTCTTCCCCATAACTTTTTTATTTTTCCGTTCACATAGCTGTATGAGGGCGTATTTTTGGTGGGACAAATTGCACTTTCTAATGCCACCATTTAATATGGTGATGTCACCGGCACTGATGGGCGGGCTTTAGCGATTCCCAAGCCAGTAAAACAGCTAGGGCAGCGCTAAAGCACGCCCATCAGAGCCGGTGATGTCACCGAACACACTGCCGGGTGGAAGCCTCCGCCCGGCAGTGTGTTATTGTAAACAAAAGAGCGCGTGCCCTGCGTGATCTAGCACAGGGCAAGGGAGCGCATCAGAGCATGAGATGCTCCGATTCTAACATCAGGGGGGCTGCCTGGGTGAAAATATGGGTATGTCCGGGTTCAGAGCTGAACCCGGAAAACCCTTTCATTGTTCAGAATTGCTCATTTCTTATGTTGGCCTGCCACCTGCTGGCCAAACTAAGAATTGCAGCTTCAATGGGTCTCTTCAGCCAGACCCAGGGCATTGAAATCAATTACTGGCATCCTCATTGGCCGCAGAGGATGCCGGTAAGAAGCCTGGAAGAGTGAGCTTCCGGGGTTTTCACCCTTTAGATGCTGTGATCTCACTTGATCACGGCATCTAAACACTTTAATGACCGCGGTCGGCATTATTGGCGGTCACGGTTATTAGCTGCGGGTCTCTGCTGTTTGAAACAGCAGAGACCCGCCAGCCATTGCGCCCGCTGCATGCGTGAGCGGGCGCCATGTTTGCACTTCGCTCCAGCGCCGTACATGTACAGCGCTGGTAGCGAAGGGGTTAAAGGTGTGCAATATTTACCTTCAAGTTCATTCAGCTTTACTACATACTATAACATATAAGCCTCGAATACTGCCTTCAATTACATAGATTCTTGTCATGTGGAATTCCCAGTGAGGATTCACTACACATTTACACTTGTCGTCCCATTAACAGAAATACTGGACTTACCA
Organism: Bufo gargarizans; assembly: GCF_014858855.1. NCBI lineage: Eukaryota > Metazoa > Chordata > Amphibia > Anura > Bufonidae > Bufo > Bufo gargarizans. Next base: position 48,164,594 of record NC_058089.1, read on the forward strand.
CAAGATCTCCAGGTTTTAGCTTTTCGGCATCAACCAAACCAATCACTGGCAAGAAGTACGTCTGATGAAAGCGAGAAAAACAGGGTGAAGATCACATTCAGACCTGCTGAACTAAACTACATCTCACCCCACACAGATGTAGTGGTAATGAGCTTGTTACTGGCACCATACGCTGTTCCATCCGGTATCTATGGTTTTTCATAAGACGTCAGGTAACACTAGGAGTTATTGCAACTCAGCAATTTATAGTGGGGCGCTTAAGAAACAGATGACCGCCTGCTTCATCTCCACATGGTTGTACTGTGTTAGGCCTCATGCTAACGACCGGATGCAAACTGCGGATCCACTAAATACAGATACCGGCCGCGTGCACAAATGTTCCGAATAGACCTGCCTATACTTGTCCACAAAACGGAAAAGAATAGGACATGGTTCTATAATTTACGGAACGGCTACTTGGATGTGGACAGTCACAGCACACAGACGACATCCGTTTGCTGTCCGCATTTTTTAGGCTTTTAAACATTTTTACAAGCTTTTGCTGTTCATTTTTTTTCAGACCTAACATCTACCAGTGGCGTTTTTTTGGGATCCACAACAAAACATGGTGGTAAAAAAATAAATTTAAAAAATGCAGTGTGAAACCAGCCTAAAGGGGAACTCCCACAACACTATGTAATGGTACATATGCCATAACGTACTGATCTGCAGGGGCCCACCTGCCGGGACTCCCACCACTCAAAGTGAAGAAGTAGCAGTGCTGGGTTAACACTGCTGCTCCTTCATAAATTTTCTGAGCACAGTGCTCTGCCAGTCATCCGCAGCCAATCGCTGGCCGATGCGGTGACCTGCTCCCCTTGCATCACAGGTTGGCCACTCTGGGAGGTCTGTTACAGTCTTGGATAATCCCTTTAAGGATTACGTGCAGAAAATAATGTACAATAATACAGTAGCAGGAAAATGTATGAGATTAGACCAATCTCAGGTACACTTTGCTTTTTTTTTTTTTTCTCCTGTTCAGATTTTTAAGTCTAAAGAATGTCAATTGTCACGTTCTTTTTGGGCAGATTTCACCCTTTTCAATGGAAGGGTGAGACCTGCGGAAAATCTGCAATAATGTATTGCGGTTATGGGTGCAGTGTTTGTGTGAAATTCAGTGAAGTAGCCGAATCGACTGTTTTATAACTTCGCTCATCACTAATTATTGGTGTTGGTCTTGATAAATATGGCAGTAATTGTTCCCAATGCAATTGCTAACCGCACCACAAATACACAGATCTGTGGGGGGCGTCTGCACTGTATGTCATTACCTGTCGGGTAGAGGTTTTTATTACTGCACACTTTCCCTTTCTCTGTGAATCAAGATCAATGTTGGCGCCATCTTCCTCCTGGTCATTAGGATCAACATCCAGCAGCTGAGAAGACAAGAATGATCAGATTTACAGATAACCAGTACACTATAGCTGACTGAACTGGGATTACTGGGTCGGAGCACATCGCACCTCAATGACATTGGACACCAGATAAGGAAGTGTCTTGTTCACTTTGATTTTCTCACTGTTTTCTTTGATTTTGTCTTTCATGGCTTGTAACTCGTGTGTCACACGCAGGACTTCGCTCTTCATGATCTGAAACAACACATGGATGTTATTATCCCGCCACACTCCGTTCTACTTTTCTTCTTATTACTAATCCCTTCTGCTAACCACTATGTGACCACTGCATCCTTGTCTGGGAGCCCACGTGGCTCCACACTGTTGTATACTGTACTACACAATACAGAGTATCAGGGCAGCAGTTTGTACAGGTCCTTCTCAAAAAATTAGCATATTGTGATAAAGTTCATTATTTTCTGTAATGTACTGATAAACATTAGACTTTCATATATTTTAGATTCATTACACACAACTGAAGTAGTTCAAGCCTTTTTTTGTTTTAATATTGATGATTTTGGCATACAGCTCATGAAAACCCAAATTTCCTATCTAAAAAAATTAGCATATCATGAAAAGGTTCTCTAAACGAGCTATTAACCGAATCATCTGAATCAACTAATTAACTCTAAACACCTGCAAAAGATTCCTGAGGCTTTTAAAAACTCCCAGCCTGGTTCATTACTCAAAACCGCAATCATGGGTAAGACTGCCGACCTGACTGCTGTCCAGAAGGCCATCATTGACACCCTCAAGCAAGAGGGTAAGACACAGAAAGAAATTTCTGAACGAATAGGCTGTTCCCAGAGTGCTGTATCAAGGCACCTCAGTGGGAAGTCTGTGGGAAGGAAAAAGTGTGGCAGAAAACGCTGCACAACGAGAAGAGGTGACCGGGCCCTGAGGAAGATTGTGGAGAAGGACCGATTCCAGACCTTGGGGGACCTGCGGAAGCAGTGGACTGAGTCTGGAGTAGAAACATCCAGAGCCCCCGTGTACAGGCGTGTGCAGGAAATGGGCTACAGGTGCCGCATTCCCCAGAAACAGCGGCAGAAGCGCCTGACCTGGGCTACAGAGAAGCAGCACTGGACTGTTGCATGTCATTCGGAAATCAAGGTGCCAGAGTCTGGAGGAAGACTGGGGAGAGAGAAATGCCAAAATGCCTGAAGTCCAGTGTCAAGTCCCCACAGTCAGTGATGGTCTGGGGTGCCATGTCAGCTGCTGGTGTTGGTCCACTGTGTTTTATCAAGGGCAGGGGCAATGCAGCCGCTATCAGGAGATTTTGGAGCACTTCATGCTTCCATCTGCTGAAAAGCTTTATGGAGATGAAGATTTCATTTTTCAGCACGACCTGGCACCTGCTCACAGTGCCAAAACCACTGGTAAATGGTTTACTGACCATGGTATTACTGTGCTCAATTGGCCTGCCAACTCTCCTGACCTGAACCCCATAGAGAATCTGTGGGATATTGGGAAGAGAAAGTTGAGAGACGCAAGACCCAACACTCTGGATGAGCTTAAGGCCGCTATCGAAGCCTCCTGGGCCTCCATAACACCTCAGCAGTGCCACAGGCTGATGGCCTCCATGCCACGCCGCATTGAAGCATCCTGGGCCTCCATAACACCTCAGCAGTGCCACAGGCTGATTGCCTCCATGCCACGCCGCATTGAAGCAGTCATTTCTGCAAAAGGATTCCCGACCAAGTATTGAGTGCAGAACTGAACATAATTATTTGAAGGTTAACTTTTTTTGTATTAAAAACACTTTTCTTTTATCGGTCGGATGAAATATGCTAATTTTTAGAGATAGGAAATTTGGGTTTTCATGAGCTGTATGCCAAAATCATCAATATTAAAACAATAAAAGGCTTGAACTACTTCAGTTGTGTGTAATGAATCTAAAATATATGAAAGTCTAATGTTTATCAGTACATTACAGAAAATAATGAACTTTATCACAATATGCTAATTTTTTGAGAAGGACCTGTATATGCCACATGTACCGTACATATATACACTCACTGACAAAGAAAGTAGGAGTTGTTGGAATGGAATGAAGCTTTCTTTGTGTATGTAATAAATCATATATCTAAGTGATTACAATATTATAATGAAAGAATAGGATTATTGGGGAAGACTGTACAGTGGAAAGGGGTTCTAGGAATCTGTTGGCCGCCTCTAGCCGGTATACTCCACACGTACCATACCTATATATTACACTGTATACTCCACACGTACCATACCTATATATTACACTGTATACTCCACACGTACCATACCTATATATTACACTGTATACTCCACACGTACCATACCTATATATATTACACTCTGTATACTCCACACGTACCATACCTATATATTACACTAGAGAAAAAAAGGATTGGTAGGTCCAGCTTGTATTCGTGGTAATCCAAAGCTTTATTCAATATTCAGTAAAATCCAGGTACAGGAATGCAGGTCTACATGTTTCAGGCACAATAAAATTCTAGCCCTTACTCATGACATGCTCAAACCCCAGATTTTTACATATATATTACACTGTATACTCCACACGTACCATACCTATATATCACACTGTATACACCACACGTACCATACCCATATATTACACTGTATACTCCACACGTACCATACCCATATATTACACTGTATACTCCACACGTACCATACCCATATATCACACTGTATACTCCACACGTACCATACCCATATATCACACTGTATACACCACACGTACCATACCCATATATCACACTGTATACACCACACGTACCATACCCATATATCACACTGTATACTCCACACGTACCATACCCATATATCACACTGTATACACCACACGTACCATACCCATATATCACACTGTATACACCACACGTACCATACCCATATATCACACTGTATACACCACACGTACCATACCCATATATCACTGTATACTCCACACGTACCATACCCATATATCACACTGTATACTCCACACGTACCATACCCATATATCACACTGTATACACCACACGTACCATACCCATATATCACACTGTATACTCCACACGTACCATACCCATATATCACACTGTATACTCCACACGTACCATACCCATATATCACACTGTATACACCACACGTACCATACCCATATATCACACTGTATACTCCACACGTACCATACCCATATATCACATTGTATACTCCACACGTACCATACCCATATATCACATTGTATACTCCACACGTACCATACCCATATATCACATTGTATACTCCACACGTACCATACCCATATATCACATTGTATACTCCACACGTACCATACCCATATATCACATTGTATACTCCACACGTACCATACCCATATATCACACTGTATACTCCACACGTACCATACCCATATATCACACTGTATACTCCACACGTACCATACCCATATATCACACTGTATACTCCACACGTACCATACCCATATATCACACTGTATACTCCACACGTACCATACCCATATATCACACTGTATACTCCACACGTACCATACCCATATATCACACTGTATACTCCACACGTACCATACCCATATATCACACTGTATACTCCACACGTACCATACCCATATATCACACTGTATACTCCACACGTACCATACCCATATATTACACTGTATACTCCACACATACCCATATATTACACTGTATACACCACACGTACCATACCCATATATTACACTGTATACACCACACATACCATACCCATATATTACACTGTATACACCACACGTACCATACCTATATATTACACTGTATACACCACACGTACCATACCTATATATTACACCGTATACTCCACACGTACCATACCTATATATCACACTGAATACTCCACACGTACCATACCTATATATCACACTGTATACTCCACACGTACCATACCTATATATCACACTGTATACTCCACACGTACCATACCTATATATTACACTGTATACTCCACACGTACCATACCTATATATCATGGGGTAGCGCCATCCTGGTTGGTACAGCACACTGTCATCATTAGGTAGGTCTCTGCCTTTTATTCTTATTGGCATTAGGTAAAGTTGACCTCTTATACCTGGTGATCACTGTGAATTTACTCTAGTCTATGCACTTAAGCATATGTTTGTGGTTTTTAATATCTTAGCCATGTAGTCAACGTTTTTGAGACTCATCCTGTATATTGTTTATATGCATAATTTATTGTATATTTAAATGTTCGGTAATTACATTACATTTGGATACGCTTGTTACCCCTTTTTACACGTGTGCAGCGCCAGGATGGCGTTTTTTTCTGTCACTCATTTTTAACGGCTTATTATATATATTTTAATCATGTTACAATAAAAATTACATCTGTTTTATAACGGTACTGTGTGAGCTCCATTTTCTGTTTACTTGTTATACTCAGGAGCTGGTACCGAGTCATTTGTACAGGTGGCCCATGGTTTTGTTGGGTGGGCACTTACCCCCACTCTCACCATTGGGTCATCTTTGGTCTTTTTTCTATATACTACACTCTGTCTACGCCACAGGTACCATACCCATATACTACACTCTGTCTACGCCACAGGTACCATACCCATATACTACACTCTGTCTACGCCACAGGTACCATACCCATATACTACACTCTGTCTACGCCACAGGTACCATACCCATATACTACACTCTGTCTACGCCACAGGTACCATACCCATATACTACACTCTGTCTACGCCACAGGTACCATACCCATATACTACACTCTGTCTACGCCACAGGTACCATACCCATATACTACACTCTGTCTACGCCACAGGTACCATACCCATATACTACACTCTGTCTACGCCACAGGTACCATACCCATATACTACACTCTGTCTACGCCACAGGTACCATACCCATATACTACACTCTGTCTACGCCACAGGTACCATACCCATATACTACACTCTGTCTACGCCACAGGTACCATACCCATATACTACACTCTGTCTACGCCACAGGTACCATACCCATATACTACACTCTGTCTACGCCACAGGTACCATACCCATATACTACACTCTGTCTACGCCACAGGTACCATACCCATATACTACACTCTGTCTACGCCACAGGTACCATACCCATATACTACACTCTGTCTACGCCACACGTACCATACCCATATACTACACTCTGTCTACGCCACACGTACCATACCCATATACTACACTCTGTCTACGCCACACGTACCATACCCATATACTACACTCTGTCTACGCCACACGTACCATACCCATATACTACACTCTGTCTACGCCACACGTACCATACCCATATACTACACTCTGTCTACGCCACACGTACCATACCCATATACTACACTCTGTCTACGCCACACGTACCATACCCATATACTACACTCTGTCTACGCCACACGTACCATACCCATATACTACACTCTGTCTACGCCACACGTACCATACCCATATACTACACTCTGTCTACGCCACACGTACCATACCCATATACTACACTCTGTCTACGCCACACGTACCATACCCATATACTACACTGTATATTCCACACATATATATTACGGTACACAGGAGCAGGACTCACCTTGATCTCGCTGTCCAGGAGTCGGGTCCTCTGGATAATCTCTTCTGTTGACATCTTGAGGACTTCTTGTCCCACCCCATCCTGCTGCAATGTTACAGACAGAGTTAAACCAGCAAAGCCGTATCCCCTACCGAACGCATTTAGCTTCTACAAAGGCCCGAGGAGGCATGTCATGCAATATAATGAGGGAAATCAGTTTGCTGATGCTCATATTCCTTGTTTCAATCTCCCATAATTTCTAATATATCTGCTTGCTGTGGGTAAATGGAAACATACTGGCTTACACCTACAGGTGCAGGGATCGTTACAGTGAACCAGAACACCCAGTACCCTCACCTGCAGTACTGTTAGATGAGCAGGACATCATCGTCATCATCCTTTTGCAATGTTTCTATTCACTGACAGCAAGCAGAGATCTACAATTCCTTTATAGCGAGACAACGTCTTATGAGAGGAAATCTGACTGCTTAGGAGATTGGGGGTTGTTGTTATACCCACAGCATCCTCTCCAAACAAAATACTGGAAAATCCCTTGAAACCCCATAGGCAGCCTGAGACCAATCACTAACTGAAGAACTACAAGTCCCAGCATGACCTGTCAATCCATGCTGCTGTGTCTAGAGCAGTATGACTGCTGGCTGCCCAGGACTAGCACACACTGGTCTGATGGCTGCCCCCTCTGAGGACCCGCTACTGCACTCCTGACCTGGACCGAAGGTTACGGCAGCCATGGCGGCTCTTCTCTGTCCTCTATCCTCCCCTCTTACCTCGGTTTCATCCCATACAGACGCCATGTTTACTTCCTTTCACAGGCCGGGTGAGTTCGCACTATCACCGCCGGAAGTGGAGGGACAGACAGCGCCGAGCACCCGACTTCCGGTGCAGCTTGCAACATCCTCCCCGCCGCACTGTAGTAGTGAGAGGCGCCGGAAGTCACGTGACCGGGAAGAAACTTGCTGACTGTTATCTATGGTGTCGCCATTTTGGATAATGGCAAAGGGACCAGGTGGTGAGAGGACATGACCGTAGCTTCAGTGGTGTGAATAATGGCACTTGGTCAGCTAGGGCAACAACTTGGAGCCAGCCAGAGTGAAAGCAGAGGACTCCCAGAAGCATTGACTCCATATGTGATTGCAGAGCAGAGACTCTTAGGGAAATATTGGTAGTCTAATGGGCCGGTAAAAATGTCAGTGCCCCCCAGAATTAATAAGCCCCATTAGCTCCCCCCAGTAATATTAATGCCCCCATTAGTGCCCCCCAGTAATAGTAATGTCCCCATTAGTGCCCCCAGTAATAGTAATGCCCTCATTAGTGCCCCCCTAGTAATATTAATGCCCCCATTAGTGCCCCCCAGTAATAGCAGTGCCCTCCAGTAATAGTAATGCCCCCAGAATTAATACTACCCCGATTAACGCTCCCCAGAATTAATAATGCCCCGATTAGTGCCCCCCAGTAATTAATAATGTCGCCATTAGCGCCCCCAGTAATATTAATGCCCCCATTAGTGCCTCCAGAATTAATAATGCCCCCATTAGCTCCCCCCAGTAATATTAATGCCCCCATTAGTGCCCCCCAGTAATAGTAGTGCCCTCCAGTAATAGTAATGCCCCCAGAATTAATGCCACCATTTCCCCACCCAGTAAGAGTAGTGCTCCCCAGTAATATTGATGCCCCCATTAGTGCCCCCCAGTAATAGTAATGCCCCTATTAGTGCCTCCAGAATTAATAATGCTCCCATTAGTGCCCCCTAATAATATTAATGTCCTAATTAGTGCCCCAGTAATAGTAATGCCCTCATTAGTGCCCCTCAGAATTACTAATTCCCCCATTAGTGCCCCCTTCTCTACTCTGTGCAACAAAAAAGTGGAACTCACCTGATCCATTTGATGGCGCGGCTGTGAACGCTCGCTGCTCACTGGAAGCTCAGGACCTGCGAGATGTCATCACGCTGGAGCGCAGGTCCTGTCCTAAGCTCCCTGTGAGCAGCGAGTGTTCACAGCGGCGCCATCAAATGGATCAGGTGAGTTCATTCATTTATTTATTTATTTTTCTTAACTTAGGGGCGGGGGGAGTTATTAAAGGCTGTACTAATGAGCACTCCACAATGGAAGCGCTCATTAGTAAAAATCCTTATAGGAAAATACCAGCAATTAATATTGCCAGTAGAAAAAAATCACTGGCATCGGCACTAAATTACCAGCTTGGCCAGTAAGATTCCGGCCGGGTGGAAACCCGTGTCACCCATGAGAAGTGTGTCCCGGTGACATGACGCATGGGTGACGTCTCCGCTGCTGCCAGTCACTGGTTGTGGTGGCCACATGACCCGCATCAAATCTGATATTGATCTGGGGGAGGCCCATAACCTGCGGGGGGGGGGGGGGGGGGGGTGATGGAGCTGAAACGCAGCAACATGCGTCTGGCCACACTGGGGAGGAGGTCTGCAGAAAAGGTCCCCATGAGTGAACAACCCCTTTAAATCCAACTGTGTAATATTCTGTAGGTTCCCCTTACGCTGCTGAAACAAATATGATGCGTGGACTCCAAAAGACCCTTTGAAAGTCTCCTGTGGTCTCTAGCACCAAAGAGTTATGAGGTGGGGCCTCCATGGATTCGTAACCTTACGGAATACGTGTGTTTTTTCCGTGCGGGTTCCCATGGAGAAAAGTACAGAGATAGTACAGTATTAGCAAAGTGTATGAGATTACAGAAATCTCGCTTTGTGCATTGTTTCCGCGCAAAATTGACCTGTCGTGTGGATTTCCAAATCCGCAGCATATCAATTATGTTTGAGGTTTTAGCTGCAGATTTCACCCTTTTCAATGGAGAGGGGAGATCTGCACCAAATTCCGCTATTAGAAATGGTAGATTTTGGTGCGGATATATGCTGCATAAATCCACACGGAAATTCGTGCAGATCTTATGTGCGTTCACCCGCACCTGTGTGCAGGTGGCCTTATACGCAGATCCTTATGCTTGCCCTTGTTTCCTGCTTCCAACAGACCAATAGAGATGTCCCGAACTATTCGCCGGCTAATAGTTCCCGGCGAACATAGCTTGTTCGCGTTGGCCGCGGCGGGCGAAGAATGCGATGTTCGGTCCGCCCCCTATTCGTCATCATTGTGTAAACTTTGACCCTGTACCTCACAGTCAGCAGACACATTCCAGCCAATCAGCAGCAGACCCTCCCTCCCAGACCCTTCCACCTCCTGGACAGCATCCATTTTAGATTCATTCGGAAGCTGCATTCACAGTGAGAGGAGGGACAGTGCTGCTGCTGCTGATTTAATAGGGAAATCGATAGCTAGGGCAGTGTATTCAGTGTCCACTACAGTCCTGAAAGACTCATTTGATCTCTGCTATAAGGACAGCACCCCAAAAAGCCCTTTTTAGGGCTAGAACATCAGTCTGCTTTTTTTTTTTTTTTTTCCCTGTGTAATCTAATTGCAGTTGCCTGCCAGCGTGTGTGTCAGGCTCACAGCGTATACTGTGCCCACTTGCCCAGTGCCACCACTCATATCTGGTGTCACACTAGCTTGCATTTGAAAAAAACGAAACATTTTTTTACTGTAATATAATAGCAGTCAGTTGCTGGCACGCGCGTGTGTTTCATGCCCTGCAAGTGCATAGTGTCACCAGCGCAACTCATATCTGGTGTCACATTCGATTAGATTTAAAGAAAAACAACAATTTTGACTGTTAATAACTAGCAGTCAGTTGTACACACGTGTTTGTGTGTTTAAGGCCCAGCTGCAAGTCCATAGTGTCACTTCAGCGCAACTCATATCTGGTGTCACAGTAGCTTTCACGCATAGTACAACTTAACTAATCTAAAAAAAATGACAGGCAGAGGCAGGCCACCCCGCAGGGGCCGTAGTGGTCGTGGTGCTGTGATTCCCTTTGGCCCTAGAATAATGCCCAGTGTTCAGAGGCCACGTACCCTGAACTCGAAAAGTTCTGAGGACATAGTTGACTGGCTAACACAGGACACCCAATCTTCTACAGCTTCCGCTCGGCACCTTGACGCACCATCCTCCTCCAGCTCAGCTTTGGTCACCACTCTCCCGCCCGCCGCCACCACCAACACTAGCACCACAGCCGCTTCACTTGATCTGTCAGAGGAGTTATTTACACATCAGTTGGAAGAAATGAGTGATGCGTAACCATTTTTGCCAGAGGATGTAGATAACAGGGATATGTCTCAGTCAGGCAGCATTACACAGATGGACGTACGGTGTGATGATGATGATGTTGTACCCGCTGCTGCTTCCTTTGCTGAGTTGTCAGATACAAGTGAAGCGGTTGATGATGACGATGTGTCCGTGGATGTCACATGGGTGCCCGCTCGAAGAGAAGAAGAACAGGTGGAAAGTTCTGATGGGGAGACAGAGAGGAGGAGGAGACGAGTTGGAAGCAGGGGGAGGTCATCGCAAGGAGCTAGTGGCACAGTCAGACAGCATGTATCGGCACCCGGGGTCAGCCAGACAGCACGCCAATCAACGCATGCTGTTGCCACCACCAGAATGCCGTCATTGCAGAGCTCAGCAGTGTGGCATTTTTTTTGTGTGTCTGCCTCTGACAACAGCGATGCCATTTGCAACCTGTGCCAAAAGAAACTGAGTCGTGGGAAGTCCAACACCCACCTAGGTACAACTGCTTTGCGAAGGCACATGATCGCACATCACAAACGACCTATGGGATCAACACATGAGTACAAGCAGCACACAAACTCAAAGCCGCCATCCTCCTCCTGGTCCAGCATCTTCAGCCACATCAACCACTGCTGTCCTCCTTGCCCCCTCTCAACCACCCGCCACTCCGCCTCTCACCTTGAGCAGTTCCTGCTCATCTGCCCACAGTCAGGTGTCTGTCAAGGACATGTTTGAGCGTAAGAAGCCAATGTCACAAAGTCACCCCCTTGCCCGGCGTCTGACAGCTGGCTTGTCTGAACTCTTAGCCCTGCCAGCTTTTACCATACAAGCTGGTGGAGTCTGAGGCCTTCAAAAAAATTGTAGCTATTGGGACACCGCAGTGGAAGGTACCCGGCCGAAATTTCTTTGCACAAAAGGCAATCCCCAACCTGTACTCGATTGTGCAAAAGGAAGTCATGGCATGTCTGGCACACAGTGTTGGGGCAAGGGTCCATCTGACCACTGATACCTGGTCTGCAAAGCACGGTCAGGGCAGGTATATCACCTACACTGCGCATTGGGTAAACCTGCTGACGGCTGCCAAGCATGGAATGCGTGGCTCTGCAGAGGAGTTGGTGACACCGCCACGACTTGCAGGCAGGCCTGCTGCCACCTCCTCTACTCCTCCTACTCCATTCTCTTCCATAACCTCCTCGGCTGAGTCCTCTTCTGCTGCTGCGTCTTGCTCCACATCAATGGCACCCCCCCAGCTCCCCAGGGGCTATTCCACATCCCGGATACGACAGTGTCACGCCGTCTTGGGGTTGACTTGCCTGAAAGCAGAGAGTCACACCGGACCAGCACTCCTGTCCGCCCTGAACGCACAGGTGGATCAGTGGCTGACTCCGCACCAACTGGAGATCGGCAAAGTGGTGTGTGACAACGGAAGCAATTTGTTGGCGGCATTGAATTTGGGCAAGTTGACACATGTGCCGTGCATGGCACATGTGTGTAATCTGATCGTACAACGCTTTGTGCATAAGTACCCAGGCTTACAGGACGTCCTCAAGCAGGCCAGGAAGGTGTGTGGCCATTTCAGGCGTTCCTACACGGCCATGGCGCACTTTTCAGACATTCAGCGCCGAAACAACATGCCAGTGAGGCGCTTGATTTGCGACAGCCCGACACGTTGGAATTCAACACTCCTAATGTTCGACCGCCTGCTCCAACAAGAAAAAGCCATCAACGAGTATTTGTATGACCGGGGTGCTAGGACAGCCTCTGCGGAGCTGGGAATTTTTTTGCCACGTTACTGGACGCTCATGCGCAATGCCTGTGGCTCATGCTTCCTTTTGAGGAGGTGACAAACCTAGTCAGGCACCATCAGCGACATCATCCCATTTGTTTTCTTCCTGGAGTGTGCCCTGCGAAGAGTGCTGGATCAGGCCGTAGATGAGCGTGAAGAGGAAGAGTTGTGGTCACCATCACCACCAGAAACAGCCTTGTCATCATCGCTTGCCGGACCTGCGGCAACACTGGAAGAGGAGTGTGAGGAAGAGGAGTGAGAGGAGGAATGTGTCTTGGATGAGGAGGAGGAGGAAGACCAACCACAACAGGCATCCCATGGGTGCTCGTTGTCACCTATCTGGTACCCGTGGTGTTGTACGTGGCTGGGGGGAAGAACATACCTTCAGTGAGATCACTGAGGACGAGGAACGGGACATGAGTAGCTCGGCATCCAACCTTGTGCAAATGGGGTCTTTCATGCTGTCGTGCCTGTTGAGGGACCCTCGTATAAAAAGGCCGAAGGAGAATGACCAGTACTGGGTGGCCATGCTACTAGACCCCCGGTATAAGCAGAAAGTGCCTGAAATGTTACCGAATTACCGGAAGTCGGAAAGGATGCAGCAAGTTCCAAAATAAATTAAAAAGTATGCTTTACACAGCGTATAAGGGTGATGTCACAGCACAATGGGAATCTAACAGGGGAAGAGGTGAAAGTAATCCTCCTCCTACCACGACCACGCCGGCAAGGACAGGACGCTTTACAGACATGTTGTTGATGGAGGACATGCAGAGCTTTTTAAGTCCTACTCATCGCCACAGCCCTTCGGGGTCCACCCTCAGAGAACGACTTGACCGACAGGTAGCAGACTACCTCGCCTTAACTGCAGATATTGACACTCTGAGGAGCGATGAACCCCTTGACTACTGGGTGTGCAGGCTTGACCTGTGGCCTGAGCTATCCCAATTTGCGATAGAACTTCTGGCCTGCCCCGCTTCAAGTGTCCTGTCAGAAAGGACCTTCAGTGCAGCAGGAGGTATTGTCACTGAGAAGAGAAGTCGCCTAGGTCAAAAAAGTCTAGATTACCTCGACTTTATTAAGATGAATGAGGGATGGATCCCGAAGGGTCTGACAGTGGGTGATACATTCGACTAAAAAAGGCCTAAGATGAGCTGCCTTGGGCTAAAAATGGTCCACACGCTGCTGTATTTTATCTCTGAATGCCGGATGACTTGCGTGACTTATCCGCCACCAACTAGGGTTCAAGCCGCAATGTTTTAGGGCACTTTCTGCCTGGGAAACATTAATTTTTCTGCCCGCTGCTACAGCACTGTGGCTTCAATTTTTCTGGCCTCTAGTGCTGCACTGTGGCTTCAAAAAACAAACAAAAAAAAGGCAAATACATGTGTCAATTCCCCTTTTGTGATCGTTACCTTGTTATGGTGAAGGGGCTTGCGTATCACAATAAAGCGACCACCTCTATGAGTGTGTTGGCAATGGCAATGTTGGCACACCCAACGATAAGGTCGTTGCTTCATTGTGAACAGACCAAAAGCGATCGGCTGGATAATTTTGCATAGAAAAAACATTCATTTTCTTTGTGGTCATCTAAGGTGATCATTAAAGCCTACTAGGCCAACAATGGGCCCACACTGCAGAATCATTGTATACTGGGTCACTTAACTGTCACTGAACTACTTCAGCACGACCATAGGCTTTGAAAAAACCCCATCGCCTGCAATCTCCCAAACGTGCGCACGAGCACAGTCATCACTACACCAAGATTGACGCATAGAGGTATAAAATTTAGGTCATGAGTGTGTCAACTATTGACAACTTTTTGCGGTTGTCTAAAATCTATTCCATACTCGTCCCCTGATAGGGGACATAACAGGGATTAAACTGATAGGAATAGTACTACTTAACACACCACACATATTGGGATTGCACAGTACATTACACGGCGCACGCGCAGTGCCCCAAATTGGAATTAAGAGGACTGACCAAGCATCTTTTTCCATCTCCCGGTTCCTAAAATCGATTCCATATACACGTCCCCTGATAGGGGACGTAACAGGGATTAAACTGATAGGAATAGTACTACTTAACACACCTTATAATAACGCAGTGAGAGGCAACACAGAGAGAGGAGTCTGAAGAAGAGGAGGAAGGTGGCTTTGAGGAGGTGGAAGACCAAACACAGCAGGTGTCCCAGGGGGCTTGTTGTCACCTTTCGGGGACCCTTGGTGTTGTACGTGGCTGGGTGGAGGAAGAGACCTTCAATGACGTCAGTGAGGACAAGGAACGGGACATGGCTAGCTTGGTATCCAACCTTGTGCAAATGGGGAGTTTGCGGTTGTGCAAATGGACTGTTTGCGGTGCGTTAAACAGGGAGTTTGGTCTGTCATAGTTTGGTCTGTCACTGTGAAGCGGCCATAACCGTTACACTACCTGATCGATACAACATTATACGTAATGTTTTAAAGCACGTTATTCCAAACAATTTAGGAATGTTAGGTGATTTATGCCCTTTATGGATTAAAACCCGACTCTGCGTCAACCACGTAATTTTCCATGGGAGTTTTGCCATGGATCCCCCTCCGGCATGCCACAGTCCAGGTGTTAGTCCCCTTGAAACAACCTTTCCATCACTATTGTGGCCAGAAAGAGTCCCTGTGGGTTTTAAAATTCGCCTGCCTATTGAAGTCTATGGCTGTTCTCCCGTTCGCGAACATTTGCTGAAATTCGCGTTCATGAACAGAAAATTTTATGTTCGCTACATCTCTACAGACCAACTTTAAGAACTGACTGTTCACTTGCTACCTTATTTATCTCACCCCTTCACAGGTGCTATGGTCAGGAGAATTTGAAGGGGTTGTCCATTGAGGACAAAATATCTCAAGTTTCTCAGAATGAGTTAAAAAGAAATAAAGTGATATTTGCCTCAACGATTTGCCTGTTCCAATGCTTACGGGGTACCTACTGGTCTGACGCCCCGTCTCGGCACAGGAAATGCCATTTCAGCCAACCACTTTGTGATGTGAATCGCCACTATGGCCAGTCATTGGGTGAGCAAGTATTTCCTGTGTGTTGGCAAGTCACAGTAAAAAGACAGCGCTGCTCGAATTGTCCAGTAGGCATCCGGATTATAATGAAGTCAGGTACAGAATTCCGATATAGACGAACATTGGATGAACCAGCAGAAATCCCTTCTACTTCCGATTTGGTCCATCTGTAGGGACTAAAAGGTAGTGCAGATAGTGAAGAACCACCAATAAAGGTAGGATAAATAATTTGTTGTACTCACAAAGGTTAAAAGATAATAGGCATATCAAAAACCATCGGGAGCAAGATGTAGAGACCAGTGTAAGGGTTGTAACGAGAGCGGCAGAGGATCGGTGACAGTGAGTATCCCTTTAATAAACGCTGAGCCTGTGAGAACTTGTCCATCCAGACATCCCCTTTAAGGGATAAAGCCAGGCAACTTCATAAATTTGTTGCAGTGCACTTAAATTACTCCTCTGAGTTACTAGGTCAATTTGATGAGGGAAAGGGCTCCAAACTAAATTCTGTATGGGTTGCTCTGTGGCCTAAGCAGACAAAAACAAATGGGTTTGGGTGTTCTGATTTCCAGGAGTCACACGCCTTGGAAAATGGCACCAGTAAAGCTGGCCTGATTCAGAGATTAGTAAAAAGGTTACATCTGGAGCAATGTCATGCTATAAAGCAGGCTTATATGAGATGATGAAGGGCATCGTCCCCTAGACCTTGTGGTCAGGAGTATCACGCCTGCAGCAGAGGAACGAGGCTGAGCTGGCGTGAGAGACCAAACCAGCGTAACTCTTCATGGTAGTTAGCTAGCAGTGGAGGTAAGTGTTGCTTATCTATTGGCACACCACCTCAGGGCCTAACCTAAAGAGAAGCAGCAGAGAAGGGTAGGCGAAGCAGGGAGAGTGACCTTGCACTTTTTAGCTTCCATACCCTGTAGCAGAACCTAAACATCTCTAACCTATCCAATTACAGGTGGTCAAGATGGGCAGCATTGCCTGCATTATCAGGCGGTGAGCAGGTAAGGACCCAGCTCTGGGAGTTCAATGCCACGACGAGGCTATGCTCTCCCTTTTGCTGCGTGTCAATGTCCGATCCATAAAAGGTGGTGCAAGCCGCAAAATGTCATGCCATGCAATGTGTGCTGTCTTTATTCAGGAGGGGAGCCCCTTGGGTCTAACAGGTGCACTCCTTATGAAAACACAAGAAGATAAAAGGGTCTCTATGTAAAAGCGAGTTATTACACCCTCCACCTATCATCGTGTTCCATATCAGTGCTCTCCCTGTCATCATCCCACACCTTCTCCCTCCCTGCTCCTGCTGTATAAAGACAGGGAACTGTTCTCTTCCCATTTCACCCCTCGACCACAATGCCGCCCTCTCTTCTGCTTTTCATAAGCACCATCATAGGCTTGTGTGCAGGGAACCCCCAGCAGGTCAGTACGATGCCCATTACCCTCTATTATACAGTCATATTTTCCGTTTTTTTTTCTTTCAAATTTCCAGGTTCATCCTCACATATTGGGGGTCATTTACAAAGACTGTCTCTTTCTGCCGTCCCCCCCCAGAAGATTAGGGGCATCTACGGCAGTCTGTGTGCCTAGAGTAAAAACTGCTCCACTCCCTGAGTCGAGTAGTTTTTCGCCAACATTTACGCCCAGACTTAATGTTAGTAAATTTGCCCGGGGCCGATGTCCCGGCCCTGCCCCTCCGCACCCCAATCACTCCCAAGTGGTAAGGACGGTGTATAAAAGTCTGTGCAACAATATATTTTGGCCCAGGGGTTTAAAAAGTGGCAAAAAGGAGTCTTTTGACTATTTTTATAACAAAAATTGGCATAAAAAAGTTTTTTAAATGACCCCCACTAAGTCCTTGGTAATGGGTCTGTTTTGTGATGTATCGTTAGATTGCAAGCTCTTGTGTCTTCCTACGTGCTGTTTCTGCTGTGTCTGTAGCTGCTCTTGTTTTTTCCAATAATTTTTTTAAATATTTTTCCCTGGATACTGTATAAATATTAATTATTAGAGTGTAAGCTCTTAGGCGCTTTCTTCTATGGTAATTTATTGTTGATTTACCCTTTTCACTTTGTGCTCAGCTTCTTGTGAAGGGAACCATCTCATGATGGTTGGACTGCAACCCTCAGTAGTATCATTGGGTCCATATTGTGATAATATTTGGCACAGAATGGCACCATTATTTGAGCAATACGTGGCAATATTATGTTGAAATTGCACGGTAGTATTATTTACTGTAGTGTATGGCAGCATTATGTGGCACAGGATGGCGGTATTATGTGTCTACTATATTATGTGAGGCTGAATCATTTCACACGAAAATCTTCCTTTATATTTTAATTTCTTTATTTTTTCCAGTTTTTATTTCAGAATCTGCAGTTGAGATCCAGTGGGTCAGGTCAGTCATACCTTGTGAGTTCCTGGGGCTTTCAGCATTAACATTTACTAACCGTCAGCCATGTTTCCTTTTAACAGATCGTACACATCCCGATAATGACATTTTCACCGATATTCTATCTTCAAACCAAGGTATGTAACGTACAGCAGACTATCCATGCCAATATCCATGGGGGTATTTACCGTGGAGGCGAACCCTTCACCTCCTATGAAGCCCGGGGGCAGTGTTCAGTGCCATGTCTAACTTCTTCTCCATCCAGGCAGCTCCCGCTTTATGTTACAAGGAGACGTTGCTGTGAGAAGGAACAGGAATGCCGTGATCTGTAGAGGAAAGTCTTGTCTCTGGTCAAAATCAGCCGAAGGTTGGGTCCGCGTGCCGTACACCCTGTCTAACAACTACAGTACGTACCTCTCTTATACCTATGACTAATGTTGAGCGAACTTGTGTCTTAAGTTCGGCGTCTAAAGTTCTGGTTATCGAAGAATCGCGTTATGGATTCCGCTACCACGGACCATAACGGAATTTAGAATCCATAACGCGATTCTTCGATAACCCGAACCCGAACTTTAGACGCCGAACTTAAAACACACGTTCGCTCAACACTACCTATGACGTACAAGGCTATATGTGAATGTTCTGCATAAGTTATAGCCATGTGTGGGTTGCAGCCTCGGAGGAGAAGACGCTTATCCAAGCTGCCATGGAGGAGGTGGCGGTTCTAACGTGTATACGCTTCATTCCACGTCATGGAGAGCCCAGTTATTTGAGGATCCGACCCTATGATGGGTGAGTGCCTTGCTTGGCTATGGACACTGGCATCTAAAAGGTGTGAACGTAAGAGATTTTTTTATCTAAAGTTTTTTTTTTTTTTTTTACAAAAATCTGATTAATAAATGCAGCTAGAAATGGCAAATGACAGGGTCTATACTGTCCAGCTTTCATGCCCATTTGCTGTCCTCAGCCTCAAATCACCAGCATGTCCTTATCAAACAGCGGGTTTGCTTTCTAATGATGCTCCTGTCACCATTGGCTTTTTTGGCTTTATCTAATTCTTTAAAATGAGTCCAGCAGCTTTGGGCGCATGCGCATTAGAGTACTCAATGCGCATGTGCTGCAGCCTCTTCCTTGGTTGCATTGCTACGTATTGCATAACGCCGTACTTTTAGTAGCTGTGCTTCTTATTGCAGCTTTGACCATAGAATCAATTCTTTATTCTATGGTCAGATAACACTTTTAAGCATTTGATATTAAAAGCTACGTTTTAGGATTGTTAAGGCTACTTTCACACTAGCGTTTAAGTTTTCCGGTATTGAGTTCCGTCATAGGGGCTCAATACCGGAAAAAAACGCTTCAGTTTTGTCCCCATTTATTGTCAATGGGGACAAAACTGAACAGAACGGAGCGCTCCAAAATGCATTCCGTTTGGTTGCGTTCCCAGACCGGAGAGCAAACCGCAGCATGTTGTATTTTGCTTTCCGTCCTGGGATGTGGAGCAAGACGGATCCGGCATCACCCCCAATGCAAGTCAATAGGGACTGATCCGTTTTCTCTGCCACAATAGAAAACGGATCCGTCACCCATTAATTTTAAATGGAGTTAATGACGGATCCGTCTTGGCTATGTTAAAGATAATACAACCGGATCCATTCGTAACGGATGCAGATGGTTGTATTATCAGTAACGGAAGCGTTTTTGCTGAACCCTGCCCGATCCAGCAAAAACGCCAGTGTGAAAGTAGCCTAAGAGACGTATGGTAAAATAGGGCAATTACTAGTGTGTATGACTAATTGTAAATATTTACCTTTAAAGGACCGTTCCATATGTCTGGGGTCTATGTTCTGTAGTACTATGTGTGAAATCTGAGGCAGATGGCCGTATAGTAGTGGCTCATTTACCTCTACATTTGCCCCCCCCCCCCACGTCTGTGTGCATGTATCTCTATAAAACATTCCATTATTTTTCACTTCCCCTTTTAGGCCACATGCACATGAGCATTTATGTTTTGCGGTCCGCAAATTGTGGATGTGCAAAATACAGACGCCGTCCATATTACATTCCCATTTTGGGGGAACCCATTGACTTCAATGGGTCCATGGTCTGCATTTTGTGGCTAAGTATGAGGCATGTTCTATCGACCTACCGATGCGGAAAGTACACGGATGATCCATGTGTTTTCCGCATCCGTATTTCCGTTCCGCAAACGGGACGTTAAAGGTGTATTACAGAACAATCACTCTATTTGTAGGAAAAAGAGGAACGCAGGAAAACATATGAAACATATTGTCAGATCCGAGGGTTATCTCCGCACCTTCCGCTAGGTCAGTGATAGGCAAACTGCGGCTCTCCAGCTGTTGCAAAACTACAACTCCCACCATGCCCTGCTGTAGGCTGAAAGCTGTAGGCAGTCTTTGCATGCTGGGAGTTGTAGTTCTGCAACAGCTGGAGAGCCGCAGTTTGCCTATCACTGTGCTAGGTGAACAGATTTCATGTAAGATGTGGCGGTGGGAGGTTGTGACAGCTCCACGTCAACGTATTGAAGGGAATCATTCGTTGTGCAGTCATAGTATGAGTGACAGACCAAAGGAAGTTAATTAAGCAATTAGCATATTACGATCAACACAAAAGCAATTTATTTTCTAAACTTGAATGAGCCTTTCATCTTCAGATGTAGAGAATCTCGCCAGCTTTGGATGTAATGGCCTGGTGAATTGCAATGTGTTCTACAAAGCGGGCATTTATATCTTTAGCCATCAAAATGGCGCCTCTTAACACCCTCTAGTAAACACCTTCACCATCTGGACTGCCACTTTTTTGCCTGGCCTGAAAATATATATTTGCTGGCACTGGCTCATATAGAGGGGGGCTCCATGATGGTTCCTCGTTTCTCCTCTCAGGCCACAAGGGCCTTTCCTAAGCACCATATCCATGACCCTTTGTCCAGTTCCCCACCACCTGTTTGTTAGAAGCTCCTCCTGATTGTGCAAAAGGAATAATACCACCAGTAGCCACATGCAGGGTCAGACTGGGGTGCCCGGGCTCTGGTACTATAATGGGCCGCAAAGGTCCAGCAGAAGACAACCCCATTTGGAGATGACTTTGGAACCCACCACTTACCGCTAATTTATTCACAACCGGATCTTTCATCGTTAGCTAAAAAGGGGTTACAAGCAACAAACCCCATTTGCTGACTACATGCTCTTGCATATATGTTAACTCTTTTAACCCCTTAGTGACCACCAATACACCTTTTTATGGCGGTCACTAAGGGGCCTTAGGCTGGGCCTCTGCTGCCCCTTTACTGCAGCCCAGTCTAAGAGCTGCACGGGTCATTGGTGCAACAGAGAGCAGGGTCTCGGCTCTCACATGAGAGACAGCCCGGACCGGTAGAAGTGCCAATCAGGGCCATTTAACTTCTTACAAGAAACGCTCGTTAGTAATGATCTGGCGGTGTAAATGCACCGCCGATGAACGAGCAAAACGCTCATTCATCGGGTAATTGGATCTTTTGTGCAGCACAAAAGATCATCATTTCTCAGAGGCAGATTGTGCTGTGTAAACACGATCAGCTGCCGGAAACAATGAGACAGCATGGGGAAGAGCGATGGCATTAGTGATTGCTCCTCCGCAGATCTCCACCGCTAGCAATCAGCAGATCATCAGGAAGGAAGGCTTCCTTTCCCGACAATCTACTAGATCTTCGCCCCGTGTAAAGGCACCATTAGATGCAGCTGTCAGTACCAATTACATTTAAAGGGAACCCGTCACCGGGAATTTGTGTATAGAGCTGAGGACATGGGTTGCTAGATGGCCGCTAACACATCCGCAATACCCAGTCCCCATAGCTCTGTGTGCTTTCATTGTGTAAAAAACCTGATTTGATACATATGCAAATTAACCTGAGATGAGTCCTGTCCTCGACTCATCTCAGGGACAGGACTCATCTCAGGTTAATTTGCATATGTATCAAATAGGTTTTTTTACACAATAAAAGCACACAGAGCTATGGGGACTGGGTATTGCGGATGTGCTAGCGGCCATCTAGCAACCCATGTCCTCAGCTGTATACACAAAATCCCGGTGACAGGTTCCCTTTAAATGGACTACCTCTGTCTTCCATCACCACCCCACAAATGGTGCTGATGTCTGTGCACGATATGAAGGCCCCAGACTTGCCTGACATGTATCCTATCAGGCAATATAACACTGACAGAATAGTTGTCATGCCCGGCTCTGATTATGTGCGGAGGTCGGCCAGAATAGCAGCACGTGTTTAGTGTTTGTTTTGGAGTCGTGCTGGATCCGCCTCCCATCAGGTGCACTGGGTGGGGTCATTAGTTTAAATGGCTCTCAATTCCAGTGCACTGAGCGGGTTATAGAAATCAGTCTGGCCTAGCAAGCAAGCAGGCAAGGTTGTCTGTCCCAGCTCAGATAAGATAAGTGTGGTTTCAGTTTTTGTTGTTTGCTGTTTAAGTTGTGTTTGTGTCATCTCTCCCATCCAGGTTCTGTGCGAGCCGGCTGCTCCTATTTCCCCTTTTCACCATCTCAGGGAAGTTAGGGTGTATTAGCCCAGGCACGAGGACACAGCATTCCTACCACCAAGGTCTGCCTGTGGGCTGAGCAGTGCAGGGAGAGAGGTCAGGGATTAGCTAGGAGGTGACCCTTTCCCTGCTTCTCGCTCAGAGCCTGGTTGTTGGTTTTTCTGTGTGTCTGAGTGCTTGTCCGCTGTGACAATAATACCTTTAACTGCATAAACAATTGCAATGTATTGTAGAAGCTATCAAAAGATCACCTATTAAATAATTTAAAAAAAGGTTTATTAAATTTAAAAAGTTCTAAATGAGAATGATTCATAAAAATATGGAACCCATGGTTAAACCGGGCCAACTCTCCTAATTTGCAGTACTTCCTGTCTCTATTTACAGCAGCCCATAGAAGACTTGACTGCTGTCCTTTTCCCTCCCTTTCCCGCCCCTTTACCTCTTGGGGCAGGAGAGTCACGGGAGTTGAGCCTTTTTTTATACTGCATTAGGCCTCATGCACACGTCCGTTCTGTTTTTTGCAGTCCGCAAAATAAAACGGAAGCCGCCCGTGTGCCTTCCGCAATATGTAACATATTGTTCTTATTCATACCGCTCCTTCAAATTATATTTGACATTATCCACTGATATTGGATGCCTATGCTTCTTTCTTACGTATTCACATACATGCTGTGTGAATTTTTGTTCTTGTTATTTTGTTAATAAATAAGTTTTGAAACATATATAAATAAAAAAAATTCAATGAAAAAAAGAAAAAATAACTTTTCAATGGAAAAAAACTAAAATAAAATCCCCTCCACATATTTGGGATTGCCGCGTCCGTAATGACCCCACAATTATCATGTAATTTATCCCATAAAAAAAAAAAAAAGCCAGAATTGCTTATTTGACACACAAAAAAAATAACTAAAAAGTGATCAAATAGTGTTATATCCCACAAAAAAAACGTGTCACAGCTCTGCAGAATGAAAGATAAAAAAGCGGTTTCATTGTACGAAAGTAGTAAAGCATAAAAAACTTCATGTATTTGGTATCACTGTGATTATACTGACCCAGAGTACACTGCAAAATTATTAACGGAAAAACTCAATGGCGGTATTGCTTTTTTTTTTTTACGACCCCCCCCCCTGCCCCCAGAAGGAGTTAATAAAAGTTAATTAGTAAGTTATGTGTACCCCAAAATGGTGCCATTAAAAACTACAACTTATCGATGGAAAAATAAGAAAGTTATAGGTATTGGGAATGTGACAATAAAAAGATGAAAAGAAAATTGCTTGATTACTAAGGTCTAAAACAGGCTCTAAGGGGTTAAATTTTGATTCGATTTGGCATTTCAATTTCCCCCACAATCTGATGTGTTTTTTTGTTAGATTTTTTTATTTTTTTATAGGAAGGTGCCCATTAGAAAGTAACGCATGTCCTTTCAATTCAATATGCTTCCATGTATTGTACGGTCTCCGGCGGACCGCTCTTTGCACCAGTTCTGCTCTCTCGCCAGTAGAATGGGATTCCAGTGTGGAAAGAGGCTGGCCCACTCCTGGCAATCAGCGGCCTCACAATTTTGCAATAAAATTGTGTAGCCATTGACCAATCATACGGGGGGGGGGGTCGCACCCTTCCACCGATATCATGCACAGAGCTTTCAACTGCTCTGTAATCCAGTATATTATGCAAATATTGAAGTGGTAAAAAAAAGTTGCGGTTTTGCAAAGAAGTTTTTTTGCCACAATCGTGTGCTCATCACAATAAAAACCACCATGTGTGAATATACCCTAAGCAGGGTAAAAACAAGACAGCGGACAGAGCGTTACCAAGCCGGACACTGATGAGTTGCTCAGGATAACAAAGACTCCTTCTCTCGTCGATTGGGGTCAGCCCTCCATGTCTCATGCCACACGCTTTATTAAGCACCATTCCACCTTCATAACATAAATGGAGGCAATTAAAGGTGGCTATCTCGTTTTAATCTTCTTATCAAAGAGATGAAATGTTAGAGATGCGATGGCCGGTCTAATTGTGGTGCACGTCATGCAGAATTATTTTTCACCCTTCTGTACCCCTGGATTTTATTATGTTAATGGTCTACAATATTGAAGTCCCAGTGCACCAGTCCTAGCATTGGGAATCTGTAATTTGGATTCAAGGCATTTGTTAGGGATTTGCCCACAGTGCTGTTCCCTTCTTAAAGGGGTTGTCAGAAATTTTAATATTGATGGCCTATCCTCAGGATACTCCATCAATATCTGATCATCGGAGGTCTGACTCCTCACACCCTCACCAATTAGCTGTGGTAACTGCCCCCCTGCTCCAATTCACTTCAATACTACTCTGAAACAGCTGGTCGAGGTGTCGGATCTCTGCCGATCAGATATTGATGGCCTGTCCTGAGGATAGGCCATCAATATTACGATCCTGGACAACCCCTTCAAAGTCACATCTGATGCAGAACCCGTGTTAAAGCAAGGTTTTCATTTGTTGGCATTAATATTTTTCCATCATCTCCTCTGTTTTCCTGAAGGTGCTGGTCCTATGTTGGGCGCGTCGGGGGTGCACAGGACCTGTCCCTCATGAAGTCAGGGTGTCTGCACTGGGGTATAATACAGCATGAACTGCTTCATTCTCTGGGCTTCCAACATGAGCAGTGCCGCAGCGACCGAGACAAGTACATCCGCATTAACTGGGGAAACATCAGCCAAGGTAGGACCAGGCGGAAGAACTTTCACCCACGCTTGTCCTCATGTCCTAGTCCTACTGGTGATGGGTTAGATCAGATTCACAAGCAACTTTCAATAGATATTTTGGATCAGACTGGTCCATCTATAGCTGTGATGGCTAACCTCCGGCACTCCAGCTGTGGTAGAACTACAACTCCCAAGATGCACACTTGCTTGGCTGTACTCAGAACTCCATAGAATTGAATGGAGCATGCTGGGAGTCGTAGTTTCACCACAGCTGGATTGCCGGAGGTTAGCCATCACGGATCGAGAGTATGGAGACCTCTAGTATTAATACAGAAATGCAGATAATTCTCACGCTGTTTATGCACATGAAAAGCCACTGATTAATCTGTCGTTCTTTACCAATATGCAACATGTAAGGAAGATTGAAACTATTGTATTAAAGGATTTGCCCAAGTTAAAATAACATTTGTTAAACGGAAGGCAAAGGGGTAAAGGGGTAGGAGTTAGATCCTAAAAGCCACATAAAACAAAAACGTTTAGGAAAACAAACCTGGAAAGTTCAACTGAACTATGAGGCTGACAAGGAGGAACTGCTGAGTAACATCAGCCACTTATGGTCTACCACTGTTAAGGTCCATTCACACATCCGCAAAATGGGTCAGCATCCGTTACGAAATTTTGCGAAACGGGTGCAGACCCATTTATTTTCAATGGGGCCGGAATGTGCTGTCCGCATCCGCACTTCCGCATCTGTGCTTCCGTTTCCGCCAAAAAATAGAACATGTCCTATTCTTGTCTGCAATTGCAGACAAGATTAGCCATTTTCTATTATAGTGCCGGCGATATGCAGTTCGCAAATTGCGGAATGCACATTGCCAGTGTCCGTGCTTTGCGGATCCGCAGAACACTTACGGACGTGTGAATGGACCCTTAAATGCATGTCAGTTCTGTCTCAACCAACTCATGAGGTATTGCACCTAGAGAGCGCTGTTAAGCAATTGAATGCTGCTTATGAGCACTATCAAAGACCGTCTGCCAAATATGCTGATCTCTTAAGGCTACTTTCACACTTGCAGCAGAGTGATCCGGCAAGCAGTTCCGTCGCCGGATCAGGCAATCTGCATGCAAACGGACAGCATTTGTAGACAGATCCGGATGCCGATACGTCTCACAAATGCATTGCAAGAACTGATCCGTCTCTCCGTTTATCATATAGACAAACGGATCCATTTCTATTTTTTTTTTTCATAGACCGGAAGGACGGATCCGGCATTCCAGTATTTTTAATGCCGGGTTCGTCACTAATACATTTCAATGTAAATTAATGCCGTATCCGGCATTCCGGCAACTGATCCGGAATTTTGGACGGAGATAAAACCTCAGCATTTCCTCCGTCCAAAACGCCATTCAGTGACTGAACTGATGACATCCTGAACAGATTTCTCTTCATTCAGAATACATGGGGATAAAACTGATCAGTTTTTTTCCGGTATTGAGCTCCTGTGATAGAACTCAATACCGGAAAAGAAAAACGCTAGTGTGAAAGTACCCTAAAGAGGTACAACACAGAAGATTCCTTACAAGAATTAAAGGAATTGAATGAGCTCAATCTTGCAAGAGATGATTTAGTAATACAAACAAGGACAAAAACCAGATGTAAAGATCGCACATCTTCATGAATCCAGATCCCATCTCTCCACAACTTCTAAGCGCTCCGCACGATCTTCCAAATCCTTCTACTCTTAGCCAACAACTCATCAAAGCCCACGCTGATGCAGAAGCTTCTAAAATCCAGGTAGCCTTCGCCCAAGAGAAAGCAGAGATGGAAACTGAAGCTGCATGGAAGAAAGCAGAGATGGAAGCTGAAGCTGCACAGAAGAAAGCAGAGATGGAAGCTGAAGCTGCACAGAAGAAAGCAGAGATGGAAGCTGAAGCTGCACAGAAGAAAGCAGAGATGGAAGCTGAAGCTGCACGGATGGAAAGCACAGACAGAAGTTTTGGAAAAACACTGTGAGCATGCCAAAGACATGGCAAGACAAAGAGTCTTAGAGCAGGCCGCAAGTGATAATGAAAGAGGTATCAGTAGCAGTCACTCTGTTACATCTTATGCATCAGATTCATCACGGACCTCCTCAGAACTCCATCACTCTGTCATAGCAGCCAAAGCACTCAACCAAGCTGTTTTCTCTGCACCTACTGCACTTTTTAAAACGGCGGAAACTGGTACGGATAGAAAAGACTTTCTACCTTACTATGGAACATCCTACCTCCTAACAAACCCACTACTATACAGCTACAAACCATCTTTTGTGCCCAAGTCACTCAACATCAGTGTACCAGCCACTGCAACTAACTCTGTCCCACCTGCAACTGTATACCCAAAGTCTGAAAACACAGACATGTCACAGTTTGCTAAATACATGCTTCGCAGAGAACGCACTAGGACAGGCCTCACCACATTTGATGACAAACCTGAAAATCACAGAGGCTGGAAATTCACCTTAGTCTGCCGAAAGTATCAAGAGACTCAAAACAGTTTACACTTCCAATCCTGCTGCAGGTCTCGACGCTGCTTGGGACAGACTTGAACGTAGCTTTGGCAGCTCTGAGGCCATCGAAGATGCCTTATTCAACAGGTTGCAAGGCTTCCCAAGGATTTCAGCTAAAGACAATCTAAAGCTTCAAGAACTCAGTGATCTTCTACTAGAGCTTCAACTATCTAAGGCTGACACCCTCCTACCTGTGTTAAAGAGGGAAAAGAGAAAAAATTATGGGCAGTAAAAAAGAAAAAAGGAGTGGATTCTGGAGTGCCAGGAGGACTATTGGGAAGTGACGGAGTGTTTAGGATGGGGTAAGTGGTGATATGGTTGGTGGTTACCGAGGCTGCACCCTAAAGCAGTGTACGTAGGTGCACTGCAAGGTAATTATAGAGATAAAATCAAGAAAAAATAGTGCTATAGACTTATTGCCCTAAGTGGCCAAGGTGGTTGTGGGGAGGGTGGGCATTAGCACAGGGGCGCCAAGGTGAAGAGAAACGGATGAGATGGGTGTAGTAGGTCAATGGGAGGTTACACCTGTACTATTTTGGTGGATGGTTCTACTTCACAGTCTCGATATATGGCATAGCATGTATCACTGTGTTTATGTTTATTCTTATTTATTGGTTCTATTTCACAGTCTCGATATATGGCGGAGCATGTATCACTGTGAGAGTTTATCAAAATAATAGACAGTGTTTAAAAATTGTTAAAACGAAGGGGGACTTACTTCACCAGGGAGGGAGGTATAGGATAAGCATAATACACCTATACCTGCTCCTCCCCCGCCGAGATCGCTCGTCAGATAGTATGAACTTTCCTCCACGTCCCAAAGAATGGTAGTCAAGGTTCCAAATGGAGAGTTCTTTATTGCATAAATAAAAGCTCAACGCGTTTCGGGGTATCTCCCTTTCTCAAGAGCAGTGTGAATTTAAACACATCACATAAAGTGCACTGGTGCCAAGTGTATATAGGTGTCTTGATTAATCAATCAGGGATCAATTTGCCGGAAATTCTGGCGGTGACCAGAAGTGGGCGGAACGTCACTTCCGGTCCTCTGGGCTCCTTTAATCGTCCAGAATATGTTATTTAAATAGTATATATGCTCTACCTTATACCCTAGGTACTTGTGCAGGCTTTAAAGAAGTCTTGGGTAGAAGAGCCAGTGGCCTCGTAGTTGCTCCTTACAATAGCAACATGGAAATGCCCTTGCCTACTATCATCGAGTGTAATCAGATCCCAACTAACAAAAATTAGATCCCCACTCCTGGAGCTGCCTTGCACCATTCTCACTTGAAGGACATAGCTAACCAAATACTAGCCTTAGATGAAAATGCTGATAACCTGCTGTTACTCGGAAGAGACATTTTAAGGGTGCACAAGGTTCGCCATAGAATCAACGGCCCACATCATGCACCTTACGCCCAGCGTCTGGATCTAGGCTGGGTCATCATTGACAATGTCTGCCTTAGCCACGCCAGGAAACCTTTCTCAGTTTCTTCCTTTAAAACACACGTTCTGCCAAATGGACGCACTACTTTTTTTCCATGACGACAACATCACTACAGTGTGACAAAGGTACGCAAGAGCGCATCATACTAGATGATAGGAAAGCATTTATCTTCTGGGATGACAACATTGGTAACACAGTGTTTGAGGTAACCACAAGAGAAAATGAGTTAGCAGCCACGATGGTAGACAAATAATTCTTGAGAACCATGAGTAAAGTGTTCTGCCAAGATGATTCCAACAGCTGGGTGGCACCGCTACCATTTCGCACCCCTAGGAAGAGAATTCCAAACAATTGACAACATGCAGTTTCACGGTTCATCTCTTTAGAGCGCAACCTGAACCGGAAATCGGAGATGAAGAAACATTTTGTCGACTTTATGCAGAAGGTATTTGAGAGAGATCATGCCGAGCCTGCACCCCCTCTTACACAAGGAGAAGAATGCTGGTACCTCCTGTGTTTTGGTGTCTACCATCCTCGCAAGCCTGACTAGATTAGGGTGGTCTTCGACTCAAATGCTCGTCACAAAGGCGTTTCTCTCAATGACACTCACTGGGCCTAACCTGAACAACAGCCTCCTAGGAGTCTTAGTCCGCTTCAGACAAGAGCCAATTGCCATTATGGGCGACATCCAACAAATGTTTCATTGTTTCATCGTCCGTGAAGACAACAGAAACTTCCTCAGGTTTCGATGGTACTGCAATAATGATGTCAAGGACGAGGTTATAGACTATCAGATTTAAGTTCACATTTTCGGTAATAGTCCTTCCCCCGCAGTTGCCATTTATGGACTAAGAAAAACAGCCCAAGAAGGTGGTCGCATAGCAAGATCTAATGTTATGAGTGAAAAGCAAAATCCCCTCATCATTCCAGGACGTCACCACATTACTGCTCTGCTAGTCAGACATTACTGTGAGCAAGTGCAACACCAAGGCCGTCACTCCACAGAGGGAGTAGTAAGGTCTGCAGGTTTCTGGAGAGTCGGGATGAAAAGATGTATATCCTCCATACTCCATAAATGCGTCAAGTGCCAAAAACTAAGTGAACATGTAAATCAACAGAGGGCAGAGCTTCCAACAGACAGATTAAGCAGTGAACCACCCCTTTACCAATTTCGGCATAGACATTTTCGGCCCCTGGACCGTTGTTATACGTAAGACTCGTGGCGGAGTCGTTAACAACAATCGTTGGGCAGCGCTATTCACTTGTTTCAGCATTTGTGCAGTGCATATCGAAGTAATGGACTCTTCTTGCTTCATTAACGCCTTTAGAAGATTTGTTTCCATACATGGACCTGTAAAGTTACTTAAATCCGACTGCGGGACAAATTT
The DNA here is from genome assembly GCF_014858855.1 of Bufo gargarizans. Lineage (NCBI taxonomy): Eukaryota > Metazoa > Chordata > Amphibia > Anura > Bufonidae > Bufo > Bufo gargarizans. The sequence goes on from NC_058089.1 coordinate 48,195,615, forward strand.
TACAGGAGCAGAGAAGATAGAGAACTTCTTCAATGCCAACAAGTGTAAATGGGAATTCAACCGGCCACATTCCTCACATATGGGAGGCTCTTGGGAACGCATGATTGGTATTTCGAGAAAAATCCTGGACTCTATGCTGCTGGACCACAAATCTTTCCAGCTCACACATGAAGTCTTGGTCACCTTCCTTGCTGAGGTGTCCGCCATAATCAATGCGAGACCACTTGTTCCTGTTTCCTCAGACCCAGAGTCTCCAGCATTGCTAACTCCAGCCACCCTTCTAACTCAAAAGATCAGAATAGCCACTATTACTCCTCAGGACTTTGATTGTTCACAAACACCAATGAAAACTGGTCCAACTTCTTGCTAATGAGTTTTGGAGCCGTTGGAAGATGGAATACCTTTGCAACCTTCAAAGTCGTACAAAATGGCAAGTCAGCAAACCCGACCTGCAAGCCGGGGACATAGTTCTCCTGAAAGAAAGGGATGCTGATCGTAACAATTGGCCTATGGGTCTTATTACAAAGACTATATTCCAAGTAATGATGGCAAGGTGCCGAAAGTAAAAGTTAAGGTAATGAAAGAAGGTTCTGCAAGACACTACTTCAGACCCATAAACGAGCGGGTACTGCTTCTGCCTAAACAGGAAGATGAACTTCTCCCACCGACCTGATGCAAAGAGAGGTAAGACTGGACTGGTGCATGTTGTTGCCTTCCCCTCTGAAGACAGCCCTTCAAGTCAACTTGATTAAAGGGAGGTAAGAAGGACTGGTGCATGTTGTTGCCTTCCCTTCTGAATATGGACTCACGGATCTATCTTCCTCCTAACGCTGTCAACACTTTAAAAAGCACGTCTACAAGTAGTAATGTTTTCCTTGTTGAATTTTTGTTGTTCCTTTTCGTTTTGCAGATGTTCCAGAAGAGAAAAACCTCTATTATACATGGACTTGAACTAAATCATAGATTTCGATGGGGAGTGTCATGTTACACATGCATGGTTTGCCTTTTTATCCTGTGTGTCCCTTCTCTCTTCCCCTCCTGCTGTGCTCTCTGTAAAGTCTCCTCTCTCCCTTGCATTCTGGCTTCACTCTTCATCTCAGCCACATGTATCCTGTTAGCTGCTCACAGCATGATTTTTTTACCTATCCATTTGTTCATCGGTGTATGATCTGCACAGTTTGGAATAAACTTCTTCACGATCTACAAGGTTTCGTTTGGGTCGAGTCAATATCAGCCAATTCAACTAAGATTGATAGTTACCGCTATCTCAGCACAACTGTAAGTTTCAGAGATCACACTTTCAATGCTTAGATTGGAGAGGCAGAACACCCCCGGAAAGCCTCTTTAAGGTGACCACTATATGGGGAATGTCTTTCCAAAACCAGCCAGCAATGACACACTGTCCCATACAACCAGTTCCAGTCCCCATTTCTGCAGTGGGGACACCCTCCTGTTGAGTCAACACAACATTTAATCAAAGATAAACCATACATAGTTTACATGGGATCAGAAGGGTTAGCAGCCACGATAACAGAATTGCCTCCTTCAGCCCCTGCTCTTCCATATTTTTTAATTTTCAATTATCTCCTCTTTGCTTCTAGATAAAGAACGCAATTTCTACAAGATGAGTACCCAAAACCTAGGCGTGCCTTATGATTACCTGTCTGTTTTACACTATGGCAAGTAAGTTTTTTTTATTTTAATATGACCTACGGAATGTGATGTAGGTCTAATGACGTTGGTATGTTGTACGTGCGCCTTGTCCAACAGCGCAGGCGATATAAAGACAGGGGCAGAAAGCGCCAGTCTTGATAAATTTCCCCCTTTGTCTTGGAAGGTGATTTATGGCTCTGTATCAGAAAAACTAATCTTAGTTAAATAAAAAAAAATGTTAATTCACTTCTAGTGCTTGTATGTACACTGATGCAGTAAGTACTCTTCTATAAATGATTTGTTGTAGAAATCCTCTTCTTAAAGGGATACACAGCTTTTTTTTTCTTTTTTTTTGTGTGACTTCAGCATATGTTCTCCTATAGAGCAGCACTGAATATCGCCTACATAGAGGCAAATGCACACAACACGTCCTTAGGCTGCTATGTAGAAGTGATAAATGTATATTTACTGTCATACGACAAAAATGATCCAACCCAAGAGAGAGTCAAAAGATCCACCCCATAAATGCACATCCAACCATTATAGAATAAAATATATGTATAAAGTTTATTAGACACAACAACACACACGCATTAAAAAATTGTATACAATCTAGAACAAAGTGCGGTATGCAATAAATAAATGTAACCGACACACACAGGTCCACTGAATTGTCACAAGAAAATATATGCGTTTATAAACCAGCATATAAAGCAATACAATTAATCACATATAGCAAATGTAAGGTAAGGTAAGACCACTGGAATTAAATGTGCAAAAGGACCGACATGGGGTCAAATATCAAGAGCCAAACCTACATAGCCAGCTGGTACAGTGGACCTGGAAACATAGCAAGCGCCCAACGCGTGTCGCCGGAGCAATCCGGCTTCCTCAGGGGTAAAGGACTGTGTGTTGGGGCGTCAGTTAATATAGAGTCTTAAATAAATTGATTACGTTCACCTGTGTGGCAGGAAACTGTGGTCAGTGCATAAGCGTATCAAATTCCAATCAAAGCAAGAAACCGGAAGTGTGGATCACATGATCGGCTGGTGGAACGCATGCTGGAACGCATATGCGATCCACCAGCCAAAACACAGCCACATAACCAGGGGACATGAAGAGCAGATGAATCTGTATTGAACAATGAGGAGTGATGTGGCAAATGCAGCAATTCAGAGCAAAATCGGCAGTGCTAAACAAGCTGGCACACAATCCGGACGGCACCCACAAACCGAAAGTGGGTAATAAAACCGGAAGTGTGGATCACATGATCGGCTGGTGGAACGCATGATGGAACGCATATGCGATCCACCAGCCAAAACACAGCCACATAACCAGGGGACATGGAGGGCAAATGAATCTATACTGAACAATGAAGAATGATGTGGCAAATGCAGCAATTCAGAGCAAAACCGGCAGTGCTAGACAAGCTGGCACACAATCCGGACGGCACCCACAAACCGGAAGTGGGTAATAAAACCGGAAGTGACGTGCCGCTCTGGAACGCATGGTGGAACGCACAGTGCGCTCCACTGTGAACAGTGGAGCACACAATGCGTCCACCACACGCCCAGGGACCTGGCTACACATTGAAATGCACAGGGAAGGCACACACAAGAAGGATGGGGGTGGAACACCAATATCTACATGCATACTGGTCATGTTCAACACTGTTAATATTAATAATGATATAATAATATAATAACACAGATGCTTAACAGAGGATTGAGCATATGCATAATATGCAAATTTCAAATATATGGTGTATAAAGAGGACATAAAGAGGACATAAAAACAGGCTATGTATAGGCAGTATAACATTAATGCAAATAAAAATACCTGTATATAGCTATATTAGACATATCTGACAAATACACCTATATACGTGGTGCTGTCAGCAATCCCGATATGCATCCCCAAGAAGGCATAAACATTCAAATAATGTGAACGATACCATACATGTATGTGTAACAACACACATGCATGATAATACATGAACCTAGTATACGATCCGCGATCTAATAAGGACTCTAAAGATAATAATAATATTTAGAGAGGAGATAAATTGAAATTAGTGATAATGTGTGATCAGCGTGGTAAAGCCACTGGTATAAAGTAAAAATAAAGGAGTGGTAAAACCAGAAATGCCCAAACCATGTGCAGTGAAAGCGTGAATACGAGTGAGAAAGTGATAAGAGCCTGTGGAGAAAAGGGGTTAACACAAATAAACAGTTAGTTGATACGGGACCAATTATAATAACCAGCATAAGCCTTATGTGTCCTACCTACAACCCCCTAAATTGGGACCCTATAAAGGCAATGGAATTTCCATGCCCAATCCATGTACGACAGTTGATGCAATGAGTCTCCCCTCTCTTTCCCTCCCCTTTTCCCTTCCTTTCTCTCCTTCCCTCCCCTCCCCCCTTTTTTTTCCTCCCCGTTCCTTTTCTTTCCCCTTCCCCCCCCCTCCCCTTCTCTCTCCTCTCCCCCCCTGCCCAGACATGCGGGGTATATCAAATAACTATATTATTCATGGCTAATACACGGGAACAGCAACATATATATATTTGATACTTTTGATGTCAACTGAGCACCGACAGTTGAGACACATCAGGGGGTTTCGGTTTTAGGTGGAGGTGTTGATTTTTCTATTCCATTTCGCCTGACAGTGTATCCTGGTGGTGTTCAACCACTGTATTGTTGCATATTATGGCCACACATTGTGACATGGATTGGGCATGGAAATTCCATTGCCTTTATAGGGTTCCAATTTAGGGGGTTGTAGGTAGGACACATAAGGCTTATGCTGGTTATTATAATTGGTCCCGTATCAACTAACTGTTTATTTGTGTTAACCCCTTTTCTCCACAGGCTCTTATCACTTTCTCACTCGTATTCACGCTTTCACTGCACATGGTTTGGGCATTTCTGGTTTTACCACTCCTTTATTTTTACTTTATACCAGTGGCTTTACCACGCTGATCACACATTATCACTAATTTCAATTTTGCTCCTCTCTAAATATTATTATTATCTTTAGAGTCCTTATTAGATCGCGGATCGTATACTAGGTTCATGTATTATCATGCATGTGTGTTGTTACACATACATGTATGGTATCGTTCACATTATTTGAATGTTTATGCCTTCTTGGGGATGCATATCGGGATTGCTGACAGCACCACGTATATAGGTGTATTTGTCAGATATGTCTAATATAGCTATATACAGGTATTTTTATTTGCATTAATGTTATACTGCCTATACATAGCCTGTTTTTATGTCCTCTTTATACACCATATATTTGAAATTTGCATATTATGCATATGCTCAATCCTCTGTTAAGCATCTGTGTTATTATATTATTATATCATTATTAATATTAACAGTGTTGAACATGACCAGTATGCATGTAGATATTGGTGTTCCACCCCCATCCTTCTTGTGTGTGCCTTCCCTGTGCATTTCAATGTGTAGCCAGGTCCCTGGGCGTGTGGTGGACGCATTGTGTGCTCCACTGTTCACAGTGGAGCGCACTGTGCGTTCCACCATGCGTTCCAGAGCGGCACGTCACTTCCGGTTTTATTACCCACTTCCGGTTTGTGGGTGCCGTCCGGATTGTGTGCCAGCTTGTCTAGCACTGCCGGTTTTGCTCTGAATTGCTGCATTTGCCACATCATTCTTCATTGTTCAGTATAGATTCATTTGCCCTCCATGTCCCCTGGTTATGTGGCTGTGTTTTGGCTGGTGGATCGCATATGCGTTCCAGCATGCGTTCCACCAGCCGATCATGTGATCCACACTTCCGGTTTCTTGCTTTGATTGGAATTTGATACGCTTATGCACTGACCACAGTTTCCTGCCACACAGGTGAACGTAATCAATTTATTTAAGACTCTATATTAACTGACGCCCCAACACACAGTCCTTTACCCCTGAGGAAGCCGGATTGCTCCGGCGACACGCGTTGGGCGCTTGCTATGTTTCCAGGTCCACTGTACCAGCTGGCTATGTAGGTTTGGCTCTTGATATTTGACCCCATGTCGGTCCTTTTGCACATTTAATTCCAGTGGTCTTACCTTACCTTACATTTGCTATATGTGATTAATTGTATTGCTTTATATGCTGGTTTATAAACGCATATATTTTCTTGTGACAATTCAGTGGACCTGTGTGTGTCGGTTACATTTATTTATTGCATACCGCACTTTGTTCTAGATTGTATACAATTTTTTAATGCGTGTGTGTTGTTGTGTCTAATAAACTTTATACATATATTTTATTCTATAATGGTTGGATGTGCATTTATGGGGTGGATCTTTTGACTCTCTCTTGGGTTGGATCATTTTTGTCGTATGTAGTTGTACCACCCCTTGCACTCCTGTAAGTATTTGGTGTGCCCCCTGTCTCTTTAAACATATGTATATTTACTGTCATATTCATAGTCTTTAATGCGTCCTTTTTGCACTCGTTATAGGTTTGCTTTTGCAAGTGATGCTGGAAAACCGACTCTTGAACCCACCGGCAACCCCCGTGCTTTGATCGGGCAGCGCGTTGGATTAAGTTCTTTGGATGTCGCCAAGATTAACAAGCTCTACGAATGCAGTTAAGTTGTGGAGATGAATAGGATGTGTAGTGTTAGGCCTCGTGCACAAGACTGTAGTTTCAGTCCGCATTCGATCCACACTTTTTGTGGGTCGGAGGTGGACCCATTCATTTCAACGGGGCCGCAAAAGATGTAGACAGCACACTGTATGCTGTCAACATCTGTATGTCCGTTCCGCAAACCCGCAAAAAAAATAGAACATGTCCTATTCTCTTCTGTTTTGCAGACAGGAATAGGCATTTGAAACATACTACGCGACCAGCAGAGGGGAAAATGTGGGATGCACACGGTCGGTATCCATATTTTGCGTACTGCAAAAACGGATAGGGCTGTGTGCATGAGGGCTTAGAGAACATATCCTCTTCTATATTATGTAAAAAAACGTGCAGCTCCAGAACCATCAATGGAGATGTCAGTGTTCAAAGGCACACAGACAGTATACAGTTGCAATTTTCTGTGCAAATTGGTCATAAAATGTGATCTGATCTTCATCTAAGTCACCACAATAGACAATCACAGTCTGCTTAAACTAATAACACACAAATAATTAAATGTTACCATGTTTTTATTGAACACACCATGTAAACATTCACAGTGCAGGTGGAAAAAGTATGTGACCCCCTAGACTAATGACATCTCCAAGAGCTAATTGGAGTGAAGTGTCAGCCAACTGGAGTCCAATCAATAAGATGAGATTGGAGGTGTTGGTTACAGCTGTCCTGCCCTATAAAAAACACACACCAGTTCTGGGTTTGCTTTTCACAAGAAGCATTGCCTGATGTGAATGATGCCTCGCACAAAAGAGCTCTCAGAAGACCTACGATTAAGAATTGTTGACTTGCATAAAGCTAAAAAAGGGTTATAAAAGTATCTCCACAAGCCTTGCTGTTCATCAGTCCATGGTAAGACAAATTGTCTATAAATGGAGAAAATTCAGCACTGCTGCTACTCTCCCTAGGAGTGGCCGTCCTGTAAAGATGACTGCAAGAGCACAGCGCAGACTGCTCAATGAGGTGAAGAAGAATCCTAGAGTGTCAGCTAAAGACTTACAAAAGTCTCTGGCACATGCTAACATTCCTGTTAGCGAATCTACGATACGCAAAACACTAAACAAGAATGGATTTCATGGCAGGATACCACAGAGAAGCCACTGCTGTCCAAAAAAAACATTGCTGCACGTTTACAGTTTGCACAAGAGCACCTGGATGTTCCACAGCAGTACTGGCAAAATATTCTGTGGACAGATGAAACCAAAGTTGAGTTGTTTGGAAGAAACACACAACACTATGTGTGGAGAAAAAGAGGCACAGCACACCAACATCAAAACCTCATCTTAAGGCCTCATGCACACGACCGTTGTGTGCATCCGTGGCCGTTGTGCCGTTTTCCGTTTTTTTTCGCGGACCCATTGACTTTCAATGGGTCCGTGGAAAAATCGGAAAATGCACCGTTTTGCAGCCGAGGCCGTGATCCGTGTATCCTGTCCGTCAAAAAAATATGACCTGTCCTATTTTTTTGACGGACAACGGTTCACGGACCCATTCAAGTCAATGGGTCCGTGAAAGAACACGGATGCACACAAGATTGGCATCCGTGTCCGTGATCCGTGGCCGTAGGTTGCTTTCATACAGACGGATCCGAAGATCCGTCTGCATAAAAGCTTTTTCTGATCTAAGTTTTCACTTCGTGAAAACTCATTTCCGACAGTATATTCTAACACAGAAGCGTTCCCATGGTGATGGGGACGCTTCTAGTTAGAATACACTGCAAACTTTGTACAAGACTGCCCCCTGCTGCCTGGCAGCACCCGATCTCTTACAAGGGGATATGATAGCACAATTAACCCCTTCAGGTGCGGCACCTAAAGGGGTTAATTGTACTATCATATTCCCCTGTAAGAGATCAGGGCTGCCAGGCAGCAGGGGGCAGACCCCCCCCCTCCCCAGTTTGAATATCGTTGGTGGCACAGTGTGCGCCCACCATCGCCCCCCCCTCCCTCCCTCTATTGTAATAAATCGTTGGTGGCACAGTGTGCCCCCACCATCGCCCCCCCCCTCCCTCTCTCTATTGTATTAAATCGTTGGTGGCACAGTGTGCCCCCACCATCGCCCCCCCCCTCCCTCCCCCTATTGTATTAAATCGTTGGTGGCACAGTGTGCCAACCACCATCGCCCCCCCCCCTCTATAGCAGTAACATTGGTGGCAGTGTGCCAACCACCATCGCCCCCCCCCCTCCCTCTATAGCAGTAACATTGGTGGCAGTGTGCGGTCTCCCATTCCCCCCCCCCCATCATTGGTGGCAGCGGAGTTCCGATCGGAGTCCCAGTTTAATCGCTGGGGCTCCGATCGGTAACCATGGCAACCAGGAAGCTACTGCAGCCCTGGTTGCCATGGTTACTTAGCAATAGTACAACAGTAGAAGATTCATACTTACCTGCTTGCTGCTGCGATGTCTGTGAACGGCCGGGAGCTCCTCCTACTGGTAAGTGACAGTTCTTTAGCAATGCGCCGCACAGACCTTTCACTTACCAGTAGGAGGAGCTCCCGGCCGGACACAGACATCGCAGCAGCAAGCAGGTAAGTATGAATCTTCTACTGTTGTACTATTGCTAAGTAACCATGGCAACCAGGGCTGCAGTAGCTTCCTGGTTGCCATGGTTACCGATCGGAGCCCCAGCGATTAAACTGGGACTCCGATCGGAACTCCGCTGCCACCAATGATGGGGGGGGGGGGGAATGGGAGACCGCACACTGCCACCAATGTTACTGCTATAGAGGGAGGGGGGGGGCGATGGTGGTTGGCACACTGTGCCACCAACGATTTATTACAATAGAGGGAGGGAGGGGGGCTATGGTGGGCGCACACTGTGCCACCAACGATATTCAAACTGGGGAGGGGGGGGGGGCTGCCCCCTGCTGCCTGGCAGCCCTGATCTCTTACAGGGGAATATGATAGTACAATTAACCCCTTTAGGTGCCGCACCTGAAGGGGTTAATTGTGCTATCATATCCCCCTTTAAGAGATCGGGTGCTGCCAGGCAGCAGGGGGCAGTCTTGTACAAAGTTTGTAGTGTATTCTAACCTGAAGCGTCCCCATCACCATGGGAACGCCTCTGTGTTAGAATATACTGTCGGATCTGAGGTTCACGAAGTAGCTCATATCCGACAGTATATTCTAACATAGAGGCGTTCCCATGGTGATGGGGACGCTTCAAGTTAAAATATACCATCGGATTGGAGAAAACTCCAATCCGATGGTATAAAAGAACTCCAGACTTTACATTGAAAGTCAATGGGGACGGATCCGTTTGAAATGGCACCATATTGTGTCAACATCAAACGGATCCGTCCCCATTGACTTGCATTGTAATTCAGGACGGATCCGTTTGGCTCCGCACGGCCAGGCGGACACCAAAACGACTTTTTTTTCATGTCCGTGGATCCTCCAAAAATCAAGGAAGACCCACGGACGAAAAAACGGTCACGGATCACGGACCCACGGACCCCGTTTTTGCGGACCGTGAAAAAAAACTGTCGTGTGCATGAGGCCTAACTGTGAAGTATGGTGGTGGGGGCATCATGGTTTGGGGCTGCTTTGCTGCATCAGGGCCTGGACGGATTGCTATCATCAAAGCAAAAATAAATTCCCAAGTTTATCAAGACATTTTGCAGGAGAACTTAAGGCCATCTGTCCACCAGCTGAAGCTCAACAGAAGATAGGTGTTGCAACAGGACAACGACCCAAAGCATAGAAGTAAATCAACAACAGAATGGCTTAAACAGAAGAAAATCCGCCTTCTGGAGTGGCCCAGTCAGAGTCCTGACCTCAACCCGATTGAGATGCTGTGGCAGGACCTCAAGAAAGCGATTCACACCAGACATCCCAAGAATATTGCTGAACTGAAACAGTTCTGTAAAGAGGAATGGTCAAGAATTACTCCTGACCGTTGTGCACATCTGATCTCCAACTACAGGAAAACGTTTGATTGAAGTTATTGCTGCCAAAGGAGGTTCAACCAGTTATTAAATCCAAGGGTTCACATACTTTTTCCACCTGCACTGTAAATGTTTACATGGTGTGTTCAATAAAAACATGGTAACATGTAATTCTTTGTGTGTTATTAGTTGAAGCAGACTGTGATTGTCTATTGTTGTGACTTAGATAAAGATCAGATCACATTTTATGACCAATTTGTCAAACAGAAATCCATATCATTCCAAAGGGTTCACATACTTTTTCTTGCAACTGTATTTCTAATGCGATCGGTCACTGGATTAAAGTCTGGGTTTCCACTTCAGTCGATCTCTTAGTCTCCTAGATATTATATAAGACAACTCGACGGTTTGAAATTTGTATTCATTTTACAAAATTTCCAATTTTTGTTTTTTGTTTATTATAAATATCCTCTTCTATAATGCTGAACTTCCAGCTGAGTGACTTGCATTGACATAACGAACACAAGAAATTGGCATGTAATCTCGTGGGGTATTGATTTTTACAGGAAGCTTTCTGGATGTGATTTATCATTGTGTTGGTGGTATTCACCAGAGCAAGCGACATTGCTAAAATAAGGCTCTTTGATTTGTAGCAGACCTGTCGGTAGCTGTTCATTCAACACCGAGAGGTGTGCGTCAAATAAATATCTCTTAGGGCTGCACTCTATTCTCCTGGTCTTCTTCTCAGCCTACAAGCCAGTGTGACTACAATCAACACACCTTAGCTCTTCTCCTAAGGCTGCTTTCACACTTGCGGTAGTCTTTTCTGGCAGGTTGTTCCCCTGCCGGATCCGTGCTACCGCAAGTCCACCATGCTGGCGTAAGTCCGCTCAGGCCCCATTCACTGTAAAGGGGGTTGGCCAGAGGTCCTGCCGCAGAATGGCAAACATGCCAAGAGGTGGCCGGACAAAAAACGCAGCATGTTGTAGTTTTATTCCGACCGCCTCTCGGCATGTTTGCTGTGCTGCGGCCGGACCTCCGGCCCACCCCCATTATAGTGAATCGGGCCGGAGCGGACTTCTGCCAGCATGGTGGACTTGCAGTAGCACGGATCCAGCAGGCTTTTCCTCCGCCGAAACAGGCTACCGCTAGTGTGAAAGTAGCCTAAGCTCCCTCTAGTGGTGGCTGTAGGTAGGCACAATTTTATCATTCAGGCTATGTTCTATTCTGCAGGTATATGCAAACGGTACACATCAGCGGTATTCCCAGATGTACAGTGTACCTCCGGTATATGCCATTGTATAGTCATTGAGTGACATACTTTGGTCATTGGCTGGCCACGAAAAGAAAAAACTGTACAGTGCGGTATACGTTTTTTGCGGGTATGAAAGCCTATATTGGTCATGAAAGGTCACCATGGAGTGCAGAGAATTGTAGTTCTATGGTCATGTCTTTTAGGAGGAAATCCTTGGCAGGGCACTACCTAGATGTATTTTTTTTGTTATTTTAGATATCTGTAGTTACCTGCTGCCTGATGCACATGGGGCATTTTCATGGGAGTCCAAGAAGAACCCTAACATTACGTCATGTGTGTGGCTGATCCGGGTCCCAGAGGACAAAGTATATATAACAGATAAGCGCACGTAGCATAACTAGAGGAATGACGGATCTTTATATTGACTTTTGTGTTGACCCTAGATTTTGATTTGCTCCAGGTTTTCCTGCAGTTTGAGTCGTTCAGCGTTAGTTCCCTTCCAGATTGTTCTCAGGCCTCTGTTACTGTGTACGATGGAATCAGCAGAGAGTCGCCCATTCTTATCGACAAAATCTGCGGAAACATTGCTCCACTTGCACAGATTTCCTCTGGAAAATTTGTCAGAGTAGCATTCACCAGCTCACGGATCGGAAGCAGCTTTAAGGCGACATACAGTTCACGTGAGTACATCCACAGTTCTGTCCTGTGCATGGAAATGTTCGAGGCTGCAATGCGTTGAAATTCTGTGCGGCTGGTCACATATGGTATATGCTTTTAAATTCTGGCACTGAATGTACTCAAATCCAGCTAGGTTGTATCTCATTTTCACAAACCGCAGTGGCAAATTCGGAGTTAACAGAGTGGTGTTCTGCATTTAGGTCCCTCATCTATTGCATCCAGGTTCCCTGTAGATTACAGCTGATTGCAAGAGGTCCCGGTAGCGAGTTTATACAGCTCTGTTTTAAAATGGCTGTCTTTGGCTACTTTCAGTACTGAATATCATGTTATCTATGAGGGTGTGCATATGTAGCTATACAGTAATTGCAGGCAGACCCTAGTCCTGGTGCTTGTAGGAGTGGGGCTATAATGGGGAAATTCAGAGCGATGGCATTTCATGGCATAGCAAGAGTGTGCTGGTAGCCCACTGCAGAGGAGGTTTAATCGTGACTGCACTCTGATACGTATTTTCCTTCTTGAATGATGAGAATATAGTTAACAGGCCCATGGAGACTGATGCTAGAAGGCTACCCTCTCCATAGGGAGCAGTCAGGAGTCACACTAATAGTTGTATCACTGTAAGTGAGACAGAGAAAAAGGAAGACTGAGAGGCAGCCCCGGGGAATCATCAGCCAGCACGTCCTGTACCAGCCTCTGAGGATTATTTTGAATTGTATAGCAGCCGTCAGGAGGAGGTGCATGAGAAATGGCTGTGGAGATAACCTGCATAAAACTTTTTGACCCCATAGCATATTTGTCTGAGACAATAGGGAATTGATACACCCAGGTATGCTTTAGAGGCAGATTGGCCATCTGCTATTGGACTACACCCGTCAGCTAGGAATTTAGTGCCATATTTTGATGAGAAGAGAAAGAGAGAAAAAGAGATATTGCACCCTTTTGGCTGGATACTGGAAGACTGACTCGGAGAGAGAGAAACTGGCCTGTTAATTCCTTGTTTGCAGCTTCTGGAACTGTAAGAAGTGTGGAAATTGCAAGACATGTCAGCTCTGCCAGTCCATGCATGGAAAAACTTGTGACTACTACCGTACGAATGTGTATCTGAGCTTTGCCATCGTTATTGCCAGTAAAGAACTGTTATTTGTTCCCCAAAACCGGCCTCTTCATTGAACCGCATTACCACCGTCGTGTGTGCCGAGGGGAAGAAAGGATTTACCTCTCCCATCACTGCATGGTGCAAGGAGCGTCGGAGTGAGGAGAGCCACCATGAGTGCTACTACTCCCGTCCTGTGTGCCCCCACACTTCCTCTGTGGGTTGCTGCACATTTGTTCTATAGGGTTTCCGTCAGGGTTGCCACCAGTGCCGACTTAACAGTTTATTTGGTATCCATTAAAGAAAAAGATGCGTCCATGATTTTCTTAGACACCGGGCAGATTATAGAGAAAATGTCACCATGCTGTACTGGGACATGTTGATACTGAATTCAGCCATTTTCATGTGATACCATTGTATGTCATGGCATCTGGTAACATTCAGTCTCTATTACATTACAGTGAAATGTGGTGGATCCTTAATCAGTACAACAGGAAACTTTTCGACTCCATATTTTCCCTCCAAATACCCTAACTCATTGAACTGCGTGTGGGTCTTATCTGCACCTGCTGGGTACAAGGTAAGTGATAGGATGAGGACGGTCAGTGATTTTCTGTAGATGTGAGGTTCTCCAGGGTCATATGAAAGGGGTATTAATACATAAAAGAGTTATACAACATTTCCATTGACTTCTTTGGAGAATGTGGCCCGTATGTGGTCACAGGACCCTTGTTCTCTTGATAGGTTGAGGGTCCCAGAGATGAGATGTGCACCTTTAAGGCATTTATGGCATACCCTAGTGATAGGACATTACGATGGGAATGGGGATGTAGCCACAGGACCTTCATTCTCTCTTGATAGCTGAGGGTCCAGGAGATGAGATGTGCACCTATCAGGCATTTATGACATACCCTAGTGATAGGACATTAAGACGGTAATGGGAATGTGGCCAGTTTGCGGTCACAAGACCCTTGTTCTCTTGTTAGGTGGGGGTCCCAGACATGATACATGCACCTATCAGGTATTTATGACATACACTAGTGAGGATGATATGATGGGAATAGGGATGTGGCCAGTATGCAGTCACAGGACTCCCATTCTCTTGGGGATGTGGCCAGTATGCGGTCACAGGACACCCATTCTCTTGATAGGTGAGGGTCCCAGAGATGACTCAGGCTTTTATGACATACCCTAGTGATAGGACGTTATGATGCGAAGGGGGATGTGGCCTGTATCCAGTCACAGGACACCTAGTCTCTTGATAGGTGAGGGTCCCAGAGTTGACACGGGCACCTATCAGGCTTTTATGACATACCCTAGTGATAACACGTTACGATGGAAATATCCCATTGATTAAACCTGTGTTGCATTTGCAGATTACACTCCACGTTGCTCCATTTAGTTTGGAACCGTCACCAGGCTGCTCTTATGACTATTTTCTCCTTCGTGATGGTCGGAGAGAAGCCAAGAAATGCGGGCACCTTCCCAAGTTGGCTTTCACGTCTTCTACCCATTCTCTAATAGTACATTTTCACAGTGACTCCTCTGTGCAGGCGAATGGCTTCTTCGCTACATACTCATTCTGTAAGTAGATACTGAGACTCAAATATAAGAGAATAAGACCAGACAGGGTATAGATCAGACAAGGGCTACATCAGTTTCATAGCAAAGTCTAGATTGCCTATTTTATGACAGGCGTCCTCGTTGCATAGCAAGAAGACCCTTCTGGGTCGACCATTACCACAACTCGCAGAGCACTGGTTCTGCACAAGCCTCCTTCACTCCAATAAAATTGATTGGTTTCTGTCTTTGGCTGTGCAGAAGTGAAATAGTATAGGAGCAAGAAGCTGTTTAAAGACCCAGCCTCTTCACTTGTTGTTACAGAGCTCCAAAGATTTAAAGGATAACGTGTTGCCACCACTAGAGGGAGCTCAGGAGCTTACTGCATACTGTCTGGATTCAATGTAGTATGCAGTAAGCTCCCTCTAGTGGTGGCATCTGGAAGCCAGAATTTAGTTTGATGTAGGTGATTTAGGAGATTCTTGTCAGATAAAGCAAGGTCTGATGGCTAGAAGAATATATGAAATGAATCGGCACAGAATTTAGAAATTGTTTGATTAAAAAAGGCAAAAGGGAAAAAAATCCTTCTTCAGATGCTGTATTGAAGGTGTTGTATGGTTTCCTCTGCCTTTGTTTTGCTGTCTCTAGATTAGCAAGCCTACAGGGGCCTATTATACAAGGTTTGTCTGTAGTTTGTTACCATGGAAACGCAAAGATTAGTATAGGAGCTGTATGCATAAACCCAGTAGGATAGATATAATCAAGACTATTACAAAGTTGCTTCATTTTGGGTAAAATTGGGTTATTAAAATCCAAACCACATGACACGTGATATTTGTGTTGTGTATGGGTGGGGGGGTCACATTTCTATTGAGAATGTTCTCCTTTGATATTTGCATTCATTTCGTATTGTTAATTCCATAGTTGTAATAACTCTGCATGATTTAATTTCCTCCTTTGATCATAGAAGTACATTAATCTCCTGCCGTTAAATAACCTCTAATGACAGATGATTGTTTTGTGGAGTATTGCCAGTATTGCCTTAAAATGGACCTGTCACTTACAAAAAGATCAGGCAGTAATAATACAGGGCAGGTAGGGTTTCTAATTGCAGAGAACAAGCTCCTCGCTCACACAGCGGAGATATTGTACAGTGCCCGGGCACATCGGGGGGGGGGGGGAGGGGGGCGGGGGGGCGCATCAGTGGCATAGCTATAGGGGGCACAGAGGCAGCAGTCAAAACTGAGCTCCCTAATGGCACTAATAATATGACTGCCCTGTATAGAGCGAGCGCACATGATACACGAAGACTGATGATTCATAGAACCGCACAATATTATCATATATGATAAGGACTAGGAGGAGGAGGAAGCAGAGCAGGCGGCTGCCTAGGGTGCTGCTGAAGGAGGGGCGCACATTCTTATTTGCCATAAAGATATTTGAAGAGAGTGAGGATCTGGTTCCAGTGTAACTAGATAGATTATAGATAGATAGATATTAGATACATACATAGATAATGAGATAGATTTTAGACAGATAGATCTATCCAGGAGTCTGCAGAAATGCTTGTACATGCCCTCATCATCTCCCGCCTAGACTACTGTAACACTCTCCTCTGTGGCCTTCCATCTAGCACTCTCGCACCCCTCCAATCTATCCTCACCTCTGCTGCCCGACTAATTCACCTCTCCCCCCATTACTCCTCTGCCTGTCCCCTCTGCCAATCCCTTCCCTGGCTCCCCATTGCCCAGCGAATTCAGTTAAAAATACTAACAAATACATACAAGGCCGTCCACAACCTGTCCCCTCCCTACATCTCTGAGTTACTTTCCCGATACACCCCCACACGCACTCTCCGATCCTCACAAGACCTCCTTATCTCCTCTCCTCTTATCACCGCTTCCCACAATCGCCTCCAAGATTTCTCCCGCGCATCCCCCATACTCTGGAACTCGCTACCCCAACATATCAGACTTTCACGTAGAGTCAAAACCTTCAAAAGAAACCTGAAAACCCACCTCTTCAGGAAAGCCTACAACCAGTGACCCTGCTTCTGCTATACCGCCATATGACCAGCTTTACCCGCACCTACTGTGTCCTCCTATCCCTGGTAGATTATAAGCCCTCGCGGCCAGGGCCCTCTGTCCTTCTGTACCAGCTTGTAACTTGTCTTGTACGTGCTTATTGTACTTGTTTTATATTATGTATGTGCACCCCTTTTCATATGTACAACGCCCTGGAATGAATGGTGCATTAATAATAAGATAGATAGATATCCCTGCATTTTGAAGAAATGATGCTTTGTATGGAATATATTCTGGATCTCATCACCCCTGTCTTGGCTGCCGTCTTCTACATCGCTATGTCTGTTCATATCTATTTCACCACTACAGCGCTGGCATTTAAGAAATCATGTAGAACAAGGACAGAATTTGGCCAGCTGCTCCAACCACTTGAAGACCTCATGCTCCTAGGTGTGTGGCTATACAAGCCTAAACATAGTGATCCACTGATCATTATGACCACACTCAGTGGGTTATCAATACATCAGGTATTTTTCATGGTCTGTCTGGTAGCAGGGGCAGATGGGTCACAGAGCTAATACTCATGAGATTACTCTGAGCTGTTAGCCTTCTTGCCAGTTCCAGTTCTATGTTCCAGCAAATGTCAGCAGCTACTGCCGATGCCGGTCCTGGCTGACAGCTCCTAGCCAACTGTATGCTTCCTCCACTCTTTAGTGGGGAAGCATTCTCCCATAACTTGCCTGTTGATTAAGGTTAATTTGTTCTGGCTTCTGTTTGTGTGTTTCTGCTATTGCATCTTGACTCTTGAATTTGACCCTGATTTGGACCTCTGCCTTGTTCCTTACTATGCCCCTGCCTTGTCCTTAAGATTGTTTACCTGGTACCTGTTGTTCTACTCCTGAAATTGACCCTGATTCAGACCTCGGCCTTGTTCCTTACTATGCTCCTGTCTTGTCCTTCAGATTGTTTACCTGGTACCTGTTGTTCTACTCCTGAATTTGACCCTGGTTCAGACCTCGGCTTTGTTCCTTACTATGCTCCTGTCTTGTCCTTCAGATTGTTTACCTGGTACCTGTTGTTCTACTCCTGAATTTGACCCTGATTCAGACCTCGGCCTTGTTGCTTACTATGCTCCTGTCTTGTCCTTCAGATTGTTTACCTGGTATCTGTTGTGCTGCTCCTTGACCTGACTCTTGACTGTGTTCCTGATTACTCTCCTGTCTTGTCCTTGTGCCTATTCCTGACCACTATCCCAGTGACAACCCATGTTACCGTTCCTGGCTGCAGCCGTATCAGCACTACTGCTGCTAATCTGTGACTTTTCTGAGGAGCAGAACCTGGGGATCTTCCTGCATCAAAGTCCATTTTGGAGATTGTTATGTCATGATTAATGTAAAAATAAAATCAGACATCATATAGCACATGGGGGAAAAAATAAACGAACCAGCACCAATGTCATCATATAGCACATGCCATTCTCTTTGTATCAAAGCTATAACCAGCCCTGTACCTCACATAGATCCGGAGATGCCCTCATTTATTGTTCCAGTTTAGATTTATATGAAGCTGGCAGCTCAGGGGGCGTGTGCTGTCTGCTGCAGCTCTGTCCCTATCGCATCTCAGGAGGCAGTTGAAGGATCGAACTGAGCATGTGCATCCACTTCCGCAAGGTGGACAGAAAAATAAGTAAAAGAACAAACAGCAGGTGGCGCTATACAGATACATTTTATTGAATAACTCCGTGGCTGTACAACATTTTTAATTACATGCAATTACAAAAGTATATCAGATCCAGGTGCTGAATGGGACAACTCCTTTAAGGGTGAAGACCAGGGGTCCTATAGATTCCACACCTCAGTCTAGTCATGGCCACAAGGATTACAGCATAGAAAACCCGCATTTCTGGTATGTGACTGTAATAGAAACCACTTTGCACAGTTGTGTTGCATCGCTGAGACAGGGTTAAAACACCATGTGAAACGGGGCATACATTGGGTGGGTGCAGTGCTTTCAGTCCCACAGGGGCCCGAGAACCGGAGTAAACTCCAAAGATCCTTTTTCCCAACATGAACAGACTTGGTTTAGTGCCCATGACATTATTCTTGGGGGCCCAGATCACCCCCAGTCTGCCCCTATAGATTCATCCCACAATCATCTTCTGGGAGAGAAAAGTGTAATCTTATCCGGGTTTGTTTTAAAGGGAACCTGTCACCGGGATTTTGTGTATAGAGCTGAGGACATGGGTTGCTAGATGGCCGCTAGCACATCCGCAATACCCAGTCCCCATAGCTCTGTGTGCTTTTATTGTGTCAAAAAAAGATTTTATAGATATGTACAGTACAGACCAAAAGTTTGGACACCTTCTCATTCAAAGAGTTTTCTTTATTTTCATGACTATGAAAATTGTAGATTCACACTGAAGGCATCAAAACTATGAATTAACACATGTGGAATTATATACATAACAAAAAAGTGTGAAACAACTGAAAATATGTCATATTCTAGGTTCTTCAAAGTAGCCACCTTTTGCTTTGATTACTGCTTTGCACACTCTTGGCATTCTCTTGATGAGCTTCAAGAGGTAGTCACCTGAAATGGTCTTCCAACAGTCTTGAAGGAGTTCCCAGAGATGCTTAGCACTTGTTGGCCCTTTTGCTTTCACTCTGCTCGATTGGGTTCAGGTCCGGTGACTGTGGAGGCCAGGTCATCTGGCGCAGCACCCCATCACTCTCCTTCGTGGTCAAATAGCCCTTACACAGCCTGGAGGTGTGTTTGGGGTCATTGTCCTGTTGAAAAATAAATGATGGTCCAACTAAACGCAAACCGGATGGAATAGCATGCCGCTGCAAGATGCTGTGGTAGCCATGCTGGTTCAGTATGCCTTCAATTTTGAATAAATCCCCAACAGTGTCACCAGCAAAGCACCCCCACACCATCACACCTCCTCCTCCATGCTTCACGGTGGGAACCAGGCATGTAGAGTCCATCCGTTGGAACCAAAGATCTCAAATTTGGACTCATCAGACCAAAGCACAGATTTCCACTGGTCTAATGTCCATTGCTTGTGTTCTTTAGCCCAAACAAGTCTCTTCTGCTTGTTGCCTGTCCTTAGCAGTGGTTTCCTAGCAGATATTCTACCATGAAGGCCTGATTCACACAGTCTCCTCTTAACAGTTGTTCTAGAGATGTGTCTGCTGCTAGAACTCTGTGTGGCATTGACCTGGTCTCTAATCTGAGCTGCTGTTAGCCTGCGATTTCTGAGGCTGGTGACTCGGATGAACTTATCCTCCGCAGCAGAGGCGACTCTTGGTCTTCCTTTCCTGGGGCGGTCCGCATGTGAGCCAGTTTCTTTGTAGCGCTTGATGGGTTTTGTGACTGCAATCTACAATTTTCGAAGTTTTGGCCTGACTGACCTTCATTTCTTAAAGTAATGATGGCCACTAGTTTTTCTTTACTTAGCTGCTTTTTTTCTTGCCATAATACAAATTCTAACAGTCTATTCAGTAGGACTATCAGCTGTGTATCCACCTGACTTCTCCACAATGCAACTGATGGTCCCAACCCCATTTATAAGGCAAGAAATCCCACTTATTACACCTGACAGGGCACACCTGTGAAGTGAAGACCATTTCAGGTGACTACCTCTTGAAGCTCATCAAGAGAATGCCAAGAGTGTGCAAAGCAGTAATCAAAGCAAAAGGTGGCTACTTTGAAGAACCTAGAATATGACATATTTTCAGTTGTTTCACACTTTTTTGTTATGTATATAATTCCACATGTGTTAATTCATAGTTTTGATGCCTTCAGTGTGAATCTACAATTTTCATAGTCATGAAAATAAAGAAAACTCTTTGAATGAGAAGGTGTGTCCAAACTTTTGGTCTGTACTGTATATTAACCTGAGATGAGTCCTGTCTCCTCCATCCTTGAGAGATGAGTCCAGCGTTCTCTGACTCTGAGCCCAGCCACGCCCACTGTGAAGGAGTCCAGCACCGCCCCGCATCCTCCGAATCTCCTCCCTGCTCCCCGACGTCACAAAGCTACAGCGTCATGATCTGGCGATGTGCGAGCTAGCGCATGTGCAGTTCGTTCCCTGAGGCTGATGCCAGCATAGTGAAGGAACACTATGCCGACACTGCGCATGCGCTAGCTCGAACATTGCAAGATTACGGCGCACTAGCTTTGTGACGTCGGGGAGCAAGGAGGAGATTCGGAGGATGCGGGGCGGTGCTGGGCTCCTTCACAGTGGGCGTGGCTGGGCTCCAGAAACGTTAGTAGCCTCATTTACATATATATAAAATCGTTTTTTTGACACAATAAAAGCACACAGAGCTATGTGGACTGGGTTTTGCGGATGTGCTAGCGGCCATCTAGCAACCCATGTCCTCAGCTCCATACCTAAAATCCAGGTGACAGGTTCCCTTTAACATTTTACCCATCTATAAGGCTATTTTCACACTTGCGGCAGTGTGATCCGGCAAGCAGTTCCGTTGTCGGAACTGCCTATGACTGAAAGCATTTGTGAGACACATCCGGATGCGGATCCGTCTCACAAATGCATTGCAAGTACGGATCCGTCTCTCCGCTTGTCATGCGGACAGACGGATCTGTCTTGTATCTTTTTTTCACATTTTTACCGGTCTGCGCATGCGCAGGCCGGAAGGACGGATCCGGCATTCCGGTATTTTGAATGCCAGATCCGGCACTAATACATTCCTATGGGAAAAATGCTGGATCCGGCATTCAGGCAAGTCTTTTTTTCGCCGGAGATAAAACCGTAGCATGCTGCGGTTTTATCTTTTGCCTGATCAGTCAAAATGACTGAACTGAAGACATCCTGAACGGATTAGGGCTCTTTCACACTTGCGTTCTTGTCTTCCGGCATAGAGTTCCGTCGTCGGGGCTCTATGCCGGAAGAATCCTGATCAGGATTATCCTAATGCATTCTGAATGGAGAGAAATCCGTTCAGGATGCATCAGGATGTCTTCAGTTCCGGACCGGAACGTTTTTTGGCCGGAGAAAATACCGCAGCATGCTGCGCTTTTTGCTCCAGCCAAAAATCCTGAAGACTTGCTGCAAGGCCGGATCCGGAATTAATGCCCATTGAAAGGCATTGATCCGGATCCGGTCTTAAGCTAAACGTCGTTTCGGCGCATTGCCGGATCCGACGTTTAGCTTTTTCTGAATGGTTACCATGGCTGCCGGGACGCTAAAGTCCTGGCAGCCATGGTAAAGTGTAGTGGGGAGCGGGGGAGCAGCATACTTACCGTCCGTGCGGCTCCCGGGGCGCTCCAGAGTGACGTCAGGGCGCCCCACGCGCATGGATGACGTGATCGCATGGCACGTCATCCATGTGCATGGGGCGCTCTGACATCATTCTGGAGCGCCCCGGGAGCCGCACGGATAGTAAGTATACTGCTCCCCACTACTACTATGGCAACCAGGACTTTAATAGCGTCCTGGCTGCCATAGTAACACTGAACGCATTTTGAAGACGGATCCGTCTTCAAATGCTTTCAGTTCACTTGCGTTTTTCCGGATCCGGCGTGTAATTCCGGCAAGTGGAGTACACGCCGGATCCGGACAACGCAAGTGCGAAAGAGCCCTCACTCCTTGAACTCTCTCTTCAAAGTTCTTTTCAACTTTCCCCTCCATTGAGAATGCATGGGGATATGCCCGATCAGTTATTTTCCCGTATAGAGCCCCTGTGACGGAACTCTATGCCGGAAAAGAAAAACGCAAGTGTGAAAGTACCCCAAGAAATGCATTAGCTGTGATCTGTATCTCTCTGGAGCACTTGTACTTTGTACATGTATTGCTTACTTACTCGCCCACTTGTGCTTTGCAGCTGCCTTATCACCAAGACGCTGGAATGATGTTTAGTCCTAATCAAGCTTCAGAAAATCTTCAGTGATTCCTCCTCTGCACAGCAGGTGGCGCCATTGAAACTCACACGGCACAGCTATGTCCCCATGGATATCATAGCACTTGGCTCGGCACGCCAGTGTAAGAAAACAGATGTTATAAATAATCTTCTCTGCAAGTCCACCTATGGCTAAAATAAAATCTACTGCTTAGTCAAGAAAACACGCGTGTAGAAGTGATGGCCTGTAACCCGTTTTATGATAGATAGATAGATAGATAGATAGATAGATAGATAGATAATGTATAGATAAGTGGGCTGTATGTTTGTATGTTCTCCCCATGTTTATTTTTTTAAACAAAAGAAATGATAGATAGATATTAAATAACAGGTAAGATGCTGTAAAATGACTGACATCAGCACTGCAGAAAATTAGACGTGTCCCCCCTTCCCCCTGTCCCACCCCAACAATAAGCTCTTTACGAGAAATCCTGCTGCCGAGATCCCCAACAATGAGCTATAATCCATGGGAAAGGCTTAACCCTTTCCAGACCTCCGGTCTTTAAAGATGGCACACACTTGCAAGTGCAGCAGGCGCCGTATCCACTGAGCTTCTGCTGTTTTAAACAACAGAGGCCTGGACCTGTTGTCTGCGATTGGTGATAATGCCGATTGCAGACATTTAGCACCTTAAATGCCTTGGTCAAGTGTGACCGCGGCATCTGAGAGAGCACTAAAACCAGAAGCAGCGCTCTTCCCAACCCTGGACACCTCCCCCTTGGCTGAGATCGGGGAAGGCGTTTCTGTGGTAGTAATACGCCTGAGCCCATACAAGGTCTCTAGAGCAATTACTAGTATATTCCAAGGCAGCCCTGCTGCTGTTGTCAGCACTGCATTGTAATGTACCGAATCCTGTATTCTGTAATGACTTAAAAAAATAATAATTAAAAAAAGTTTTTAAAAATTATTAAAATTCAAATCAAACCCCCTTTTCCCTAGAATAAAAAACTTAATAAATAAACAATAAAAAAATGAAGCATCATGGGCATTGCTGTGTCAAAAAAAATGCCCATACTATTAAAATATGAAAATATTTATCCCATACAGCAAACAGCACTTCAAAGAAAATGAATAAAAAAATCATATACACTCCAAAATGTTATCGATAAAAACTACAGATTGTTCTGCAAAAAATGAGCCCCCACACAGCTCCAAAGACAAACGTATAAAAAAAAAAAAGTTATGAGGTTCAGTATATGGCGATGAAAAGAAAAAAATTATTTTTTCCAAAGTTTTTCTTTCAGTATTGAAACACAAGAAAAAGTCCCGATATATAAATGTGGTATCGCTGTAATCGTACTGACCCAGAGAATGAAGGTCAAGGTCAGTTTTACTGAATAGGGAACGCCGTTAAAAAACCAACAGCATAAAACTGTTCCAATGCCACTCCATTTGGAATTTTTTCCAGCTTCCCACTACATTGTATGCAATAGTAAATGGTGCCATTAAAAAGTAAAAGTTGTCCTATTGCTATCAGAATGGAAAAATAAAAATGTTATAGCCCTGGGAAGGTAAGGAGTAAAAAATAAAAATAGGGTTAAATCTAGTGTTCAATACCCCTGCAGCGCCACCACAGGGGAGATAAAGCATTACACTTTTACATGAATGTGAATGGCATATCTGTGTAACGCACTTACATGCTGAGTCCTCCGGAGAAGTGATTCCTAGGTGACAATGGTATATGAATGTGCAGGACCATATCTAACGAGTAACGTTCAAGTAAAGTTATCATTAAACTTTGACACTAGGTGTACAGCGCAGAAGAGCTAGGACTTCCTTAGAGATACAGCACTCAGGATGACCGTGCATTCATAGGACCTGATATAATCCAATCAGTCGCTGAAGAAAACTTTTTTCAGTGGTCGAAAGATCGAATTTGATCTGGTTTTGTCAATCCCTGGTCTCAGATAGCCGTCAGTCTCACTGGTGACAACTTTGAAGACAATCACTTTCCTCCATCCCTGCCAGTATCTATGAAACGTCTTTCAATATGGCCAGCCTGTACCGGGCTCTGTGTAGATTATCCAAATCTTTCACCTCCCAATACTTAAAAGGGTTGTCTGTCCTTGGAGCAGACAACCCCTGGGGTCTTAGGGTCCATTCACGCATCCGTGTGTGTTTTGCGGATCCACGGATCCGCAAAACAGGGACACTGGCAATGTGCACTCCGCATTTTGCAGACCGCACATCACCGGAACTAATAGAATATGCCTATTCTTGTCTGCAATTGCGGACAAGAATAGGGCATGTTCTATTTTTTTCGGGAACGGAAATGCGGACCTGGAAGTGCGGGTCCGCATTTCCAGATCGGGTCTCACATAGAAATGAATGGGTCCGCAATTCCGTTCCGCAAAATGCGGAACGGAATTGCTGATGTGTGAATGGGGCCTTAACTTCATAACATTAAAAAAAAAACATGTCCATGGTCCTGTTTCTGGCTGCTTCCGATTCCCACTGGACAAGAAAGCGGTTCTGGCATATGACCACTGTGGCCAAACACAGGCCTCAGCAGTCACATCAGCATAAGGATAATAGAATAATGCATCGCAGCTGTGACCACGGACAGATGAGTGGTGTTTTTTTTAACTAAAGGGGCACAGGTTAGAACCCCAGGGGTTGTTGGCTTCAAAGCCGGATAACCCCTTTAAGATGATGCCCCCCCCGTGTAAGATAGATAACGGACTTACAGTAACACTATCTGCTAGAGCTGCAACAGAGGCCCTATTGTTTGTCACTTGAGATGATGAGGACATGTACTTACCGTGCTATTCAGAGGGACCACCTGAGCCCTCTTCATAGCCAATGGCCAGGAGCCCTCCTGAACCCATATGTATCACTGTCCTCAGTATGTTGATAGGGTAGTATTGTATGCTGCACTATGGTATTTGGTTCTGCTTGGGCGGTATTTTGTGCTGCACTTTGGTACTGGTGGCCCCACCTACTTCTGTAGTCTCTACTCGTGTTGCCCCACCTTCTGTCAATTTGGACCCACCTACAACATGGGGACACTTATGTTTTTTCTCCAGGGCCACTTACAGTTCCCAGTCCGCCCCTGGCTCCATTCACAGTGTAGTGGCCCCGCTAGGTTACTGCAGCTCAGCTTCCATTTACTTAGCTTAGCTGTTAGGGTGTTTTATTCAACAAACCTGTTGACTATTTCCATTAACAACCAGCAGAATCGCGATCACAGCTCTGGATTATAATACAGCCTGTAACCCAGGATCAGAGAAGTAATGCAAAGTATCTACAAAGTTTCTTAACTTTTTATACAAACTCTGCCCACGCCATGACTTGATCCATTGGGTCAAAACTTTTATTGTCTTGTGGTGGAACACTCTTCAAGTGAGCAAATAAAATAAAAAATCAAATAATGAATGAATGGTCATATGTTACAAGAAGGGAGAGAAGACAGTACAGAAACACCAGAACAAGACATGTCATACAGTATATACAGAGGGAGGTAGGTTTATGGAAAATGAGATCCCCTTCTCCGGTGGAAGAGATGTAGATACATGGAACATCCTCACAGTAATTATGCTTGTGAAGGCAGGTAGACGATGTCTTCAAACCCCATGTAGGCATGGAATAATATAGAAATGAGCAAATGAGTTCTCTCTTTTTTGGTTTCCCATGAATGTGGCCTGACATGGATTCACTAGAATACAAAGCACCAACAATTCCATTTTGTAAATTCTTTTTTTTTTGTTGCTCCTTTTGTTGCTCCATATCTTAACCGTAAATGTCCATAAATAAGATCATAGCAAATGATTTCATCTCTAGGAGATAACACTAAGAAGCGATATAGTCTTTTAAATACAGAAAGGGTTAAACAAGTTATAAAATAGCAAACTGGTTTACCATGTTGGCTATCACGATGGTGTACCATACAGGCCATGCTGGCTGTCATGATTAAGTGCCCTAAGGGTCATGTTGGCTCTCGCGATGGTGTGCCATACAGGCCATGTTGGCTATCATGATGGTGTACCATACAGGCCATTCTGGCTGTCATGATTAAGTGCCCTAAGGGTCATGTTGGCTCTCGCGATGGTGTGCCATACAGGCCATGTTGGCTATCATGATGGAGTGCCATACAGGTCATGTTGGCTCTCAGGACAGTGCACCATATAGGTCATCCTGGTTCCCGCCATGTGGTGATGAATAGGTCATACTGGTTCTCACCATACTCCATACTGATCATACTAGGACTTTAGTTCAGCTACAGGAAAACCTCCACCACACATGGATAACATGAATTTCATAGACATTGGTAGCAATAGTTACAAAAACACTAATCAAACTCTTCCTGTTCAATAGACAGGATAATAGTCTTCCTTAAAGTAAAAAACAGACTTAAAAAATTCAAGAATAACTAGCTCCGCATACGCATACGCATCCTGCGAGGGCTTTCTGACCTCTTTCAATGTAACACATTGCGTGTGACGGAGGCTAGGTGCCAGTATTAGATTCCTGGTCTTCTAGACCACATGTCTAGTCACCAATGCTGCCCACTGAAACATATGCTGAACAGATCCTTTTGCCTGCTGGTCCTGGAATATAGGTCAATAGATTTCACCCGGTTCCCCCTTTTCAT
The DNA here is from genome assembly GCF_014858855.1 of Bufo gargarizans. Classification (NCBI taxonomy): domain Eukaryota; kingdom Metazoa; phylum Chordata; class Amphibia; order Anura; family Bufonidae; genus Bufo; species Bufo gargarizans. The sequence continues at coordinate 48,222,935 of NC_058089.1, forward strand.
CTTCTCACACAAAGCCAGGTTTCACAGAAGATCGGCGACAGTTGGGACAACCACGAGAGCCATTGGTTTGGAGACACCTAAAATAATAAAGCATTGAATATGAAAAACAAAGAAACTAAGTCAATCAGAAACTCACTAGATTTAGGGACAAACGTGGTTGACCAGGTTGGATGAGATTAAGTACACTGCCTGTCCAAAAAAAAAAAGTCGCCACCTGGATTTAACTAAGCAAATAGTTATGAGCCTCCTATTGGATAATTACTGCATGGGCGATTATCTTTCGTCTGGCAACAAGTTATTTAACCCCAACTGGTGCAATGAGCTGCTTCTCATTTCTTAAACAACCATGTCGAAAGACACATCTCGTGGTCGTGAAAAAAATGTTAGTCTGTTTGAGAAGGGTCAAATCATTGGCATGCATCCAGCAGAGAAAACATCTAAGGAGATTGCAGAAACTACTAAAATTGGGTTAAGAACTGTCCAACGCATTATTAAAAACTGGGAGGATAGTGGGGACCCATCGCATTCGAGGAAGAAATGTGGCGGGAAAACAATCCTGAATGATCATGACCGCTGATCACTTAAACGTTTGGGGAAATCAAATCGAAGAAAAACAACAGTAGAACTCAGGGCTATGTTTAATAGTGAAAGTAAGAGCATTTCCACACGAACAATGCGAAGGGAACTCAAGGGATTGGGACTGAACAGCTGTGTAGCTGTAAGAAAACCACTAATCAATGAGGCAAAGCAGAGAAAAAGTCTTAAATTTGCTCGGGAGCATAAAGATTGGGCTCTGGAGCAATGGAAGAAGGTCATGTGGTCTGCTGAGTCCAGATTTACCGTGTTCCAGAGTGATGGGCGCATCAGGGTAAGAAGAGAGGCAGATGAAGTGATGCCCCCATCATCATGCCTAGTGCCTCCTGTACAAGCCTGTGGGGGCAGTGCTATGATCTGGGGTTGCTGCAGTTGGTCAGGTCAAGGTTCAGCAACAGTATGTGCTCCAAAGATGAGGTCAGCCGACTACCTGAACATACTGAATGACCAGGTTATTCCATCAATGGATTTTTTTCTTCCCCGATGGCACAGGCTTATTCCAAGATGACAATGCCAGGATTCATCGGGCTCAAATTGTGAAAGAGTGGTTCAGGGAGCATGAGACATCATTGTCACACATGGATTGGCCACCACAGACTCCAGACCTTAACCCCATTGAGAATCTTTGGGATGTGCTGGAGAAGGCTTTGTGCAGCAGTCAGACTCTGCCATCATCAATGCAAGATCTTGGTGAAAAATTAATGCAACACTGGATGGAAATAAATCTTGTGACATTGCAGAAGCTTATCGAAACAATGCCACAGCGAATGCATGCCGTAATCACAGCTTAAGGCGGTCCAACTAAATATTAGAGTGTGTGACCTTTTTTTTTTTTGGGTGGCGACTTTTAGCAATAGGCAGACCATGCAGTTTCTGGGTTTCTTGGAGAAACTAAGCCCAGAACTGGTTGGTCCCATCACCTTGGCTACTGGTGTTTGAGAACCTGCACTGGACTCTTTTTTTCTGGAGGAACTGCATTGTTACTAAAGGGGTAACAAGGGCCATAGGATGTGGAGGGGAAACAAACACCAGGACCTTTTATCCTGGAAGCCAAAGAGCATATTGGGAGGTCCAAGCTGACGTTTGTTATGGTCCATGCTCTTGTGTGTATGCCAATGGCTTTCAAGACAAACAAGTGGTTCTCTTCAAGTGTCAGTCCATCCAAGTTAGGAGAACTCTTTCCTTCACTGGTTTCACTGGTGTATGGAGGGAGGAAACATGATAACTGTTTTGGGCACCAGAAATGGCACTCAATCCCATTACCCAATAACATGAATGCACTCTCTATATCTACAGTAATTGCTCCCCAAGGATGGATCTTTCGTTCATACCTTAGGTGGAAGACGTGTGAACAGGGCAAGGCCTGAAGCTGGCAGTTCTTTTCTCCAATAGACTCTCCACACATTCCACAATATAGCTCCATTTCCTCCACGCATTCATGGAATCTGACGACGTGCGTTCGGAGCTCCCGTTGCTGCTGTCTTGTACGGTAGATGATTTCACTCAGACAGTGAACCTTCAACAGGGAGAGCTATGAAAAGAAGAAAGTAATGAGCCAGGGACATCGGGGTATGGTGATAGGGAGTGTGGAGGCAGCAGTAGGTGGAGGGCTTTATTACAGATTATGCACTGGGAAGAATAAAATGTTATGTACACTTTTTAAGGGTAATTTATTATTAATTATTGCATTGCACTCATTTCAAGATAAAACATTTTTTTTCCAGTTGTTCTTTACTAAAAATGTTGAGCCCTTTTCTCTGTACAGCCTCGAGATTCTCTAGTAGATGCTCTGTATTTGTACTGTGTTCCATCAGGCAGCTCAGCTGACGGCTCCTTATCTCTGACCTCCTAAACACTTATTATAGCTCATTTCTTATCTTAATAGATACGTTTGCGCTTAAATAAGTGTTTATGACCTTTTAGTAATTTAGAGATAAGAGTTTTTAGAAGACGAAGTGAAAGTAGGATTTACTCAACTAGACAGTTAACCCTTTGTGACAGAACAGCTGAATATTTTTAATTAAGAACAATTGAAAAAATATTTATACCCCAAAATGAGTAAAACCCCATAATAAAAATATTCCATCCGGAAGGTGAACATAGTCTTCACACTTTGCCTCTGGATGGATCCATTCTGCGATTGGACTGTTAGGGTCCATTCACACGTCCGAAGTGTGTTTTGCAATTCCGTATCCGGACAGCACATCATGCGGCCCCATAGAAATTAATGGATCTACAATTCCGTTCCGCAAAATGCGGAACAGAATTGCGGACGTGTGAATTGGGCCTTATAGGCAACATTCAATGAGCACATCACATTGGAGCCCATTGGTGCTGTTTGCAATTGACCACTCGCAAGTAGATCTACGGACCAAATCCTATGTAGTGCAGCAACCATATGCACTGGTGCACACTTTGCACCCCCTTCTGGCAAGTGCATTTATTTTCCACACAATATACTACTACTACCAACCTTCCCGAAAATGGAAAACAGCTTTCATGACTCTAACATAACTGCAGATGACCACATGCACATTTCCCAATAAAAGAACCATCTTATGGAGTGGTGTCCAGTACAGATGTCTACCGCCTGGCCAAGCCCACAGCATCGGGGACACAATGGGATACATAAAACGTGGGTGATGCAAACTACAACTCTCAGTATGCTTAGCTATCCTTAATGAGCTGTTAAGCCTCCGGCTTGCTATAATCGGAGTAGCATGAGAGGACATAACGTTAGATGGTTTATGGACGCAGGCTTGGAAAAAGCTCTCCATTAATCCTCATAGACTCACTCACCTTATTGCCCATTTCTTCTGCCAACTCCTGGGCTTTCTGGAGCCCGTCCAGCGCCTGCAGATTAAACACACTTTAGGCAGAGAACCAAAAGCAAACATTTGTTATTGTGTAAGAGCCGAACCCACAGATGACCTGATTATAGACAGGACAGATGCAGCACATAGCAGAGAGCATGAATCCCACCCCAGCCCCCCATACGCAGCATAGCAATGCAAAATACTTTTACAGATTCCGTCAGCACAAATAGCCCCGGCGGGAGCTATCCGCTCGTACATGTTGTATGCTGATCCATGACTGACTAACTACAATAAAATAAAAGCCTTTAGGAAGCATTTGGACCATCTCCTTTACCTCTAGGTCATCAATATTGTAATCTCCGCAGTGGAGTAACTAAAACTGACTGGGCCCCGACAGAAAATGTTTAAATGACACCCCCACCCACCCAGCAACCCCCTACTCCTGTGCAACCCTCAGTTCTGCAGCTAGTCATGATCGCTGTTTTAAAATGAATTCAAAGATTTGAGAATAAATAGGCTTAACAGGCTAAGTGATAAAAAATATAATGCAAATAATATCACATGGCCTGCACAATACAATATGGGGGGGGGGGGGGGGCTCCTGACACCATGTCATTACACATGGCTGACACTCTATGGTGATGCAAGAGATAGGGATAGTGACCTTACATCATCCTACCTGGATGATGTTCTCAACGGAGTTCCTCCAGTCTGTGTGCATTAAAGTTTATACCTCTCTGCCCCTCTTCCAGTGTGCAGCATGCAAGTCTCTGAGACAATCACTCAGGAACGCAGCCTTCTCGGCACAGTGTGGAGTTTGTATACGTTATTGAACTATTCCCAAATTACTACATTACAAGGAATCTCATTACAAAGAATAAAGAAGGTATAAAGGGGACAGAACCAATCACTACTTCATTATGTATGTAGAATACCCTTATAACACAGTCGCTCTCACGCCAGGCCCGGCAGCTGTTCCATCCGTTTCCTACAGCGTAACGGTATATATTGTATGTCATGTCACTGTATATAATGTAATTGTATAATACTGTTTTGAGGGGGCCCTCACAATAAAATCTTTCAGTCCTCCTCCTGGGCTGGTCCCTTCTGAGTTCAGGCCCCATGACAGCCGCTTCTCTTGCATTCACTATAGCTACACCCCTGAATCTCAGACAACCCCATATATTGTATTAATCAGAGCTCTATCTTGGAATGAGCCTGGATAGAGACAGTCATTTAGCCTCTGGGTGCCAAAAAACGAATGATTCCATTCACTGGCAGCAAACAGAGATCTGGAAAATGGTGAGAAATTAAAGTATATGACACAAGTAGTTGGATAACTTTTTTTTTGTAATACTATGAATATTGTTTTATTTACATGAACCTTAAAAAAATATTTTTATGCTAATTTGGGCTTGTCTTCCCCAGTACTGCCTGGAGTTCAGCTCATTAGACTAAAAGCAGCCATATTGTCTGATAAATATCTATCTGAAACTCATACTGGCCTAGTGAGCTCCATGGATCTTTAGAAATAAAGCGTTCATTCTAAATAGTGAAACATAATAAAAGATCCATCAACAGCAGCTTGCTTATAGTTTCCAGGTAGAAAAAGAGATATAATCTAGTTCCTTCTATTACAGCACCTTGTCCATTTCTTTCTGATGCAGCCAACACTTGGCGACTCCCAGCAGCACTTGAGTTTGACCCAGACGGTTTCCAATCTCCGTCATGATGCTCATGGACGAGTCGTATCGAGGAATCGCTTTCTAAGGACAAGAAGCAAAAATAAAAGCAATAAGTCAGATCGGGTTCCTTATGGGATAACGCAGTGGAGGCAATAGTTTTAAAGGAACCTCTCGTGTAACTCCTGCCTAATCATTCACCAGTGCTGTTTATATAGGGAGCCTATAATAAAGGCCCCCACACATATAAGAGAATCGGCCAACCATCTAATGTCTATGGGGGGCTCCCAACGAAGAAAGATTGGGATAGTTGGATTTCAATGTGCGGTCCTAAGCTTCGTGTTTTAGGTTTACTGTCAAGCATAATATTCAAACAACACCTTTTTCACAAGACTTCCGCATAATCTAGACCGTGAGAAATACTCTCCAGGAGGTTCCCAGAAAAAGACGAGAACACCCGGACTATCGAAGTGTTGGCAAATCTCCCAGGTTTCACATGGGGGGCAGCCCTCCATAAGGTGCCAGGATGCTGCGTCATAAGACGCATCCCCTGAAACACAACTGGGCGGTGTTTAAAGGTTCCACATGTTGGGAGGTGTGTTTAAAGGGAACATTCATAGGACAGAATATAAGTGTCATACCCTAATATAGTTATACTAGACTGGTAAGTGTTATTGCATCCACTAAATGGTCCCGCAAAGAGCCAAATGGGGGAGGGGCTGAAAAGATAGCGCTTTCTGGTCCTGTAGAATCACATGGTGTACCATATGATCCATTCCAGCCAGTCTGCGGCTCTCATAAGAGTCATGTGACATACAGTACAGACCAAAAGTTTGGACACACCTTCTCATTCAAAGAGTTTTCTTTATTTTCATGGCTATGAAAATTGTAGATTCACACTGAAGGCATCAAAACTATGAATTAACACATGTGGAATTATATACATAACAAAAAAGTGTGAAACAACTGAAAATATGTCATATTCTAGGTTCTTCAAAGTAGCCACCTTTTGCTTTGATTACTGCTTTGCACACTCTTGGCATTCTCTTGATGAGCTTCAAGAGTTAGTCACCTGAAATGGTTTTTACTTCACAGGTTGCCCTGTCAGGTTTAATAGGTGGGATTTCTTGCCTTATAAGTGGGATTTCTTGCCTTATAAATGGGGTTGGGACCATCAGTTGCGTTGTGGAGAAGTCAGATGGATACACAGCTGATAGTCCTACTGAATAGACTGTTAGAATTTGTATTATGGCAAGAAAAAAGCAGCTAAGTAAAGAAAAACGAGTGGCCATCATTACTTTAAGAAAAGAAGGTCAGTCAGTCCGAAAAATTGGGAAAACTTTGAAAGTAAGGGCTTTTTGGCCATAAAGGAGAGTGATGGGGTGCTGCGCCAGATGACCCGGCCTCCACAGTCACCGGACCTGAACCCAATCGAGATGGTTTGGGGTGAGCTGGACCACAGAGTGAAGGCAAAAGGGCCAACAAGTGCTAAGCATCTCTGGGAACTCCTTCAAGACTGTTGGAAGAGCATTTCAGGTGACTACCTCTTGAAGCTCATCAAGAGAATGCCAAGAGTGTGCAAAGCAGTAATCAAAGCAAAAGGTGGCTACTTTGAAGAACCTAGAATATGACATATTTTCAGTTGTTTCACACTTTTTTGTTATGTATATAATTCCACATGTGTTAATTCATAGTTTTGATGCCCTCAGTGTGAATCTACAATTTTCATAGTCATGAAAATAAAGAAAACTCTTTGAATGAGAAGGTGTGTCCAAACTTTTGGTCTGTACTGTACATATCATGACTTTCCAGAAACATAAGTCACATGACCCTTTTCAGAGCCGCTGACTGGCTGACAGGAATTGCATCATACATCATGTGACACTACAGAACCAGGAAGTGCTTTCTTTTTAGTCCTCTTGTTAGACATTTTGAAGATTTGATTAGTGGGTGTAATTTTACTAGTATCTATTAACAAGGACCCGACCTGGTTTAGTAACTACTTTCATTCCCCATGTAATAACACTTCTGGAGCCTCTATTCTTATGACTCTATGTTGTGCCGTTCCTTTATTATTCCTGCTAGAAGTTATGAATGAATTACTAGCAGCTTGCATTGAAGGTCCAGATGGGTGTTACACTATCCAAACGGTGCTGCCAGTGTCAGACACACCCCTGGTAACACCCATCTGGACCTTCATTGCAATTTTCCAGCAATTTAGTCATAAACTTCTAGCAGGAATAATAAAGGAATGGCACAGCATAGAGTCATAAGAATGGATGCTCCAGAATTGTTCTTACACGGGTAATGAAAGTAGTTACTAAAACAAACATGTCAGGAGAGGGGGCAGGTTCTCTTTAAGGGCACCTATTATAGCAGTGATGGCTAACCTCCGGCACTGCCAGCTGTGGTGAAACTACTACTCCCAGCATGCTCCATTCATTTCTGTGGAGTTCTGAGAACAGCCAAGCAAAGTGTGCATCTTGGGAGTTGTAGTTTTACCATAGCTGGAGTTCCGAAGGTTAGCCATCACAGTATTATAGTATAGTATATTATAGTATCATATGGGTAGTCCTATCATACTGGCCAGCCACACGTGGAGTGAGCTTTGGCTCATAGAGGGATGCCAAGCACAGTACCCCCACTCTGACACCCATGTATAATAGGGGTACCTGGACAGGGGTTGTCGTAATGACTCACCTCAATGTCTCCATGACCTCTGTGAATGTCAGCAAAGCACAGAAGACAAAGTGCTTGAAGCGGTCGGTCCCCGTGCTGCAGAGCAATCTTCATAGACTCCTAGAATCCAAAAAATCTTATTAAAAACACACAATAAAACAACTGTCACCTTCAAACCCCAGGGGCCCTTTTACACATGCAGATCATGGGGCCAATTATCAGGAATTCAGTAATTGCCCCATGTAAATGATCTGCCGGTCACCCTACAAATGAGCAAAGGCTTGTTCATCGGCTGATGAGGCACCAAAAACTGAATGGGGGACGAACGACTGTAATAACGATCAACAATCGTTTGTCCCCCATTCATTTTGCAATGGGCCGCGTGAAAAGGCCCTTTAAATAAACACCTATTGAATTCTATATCGTCTCCTTCAGGACTGTAATTGTCCCATGTAAAGGAACCTTAAGGCCTTTTTCACACGGGCGCCATGTTTTTGGCCCGGATAAGATGCAGGTGCATTGCGGGAAAATGCGCGATTTTTTCGCGCGAGTGCAAAACATTGTAATGCGTTTTGCACGCGCGTGAGAAAAATCGCCATGTTTGGTACCCAAACCCGAACTTCTTCACAGAGGTTCGGGTTTGGGATCGGGGTTGTGTAGATTGTATTATTTTCCCTTATAACATGGTTATAAGGGAAAATAATAGCATTCTGAATACAGAATGCTTAGTAAAATAGCGCTGGATGGGTTAAAAAAAAATTAAAAAATGTAACTCACCTTAATCCACTTGTTCGCGCCGGCATCTCTTCTGTCTTCTTCTTTGAGGAATAGGACCTTTGATGTAGTCACTGCGCTCATCACATTGTCCATCACATGATCTTTTACCATGGTGATGGATCATGTGATGGACCATGTGATGTCACCACAGGTCCTTTTTCTGTGCACAGCAAAGATGAAGACAGAAGAGAAGCTGGGCTGCGTGAACAAGTGGATTAAGGTGAGTTAAATTTTTTTTTTTTTTAATGTAACCCCTCCAGCCCTATTGTACTATGCATTCTGTATTAATAATGCTATTATTTTCCCTTATAACCATGTTATAAGGGAAAATAATAATGATCGGGTCTCCATCCCAACGGTGCGTGAAAATCGCACCGCATCCGCACTTGCTTGCGGATGCTTGCGATTTTCACGCAGCCCCATTCACTTCTATGAAGAGCAGACAATGACCAGGAAAGAACGTCCATGTTCATTCTTGACATTGCCTGCTCATTAGCTGCAATTATATGCAGGAATGATCGCCGCCATGTGGGGGATCAACGATCGTTACTACGATCATTCGTTCCCATAGAGTTTCATTACTTGTTGGCAGCAGATACATGCTTATGCAGGGTGATGTGCTGCCAACAAACAATGATATTTAGTGCAGTATAAATGAACAGATCAGATGGCAAATGCCATACAATAGGCGCCATTGTACCCCATAGTTTTGTTTGACAGGACGATACCCTTTAAAATGTATGTATGCATGTAAGGAGACTCGCTGCCCACCCTACAGGTACACAGAACTTATACCGGACCCCTTTTAGTTGCATTGTAAGTTACTGCTATTACAGAAAATGATAGGCCTAATTGCATGCACTGACCTTATGTCAGCTACTGTAGATATTTAGACATCAGTACCGTGCACATGTTCCTCAGTCTCATACCTCACAACACTCCATTGCATCTGTCAAGCGGGCAAGTTTACGATACGCGACAGCCATGTGGTATTGGCTCATGGCTCGGTATTTGAGACTCCAGCCTTTCCCATAGTCGTTGACCAGTTCAGCTGCTTTACACGGAAAGAAAAGGGCCTTCTCAAAGTCCTGCAGGAAGGACACCAGTCAGTGAGTGAAAGATCTCGTACCACCACAACAGCAACCAGACAGATTACCTTACAGCTTCGTATCCCGGGGACAGTCGTATCCTGATAATGAACTACTAAATAAACTACAAAAAATCGCTACAGATTCTAAGAACTAACCAGGTAAAGCCACCAACTCGTATGTGACAGGACCGAACAGGGGTTAACAAAGTAGAGGGGTTCTCAAAGCAAAATTCAAAATTCCCCCTTTTCTGCATGGTGATGGTGGAGGCCACCACAACCCATTAACTTGGGACCCTAGGGTCTGATGATCTCGCCCCTTCATTAGACATCTCTGGTTATCTGCTGGTGACACAAAGGATTGCTTGTGTTGAAATCTCAATACCAAGTCTTTCTTTGATGGGCTACCACTGTTTAGCTGAGATCTGTTCACATTTGCATGGATGCGGATGGGACCTTCTGCCACATGCTTGACAGATATCAACAGGTTCTTGGGGTTTATGTCATCTTGAGAGCAAAAACAGGACTGCATGCTTCGTTATTCTTTTTGTCAAATGTGAAGGAATTGCTGCCAAGCCTCTGATGGCAGTTAAAGAGGTTGTCCAGGGAAGTGGGGGGAACTGTTTAGAAAGGGTCTACTGTGGCCTTTATTACTGGTCATGTCTCAACACACATGAAATGACTGGAGATTCCTACTCGGTCACCCAATGGCTGGTTGCAGCTGTGACCCACCCGAGTAGGCATCCTTAGGACTTTCCTGGAGAGTGGACCAGGAAGCACAAACCAGCTGGGACCCAGTTGGCATTGGAAAGGGTGAGGCAGGGAATCAGTGAGGGTATCTTCTTTTATTTTATTTTTATCCTGCTTTGAACCTTATCTAAAGCATTCCTCCCCAAACGACGACCCCTTGAAGCTTGCCATACTCTAGTGATCTTAGATGGCCAATATAGACCACTGGCTGGCACCTCTATGGGACATGAAAGAGCAAGATAGACCTAGACCCAGGTGGATTTCGGTGGAAAAGGCAATTTCATGTGTTGGATTCTTTTGACCATTGTTAGGTACAGTTGGAAAGTTCTTCATGCTCGTGGACAAGATCCAGTTGGCATGCGCCAACTGTTGTGCCTTTATCAGCCTTCACTGCTTCTGTCCAGGTCACGGACTGAGGCAGAGATCAATCTTTATTAGCAATTTTTTCTATAATGTTTAGACAACATTTTCATACCAACATTCATTCACCAAATGGGGAGAGAGAAGGGGATGAATAGAACCCAAATGTTTGGTACTTTGTAGAGATATTTAAATTATAGGGTCTTGCCATGTGCAAACATGAATCACTCAAGTCTCACCCTTGGACAACATGTTATGTGCTTGGTCTTTCACTAAAAAGCAGCTCCAGCCTTAAACAGAACCTGTGACCAAGATTATCCTGCTTTATCCTTTGGCACCATGACTTAGAGACACTGGGAAGCAGGCTCATGGAGAAGTGTCTACTGGACGGTTCTTCTATAATTGATATGTCGCTCCCTATATATGAAAAGAGACAGACTTCTCAATTATACTGAGCTGGGCAGGAGAAACCTAGAAGACATTGCCAGGTAGACACTTTTCCATGAGGCAGTGATAAAGCTATGTTTTCTCTAAAATGCGTCAGCACCTTAGAGTTAGACAGAAGTGATTGTGACCATTTCTAAAGGCCCCCTTACACTTTATACTATTGCCAGTCGAACCCATCATTTTCGGTGGAACCGTGTGTGAGGAGCTCCTGCTTGGGGGCTTTGATTTTTAACACTCAATCCTTTTGTTCTCCAGGTAGATAAGGTGTCTGGCAGCGGCTTTCTCTCCTCTCCCCTCATTGAAAACACATACACGTTCGGGCTAGTGGAGTATGTATGTGTATGGGGGACTCAAGATAGTTATCTGCCAGGCAAAGAAGCATTTAGTTGACATCTAATGAAGGTGTTTCGGCACCTTAGGTTCTGGTGCCCTCGGTTAACACAGCATGATCTTGACACAGGTCCCTTTACTTAGGTTAAAGTTGGGCATGATAGCATACAATAAGGAGGTCCCATCCATGCGTCTTAAGTTTCTAACCTTGAGTTGTGTGTAAAGACCTCCAAGGCTGCAACAGACTCTGCACTCCAACATCTTGTCATCATTGTTATGGGCATATCTTAATGCTTTCTCAAAGCATTCCAGGGCCTTCTGGAACACGCTGAGGCCGAGGTAGGCATTCCCCAGGCTTAGGGACACCTGTCCATTCAGCTGCAAACTGACAGATGTTCCCTGCATGTTCAGACAGGTCTTGCAGTAGGAAATGGTCTTCTGGAACTCACACAATTTCTCATTACTGCGGGCGAGGTTAAGGTAGCTCTCAGTCAGGAAGTCTGGGTCCTCCAATTCTCGGGCTGTGTCAATCTGGATCACTGCAAACTAAAGAAAAGCAAGTATAGTATTGTGTACATTCATTCATCTATTCAGCTACAAAAGTAGCTGGCTATCTTCAGTCTGCCGCACCATTAATACGGGGACACGAGACCCCTGTCAGTCTCAGTGGTTGAACACCCACAGATCATGTTTGTATTGTGGAAAAACTCTTTTAAAGGGCATCTGTCAGCAGTTTTGTACCTATGACACTGGCTGACCTGTTACATGCGCACTCGGCAGCTGAAGGCATCTGTGTTGGTCCCATGTTCATATGTGTCCGCATAACAGGTCAGCCAGTGTCAGACTCATAGGTACAAAACTGCTGACAGATGCCCTTTAAGGGAATAGGTTTTCTAAACCAGACAGACCCTTTAAGCCAACAACGGCGTTCCTGTCCTGCATGACCTACTGCCAAGAAAATCTGTGGGAAGTTTGGAGTATAAGAAGGGGATGTACTGCCCACCTACTGTCAAAGTGTGAAATATCAGACCAGGGTAATAAATCACATGTAATAAGAAGACTGTAATGTTGAGAGGTAATGTAGGCCAGTCCTGTGGAACGGCTCATCAGGAATACACGGTGATCGAAAACAGATGTGCCTGAGGAGGGGGCACATAAGAAGACACCGGTATTATAAAAGGCATATGGAAGGTAGGGGCCTTATAAGTTCAGAATTTATGAAATGAGCTCCTGGAGGCAGTGTTGCCTTAGAGGTGTGCAGTCAAACAAGGAGCATCGCCACTGAAGGAGACACTACCAGCCCCGGTGCCTGGGACACACACATCTTGCACCTCCAATTCCAAAGCTGCCTGGCACTTTATGATAAGCCAAAAGGCTGCAGGGTGGACATCAGCAAAAAAATACTATACACCATTCAACCAAATGCCACCCTGGAGATATAGGAGATAACAGGGCAACCATGGTGCAGGCATTTCTATGAACTGCCACTGAAGAACACTACAGTCTGTCTTCTCAACCCTAAAGTGGATTGGACTGCATGGTCCTAGAGTCCAGTGGATTGGACTGCATGGTCCGATAGTCCAGCTGATTGGACTGCATGGTCCGATAGTCCAGCTGATTGGACTGCATGGTCCGATCGTCCAGCTGATTGGACTGCATGGTCCGATCGTCCAGCTGATTGGACTGCATGGTCCGATAGTCCAGCTCATTGGACTGCATGGTCCGAGAATCCAGCTCATTGGACTGCATGGTCCGAGAGTCCAGCTGATTGGACTGCATGGTCCGAGAGTCTAGCTCATTGGACTGCATGGTCCGATAGTCCAGCTCATTGGACTGCATGGTCCGATAGTCCAGCTCATTGGACTGCATGGTCCGAGAGTCCAGCTCATTGGACTGCATGGTCCGAGAGTCCAGCAGATTGGATTGCATGGTCCGAGAGTCCAGCTGATTGGACTGCATGGTCTAAGTCCAGCAGATTGTGGACTGCATGGTCCTAGAGTTCCTTTAAGAAGCTAAGCTCACTGTCCCTGTCTGTAAAAAGATTGTAGTTTGGTCATAGAATCATAACTTTATCCCTGGCAAAATGTAGAATGGCATGGAGAAATGTAACTGAAAATGTCGGTCTAGTGTGTCCCCGTTGAAGGCACTGTCCAGAGAGCAGCTATATTCTGTATGGGAAGGTGGCAGCAAATGTTTACTTTCCCAATAGCGCCACACCAGGGCAGATGAAGCATTACACAATTGCAGTTCAAACAATGGAGTGCCATTGTCATGCACAGACATACAGGGTCTTCCTTGGAGAGGGACGTGATTTGTAGGCACTCCACACTCTGGTTAATGGCCGAGGACCCTCCCATTAATGGGGTTTCCCACAATACACACTAACTACAGTATAGGGGATAAGCATCTGATGGATGGCAGTGCAAACAGCGATCATGAGAGCAGGGCTCCGTGTCCATGTTTAAATGGAGCAGCTGTTCAGACTTGTGCCTCTCCATTCATTGTCTGTGGGACTGCTGGCTATCTTCAGTCTGCCGCACCATTAATACGGGGACACGAGACCCCTGTCAGTCTCAGTGGTTGAACACCCACAGATCATGTTTGTATTGTGGAAAAACTCTTTTAAAGGGCATCTGTCAGCAGTTTTGTACCTACTGACACTGGCTGACCTGTTACATGTGCACTCGGCAGCTGAAGGCATCTGTGTGGGTCCCATGTTCATATGTGCCCGCATAACAGGTCAGCCAGTGTCAGACTCATAGGTACAAAACTGCTGACAGAATGCCCTTTAAGGGAATGGGTTTTCTAAACCAGGCAGACCCTTTAAGCCAACAACGGCGTTCCTGTCCTGCATGACCTACTGCCAAGAAAATCTGTGGGAAGTTTGGAGTATAAGAAGGGGATGTACTGCCCACCTACTGTCAAAGTGTGAAATATCAGACCAGGGTAATAAATCACAAGTAATAAGAAGACTGTAATGTTGAGAGGTAATGTAGGCCAGTCCTGTGGAACGGCTCATCAGGAATACACCGTGATCGAAAACAGATGTGCCTGAGGAAGGGGGCACATAAGAAGACACCGGTATTATAAAAGGCATATGGAAGGTAGGGGCCTTATTACAGATTTTGCATTGTGGCTTCAAGTTACACCACTTACATTTATGATTATGACTATGGATCAGCGAATCGACTTCGGATGAAACATCCAAAGTCGATTTGCATAAATCTTCGTTTCAATACTGTACAGTATTAGAATGTATTGGCTCTGATGAGCCGAAGTTATTACTCGCGAGACCGCATAATAACTTCAGAAATTGATTTATACAGTAAAAAAAAACATTTCCTGAACGCGGGTTCGGTTCCAAGGTCCCTGTCACAGCTCATGGTGCATGTCCTCTTTCTGATGCACCTCTCTCCCTATGACAGCTCAGGATGAGTGTCCTCTTTCTGATGCACCTCTCTCCCTATCATAAATCAGGGAATGTGTCCTTTCTGCTGCAGCTCTCTCCCTGTAACTGTCACAGCTTCTAACAGTAGATACGACTGGTGGCGGTTAAAGAATGGAACTGAGCATGTGCGACCACCTCCATAGGTGGACGTGCACATTACTATACAGATCGCCAGGGGGTGCCATTATTATGAAGTAAAGGGAATATTTCACAATGGGAGCGTTTTTATAACAGAAAGTAAATTACCAAAGTTCTAGTTTTTCCTGCTGAATTATATTTATAAGATCAGATTATAAAATAAAGTCCCGTTATAAGAGTAGTTATGTGATAATAAGCACTGAGCGGCCTTGGTCACAGTCCGCTAACACCAGCGCATGATAGTGATAA
The DNA here is from genome assembly GCF_014858855.1 of Bufo gargarizans. Lineage (NCBI taxonomy): Eukaryota > Metazoa > Chordata > Amphibia > Anura > Bufonidae > Bufo > Bufo gargarizans. The sequence continues at coordinate 48,238,292 of NC_058089.1, forward strand.
GACGGCGGCGGGCTTCTTGTGTGGTAACGGCTGTAAAACAATAAAACTGTCACTTCACTTATTCACTCAATTAACTTGTCTCAGTCAATAGAAGGCGGCTTTAGCTATTTACTGATAATTATATCTCCTGTCCGTCTGGAGTGTGTGCTAACCAAGGAAATGAGTCTCCTCAAGAATGTCGCAACTGTACTGAAAAATGATGGCGTCCAAGCTGCACCTATGATGTGTCTGAGGAAAGGGGCAGAGCTGAATCCAACATAATGGGTGCTGGGCGCAGGTGACATACCGGTGTACTTAGTGGTGGGGCAGTATTAATAAATATGCCTCATCATATATGATGGTGCCGAGTGGGGCTGCGCAGCGACATTTGGTCACGCATTAATCACATAGAGACGAGTTCACACAGCTTAACTATTTCCCTAAAGAAGAAGTCATGGGTCATGTGTGACAACTGCACGACCTACAACCACTGCCAGAAACCATTTCAGAGACCAAAAAAACCTCCATGGAACCCTAGCCGGGAAGGTTATCTTCAATTTAGCAGCCAATTTTATTCTATTGTTCCAATGCATCTAAAATTAAAAAAAATAGCTATTTCCCAAATAATGTTGCTTCAAAATTTCCTACTGTTTTGTGCAGACCTATGTGTCTCTATGGTAACAGACAACAAACACACCCTCTGTAGTTTGTTCCTGCAGTCGGCATAACCTAATGTTTCTTTTGATTGGACCGCGCTGCCTCAGAAGTCACAGGAGATCCACAATCGAAGCCAGCAAGATAATCACGGACATGGGGAAGCAAACAGGCCAGTCAAAGCCTCTCCTCCTCTCCTTTCCAAGCTTCTATGGAACACCAAAATTGCATCCAATAGTGAAGTACCGTCATACAGATTGGAGTAGAAAATGGTTTTATTATATTCACAATGTACAAGTATATACAGGCAGTATACAATGGATCAATCACCTGACCCGGATTTCGCTCAGTCAAGCTTCGTCAGGGGTATTCCTAATGACTGTATGTTACGGCAGTGGGTGTGGAACCACTGTGCCAACCAACAGATTTGGCTTTGAGCTACTCCTAAGGGCATTATTCTGGCAGTCCCCTGGTATTCACCCTTTAACCCCTGTACAGGGATTTGGACTTCGCTGCAGGGGAACCACTGGGCCGCTACCTCCTGGAGTAGTCTATGTGCGGTTGGACAGCTGACCCATGAGGGTCAAAGACACAGAAGGGTCAGGGTCCAGTGAACAGGCAGAGGTCGGTACACAGGCAGATAACAGCATACCTTTGTAGGAACTGACAAGCTAAGGAACCTATTGCCCAGGCACCCTCCCAAAGGAGAAGGTACCTAGAGTTGCCAGACATTGGCTGCTGAAGATAAGGGTGTGCATACACCCTACAGGCAGAGGAGGAGCTGCCTTTCTGGCTAGCAGGCCGTAGCCTTTGTGGTGGGACAGAGTACAGAGTTTTTTTGCGGACCCATTGACTTGAATGGAGCCACGGAACGTTATTTGCGGGCAATAATAGCACATGTTCTATCTTTCAACGGAAATACAGAAACGGAATGCATATGGAGTACATTCAGTTTTTTTTGCGAAACCATTAAAATTAATGGTTCCGTATACGGACCGTATAAGGAACCCAAAAAATGGCCCATATACGGAACGCAAAAAACGTTCATGTGAGGCCTCATGCACACGACCGGATCTGCAAAACACGGAAGCCGCCCGTGTGCCTTCCGCAATTAGCGGAACGGAACAGGCGGCGCATTGTAGAAATGCCTATTCTTGTCCGCAAAACGAACAAGAATAGGACATGTTCTATTTTTTTTTTTGCGGGGCTTCGGAACGGAGTGCTGTCCAGCATCTTTAGGTCCGCACCCGAGCCGCAAAAAAAAACTGCGGCTCAGATGCGGACCAAAACAACGATCGTGTGCATGAGGCCTAATAAAGACTCGTGTAATGATTTGATACCAAATGGCTGCATCTATATTTCAAAGTCCAACTCCAGAGCATTTCCCTACCTACACAGAAGCCGCGGTATTATCAGTAGGCAAAATACTGCTATCTGTACTGATATTAAGTAGAATATATTATAATAATTACACAGGATAATGAATTAATGAATAGGTAAGTGCACACCCTAAGAGAATTTTCCATTCCCCCCACATAGAACTCAATTGAGTGGCACAAGGTGACATCATGGGGTATTTTACACCTCAACATAGGAAGAAAACAGCTGATTGTTGGGGGTGTCGGTTGTCAGACCCCCACCGACCACCGTATTGATATTAATGACCTGTCCTGAGAATAGGTCATCGATATCTGTAGCCTGGACAACCCCTTTTAAGGTTTTGATAGGATGATTGATATGAGTTGATGATTAAGGGCTATGTACACCTTTGGGGACAATTTTCTTTTATAGAATATAAATATAGAGGCTCACCCCTCTAACACTATAGAATCTCAGAGGGGCTATCCCACTGCCAAACAGATAATATATAAGAAATATTGATAGGCACAACTCCACCTAGAAAACTGTATTCAATCAAATCTCAATAAAATTGTAAGTATAAGTAACAATTATAAATAACACATTATTTATTCCGCACTGTCAGCAGAGCCCTTTATTCCGCACTGTCAGCAGGGCCCTTGCTGAACAAAATAACATAAAAAAAATAATATATCAATAGAAATATAAAATATATAAAATGGATATAAACAAGTAACATCAGATTATCTCCTTTTCTGTATATTACTGCAGTCCAATTCTAATCCGTATATCATATACAGTAGTTAATTTACTGCGTAATTGATATGATGCGTTTGGTTTTCTCTTAATTTCGCAGTCTGTAAATTGTTTAGCGTGTTTTCCTTCTTAATTAGCCATCTTGATAAAAAGTAGCCAATGTGTATCACAAACCACAGATACTTCCTTATTAATTGTCGATTGCAGATGGTAGATAGGTACTGAGCTTTGATGAGTGTTTATAATGTCAGAGCGCAGAGATAAGGAGCCCCTCAGCTCCCCAACTGACGGAAAAGAGAGAGAATCCAGATCCCTCTATTAGAGCATCTCAGTCCTGTGCAGAAAAAAATGGATTCCATATTTTTAATAAAGACCAATAAAAAAAATTATTTTAAGCTCATAATGAGTATAATGCACTAATAAAAAAAATTGTACACAGGGGTGCACCCAGCCTTTCTCATTCCTTGAGGCGAAAAAACTGAAACGGCGCCCCCCCCCCCCCGCCCAAATGCCAATTTCTTACCCTAACCCCTTTGGCACAATGAAAGTGCTAATTGCACATGGCCCTTCTGCTGCCCCCCTCTTGCCCCTACCTGGTGCTGCCTGAGGCGATCGCCTCACCTGGCCTCATTGGTGGTGCACCCCTGTACATAGCATTTATTGGTAATACAAATAAAATATATTGTGTCCAAAAGTAATGTGCAAAAACAATATCAATAAGTGGGATAAAGGGTGGATGAACCCATGAATATCCCAAATGAAAGTATACAATAAATAAAGTGCACGGCGGCACTAGTAACCAGCACGTCCTACCGGTACCAAGGGACGGTCACCTGCTCCTGGGCTGGTGGGAGGCTACCACTGTCTTTGGCGAGGGTGATTCGATGACCGGGCCCATAACATTATGGGCCCGGTACATCGATGATATCCTCATAATCTGGAATACCAGTGAATCAGCCTTTAAACTTTTTGTGGAGTGTCTCAACGACAATACCATTGGCCTCCGTTTCACCTATGAGGTTGATAAACAATCACTTCCCTTCTTGGATGTACGAATATCTAAGAAGGGTGGGGGCGAGCTTTCCACAAACATTTTTCGGAAATCAACAGCCACAAATTCGGTTCTTCACTGGCAAAGTAGTCATCCATTGCCATTGAAAAGGGGAATCCCCTACGGACAGTATTTACGTCTGCGGAGAAATTGCTCAGAAGAACAAGAATTTAGACATCAGGCTGCTGATCTCCGACGTAGATTTCGCGCTAGGGGTTACCCTGATCAAGTTTTGAAAAAGGCCTTCCAGAAGGTGGCCAACACCCCAAGAGATACACTCCTGATACCCAAAAAGAAGCAGGAAGGAGACAAGAAAATACGATTCATTACCACATTCGATGGTTCTTCTAATGAATCACGGGAGATCCTTGGGCGACACTGGCCGATCCTTCTGATGGACCCGGATGTTCGTGACGTATTACACGAGTATCCACAGGTGACCTTCAGGAGGGGCCAGAGCCTTAAGGATCTACTAGTGCATAGTCATCTTTCTCCACTTGTTACACCAAACACCTGGTTGAGTCGTCGTCCTATAGGTTGTTTTAAATGTAGTGGCTGCGTGGCCTGTGACAGCATTACTACGGGCAAGACCTTTACCAGTAGCAATCTTAAGCGTAGCTTCAACATTAGAGATTTTATTTCATGTCGGACTTCTGGTGTTATATACAAAATTACGTGTATTTGTCAAAAGGAGTACATAGGAAAAACGAAATGGGAGCTTTGTGGACGTGTAGGAGAACATCTCTTGGACATAGAAAAGCGGCGGGATTACAGCGGTCGCTCGCCATGTATGCGAATCCCATCAGGGAGACCCTAGGGTTATCAGAGTCATGGGCATTGAAGCTGTTAGTCCCCCTAAACGTGGGGGGGGGGACTGGGACAAGATTCTATTACAGCGTGAGGCGCGTTGGATTTTTCTCCTACGGACGGTCACCCCGATGGGGCTTAATGAACAATTGAACTCTAGTTGTTTTTTGTGAACAAGTAGTTGCCCCTGGTGACTGTTCCTTTAACGGAGAGGTTGGTTCCTCCTTCCCCAGCGCCTATAAGTGGTTTCTCAATGCCCTTGACTCTGCTCCCTGTACCAAATTGATTGGGGGTTATATCTTTCCCCCATATTAATGAGGGTCTCTCCCTTTCATTAATGATGGTCGTCTACCTCTTATTTGTTATCATCTATAGTCTATTAAATTTTACTTATTCACTATGCCACAAAACTTTTACTTCTTGTAGGAAGACCACTATAATACCTACTAGTTAGTGCCAATGGCCAATGTTTTTGTTGTTGGGCCATTATCCAGTTTTCTTTTTTGCTCTGATTATGGCAAATTGCCTTTAATACCACGTTTAAAATAAGGTCTGATTGTGGGCCGACGTGCTCTGGTGGCGGCACGATGTCCGATTGTTCCACCACCTATGAGTACATAGGAGTAATAGGTATCGCCGTTTACCTCTAATTGTCACGGCCACGGTTTTGGCCGTGACTCCTTGGGAGCCGCATACTGTTGCCCGCGGTTTGGGTGTTGTTTCAACCGCAGCTTGAGGCATGATGTTACTTGTCTCAGGTGCGGTTGCCGCGGACAACAGGTGTGTGTGCGGTCCCTTTGGAGTCTGTGTGCGTGTATGTATGCACCGTTGTTTGTCTGTGTGCACTCTGTGTATTGTGTGGTGTGCACTGACACCTTTCCTGCACTGTGGTTGCCCGTAGCAACGTTTGGTGATGTGTACATGTGGTGGCAGTGTCCCGGCCTTTGGGCTGACTCCCAGGACACAGTTGCCACCCATGTCATTGCCAGCGGTAACAACCACAGTGTGTTTGTTGTGTTTGGACACGGTTCCTTTAAGTTGGTGTTTTCCCTTTCCTGTGGTGCTGGAAGGGTTAACTCTCTTCCCAGTGTGTGTGATGTCACTGGGTGTGTCTGACCGGTGGGTGTGGCCACTTAGGCCTATATAGCTTCTGTCTTTGGCATGGCTCAGGAGGTTGCTTCAGTCATGCTTTGCTGTAGCAGCCTCCTGCTATTTCTATCTCCTTGTAAGGGCCACCCTTCCGGTCATATGTTATTATTGCGTGATTTGTTGTTGATGTCTTGTGTCTTTGCTTTTTGTGCAGCTATGGATGTCCTGGTCCCTGTGTGTCTTCATGTGTGTGCTGTTTACCTTTGTTTGTGTGGACAGCGTTTGCACGGGTTCCAGTCAGCTAGGCTGAGACAGGTATGTGTAGAACTGTTAGGGTTCACCTGTCTTATCCGTAGTCCTGTTTATGTACCCCCATCTTCATGCTGCTTGGCCAGTGAGACTCCTGCTCCTCCATTCCTAGGAGGAGTGGGTTGTCTTACCCTGCTCCTTAGCCCAGGGACCGGACGGAGGGTAAGTCAGGGCTCCGAGGTTCCTGCGCATGGGTCCTCCTACCATCAAGGTCGGCCCATGCAGGTAGGAGACAGGGTTAGCGTTAGGGACGCAACAGGAGGTGACCTGCTCCCTTATTCTGTGTTCCTGGCGAGTAGCGACTGGACATCTTCCTTCACCGCACGGCTGAGGATTTCCCCCATCCTCAGCCGTGACACTAATGCTTTGGTCGTTTTGGCCGGCTGACGCGATCTCGTGAGATCTAGCGTGAGATCGCACATGCGCGGGAGTGCCTAGTTTGTTTCGGCACTTCCTTGCGCTTCATACCTCGTTCTGGATCTGTGATGAGTGCATGCGCCGTGCTGACGTGCAGGCGCGCTCATTGGCTAACGGCATCACAGGTGGCGGCAGACAGAGCCAGGTAATTATTTAAATGAGGTGGGAGCGCCAGTGTAGTTGGCGTCCCATGTGCAGGGATATCTATCTTTACCCTGCACTACCTTTACCTCCCAACTTTGAGGTTGCCCCTGGAGGGTCCCACCATCTTGGCACCCCTCTTGACCGGCAGACTTATAATCGTCAACTTGCTGTATGGGATCGATAGTTTATCTATGTATTAATCCCTAGTATTTTTTCCATCTCCCCTGATGAACTGCTTTTGTCCTGGCAGTGAAACATGGGTGTAGGGAGTGTTTTATGTACATATAGGGACATATAGATTTTATTACTGAGGGACAGGTTCCGGACGGGGTCGTCCTTATTGGGACGAGTGCCCTGTGGTCAGGCTGCTACATATTACCTAGCATCAGGGCTGAGCGGTTAGCTAGCCATAGGGCCCCTGCATAGCTGAGCATCACTGCCATCTTTATGTTGATTGGACATCATCCTCAGATGGGTACGACGCGGCTCTAGTTTTTGGAGAAGGATCTGGTGACCGTCCCTTGGTACCGGTAGGACGTGCTGGTTACTAGTGCCGCCGTGCACTTTATTTATTGTATACTTTCATTTGGGATATTCATGGTTGTACTAAACGGGGGGTTCATCCACCCTTTATCCCACTTGTTGATATTGTTTTTGCACATTACTTTTGGACACAATATATTTTATTTGTATTACCAATAAATGCTATGTTTTACGGATTACCCTTTTGAATAGTAAAATTTGATCCCTGGTAATCTAGAGCGCAGGCACTCATCAGTTCTGGCTTCTCACTTAGGAATTGCACCCCTGTACATAGCCTTTAAACATGCATATTGATGTAGCAGAGCTGAGCTGAGTTTGCCACTTGTCAATCTCATAACTCGTGATGAGATCACCATGTGCTATACCCAGGACTGCAGTTAAATCTAAAACATAGAGTAATCATGATGCTCAAAAAACAATTGTGACAAATTCAGCTCTGCTACATCTGCACGGCTTAATTATGATATTTCAGTGCCAGCTCTATACACCCACCCTCCTGCTCCATTCCTTGAGTACTCTCTCTTCAGCCTTCTCCAAGCAAATGCTATCATCCACTTCACTTTCTCTCACCTTTTGGCCCTTTGAACCTCTCAATGCCCGAGCCCCATAGCAGGTTCTATGCCTGCTGCCCAGAGGGGGGTTTAGGCCGGGGATCAGCAACCTCTTTTCACTTCTATGGAGTTCCAAAAACAGCTAAGTAAGGCCTCTTGCACGCGACCGTATTCCCTCCGAGACACACGGTCCGTGAGCGGCCATATGTCCCGGAGCGGCATTGATCGTGCGCACGGGAGCGCGCAGCATCATAGATTACAGTGATGCTGTGCAGGTCGGGCCGCCCGCGGGGCTATAGTCCCGCACTCATTCTACAAAAATGAAACTGTTTAAGTAACGATCCCCCAACATTTTTGGGGCGCTCCCATACGCTGCAGGAGTATTCCAATCATACACGACTGTAGGACATTTGTAATTCCCGGCCCCTGACCTGCAGCGTAAAGGAGCAATTATGATAATAACTCAAACCACAGATTCCCAAGACATGCTGGGAGTTGTAGTTGTGCAATAGCTGGATAGCCACATGTTAGAGATCAAGGGTTTAAATTGTTGGGCAAAATTAAAGAGGTTTTCTGACATTCTGATATTGACTCCCAGCACCCCCGCCGATCAGCTGTTTGAAGAGGCCGTAGCCTCCTCGCAGCTTACCAAGCACAGCGCCATCCATTTGATAGTGGCTGTGCTTGGTATTGCAGCTCATCCCCATTCTCTTGAATGTGCCTAGGCCATATGACCGATTAACGTGACGTCATTTGCCTAGGAAGAGCCCGCTGTGTTCACCGGAGTGCACCGCAAGAGATAAGACATGTCCCATCTTTTGCCGTATCTTGCAGATCGCGGACCCATTCAAGTAGATCCGCATCCTCAGCACAGAGTGCGCACGGTCGGTCGCCCGTGCATTGCAGACCGCTATTTGTGGTCCACAGCACGGAGCCCTTACGTTCTTGTGCGTGAGCTCTTCACATCCACATTTACCTTGCAGTAAATGATAACTATAGTATCACGGAAACACCTATTGACTTCAATAGGCAGCCATATAACTCCAGGCCGCACCAAGTCCTCAGTAGTGAGAGCTGCTCTTTACAAAGTCTCATCCCTTTGGCCTATAGAGTGGGGCTCATCCTACATAGTATCTCGGTGCCATGACAGATAATGGAAAGGGGTTGATATGGGTCCACCCTACAAGGGAGGAATAATGGGCAGGACTATTCTTGATGAAGTAACATTTCCATAAGGCTCCATTCACACGAAGGTATTTTTTTTTGTCCGCATCCGTTCCGTAGGATGCGGACCTGTTCATTTCAATGGGTCCGCAACTTATGCGGACAGCCTCTGCATCCGTATGTCCTTTCCGTAATAAGATGGAACGTGGCCTATTGTTGTCCGTTTTGCAGACCAGGACAGGCATTGTCACTATGGATCCGTAAAAAAATGGATGCAACACAGATGTCATCCGTATTTTTTGCGGATACATTTGCGGACCGCAAAATACATACGATTGTGTGAATTCAAACTAAGAGTCCACAGTAAATAGTAATAAAAGACTCCAGCCCTGAGGTTGTACCGGGCCTGCTATTTCATGGACTATGGGATAATCATTCGGCTGTGACCGGCGGCTTTAAAAACACAGCTGTGCCTTCCACCTGCAGTATCCTCGGACCTGTGGACATTCGCAAAATTATTACACCCCCTCCCCCTCCTTCCTGCTCACCTGTCCCACAGTCCTCATATAATCGGAAGCACTTTTGTTTTTGCAGAAGTAAAGGGTGTATTACACACAGCCCAATTTAACGTGCGATTGACGGGAAGGAAGCGTTCCTTCCCAGCAATCGTCTGCTCGCTAGTGGAGGAGACCGCTGCTATTACATGCAGCAATCTCCTCCTCAATATAAAGGGCTCATGCACACGAACATACTTTCTTTCCGTGTCCGTGAAAAAATTTTTGCGAACTGTATGCAAAACCATTCATTTCAATGGGTCCGCAAAAAAAAAAAAAAGCAAAAGTTACTCTATGTGCATTTCGTTTCCGTATGTCCGCCCTATTCTTGTCTGTTCTATTAAGGGCCAGCTGTTCCGTTCTGCAAAATATGGAATGCACACGGATGTCATGTATTTTTTGCGGATTCATGTTTCACGGACTGCAAAATACATACGGTCGTTAGCATCAGCCCTAAGGAGGAGCAATCGCTCTACCATCGCTCTTCCCTGTACAGAATCATTGTTTGCCGGCAGTAAATGGTGATTAGACACCACAATCTGCCGCCTGCAAACAATCATTTTTTTTAACCTGTCAAAAGATTCGGATTGCCCGATGAACGAGCGTTTGCTCGTACATCGGACAATTGGCAGCAGTATTACACTGCCAGATGATCGCTAACAAGCATTACTGCGAACACTCGTTGACGATCATCTGCCGAAAAATCGGCAGGTATAATACACCCTAATCCTAGGTGTACATTGCCTAATGTAGAATCTCCTTATCGAGTACGTTAGAGAATTGCATAAATAGCAATCCCCTAAAATAATTGTATCAGACGCAATCCTTTTAGGCTACTTTCACATTAGCGTTTTTTTGCAAATCCGTCATGGATCTGCAAAAACGCTTTCGTTAAAATAATACAACCGCATGCATCCGTCATGAACGGACCGGGTTGTATTATGTCTTCTATAGCCATGACGGATCTGTTTTCTATTTGTGTCAGAGAAACCGGATCCGTCCCCACTGACTTACATTGTGTGTCAGGACGGATCCATTTTAGTCCGCACCACATGGCGGACAGAAAAACGCTGCAAGCTGCGTTTTGTTGTCCGCCTCCAGAGCGGAATGGTGACTGAACGGAGGCTACTGATACATCCTGAGCGGATCCTTTTCCATTCAGAATGCATTAGGACCGCTTGTGAGAGCCCTGAACGGATCTCAGAAACAGAAAGCCAAAACGCCAGTGTGAAAGTAGCCACCGCAGGACTACAAAAATATGGGCAAATTCTTTTTATTCTAACTGTTTTAATCGGATCCCCCTCATTATTATGAGTATTACTAAAATGTCATTCAGATGTGTCACCAGTGTCAAATCGGTGGGGGCCCGGCCGTCAATATATATCCAGGGGAATTAAAATGAGTGAGAGTCATGCATGTATGAGCATCAATCTCTAGATTTAGGGGGGCCCAGCTCCCCCAGTCCTCCCCACCCATAATTCTGACACCTATCATGTCAAAGGTTCCAATTTTGCAGTATTACGTACCGCTGGTTAAGATAAGGGGCGACTACTCTTCGTAGTGGCTCAGATCTGGCTCATAGCACCAAGCAGAGGACGCCCCCTCTATGACTTACAGCCTATAGGTTGTCCTAGTGCAGGCATGCTCAACCTGCGGCCCTCCAGCTGTTGTAAAACTACAACTCCCACCATGCCTTGCTGAAAGCTGATAGCTGTAGGCCAGGCATGTCCAAACTGCGGCCCTCCAGCTGTTGCAAAACTACAACTCCCAGCATGCCCTAATAGCTGTAAGCTATCCAGGCATGCTGGGAGTTGTAGTTTTGCAACAGCTGGAGGGACGCAGTTTGGACATGCCTGCTGTAGGCTGTTCAGGCATGCTGGGAGTTGTAGTTTTGCAACAGCTGGAGGGCCGCAGTTTGGACATGCCTGGCCTACAGCTATCAGCTTTCAGCAAGGCATGGTGGGAGTTGTAGTTTGAGCATGCCTGTCCTAGTGGAATAACACCCCTTTAATATAAACGGAGTGGGAGATGTATCACTTCATAAGCAGATTCGCTTGTAGTGCTGGGACCTGTGACGTTGACCATTTTGGACACATCTTATACACATCTGTATTAAATTTCCTTCTAGAGGCACCACCCGAAATGCACTGGGATCTGTAACTGGGAGCTGGATTGTGTGAACACGTGGCCTTAGGCTACATTCAAATGACACAGATTGGACTATGGCAATTGCGAGAACCAGCAGTAGATGTGTTGGCGCATTCACCTCTGGCACCCACAAGAGGTATGACAATGCTCAGTCCTGGTGCAATTCGTGTCTTTCCGTGGCACGGCCAAACAATTGACAGTTTTTTTTCCCCCACTGCACGTGGATAGGGCGTTCAATACCCCATTCACTTGCACTGGATGGGGAACGTTAGTAGGTTCAAAGAGGATTTCGTTGTGGAATCTGCGTCAAAATCGTTAGTAGATCAGACACGTGTCAACATGAAGAGATGCAGATGAAGGAAGTTAAGTCATCTTATATTTGGGTTCAACAGGTTTGTTTCAATGCTGAGAATATATCATTAAAGGTTGATGTTGAGGCCCGTTTTAGATGTCCCTAAGGCCTCATGCACCCGAGCCGCATATTTTGCGTATCAGATGCGGGCACTATTGTATGTTGTAGTCAGGACATGCTAAGTGTTGTAGTTTTTCCACCGTTGTACAGTGGGTTTCAGTCTTTTTTTTTTTTAGAGAAAAACACCAACCTGATTTAAATAATGTTATTGTGATGCTATCGCTTTAAGAAGTGTCTTGCATAATGTAGATTCATGGCATACCGGAGACGAAATGTCTTCTTTCTTCTCCTCACAGGGGAAGTTATTTTGGTTGCACTCTGCATTTTAAAAACTAATGTACTAAACATCTTCAGGAAGCGAGAGGAAATAAAACTGCAGAGATCCCAAGATTTGTGTCACTGGCCGAGTTTTTATTGTACGTTTCAATAAAGTGGAACGAGGATGTCATGTGAAAGCCAACCATGGCTGGTCTACAGTTACACGTAAGCAAATGATCTTTAGCAAAATGTTCTTTATTCCTCCTCTAGTGACCAACTTCCAAGGGTGTAAATACCACAGAGTCCGACAGGGCACTTGCTATGGGGAGCATGAAAAAAGGAGATCCCAAATCAGGTTGCCCCATACTTCTTCTCTATGGGTTCTATGAACCTGTACCTTCACACCAAGCTCCATCACTATAGAACTTCTATATTGGAAAGGGTAAAACAGCCCAAGGAACGCAAGTCCCTTTGGTTCTGTAAGAGATGGTAAAAGGAACAAAAAGACCTAGACGGTCATATTAGGAAGATGGCATGGCGACATGGACCAATACCATTTTGGGGCCTACTCTCCTCGATGTCTTTAAACTGGCTTGGAAAACTTAATTTGCGTAAGCTCTATAATTTTGGCCACCAAAATTTGCTGATTTGATCCGACGCAGAGATAATGTGCATGTAACCTAGGTTCAGGAAATTAAGTCCAAACTTTATCAAAATCTTCTAAAGCGTCATTCCAACCAGTCCACCAATTCCAGCCCACCATTCCTGCCCTAAATGAGCGAGTCTGGGTACTTGAGCTAAGAAATTCCAAACATCCTATCATTAAGCTGCACCTTCATTAAAAAATCTCTAGTATTTTCAGAGAACCATGTTAAATCTGAGAGCTCATTTCTATAATCAGAATATACTAGCATGCAATAGGAAGTATTCTTTGTCAAAACGTCGTGGCCAGATCTTGGATTCTACGGCTACGCTTGCCTGAAAGCAAATAAAAGTCAATCTAAGAGTAAGGATTCTCTGTAGAAACGTTGTGATCCAGATCTTGGATTCTACAGCTACTGCTTGCATGAAAAGCAAATATAAGTCAATCTATGGTTACCTTCAACATATCCTTATACCTTCCCATCTCAGAATGTGCTGTTATGAGGCATCCAAGGACCCGAAATCTTCCAGCGGCATCAGTGGTCTTCTCCAAAACTTTTGTCCAAACTTGTAAAGCCTTTTCCGTCTGGTTAGACTGGTAGAGCTGAAGTCCTTTTTGGATCTGCTGCTTGGTTTGGTCCTGACCCATTCCCACACCCCAGAAGGTTCATAAAATCTTAGGTACCCAAATTCGATAAGCGGCCAAGTAGAATCCACATAAAAGATCAAGGCTGAGGCTACAGCGACATGCGGTCCATAGTTTCCCAGGAATTTGAGCTTCCGGAAGGGTGAATGAACAGGTGTTAAACTCAACCAGGAGATATAGATTTCCCGAAGGGGACTTGTGATCCTGACTTGCAGCTGAACAAGCATAAGAACTGTGAGAAGATAACATAGAGGTACCCAGCTTGTCAGTGAAAATGCATACGTCTCGGTTTGTGCGAGACTCCCAGATTTAGCCCCAGCCCCCACGGTTGGGCACAGCTGTCCCTGCCAGTCTCAGACTCGTCTCTTCAAAGGAATGCCAGTACTAGTGACTCAAGGTCAGAGAGGGAGCTTGCACCAGAAGCCCACCCCTCTACCCATTAACAGAAACATGCAGTAAGATCCAAATTTAAAAGGCCCTGTATCCCACTACCACCACCATGCCGTGTTTAATTCTGCCTCATTCTACCCCTCCCCAAGGAGCGAACAAGCCGTATAAAAATATCCTCAAGACAGACAAATGATCAACTGGAGAGGCAACAAGAATTTCATGGGCTAAGATGACAGCGACCATACTCTCTGTCTTCCCAGGCTATTAACTATCCTCTGTAACAGCCTGCTACATACTTCAGCCTACGGGGCTACTGGGGAGACCATTACATGAAGTAATGTTGCCCTTGTGATGGATTATTTCTGAGGAGCTTGAAATACTTGGGAAAGTAGCAAAAATTCCACCAGTAAAGAGGATTTCCACCCATATGAGGAGAGCACAGCATTAATAAAAAATAAAAAAACTAAGTTAAAATGTGCTGATAAGAGATTGCGACTTGGCAAAGTTCGCTTGGTGCCATGGTTATCTTATGTGTGGACAGGAAGTCAGTTTCTCTATGTATTTCTATGGAAGCCTCAATGTCAGTCTCATAGGAAGGAATTAGAGAAGTAACTGACTTTTGAGATCAGAGTGTTGGTCACATGACACAGCTGAGGATCAGAAGGGAGGTTATAACTCACAAATGCAATCACTGGTAAGAAGATTACCATTCACTACAGTTTACATCATGTACCTTTCTAATAGATCAGAGAATAATATTTTTTTTGTAGGAATGCTACTTTAAGAATTGGTTCTAAAATCCATCTTCCTGTAATGCAGCCATTAGTTCCAGGTCTCATCATGGATCTAATGACCACAATGGCATGATAGAAATATAAAATGCTGATCGTTTGGGTTCATTAGACCTCTGGTCGGGCCACAGGGCTTGCAAACACATTGCGACATCTGAATGCAGCCATATGCACGTATGAAGGTCCAATAATTATACCTTGCAATGCAATTGGAAAAGGTTATTCAAACCCTTAGCTTTGAGCTGGACCAAGCTTTTCACCTACGCTAATAAATTTGGCGTCCTGAGGGCAGATTCATACATGGTGTCATTTTACACCAAACCCACTGCAGATTTGATTACATAGTAACATAGTACATAAGGCCGAAAAAAGACATCTGTCCATCCAGTTCGGCCTGTCATCGTGCAAGTTGATCCAGAGGAAGGCAAAAAACCACCTGTGAGGTAGAAGCCAATTTTCCTCACTTTAGGGGGAATAAAAATTCCTTCCTGACTCCATTCAGGCAATCAGAATAACTCCCTGGATTAATGACCCCTCTCTAGTAGCTATAGCCTGTAATATTATTACGCTCCAGAAATACATCCAGGCCCCTCTTGAACTCTTTGGCCTCTTTCACACGGGCGTCATTTTTTTTGCCCGGATAAGAGCCGGGTGCGTTGCGGGAAAATGCGCGATTTTTTCTGCGCAAGTGCAAAACATTGTCATGCGTTGCACTCGCGTGAGAAAAATCGCGCATGTTTGGTACCCAAACCTGAACTTCTTCATAGAAGTTCGGGCTTGGGATTGATGTTCTGAAGACTGTATTATTTTCCCTTATAACATGGTTATAAGGGAAAATAATAGCATTCTGAATACAGAATGCATAGTAAACCAGCGCTAGAGGGGTTAAAAAAAATAAAAAAAAATTTAACTCACCTTAGTCCACTTGATCGCGAAGCCGGCATCTCCTTGTGTCTCCGCTGCTGATGAACAGGACCTGGGGTGAACTGCTCCATTAAATACAGGTTAAGGACCTTCGATGACGTCACTCCGGTCATCACATGGTACGTCACATGATCTTTTACCATGGTGATTCACCATGGTAAAAGATCATGTGATGACCGGAGTGACGTCATCAAAGGTCCTTAAGCTCTATTTAATGGAGTAGCTCACCCCAGGTCCTGTTCATCAGCAGAGGAGACACAAGGAGATGCCAGCTTCGCGAGTAAGTGGACTAAGGTGAGTTAAATTATTTTTTATTTTTTTTAACCCCTCTAGCGCTGGTTTACTATGCATTCTGTATTCAGAATGCTATTATTTTCCCTTATAACCATGTTATAAGGGAAAATAATAATGATCGGGTCTCCATCCCGATGGTCTCCTAGCAACCATGCGTGCAAATCGCACGGCATCCGTACTTGCTTGCGGATGCCATCCGATTTTCACACACCCCATTCACTTCTATGGGGCCTGCGCCACGTCAAAATCGGAAAATATAGAGCATGCTGCGATTTCAACTGAACGCACAAGTGATGCGTTAAAAACATCGCTCATGTGCACAGCCCCATAGAAATGAATGGGTCAGGATTTAGTGCGGGTGCCATACGTTCGCCGCACGGATCGCACCCGCACGGAAAACTCGCCCGTGTGAAAGGGGCCTTTTAGTGAACTCACCATCACCACCTCCTCAGGCAGAGAGTTCCATAGTCTCACTGCTCTTACCGTAAAGAATCCTCTTCGATGTTTGTGTACAAACCTTCTTTCCTCCAGACGCAGAGGATGTCCCCTCGTCACAGATTGTAGCATAAAATGACACCACTTGTGAATCCACTCCACGCCTTCTCCAGAAATACGTTCCATATATTTTACCTCTTACTCCTGCCACTTAGTCCCTGTACTTTCACATAATTTAATTTAATAGATAACTGTGTAATTAGCAAATTTCTAAATCACTTAGTTTAAAAAATTGGCCTGCATCGCCCTGAAATAAAGCTGTAAACTCATGGCCACTAGGAGTCTCACTTCCACCTAATTTGCAGTCCACTGCAGAGACAGAGAAGATGACAGAGAGGAAGTGCGCGAGTGTCAGAGCCAGTCGGGATAAAAGAACTGCTTCTGCGCGATTTTTGAAGATTGTAGGAACCGCCTGTGTGATTTCCTCCTCCTTATCTGTCCCATGAAAACAAACATAGTGGGAAGTAAGGGAGAGGACGTCACAGCAGTACAGTGCTAGGCAGATTCCACAGAAAGGAATAAGCCCCCTGCTTCCTGAGTGAAATCCATCTAGCTGTGCGGCTGAAAAGATGGCTGAAAAAGATATTACAGACGCCCAAAAATACCTGCTCCTTCAGTTATGATTGTACAAAAAAAAGCACAGACATTATACAAGCTTTTTTGAAAACTCAGGTCCGCTTTTAACTTGTGAAAAACATTAACTATGAAGCACAGTCAGCAAAACGTGTTATGTGGCAGGTAAACTATGGGCTTCGTGTTATGCAGTCCCTTTTGGTTTTTTTTGCTACTTTTTCCCCTTTGTCTGGCTTTTACATGTATCTGGATTTCTATTTAATTGTGTCCAATACTATTATTCTCATTTTAGTGTTGTACTTTATTTTTGCTGTACATGTTGACAGTGACAGTTGCTGTGCTAACCATCTAATCATACACCCTACTTGTACAGCCTTTTTCTAGCTTTGGCAGCAGTCTATGCTTTTATATTATCATGTGCTGTTTTTTTGGGGGGAAAATCTGCTAAAATCTCAACCAGCACTACTGTCAGTTAGAGGGATCATCCTATGAAAAGCTTCACTTTGCAATAAATAGGGCGTTTTAAATAAAGTGTTCTTACAATATACATGCAATAAAAGTATAGTTTCTTTTTCATGTACATTACATGTTCCTCTCTGGTAGCGCCCCCTGCTGATAATCCTTCTGATTTACTTGTTCTTGTATGCAGAGATGGACAAGCATGCTCAGTTGCTTTCTCCTCTCAATGTAGTAATCGCACAGTACAGAAGGTCGAAAAACCGTTTATGAATTTGCCCCTATAGTAATATAGGACTTTACAGTATCTTTCTAGACTGGGGAGAAGGAAGCACTGTATACTATCATGGTATTTATTAGTGGGAGCACTGGGGCTGTGCGTGAGGAACTTTTTTGGTTTTCCGTTTGTGAGATCCGTTCAGGGCTCTCACAAGCGGGCCAAAAACGGATCAGTTTTGCCCTAATGCATTCTGAATAGAAAGGATCCGCTCAGAATGCATCAGTTTGCCTCCGTTCTGTCTACAATCCGCTTTGTAGGCGGACACCAAAACGCTGCTTGCAGCGAAAATGAGCCAAACGGATCCGTCCTGGCACACAATGTAAGTCAATGGGGACGGATCCGTTTTCTATGAGACAATCTGGCACAATAGAAAACGGATCCGTCCTCCATTGATTTTCAGTGGTGTTCAAGACAAGTAAAGATAATACAAACGGATCAGTTCTGAACGGATCCGGACCAAACGCGAGTGTGAAAGTAGCCTAAGACTTATGATCGTTATACACTCCTGGGAGATTCAGGTGCTTGACGAGTTGCTGCCCACCCACAGAAAGAGAAACAAATAGTAGACGTGGCACTAGGGGCAGCATATTTTGCTTTGATATAAAAAGTAATTACACTTTTCTACAACTTTGTTTAAAGAAGTTTTCCAAAATGTTGATACTGCATGACCTAGGTCATCAGTATCTGATCGGTGGGGGTCCGACGCTTTGAGAAGGCACTTGAGCTCTTGTGAGTGCCGCGACTGGCTCCATGCTTACCCAGCACAGCACCGTCCATTGTATAGCAGCTGTGTTTGGTGTCGCGCTCAGTCCTATTGAAGTGAATTGGGCGAAGCCCGATACCAAGCACAGCCGCTATCCAATGTATGGTGCTGTACTTGGTAAACAGCCGTTCAGCAGGTGTTCCAGGTGTCGGACCCCCCACCGATCAGATACCGATGACCTATCCTGAGGAAAGGTCATCAGTAGAGATGAGCGAATTTCAGGTTATGAAATTCACACTTCGTTTGGTTGTAAAAGCAGAATTGCATTAAGGATTCCAGTTACCACGGACCATAACACGATTCTATGACGGAATGCCTTTAGAGGCTTTCCGTTATTCATTCCGTCATAATAGAAGTCTATGGGCTGCAAAACTGATCCGTCCCGTTTCTGTTAGGCCCCTTTCACACGGGGGAGTATTCCGCGCGGGTGCAATGCGTGAGTTGAAAGCATTGCACCTTGCACCCGCGATCAAGTGGATTAAGGCGAGTTAAATTATTATTTATTTTTTAACCCCTCCAGCGCTATTGTACTATAACCATGTTATAAGGGAAAATAATACAATCTACAGAACACCGATCCCAAGCCCGAACTTCTGTGAAGAAGTAGTTCGGGTACCAAACATGCCGATTTTTCTCACGCGCGTGCAAAACGCATTACAATGTTTTGCACTCGCGCGGAAAAATCGTGCATGTTCCCGCAACGCCCATGTGAAAGAGGCCTTATGCAGGAGAGGACTCCTGCATTCCGTCATAGAATTGTGTTATGGTCCGTGGTAACGTAATCCATAACGCAATTCTGCTTTTACCACCAAACGAAGCGCGAACGAATTTCAAAATATGAAATTCGCTCATCTCTAGTCATCAGCGTCAAAATCTTGGAAAAAGCCTTTAAAACTATTTTAAGTGCTCCATTATCCATTTTTATAATATACTATATTTTTAGCACTGAAATAGGCACCTGAAGTCCTGTCTGTCTATAGAACTTTAATTTCCGTACATTGCTTGATGTGTCAGTGGTGTACAGATTCCAGTGTGCTGCAGGCATAGGGCGCGCAGTGAGCGCTGTACAGGCAGGAGCACATATCGCTGCTCCTGCCTATGCCCGATCCGCCCAGCTGAAGCCCGGCCTAGGAAATCAGTGCAGGGTTTCTTGGATCGATGTGCTTTGCAGAGCGAGCAGGCACAGGCAGGAGCAACAATGTGTTATCTGCATAACATCGCAGTGCTGAGGCCCTATGCCAGGCTTCATCTGAGCAGGCACAGACAGGACCAGGAAGGTGCACTTGTGCCCGTACAGCACTCACTTGTGGGCCTTATGGCTGTAGCACAGTGGAATCTGTACATTGCTGTCGTGTCCAGATCCTGAGGACATTGGGTGCCTTTTTGGCACCTGAAAAATAAATAAATAAATAAATAAAACGGTGGCATTTAGAATTGTTTTACAAAGTTGTAGAAAGGTTTACTTTAAAATAACTCCAGAAAGTGTATTCATTTTTTTTGTTCATTCATGGTTTTAGCCTTTACACATACAGATAATGTAACTGAAAAGTTCCTGGATGTGTTGATCACTGCCCTGTGCCAACACCTGGAAAATCTGCGGAAAAACAGCACTTTTATCAACAGCGTATCGCCCTACGTAAACCGGTGATGTGCTGCCAACAAATGCAAACTGAACCGGGACGAATGCTCGTAGTAACATTCACCCCCATACGTTTTGCATGTATTTGAATGGAGCTAGAAGCGCATCTGTCGTCAGAGGTTAAACCCTATTAAACCAGACATACTGCCCAGAAGGGTTGACAAAGGTGATTAAAATTACAAATTGTCTTATGAAAATTTGTTGTGGCACTCCCAAGAGGAAAATAGCTTTATGCATATGAGGACTTCAGTGCACCGAGGGATGGGGGCGGGGCCAGCACTAGAAAGCGGAGGTGCACCGTGGGGCTAGGCCCCACCCCTCTTGGCACTGAAGTCGACATTTGCATAAAGTATAAAACTTGCTTTTTCTGGAAATGCCACAACGGATTTTCACAAGACATATTTTAATCCATAGGACTCAACCCTACAAGACCGTATACCATGCTTTAATAGGGTTGACCCTGCTGACAAGAGCACCGATCAACACCCAGAATTAGTCAGCACTAGCCCAAAGCAGAAAATCTGTCCTTTTAAATGGATCTTAATGGATCCCTATAGGGAAGGCGATTGAACCACCACCACTCATAAAAGGGAAGGAGCAGCCACAATACAATCAAAACTTTTGCACTGATTTGTGATTGGGTCCAGAGAGGGGTGGTTTCTAGTGGGGTCCATATATTTTTTTTCCCCCCCAAATTACAGATTTAGATCCAAGACATGGGAAGAAAAATGACATTTTCAAGGGGAAATGAAAATAAACTTGTAAGCAAGGCCTTACCTTACAGCCAAGATGTTCTCCAGCACTCCATCAAATCTTGCATTTTATGTCATCTTCTAAAATACATCTCAAACATGGTTACAGACGCTTACGCGTTTTGAACTATGTATCACAAGTTCTTACTCATAGCCTGAATCTGGCCAGCATCACTGAGTAAGAACTGGTCATGCATAGTTTGAAATGGAAAAGCATTTTTTTTAACCACGTTTGAGATTTTTTTTTAGATGAGGAAATAAAATGCACGATATTAAGGAGCGACGGAGCACATTTTTACTACATTGCCGGTTTCCGAATCAGGATACTCTTCCGTGCACTTGCTGGCTGATCTGAAGGTCCAAGTGGTGAACAGAAGCCATAGCGCCAGTGTCCTTAGATAGCAGACTGAACAGTAGATCATATGAATGGAGCCAAAACCCCAAGAAACTTCCGGCAGGTGTAAAATCTCCAGGACATCTTACCAGCTGTTCCAGAAGACCGCAGAGATGAGGTGTCTCATACGAGGACTGCTAACCGGTCAAACACCATGGACAAGAAGCCTACCCATAACTGGAGCTGCAATTATCAGATGTAAGCTTTCATTTCGGTTCATACAATATCCTAGGAAATTCTGGGGTGGAGCATTCAGAAAAGAAAAATGCATTCAGATTTGTTTGACTCCATTTCTATCTGTGTATTTTTTTTTTTTGCAGGACAAAAAAGCGCGGAAGACTTAGGGGGTTTTGCCAAAAAGGTTTAATTTTATTATTATTTTTTCCTCCATGTTCGTCCAATCTTTTTTTTCTGCAGCCGTATGCGGAACCATAGGGCCGCAGAGAAAGAAACACCCCCCGAAAATGACTCCATGTGCTTTCTGTGTCTATATGGCCGTTCCGTAAAAAAATGTATATATATAAATAGAGAGGACGTCCGATTATTGTCCACATTACAGACACAGATAGGACAGTTCCATTAGGTGCCGGCCCTTCCTTTCCGAAAAATGCACGCGGCCGGTATCAGTGTTTTGTGGACCGCAAACAATTCAACATTGTATGAGCCCTAAGCCACTCCATTCTTGCGGGAGGGGAAGGATAATGATACCAAATTTGGATCATTAGGGGGTCATTTATCAAAAACAGTGTTTTCTATGCCAGTCTTGATAGCTCCTGCTCCGTTGGAATGAAAGACACTAAACAATAACTCTGCCAAGGACGTTGGCCACGCTCCTTTTCAACTTTTTTGTTCGTTTCTGGTATAGGTGGAGCCCCCCACAATGGTTGGGCCAAGAGTTTCAGCTGTAATACGGACACTAGCATGCACCTATTTGAAATGCAGAATATTATTATTATTTTTTTATAAGAGTTGACAGATCTCATCCACATACAGTAGACGTAAATGCCCTCTGTTGCAGAAACGGTGCAGATTATCACTTGCAATGCAGCCTGCGGAGGATTCCACATGATACACATGCAGAGCGGCAGCAAGATCTTTGGTAGAATCGTCCTGCCACATGTGAACTTGCCTTCATGCCTAGGGGGCATCTATCTAAAAATGAGTTTTCTAAGGGTACCTTTCACACTAGCGTTATTCTTTTCCGGTATTGAAATCCGGTAAAGGGTCTCAATACTGGAAAGAAAAAAAAACGCATCAGTTTTGTCCTAATGCATTCTGAATGGAAAGCAATCCGTTCAGTATGCATCAGGATGTCTCCTATTCCATCCCTTGTACAGTATTTGACCGGTAAAAATACTGCAGGCCAAAATCCCAGAACAAAACCGCACTTGCCGGTTCCATTATTAATTTCCACAGAGATGTATTAATGCCGGATCTGGTACCAAGTGTTTTGGAAATTGCCGCATCGCCGGATCTGGTTTTCCGGTCTCCGCATTCGCCGGGATATAGGAGTAGCTAGTTTCTCTTTTGATCATTGAATACCGGATCCGTTATTCCGGATCCAGTATATCACCGGAACAGTCTAACTGATCCGGAGGGAAAAAAGAGCTGTTTGTATATGGCTTGCTGGAACTGCCTGCCGGATTCTAACAATGCTAGTGTGAACGTACCCTAAACTAGACAACCCATTAATGCCTCATGCATAAGAGTGTGTCCGTTTTGTGGTCTGTGTTCCATCCACATTCTTTTGACTTCAACGGGTCCGTAATTTGCAAACATACTCTTATCTTCCTGTGGAACAAACATACGGATGATCCGTGTGCTTTCCGCAAGTCTATACCACAAATAGATAGAACATGTTCTATTTTTAACTGCAAAATGCAGACCACTGACCCACTAAAGTCAGATGGTCCACAAAAAATGCAGACACAGCACGGACAGCAAGTGCTTGGGATACACAGCAGCAAAACCTCCCACTTCTGTGACTTGTCCGCAACTCTGTCACACAACTAATTTTAAAGCTAGAATTTTGCCATTAACCCCCCCCCCCCCCCCACAAAAAAAAAAAACAGCCAAGTCACAGAAAAAATGGAGACGAGTCGAAGACATGACACACACACCTTGCATTAAAGTCAATGGAGTCAAAGGGGTTGGCCGGGATTCTAATATTGATGACCTAGCCTCAGGATAGGTCATTAATATCAGAACGGTGGGGGTCCGACACCAGACACCCCTGCTAATCAGCTGTATGAGGAGACTGGACGTCCAGTGTACTCGTACCGTTTCGTCACACTGTACAGCTGACCGGCGGGGGTGCTGGGTGTCGGAGCCCCTCCGCTCTGATATCGATGACCTATCCCGACGATAGGTCATCAATATTAAAAGCTCGGACAACCCCTTTAAAAGTAGTGTGCAACTTACGACAAAATGCATCAGGACTGGATTCTATAGGATGCGTTGCACCGCCGCTGACAATCATTAGATGCAGTGTCAAGGCCCAGCCTGCAATCTATGAAATAATGGGACCACACTCAGTCTTCTCAAACAAATTTAATAGCAAACAAACAAAAAGGTAGGTACCACACTGTTTACAAAATGACTTCTAGTTGCTCGTGTGTTTGTGTATGTGTGTGCACAATTAAAACATTTTTGTAAATACCCAGAAAAGGAATAGGGAGGGGAGGGGGTAGAAAGAAAAGGGTTACAAAGGGTTAATCATTTAATACAGACACACAGGCTTCAAACTCGGAGAACTCTTAAATCCACAAACTATGCCGTAGTGGTTACCTTTTTTTTTTTTTTTTATTATTATTTTTTATCCTTTCTCCTCTTAAACCATTAAAGAATTTATATTTTTCTACATTTTACAATAAACACAATTTCACACACAAGAAAAAAGTAACACAAAAACAAATAAAACAAAACTTTTTTTTGCTTCGCAAATCGGGGGAAAAAAAAAAAACTACAAAAAATAAATTCAAGACAATTAAGAAGAAAAAAAAAAAAAAAAGCATCTGTGAGGAAGGGAGGGTGGAGATTTCAGGAGTCCTGTCACGGCAGCACAGAAGGACAACTTGGTCAAATAGTGGCAATTTT
The DNA here is from genome assembly GCF_014858855.1 of Bufo gargarizans. Classification (NCBI taxonomy): domain Eukaryota; kingdom Metazoa; phylum Chordata; class Amphibia; order Anura; family Bufonidae; genus Bufo; species Bufo gargarizans. Next base: position 48,262,622 of record NC_058089.1, read on the forward strand.
TTTTTCTTTTTTTGACTTCACATTGTGAAATAAATCACTTTACATTGTATTTTTTTCCTTAGTAGAAAAAGGCAAAAAAAACTGTACAAAATCCTAGTGTTAACTACAATCAGTTTGTACCAATATAAAAGCCCACAGGTTTATCTCCAAAAGATTTTTTTCTTCTATTTTTTTTTATATATTTTTTTTTCACTTTATATAGAATTATTCACAAAAAGCAGGCAAAAATTAGGAAGGCAGAGGTAACATTATGGCAATGCATAAAATCACCACAAAATCTAGTAGGTTTTTTTCCACTCTCTTTGTCATTTAAAAAACAAGTAGTCAGACGAAAGCCGATTTGGCATTTGTTTGCTCTTTCGGTTATTGTGTCCGTAGTGGAAGCTTCTCCCGCTCAAGACACAGGTTGTGAGGATAAAGAGAAGGAGTCACTTCCTTCTGAGCGGGCATCACGTGCCCGGCCCTGGAGCTGTGTGTTGAGACTGTACTGGGCGATTTCTGCCTCAAAAGTACACATAAAACATAAAAGATGGAGCTTGAACGGCAAGCCCCGAGGGTTTCGGAGCGTGGGTTATACCCTGTGGATAGAAGAAGCACCATAGGGAACACTAGGATGTAACTAGGGTGAGGCGGAAATGCTGCTTATGATGGGGACCTCTGGCTCGGCCTGTAAGAGGGATCTATTAATTGGGTATATAAATGTGAAGAGGCAGTGCGGGGCCTTACTACTAAGCATTTCCACCAAAATTCTAAGTAAAATTGCAAGTCCTTGAAGGTAGTTGTCCAGAACCAGATAAAAGGTAGACTCCCCCCCCAGAATCGGCACCACCATTATCCATGGGCTATGTTTGATACTGCGTTATAAACTAATAGGATTACATTGCAATACCAGGTACGGCCAGTAGACAAATGGTGTCGTTTCTAGGCCAAAGAGGCCATATTTTATGTTAGACGGGTTCTCCAGGACTAGAAAGAGATGGCTGCTTTCTTCCAAAAACAGCACCACACCTGTCCACAAGATGCGTGCGGTATTACTGCTCAGCCCCATTTACTTCAAAGGGGCTGAGCTGCGACACCAGACAAGGTGTGGACAGGCGTCGTGCTGTTTTTGGAAGAAAGCAGCCATCTCTTTCTAATTCAGGACAACCCCTTTATTGTCATACAACTTATGTAAGCCGTCACGAGTAAAAAAAAAAAAAAAAAAAAAAGAATCTGGCAGTTATCATGAAATGTCTGTCTTTTAAATCCTTGTATCCTATGGAACGAAGGATTGGGCCCTTCTGGTGCTTCTAAAACAGGCAATTCTATGGTAGCCCTAAAAAAAAAAAAAAAACGGTAGATTTAGGCCCCTTTCACGTGACGTGAACGCATTGCACCCGCACTAAATGGGGCTGTGTACATGAGCAGTGATTTTCACGCATCACTTGTGCGTTGCGTGAAAATCGCAGCCTGTTATATAGTCTGCGTTTTTCAAAGCAACGCTGGCCCCATAGAAGTGAATGGGGCTGCGTGAAAAACGCATTGCATGCGGATGCAATGTGATTTTCACAGATAGTTTTAACCCTCAAGGGACATTTTACTCAGCATTCTGTATTAATAATGCTATTATTTTCCTTTATAACCATGTCATAAGGAAAAATAATAAAATCTACAGAACACCGAACCCAAACCCGAACATCGAGTTTTTTATCACGCGCGTGCAAAACGCATTAAAACGCTTTGCACTCACACGAAAAAAAACATACAGAAATTGCGTACGCACTCACGCGGGTTTCCAGCAACGCATCCGGACAAAATGCGTGACGCCCGTGTGTAAGGGGCCTTAGTGTTAGCACTGCCCTGTATCGATGACCAATTGCGTCACGTTTACGGTGCCAACCACAAAACGCTGTGCTGTCTTAGACAGCGCGATTACCCTGCAAGTTAGGGGCAAGAAGCCACAGTGCAGCCTGAACACACAGCGGAGATACCTTGTACTGCACATTTAACAAACATCGAAGAAAACAAATTAAAAAGGATGCGGCTAAACAAACTGTTTCCTAAAAAAAAAAAAATATATATATATTTTACACCCCTGCTTTGCACTTTTACCTCTAAAACACAGAACTAAATCAGCTCAGCCAGCCCCACGTGGGAGGGGTGGTTATTGAAATAGCTGAGCGGTGAAGAAAAACGGACAAAGGACAAGGCAGAAATATTATATATGTAATTTTTGGCACAATCCACTGAATGAAAGAAAAAACAAAAACAAAAAACAGTCACATTCTGCTGCAGACACGGCTCCTTAAAAAAAATAAGATGCTGCTCCCTGAATGGTTCATGTTATAGGCTGAAATCAGCTGTGCAGAACCCAAAATTCGGGGAGCGCCAGCAACACTACACAATACACAGATGGCTATGATATAAGGGGGGGGGGGGGGGGGTCAATCCACAAAAATAAGCCACTGGCAGGCAGCAAAAGGTGACCGCTTTTCAGATTCCCAAATTTTGGTAAAATTAAAAAGACGAATAAATAACCTCCCCCCAACATAACACCAGTCGAGAGGAGATACAGACTGAATTTGGTTGGTAGAAACACAACAAAAAGGACAATGTACTAAACAGTGTGCCAGCTAGGCCTGCTCAAAAGATTAGGCACCAAGTATCATCCGAAAAAAAATTAAGTGGTTACTTTATGAATTTCTAGAAAAATAGATTTATATAATTCTTTGCTTTTTAATAATCAAATGCAAGATTTTTTTTCTTTTTTTTTTTTTTAAATATTGTGTCCCTCTTCATGGTCTTTGTAGCAAAGCCAATTTGGCAACACACAAAGAAAAACAGGGAAAAAAAAACCAAAAACACAACATGGTAAAAAATACAACACATTAGCATCAAAAAAACAAAAAAAAGTCAAAAAACACAAGTTCAGAGGTGAGAGTTCAAGCATCAAAGAAGCTGAAGAAACAAGGATTTGGACGATGAACTTGAACGCCACACCGACATGCTTTAGAGGCACAATGATGGACAAATGGCAGGAAGGGATCTAGAAAACAAAAACAAACCAGAGAAAACAGGGAGAAGCACTGAGTTACACAACGCAATACATCAAATCACAGAGACGGAGCTAGGCGCCAGGGCCTAAAGCTCGGTAGACATGCAGAGAACACGGAGGACCCCCCCTACCACAAGTAAAAGGGGTCCTGGGTGTCTTAGAAGGGAGAACAAAATGTCACACACACGCATGTACACAGAACTGTGAGAGGGTCTGGGAGGGACACGACATCCAACAGACATAAAATTAGAAAGACTAGAAATCACCATGCAAACATAATATTTAAAAAAAAAAAAAAGAACCCAGTAGAAGTCAGCCCAGCACCCCACATGGACACAATGGGACAGGAGCGGCAGTGTAAAGACCGACAGAACCCAAACCACTCCATGTAAACTATGGGCTTCTGTGGTCACATTGACTAGCACCTCCAAGACGACATCCCAGCTCTGAATACAAACACATTGACTAACGGAGAGGATCTTAAAGAGACAGAAAAAAAAATCTCACTATTGCCTGACACCGCTACGTAAAGCAGAGGCTTTGTTTTGTTTTTTATTGTGCCACTTTTATCACAAGTACAGTGACGATCGCAAAGCTTCCCATGGAGCCAAGGAGGAATTCTCTTCTTTTCGGCAACACTTAATGTGCATTTAAAAAATAAAATAAAATCATTTCAAACTGTCAGCGTCCAAACTCTGGTTTTCAGTCTCCTCCTGCATACGGTTGCTGGGCCACAGCGGGATAAGGTCTAGTGCGTGAGGATATATGCATTTTTGGGGTACGGGTTATGCTCGTTTTGGTAGTCTGTGATGTGAACATCAGAGGGGCCAAAGACTGGGGGCGAGGGGCAGGTCATGTGGTCTCAAAACACGCATCATCAACCCACTGCAACCCAATTTCAACAGATTTATCCTTGTTGGGCAAAACTTGCTTTAGGCCCCTTTCAGACGAGTAAGTGTCACGCCCTGGATGGAACAGCTCCCGTCCTGACCTCCCAGCACTGACGGGGTCGCATAGCATTATATTGATTTATGATGCCATGTAACCCTTCGAGTTCTGGAATGTATTGGATAACACTGACTATGTCAGTGTTAGGCCTCATGCACACGACCGTTGTGTGTTTTGCGGTCCGCAATATGCGGAACGACACGGACAGCCATTGATATAACTGCCTATTCTTGTCCGCAAAACGGACAATAGGACAGGTTATATTTTTTTTTTGTGGACCAAAGAACGGAGCAACGGATGTGGCCAGCACACGGAGTGCTGTCTGCATCTTTTGCGGCCCCATTGAAGTGAATGGGTCCGCATCCAAGACGCAAAAACTGCGGCTCGGATGCGGACCAAAACAACGTTCGTGTGCATGAGGCCTTATTCAACACATTGTAGACCTCTAAGGCCTCTTTCACACTTGCGTTGTCCGGATCCGGCGTGTACTCCACTTGCCAGAATTACACGCCGGATCCGGAAAAACGCAAGTGTACTGAAAGCATTTGAAGACTGATCCGTCTTCAAAATGCTTTCAGTGTTACTATGGCACCCAGGACGCTATTAAAGTCCTGGTTGCCATAGAAGGAGCCGGGAGCGGCATACTTACCATCCGTGCGGCTCCCGGGGCGCTCCAGAGTGACGTCAGAGGGCCCCATGCGCATGGATGACGTGCCATGCGATCACGTCATCCATGCGCCTGGGGCGCCCTGACGTCACTCTGGAGCGCCCCGGGAGCCGCACGGATGGTAAGTATGCTGCTCCCCACTACACTTTACCATGGCTGCCAGGACTTTAGCGTCCCGGCAGCCATGGTAACCACTCTAAAAAAGCTAAACGTCGTATCCGGCAATGCGCCGAAACGACGTTTAGCTTAAGGCCGGATGCGGATCAATGCCTTTCAATGGGCATTCATTCCGGATCCGGCCTTGCGGCAAGTCTTCAGTTTTTTTGGCTGGAGCAAATAGCGCAGCATGCTGCGGTATTTTCTCCGGCCAAAAAACGTTCCGTTCCGGAACTGAAAACATCCTGATGCATCCTGAACGGATTTCACTCCATTCAGAATGCATTAGGATAATCCTGATCAGGATTCTTCCGGCATAGAGCCCCGACGACGGAACTCTATGCCGGAAGACGATAACGCAGGTGTGAAAGAGCCCTTAGGGTTACATAGCATCTAAACTCAATATAATGCTATGCGACCCCGGCAGCGCTCGGAGTTCAGGACAGTTGCTCCTGGTGAGTTCAATGCGTTGGGACTCACTCATGGGAAAGGGGCCTTACCATTCACTTCTATTGGTTTGAAAGGTTTGACAGCGCCCATAAGACCTGCAGAGAAATACTGGGTGAAATGATGTGCAATGTGGTGTTATGGGAGGATTGTGGCTGAAGTGTTTGCCCCTTGAAGGGGTATTTCTATTTTGGCGTGGATATGCCATTACTTTCTTATTAGCTGCGGATCAGTGAGGGGGGCAGTGCCAATTCAGTACTGTGGCCCCTTCACAATCTTGCTCTGCACTAGTGAACGAGGCATGCTGCAGTTCCCTGTACTGCCCCCTTAAAACAGGGAATGGGGCAAGAGTACTGAACTAACCAGCAAACAAAACAAACCAGCACCTGGATCTGAATACTTTTGTAATTGCATGTAATTAAAAGTTTAGTATAGGCACTGAGCTATTCACAGAAACCTCTCTGTATAGCGCCACCTGCTGGTTGCCCTTTTCTTAATTCTTTGTCCAGTTTACTGAGATGGTAGCACGTGCTCAGTTCCATCCTTGAACTGCCACTAGCAAAAAGGACGCACCCTCTGAGAAAGGACATGACTCCTGAGCTGCAAGCTTGAAATAAGTCTAGCAGAGCAATGAATAGGAAGATCTTTGGATTCGTGAAACGTGCAGGGCTGGTTATAAATTTCTTAGAAAGAGATTGTCATGTGCTATAGGATGTCCGATTTACATTAATCATGGGATAACCCATTTAAGCTTCTCAGGACAAGCGAGGGTCCAAAGCCTGACTCCCACTAATTAAGTGAAAGGCATGTCCTGGCGATAGATGAGTCTCCCCTTTAAAGGGAACACTCCAGGCAGAACCAATACTGTTCGACTAATGCAGGGCAGGCGGCGGACGATGAATGGCACTTTTTTTTTTTAAAACACCCTGCCAGCTCAGGACCTGCACTAGTTCTAACAGTGCATCAGTTCTGTGCAGAGGGTCCGTTTGGTTAATGCGGTGCCCTAGGTCATGCACCGTCCCTTCAGGACCTGCACTTGGCATTACTAGTGTGCTGCATGGGCTGTACCTTTAAACAGTCTTTCCCACCAACACACTTAGGGCCCATTGAGAGACGTCCGTAGTATTGACGCAGCACATAATAGAGGATTCCTACTCTTGTCCGCAGCTGCGGACAAGAATAGGACATGCTATATTTTTTTGCGGAGTCGTGGACCGGAAGTTCGGGGCCGTGGACCAGAAATGAGGATGCAGACAGCACACTGTGTGATGTCCACATCTTTTCCGGCCCCAATGAAAATGAATGGGTCCGCACCCATTCTACGGACGTCTGAATGGACCCTTAATGCCAAATAGATATACCATTAAGACATCAATACTATAAACGAAAACCACTGCTATTTAATTCCCCCTCCCAAGGAGAACTGAGTCAGGAAAAGCAAAACCGCCCCATTCAAGCCCTCCTGCAATTAGCAGAAAAACATGCTAAGTAGGTAAGGAGATTTAATCTAAGCCCTGGCCTGTCTTGCTGTTTTACACCATTTTATCTTTGTGGTTGCCCATTACAAGGAAAGGCCATTAGGCAAAGTCATGTAGGCAGGAGCCATTGAAAACCAGAGCCGAGTGACCGCGGGAGTAATCCGTAAACTTTTTGAGCAAAAATAGTTAAAAATACTGACAAATAAAAAAAAAATTCATGAATAGACCCTGTTTTCACATTTATATCCCGGACTGGTGCATTGGCCAGGCATCCTTTACATGTCCCCCCCCCCCCCTATCGCATGTCGCCTACGAAAACACGATGCAGAATAATCTGTATAAAAAACACAAAATAAAAGTTGCCATCTTCCGAATTCTACAAAATCTTTTCCCAGTGAAATAATTTAGGCAATAAATATTGCTCACTCGTCCGAGCTGTATAAAACCTCTATAAAAATAGAAATGACATTCTAACAGGCTGTGTTTTCCTTCAATTGTCTTTCGGTTTTGAGTTTGTTTTTTTTATACACTCTTATAAAAAGTTTATATCAGGAGCCTGGAAGCCTCTATATGATTCACATTATACCAAATCAAAAACTTTTTGAAAACACGTTTTTTTTTCTCTGAGTATACATTATTCAAGTTTTAGCAGTTCATCTTTGTCGTGTACGTCACGATACATGCATGTAGGTATGCACTCTGGTACATACACACACAGGCACATGAAATACTCGTTCTATTCTACCACACAACACCGGACGCCAGTCCACCAACTTCCGAGAGGAGCAGCTCGTCACACTGTTAACGCTATGCCCCGCTTGCCATCCATGGCAAAAAATAAAAACAACAATAAAAACAACCCTTACCAGTTAACCTGTATAGCCAAGTAAAAACAAAAAACAGGCCTTTAAAAAAATAAAAAGTTATCGTATTGCATGTATGTTACAACTCTGCACTGCAGTCATTACACAGACATGCTGGATTGCTCCAGCATGAGCAATATGCAGCAAGTGAACGATCTGCAACAGGTCTTTCAGGAGACCCGTCCCGTGTCATTCAATGGGCTGAAAATAACCGTCTCAACTGGGTGACATGGCGGCCCTAGTTGTACTTGCAATCTAAAAACTAACAGCACCCTACGGTGATTGTGGATAGTCGCAGAGAAATGGCAAGTGGAGCAGTGAGCAGACAGATCGTTTTCTGAGGCTGTTCAGTGGCAGAAAACAAGCCGCTCGTTCTCTTTTCCCAGGGGTTCTGGTGTTGGGACGTTCACACACATTTGTACAAAACACAGCAAAAGTCCAAATAATATTAATCAGAATAATAAGAATAAAAATCACTGATATGGCACCTAAACTCCAAAATGAAACACTTGGAACAAATAGTACAAGCTGTTCTTCCATATGAAGCAAAAAATTCACAAAAAAAAAAAAAAAATTGTACCCAGAGTCTTTAGAAGGGAAAGAGGCTTCTGGCTTTAAGCACATGTAGATGATTTGGGGCTGCTAAAAAGACAGCATAGTCTGTGTTCTCACTAAGTGCTCTCCTCCAGTTACACATCCTGGTCTTGGCCTTTCCATCCCACACTTACCAGAACATCCTTTTCGCTCACTTCCCAGGGCAGTACAGTTCAGTAGGGTTTGCTGTCGTTCTTGGAGCGCTTTAGTTGAACTTTTAGACGTTTCATTCCGATCTGAAAGCCGTTCATGGACTGGATAGCAGCCTGAGCGGAAACTGGATTGTCATAGCTTACGAAACCTGCTCGAGACAAGCACAGTGGTTGGGTAGACAAAAAAATTAATAAATGGAGACACAGAAAAATTTAAAGGGAACCTGTCACCGGGATTTTGTGTATAGAGCTGAGGACATGGTTGCTAGATGGCCGCTAGCACATCCGCAATACCCAGTCCCCATAGCTCTGTGTGCTTTTATTGTGTAAAAATACTGATTTGATATATATGCAAATTAACCTGAGATGAGTCCAGCGGGAAGGAGTCCAGCACCGCCCCGCATCCTCCGAATCCCCTCCTTGCTCCCCGACGTCAGAAAGCTAGAGCACTGTAATCGCGCGATGCGCGAGCTAGCACATGCGCAGTTAGTTCCCTGAGGCTGATGCCAGCACAGGAAAGAAACCCTATGACAACACTGCGCATGCGCTAGCTCGCGCATCGCAAGATTACGGCGCTCTAGCTTTCTGACGTCGGGGAGCAAGGAGGAGATTCTGAGGGTGCTGGGCTCCTTCACGCTGGACTCATCTCGGGGACAGGACTCATCTCAGGTTAATTTGCATATGTATTATATTGTTTTTTTACACAATAAAAGCAAAACAGAGCTATGGGGACTGGGTATTGCGGATGTGCTAGCGGCCATCTAGCAACCCATGTCCTCAGCTCTATACACAAAATCCTGGTGACAGGTTCCCTTTAAAAACTTTATGGCTCTGAAGTCTGTTAAGTTTAGACTACTAGTCTCCAACCTGTAGCCCTCTGTAGATCCAACTGGAGGAGTCACACGCTGGAGACCAGTGGTGTGGATGGCGTTGCAGTGAAACCACTTACCAAAACATTTGCTGAGGTTCGTTTGTTTGTCAATGAAAACTTTGGCAGACACAACATTTCCAAATGGCATGAACATCTGCAGGATGTCTTGGTCACCGAACTCCTGTGGCAAGTGGTATATAAAGAGGTTTGCTCCCTCTGGGCCTAGGAGCCAAAGATTGGTTAGATGAGAGAGCAAAAAGGGGGCAAAACGGATTGGACAGAGATTAACACACAGTTATTTGCTGCACTTGGTTACACTAAACGTCAAGACTAAAGGGGGAGATTTACGGAGCAAAAATTGCTAAAGACTGGCATATAGGCCGTGCTCCAATCATGTGTTTCAGGAACTTTTCGCCACACTACACAGCTTTGAAATGGCCTAAAAAACAAAGCATGGCTAAGGCTCCTTTCCACTAGTGATTTGGCTTTCTGTTTGTGAGATCCGTTCAGGGCTCTCAAAAGCGATCCAAAACAGATCAGTTTTGCCCTAATGCATTCTGATTGGAAAAGGATCCGCTCAGAATGCATCAGTTTGCCTCCGATCAGTCGCCATTCTGCTCTGGAGGTGGACACCAAAACGCTGCCTGCAGCATTTTGCTGTCCACCTGACGAAGCGGACCCAAACGGATCCGTCATGGAACACAATGTAAGTCAATGGGGACGGATCTGTTTTCTTTGACACCATAGAAAACAGATCCGTCTCCCATTGACTTTAAATGGTGTTCAAGACGAATCCGTTATGGCTATAGAATACATAATACAACCGGATTCCTTCATGACGGATGCATGCGGTTGTACTATTGTAACGGAAGCGTTTTTGAAGATCTATGACGGATCCGCAAAAAAAACGCTAGTGTGAAAGTAGCCTTAGAGAAATGCTGTGTCCGATGAGTTGGTGCAGACCGTTATTCTACCACAAAATAGTAGTGTGGAGTAAACTAACCGACAGGTGGTGTAAGAAAGAAAAAAAAGGTGTCTAGATAGAGCAACTAGTCCCGCGCCTCTTTCTATAAACACCATACAGCTGTAGAATGAACAGCAAGACCGAGCTGTAGGGCGTCACATTAGTCTGAGACTTATACAAAGAGGTATGACTGACATCTCTGCATAGCATACAAGTCTGTCAGCAAGGCCTCCTCAGGTTCTAGGAACAATTCAATCATCACCATTGTTTTGTTTCTGTAGGGGCTGTATCATAAAACCTCACATCACACCACACAAAGGTCACCCCAGCAGTACTGCATACCTTCCTTTTGACTGCCTGCAGCAACCAGGCCCTGCTGCGATAACAGGCTCTGGTTGTAGAGTGAGGGCAATGCCGCTGCTGCATACTGCTGGATTCCAGAGTAAGCTTGGCTCAGGGCTTCCATTGTGCTGCCAGTGCCGTTTGAGAGACCGCTGCCGCCCAGACCGCCATTTAAAGCAGCCATACCTATTGGAAAGAAAGCGTCCAAAGTGAGTAGCGGAATCTGCAGAAAAATTTGCCATGTGTTAAATGCGGCTTTACCGTGGATTTCACCCACGCCTTATACTTCTGGTACAGTAGCCACAACAAAAATGTCATGTCTGAACAGGAATCTAGAAGCATAGGTGTCGTGGAGTACTTACTATTAAGCCATATGGAACATTACCTGCTAAAGAACTAACATTGAGCCCTCCAGTGGCTCCGGCTAAGGTCTGCAGAGCTCCGAGAGATGCCATGGGGTTGACTGATGAACTGTTATTTGAACTAGGGGATGAACCTGACAAAAAAAAAAAAGAGGTAAACCAGAGAAACATGCATAAGAGTTAATAGACAATCTTGTGCTATATTGATGGAGATAAATAAAAGTGGAAATGATTTCGATTCACGATGACCAAATCAACCAAAGGGACTAAACCCATCATACTAAGCAGTAATTGGTCGTACACATAAGTAAACTTGTATTAGTTGTGTACTTGATCTAACTTTGCTATAAAACTACAGGTGAACCCATTAGATTCATTTCGGCAAGGCCTACTGACTGTGTACACTGCTGTCCAGTGACCTCAAAGTATCCTGCTGCCCCTTTAAGTGTCCTCCACAGTTCCACAGTAACCTCCACAGTGCCCTCCCATTCAACGGTGACCTCCACAATAACCCATCCCCTTAAGAGTGACCTCCACAGCAGCTGCCCCTTTAATAGTGACCTCAACAGTCCCCGCCCCTTTAACAGTGACCTCCACAGCTGTCAGCGCTTTATTTGTGACCTCCACAGTACCCCATCTCGTTAACAGTGATTTTCATATTAACTCGCCCCCTTAACAGTGACCTCCACAGAGCTCCGTTTCCTTAAAATGTGACGTCAACAACACCCCTCCCCCTTAACAGTGACCTCTACCGTTCCCTGCCCTCTTAATACTGATGTCCATAGCGGACCGTCCCCTTAACAGTGACCTCCATAGTGGACCTTCCCTTTATTAGTGACCTCTACAGCAATCTGCCCCTTAACACTGACCTCCACAGCAGCCTGTCCCCTAACTGACCTGCACAGCACTCCGCTCCCTTAACAGTGTCATCCACAGCGCCCTGCCCCTTTAAAGAGACACTGTTAGGCCTTCTGAGCATATTTAGATCTTTATATGCCCTCCTCGGTCTTGTAATAAGTTTCCAATTAATATAATTATTCTCCCTGTGCGCATTGTAAAACGTGAAAAATAATCTTTATAATCACCTGTCAATCAACTGTCCTTTGTGCCGCATTTGTGCCCAGTCGCGCCCCAACTGCCGAATCCTTAGACGCCCATTCCATTAGAATTCACTTCGCTGAGCGGTATTTTCCTGTTCCCGACATTCGGAAATCCCGCGCATGGCCAATACGAAGTTACGGTCATCGGCCTCAATAGCATCATCTGCGCATGCGCCCCGCACTCGCGTCGCGCCTGCGTCCCCTATGTTTCTATGAGGCCGCTTCAGCCTCTCCATTCTGCGCCTGCGCTGGGCACTGCTCTCCAGTGCTTCAGAGCGCTGCTGTAAAGCCACATCATCCTATGCTAATGTGCTTGCGCCCCGACCTCCTACTCTTCACTCCGCCCTCATTGTCTGTGGGTACACAGTGCAGACAAAGAAGAGGCGGAAGAAGAGTTTGAGGTCAGAGCTCGTCTACTGGAAATTACTGTGAGACCCATATTTGTCTAATAAAGGGTAAATAAAGTTTTTGTTCACATATACATTCAGTGCCCCCCTTTGTATTGGGCATGCGCGGGATCTCCGAATGTCGGGGACAGGAAAATACCGCCCAGCGAAGTGAATTCTAATGAGATGGGCGTCTCTAAGGATCCGGCACAAATGCGGCGCAAAGAACTCCCCTTGGACACAGAGGACAGTTGATTGACAGGTGATTATAAAGATTATTTTTCACGTTTTACAATGCGCACAGGGAGAATACTTATATGAATTGGAAACGTATTACAAGACCGAGGAGGGCATATAAAGATCTAAATATGCTCAGAAGGCCTGACAGTGTCCCTTTAAAGCTGACCTACAACAGTGAAGAAAAATGGCTGGGTTGCTATGAAAACCTGGTATAAAACTGTGTGTATGCGGAGACTAAGGGCCTGCGAGCTTCTATTGGCTAATAATGGTCATGTGACAGTGTATGGCAGTTCGGATATGAGGAGAAAGACCTGCAGGTTTCTATTGGCTAATGTGGGTCATGTGATGGTGCCATATTTGCATTTTTTGAACGGTATCTCCTAGAGATCTAAGACCTGGCCTAAAACCTTCCCGGACACCTGATGTACCAGTGTGCCAAATTTCACGATTGTAAATGCAACGGTGCGGATTCCTTTAGCGGACATACACACACACTCAGCTTTATATATCAGATGTGGCATTTGGTGCAGTCACACCCAACTGGGAGCTGGGATTGAAATCACAGACCTCAACCACGTGGCTCTCTGGATGCCACATAACTGTCACTATCCCCAGGCAGCCAAATAATGAGACATGTAGCTTCCCAACAGGTTGAAGACCGCTGCTCTAACGCGGAACAAAGAACGCGTCTACATTATGCACAATCCTAAACCAAATCTGTTAAAGGACAGGTTCGACATTGCTTGTAGCGCAGGCAAAACAGCCCCACATAAAATGCTCAGAACCAGAACAGTCTGTGTGAACATTCTAAAACCCTATACTTTTTTCGCCTGCCACGTTTAAAAGCGGTTATCCCACAAACAGCATTTATCAACTAAGGACAGGTGAATGGGACGATGGACTGATAGGTGCACCATGGCTTCATCCGACTGGGGAACTTTGAGTGGGGTTACCCTATAACTACTATGATTTTACCTTAAAAATTGCCTGGATATGATGCAGGTAGCAAAGTCATAACTAATAAGTGCTACTTTTGCAGGGGAAAAAAAAGTAAATTATACAAAAAAATTAAATGGTTATTCACTCACCCATCATAAATCAGGGCATTACAATATTGCTTACCTAAAATTCACAGGCACAGTAAGAAATCTAATACAAGCTAGGTTCTCCATTTACAGCTTGTATTGTTAAAGGGGTATTCCCACCTCATCAGTGATGGCATATAGAAAGGATATTTGGCCCCTATCAATCCTGAGAATAAGGGTCCGGCTACACTGGTCGTATTACCTGGCGATATTTGAAATAACACATTGCAATGGAGTCGCTATGGTAGATGCCGCAGGTTGCAACTGACGTCAGTCGCAGAAAAATCCGATTTTTTGCGACTGTTCCGTTGCAGCATGTAGCAAGTCCCAAAGCAACACTATTGAAATGCATTACATGAAGTAATGTGGCTACAGACTGATGTAGCAACGTGGCCCCTAAACAGACTATCCCTGCACAGCAGCCCCCTGGCTACGACCTGTGCAGGGGAACTACAAAGTTAATTCAAGTAAATGAGGCCAGCCCCTAAAATAGAAGATCTTCATTCTAAGTAGAATTTCCTCTTTTCTTCCTCTTCAACCGCTTAAGTCTCTCAATACTATCTCTGGATTATGATACAATCTTTTCAGCCTCAGACTGAAATGGCACCATCCTCTGGAAGACAAACGTCAGAAGTTGCCCCGAAACGGACACAAGAAAGTTTGCAGAAAACATGTGCAGCTCACCAGAACTGGTCAAGATGCTGAGGGGACTGCTGGATGTAGTGAGTGCCGAGCCTGCGCTTGTTGGGTTCTGTGTAACGCTGGCAGCTGCTGCTAGAGCTGCCAAGTTCTGTATCTGCATGGCACTGAGTCCTGTAACACGCAACACAGGCATGAGAACGCCACATGTGCATCAGCCAAGATGCTCAAGTCTAACTGCGATTTTAATTTTTCAAGAAAAAAGAGACGGCACATGTTGATTGTGACGGATGAAATGCTGAAATTCTTACATGCTAAACAGAATCTTTAAAGCAATACAAAAAAAGGTAAAGAAATAAATAAAAAGCACACACCTGATGTTCTCCCCATGGAGTACTCACCTCCCATGGTATGGAGGCCACCTAGGGAGTTGAGGTTGCTGGAGGAGGCTGTCTGCTGGAGGAGCTGCAAATAAAGCTAGACATTACACCAAAACAAAAACGAGAAGGAGAGTGAGGGCTTGTTCCAGTCTGGGGAGAAAATGTATCACACCACAGCTATCCACAGGGTGTACAACGGGAGATGGAGTGAGTGGGAAGGGCTAGGTGAGTTAGAACAAACACCATCACAAAAAGAAAAAAAATTATATATTTCCACTGCAAAAGGGTTAGGCAATGCCAAGCCACCACACTGTCCACGGACTGGCGATACCTGCACAAGAGTGAGCTGAACACATAGAACTGCAATGTAAAAAAAAATTAAAGCTAACCATATCAAACATCCAGTGCTTTGTTCACATGTATGGAAATACTGCTCTTCTGGATACTCAAGGCTAGGAAGAAGCTGTTTGAGCCTTTGCTGAAACCCAGTGCGTCGTCACCTAGAGGTCAGCAAAGAAGCCTGGTTTATGATATGGTAACGGGACAAGAAGAGTAGACTGCGGTGCAGTTGTCTCTGAGCAGCTTAGTTCTAGATGCTCGGCTCAAATCAAGGCAGAAGAATCTGTGCAGTCCTCACTTCATTAAAAGACATTGGTTTTTCGCTGCCACGGAGGTTGCCCAAAAACCAAAGTGGAGAAGATCAAACCTGGCGACACTTACTGCTAAGTATTGTGGTGCTAGACTGTTGAGCCCGGCAAGGTTCCCCCACACAGAGGCTGCATTAATCTGCTGCATCTGTTGCTGGAGTTGTTGTGTCATTCGTTTCTGTTCTTTGTCTTTCTGGGTGTCTGCAAACTTGACAACGATTGGGGAGGAACAACCCTGCAAAATGAAAAAGGTCAGATGTGAAACACTGAAGCCTGTGTTTGTATACAGCAGAACTGAACAAATCTAAAGGGTGTATTAGACACCCCGATGCCACAGACTATTATCGGGAGGGACGCGTTCCCGCTCGGCAATCGTCAAATAGCTAGCGGAGGACGTCGCTGCTATTACATGCAGCAATGTCCTCTGTGGCATAGGGAGGAGCAATCGCTATGCCATCGCTCGTCCCCATGCAGAGCAACAGTGTGCCGGTGGCAGATCATTACTACATAGCACGTTCAGCCACAGGCGCCATTGTGCTGCTTAAAAACACTTGCCTTATAAACGAGCATTTAGAGCCAGTATTAGACCTCCTGCACACAAACATTTCTTTTCCCAGTTTACGTTCCGTATACGGACCCATTCATTTCAATGTCTTCCGTTCAAACATAGAACATGTCCTATTATTGCCCGCAAATAATGATCCGTGGCTCCATTCAAGTCAATGTGTCTGCAAAAAAACTGAATACATACGGAATGCATCCGTATCCGTTCCTGCGGAACCATCTATTGAAAATGTTATGCCCAGCCGAGTTTTTGTAATGTACTTACTGGTTAAACATTATTCTATGCTTCTGTTTCCGATCCACAAAAAATGGATCACAAACTGAAACCAAAAAACGGAAAAACTACTGAAAAAAAAAAACGGATCCGTGAAAAACTGACCGCAAAATACTGAGAGCCATACGGTCATGTTCAGGAGGCCTTAGTCTTGTGCTATAAGGCCAGGTCCACAGGTGTGCAGGGATGTTCAAGGTTGGCTCTACAGGTTATGTTTTGTCTTGTCGTTCAAATTGCCAAAATACAGTTACATATACATGCGTTTTCACTGCAGTGGTACCATAATTCAGGCAAAAACCAAATGTGCTCAAATGCTTTTTTTTGTCCTCTGTGATGCAGTACTGCCACATTATTCACCCTGTGTGAATGTAAATGTGTACCCAGCACTCAACGGCTCCTTCACTGCACATGCTAGCAGTCATAGCAGTACCCCACTTCCAGTTTCCCAGTAGTCAAAGCACATTCCCCTGCCCTGGGGGTCACAGCAATAAATCTGCTCACCTCCTATACACCCTCTGCTGACTGGAAGCTACATACAGCCAGCCTATTGCCATGTGCATGTACCTTCTTTGCTAACAGAGAAACTGAAGCAGGAGGAACATCCTGGTTGCTCTGCCCTACAGGAAAGTTTTGATGGCAGAAATTAAAGGGTAACTGTCTTTTTTTTTTTTTTTTTTTTGCTAGTTTATTAGAGCTAGGCATGTATACCTGAGTTAGTATGTCAATGATTGTCAAAAGATCTGTAATTACCTTATAATAACAGCTTTCATTAATGTCCTCTGCCCCCTTAAAAGACAGTTGCTAGGGCTTGTCTGTCTCTGGCTAAGAAAACAGGAAGACAGAGGGGCGGTCCTTCACACTGCATGCCTACAGTAGGCTTCAGAGTGAGGAGGCGTGTCTCAGTAATCCAATCTGATTGGCTGGCAGGGAGCTGCTGGCTACGGCAAGTCTGTATGGGAAGTGAGGGAGAGCAGTTTTGGCCTCGATTATTGGGCTTATGAGGAAGGTATGGGGGAAGATTAAAGAGGTTTTGGGAATCACAGGGTTAATACACATCTCACCTATATGGTATAGTAAAGGCTTTGCCAGAGCCGTTTTGTCTGGAAGGCTTCTCCCAATGGGAAACGAATGGCCTCTGGAATATTAGTCAGTTATACTCTCAGGGTATTTTGAAACAGTTTCAGCAGTTAAGTTTGGAGTTCAAGCTACCTTCCGTTCATTTTTATAAATACTTGCAATTAAGACATGCTCTTGAATCACAGTCCAAAATGATATCATTGCAGTTTACTTTAAGTCGAATACTTGGTAAGATAGTAGAGGTGGGTTCAGTGAAAGGAGCTATTTCAACTATCTACCTTGAGCTCCTGGGAGAGTCTTTAAAAAAAAAAAAGTTTCCTCTGAAAGTAAAAATGCAATGGGAAAAGGATGTGGGTGAAATAACTGATACCCAGTGGGAGGAAACATTGGCTCTGACCGCAAATTTGTCCCTTAGTGAAGCGACTAGATTATCACAACTGTGCATATTACACAGGACGTATAACAGGACAGCGTTTCTATTTAAAATTGGATATAGAGGAGATTCCACATGTCCGAAATGTCATGAGGAAGAGGCTGGACTATTCCATATGTTATGGAGCTGCAGTGCCCCAAACCGGTATTGGAGTGATGTGATAACGTTAATTAACAAGATATATAGTGCACAATATGATCTTGATCCTAGACTGCGTTTGCTTGGTATTTTTGACACTGATAATTTACAAGATTATATTGTCACTGGAATTAATAGAATATTATATCAAGCATGTAAAACGTTGGCTGCTAAGTGGATACAGCCTCTTCCTCCTAATGCCGCTGAATTTATTGCAAGATTGAATGTTGTAATAAGGATGGAGAGAGGGGTATGTATTAAGCGCAATTGTTGGTCGAAATTTGAAAATATCTGGGGCCTTTGGATGGACAGATCAGGAGTGTGTAGCCCGTGGCTAGCTCTTACTAGAGGGATTAGGGATAATATAGGGTGATGAGGCATGTGCATGGTAATATATTTACGTGAATTCTGGGGTTTGTTATGGATCAGATTTACTTCGGCTACTAGGTTCTATATGATACCTTTCGACTGTTAATGCCTTAATACGATTGGAAAATGCTTTGTAATACTCTGAATCTGTCTCATGTGGGGCAGGGGGGTAATGTTGTGGGTTTATGTGTAATAACCGTTTATATTATTGAGATAATGCTATATCTTGATTTTGTTATATGACCTGTGATCCTGCTTGGAATGTAAAATTCTAATGTGCACATTGTATGGTCATGATACTTAGTCAAAATAAAAAATTATCTGATTAAAAATAAAAAATAAAGCAGTTTTGGCCTCAGAACTGGCAGAGGAGCCATATCGAGAAGGACCTCATATTGTAAATATTTAAACAGCAGTAACTAATGGAAAAATTCAAGGAAAACAGTGGTATGTGAAGAAACTAAAGATTGCTTTATGCATAATGTTGCTGCAGCAGTAACATATGCTAAAATTGATTTTTTTTTATGAAAACATGACAGTTACCCTTTAAGCTGGATTCAGTCAGTGGCAAATCCCAACTCCACATGAGTGAGAAAAAATGGATTTTTTGTACTCACCGTAAAATCCTTTTCTCGTAGTAGGCATTGGGGGACACAGCACCATGGGTATATGCCCAGCTGCCACTAGGAGGCTGACACTAGAAACAAAAAAGTGTTGGCTCCACCCAGGTGGGCTATACCCCTCTGCTAGAGCCAGAACAACTCAGTCAGTACCAAAAGCAGTAGGAACGCCACACCTGAACCAAAAAGAAACGGAGTGCCAACAAGTCTTGAACTGGGGAACCCGACAACCACAAGCAAACGCCGGAACCACGAACAAGAACAAATGCTCCAAGGAAAGGGAGGGATCTGTGTCCCCCAATGCCTACTACGAGAAAAGGATTTTACGGTGAGTACAAAAAATCCATTTTTCTCGTGCGTGGCATTGGGGGACACAGCACCATGGGACGTCCCAAAGCAGTCCCTGAGGGAGGGAAGAAGATCGCCAGACGGCAACCTAAAGCACCGCTGCCTGCAGAACCTTACGCCCCAGGCTGGCATCAGCAGAAGCCAGGGAATGAATGTGGTAGAATTTAGCAAAAGTGTGAACTGACGCCCAGGTGGCGGCCCGGCAAAGCTGGGCAGCCGAAGCCTGATGACGCACCGCCCAGGAAGCTCCGACTGCCCTAGTCGAATGAGCGGTCAACCTGGAAGGGGGAGCGCGACCCTTCGCGGCGTAGGCCTCCTTGACAGCCGACCGAACCCAGCGAGAGATGGTGGCCTTGGAGGCAGGCAGACCTTTACGAGGACCCGCCGGAACCAGGAAAAGAGAATCCGAACGACGGAAGGGTTCCGTGAGGCGAAGGTACCAGCGGAGAGCCCGAACAACATCCAGGCAATGGAGAGACTTCTCCCGAGGGTGAGAAGGATTAGGGCAGAAGGAAGGAAGGATAATCTCCTCATTGATGTGAAACGGGGTGACAACCTTAGGGAGAAAAGAAGGAACGGGACGCAAAACGACCTTGTCCCGATGGAACACCAGAAAAGGCGACCGGCAGGAAAGCGCCGCCAGTTCGGAAACCCGACGGATAGAGGTGATAGCCACAAGGAAGGCAACCTTAAATGACACAAACGACAGAGAGATGTCTGCCAAGGGCTCAAAAGGAGAGGACTGAAGAGCATCAAGAACAAGATTCAGGTCCCACGGCTCCACCGGAGGACGAAAAGGAGGGGCTCGGCGAGCGACACCCTGCAGAAAAGTCTTAACCTGAGCCCGCGTGGCCACAGAACGTTGAAAAAGGACCGAAAGGGCAGAAATCTGCCCCCTGAGAGAAGCCAGGCGAAGCCCCTTATCAAAACCAGCCTGAAGAAAGGCCAGAATATTAGGGACCGAAAAAAGGAGAGGACGAGAACGTGCGGACTCGCACCAAGCAAAATACGCCCTCCAGGTCCGATAGTAAATACGGGCCGACTGGGGCTTCCGAGCGCGAAGCATCGTCTGAACGACAGAGTCCGAGAGACCACGGGCCTTCAGGATCGCGGTCTCAACAGCCACGCCGTCAAACGAAGCTGCGGTAAATTCGGGTGGAACAGAGGGCCCTGCGAAAGGAGATCGCGACGCAGGGGAAGACGCCATGGAACGTCGGCGAGCAGGAACACGAGATCTGCGTACCACGCCCTGCGGGGCCAATCTGGGGCCACCAGAATCGCCGGCACCCGGGCCGCCTTGAGACGCTTGAGCACTCGAGGCAGAAGAGGGATGGGCGGAAAGAGATACAGAAGGTCGAACTGGGACCAAGGCAGAACCAGGGCATCGACCGCAAGAGCTTGCGGATCCCTGGACCGCGCAACATAGCGCGGAAGTCTGTGATTCAGGCGAGACGCGAAGAGATCCACGTCCGGAACTCCCCACCGGAGACACAGTTGATGAAACACTTCCGGGTGGAGAGACCATTCGCCCGGGTCGACGAGCTGACGACTGAGAAAGTCTGCCGCCCAATTGTCGACCCCGGGAATGTGGACGGCGGAGAGAACGGGAACGTGTTCCTCCGCCCATCGCAGGATCTGAGAGGCCTCTCGCAGGGCCATCACGCTCCTGGTGCCCCCCTGATGATTCAGATAAGCCACGGCGGTGGAGTTGTCCGTTTGAATCCGGATCGGGAGGCCGCGCAGACGGGAAGTCCAGTGCGACAGTGCTAAGAAAATCGCCCTGAGTTCGAGAACGTTGATCTGCAGGGAAGATTCCTGAACAGACCACAGACCCTGAACCGTGAGGGACTCGAACACCGCTCCCCATCCCGAGAGGCTGGCATCGGTCGTGATCACGCGCCAACTGGGGGGGAGGAAGGACCGGCCCAGGGACACCGTCCGGGGAAGCAACCACCAGGAGAGATCCAGACAAACCTGAGGAGGGAGACGAACGAGGCGCTCGAGACCCTCCGGGGACTTGTCCCACCTGGACAGGATGAACATCTGCAGGTCCCGAGAGTGGAATTGGGAATAAGGAATGGCTTCGAATGAGGCCACCATCCTCCCCAGGACGCGCATACACGTCCTGATGGTCAGAGAGGACGGCCTGCGGAGAAGATGTACCCCCGCATGAAGAGAAGACACCTTCTCCGGGGGAAGGAACACCCGCCCGAGGCGAGTATCGAACAGCATTCCCAGAAAGAGCATCTTCTGGCGTGGGACAAGGGAGGACTTGGAGTGGTTGACAAGCCACCCGAACCGAGCAAGAGCCGAGAGGGTGATGCTCAGGCTGGACAGATTGTCCTCGGGAGACGGGGCCCGAATCAGAAGGTCGTCCAGGTAAGGCACCAGGGCGACCCCCCTGGCACGAAGAAGAGCCACTAGGGGAGCTAACACCTTGGTGAAAACCCTTGGTGCGGAGGCCAGACCGAAGGGAAGGGCTACAAATTGGAAATGAAGCGAACCCACCGCGAAGCGAAGGAACCTTTGATGGGAGAGGGCGATGGGAACGTGGAGATAGGCATCCTGAATGTCGACCGACGACAGGAACTCGCCCAACTCCAGGGAGGCGATCACGGACCGGAGGGACTCCATGCGGAAATGACGGACCCGGACAAACCGATTGAGCGCCTTCAGATCCAGGATAGGACGGAGTGAGCCGTCCTTTTTGGGGACGGTGAACAGGTTCGAGTAGAAGCCCCGAAAACGTTCTGACTCTGGAACCGGAACGATGACCCCCAGAGCGCGCAGGGAATGAATGGCCTGAAAAAAACTGTCTGCCCGGGCGGGAGACATGGGGGGGGACGTCAAGAAGAACCGACTGGGTGGGAGGTCGGTGAATTCGATTTTGTACCCCGAAGAGACCACCTCGAGAACCCAAGCGTCTTCTACGTTTGCCCGCCAAACATCCCGAAAGACGAGCAGGCGCCCTCCCACCATGACGGGGATCGAGTCATGCTGAAGGAGGCTTAGTGGGCTGGGGACGAGCGGGCTTGGGTTTGGCGTGCCAAGAGGGCCTGGACTTGAAGGAAGGCCTGGAAGGCTTCTTGTCAGATCGGGCAGGAGGGGCCCGAAAGGACCGAAAGGACTGCGTCCGGGAGGACGATCCGGGGAAACGACGGCGGCGAGGCTGATTCTGAGGAAGAAGAGAACTCTTACCTCCAGTGGCCTCGGAGATGAGCTCCTCTAAGCGTTTCCCAAAGAGCTTTCCACCAAGAAAGGGAAGAGAGATAAGAGCCTTCTTAGAGGCGGCGTCCGCCGCCCAGGAACGAAGCCAGATGGTGCGGCGGATAGCCACAGAGTTGGCGGCCGCGCGCCCAGAGCGGCGAGCCGATTCCATAGAGGCGTCACAAAGAAACTTGGAGGCCTGATAGATCTGGGAGGCAAGCACTGCCAAGTCCCCCTGCTCAGAGTCAGCAGGTAAAGCACGGAGAAGCTGCTTTGCCCAAACGGCGCATGCCTTGGCGACCCAAGAGGCGGCAAACGCAGGACGGATGGCGGCGCCCGCTGCGATGAAAACGGACTTGGCCAAGGAGTCGACCCGTTTATCAGCGGGATCCGACAAGGAAGCCGCATCAGCCAGGGGAAGCGTAGTAGCCTTCGCCAGACGAGCGACCTGAGGATCCACCAGGGGGGGCATCGTCCAGAGATTGACCGAATCCTCAGAGAAAGGATAAGGAACATCAGAAGCCTTGGTGAGATGAAGGCGCCGATCAGGGTGACGCCATTCCCTGGCAAGGAGAGCGTCCAGATCCTCGTGATTGGGAAAAACCACAGTGGACCGCTTAGAGCGTCGGAAGGACACTGCCTCCATGGAGGAGGACGAGGGGACATCCTGCACGTGGAGTGCGTCCCGCACGGCTCTGATGAGATCCTGCACTGCTGCCGACATCGCCGAACACCGCTCAGATTCAGAATCTGAAGCGGAGGAGTCCCCAGGAGCGGCGGAAGCGGCTGAAGAAGAAATCTCACCGGACTCAGACCTAGCCGGGGAGTGATCCGGGGAAACTGAGGAGGAGTGAGACCCAGCCGAGACCGTACGTGGTCGTTTGCGGGACCGAGAGCCGGAGCGAGGCTGGGAACTGTCGCCAGGCGTATCACCAGCGGTAGAGGCCCTGCCAGAGGCGGCCGCAATCTGGGCAGGGAGACTGTCCAGAGACTGCGCCAGGGATTGGGAGAGGCTAGCAAGGCTACCTATGGCCTGGGACAGGGTAGCAGCCCATTCCGGGAGAACCGACAAGGTAGAGGCCGCAGGAGCGGACTGGGCGGGCCCGGGGGTGAGGCACTGCACACAGAGGGACGTAGGCTGGCCGCATGGGAACTTCCTGCTACACACAGAGCAGGCGTAATGAGTGGAAATGGCGGCAGGGGGAGTGGGGGCCTGACCAGAGGAAGACATGATGGCCTCTCGGTGGTGGAACCTGAAAAGAAGAGGAAGGAGTCAGCCAGAGGCTGCCTACCACGACCAATGGTGCTGTGTCCCAGAAAAAACCGAAGCTGGAGGATCCGGAGCGCACAGAGTGAGGACGCACGCGGCCGCACAGCTCAGGCAGAAGGAGAGAGAGAGAGCGTCCGGCAGAAGAACCGCCCCCCTAGCAGCCCGCGCTGGCGCAGGATTGGGCGGAAAGAAGAGAGGCCTCCGGAGGAACGCCCACAAGGGGAGAGGCAGAGAGGAAGCCCGGGAAGCCCAGGAGGCGGAGACGACGCCCGCCCACGTGACCGCGGCCTAGGCCAGGCAAAAGCCGCGGCCTCTAGTATGCCAGGGTGCCGCCGGAGGAGAAAAGCGCCGCCGCCGGCAGGCCCCCGCCCGCCAGCGCAGGAGGCGGAAGCGGCTAACAAACAGCCAGCGCCGAGGGAAGGCAGAGGAGGGGACACAGCCACCGAGGTAGGGAGAGCGAGGGCCGAAACCGGCCGTCTTAAAGGGGCCGACACCATTAAAAAAGGCTCCAGAATGGCGACCCCCCTGAGAGGAGAGCGGGGGAGACCCCAAGAAGGAGAGGTGCCCCCCCCCAAAGGCCCAGCTTACTAAGTGGAGGTGGGGGGGTGGGGGAGGGGGTTGGGGCTGAAGCACATACTCACCCTCCGATTAGTTCAGGCGCAGCATGACCACCCCCTCGGCGGACTCAACACGGAAACCGTGGGTCCGCCGGAATCCACTGCGGAAGCAGGTCACGTTGGGGACTGGGTGGCTGCAAGGTACCGAGTACGCGCCCGCAGGGGGACAACTAAGGTGGAACACGATGGAGCCGCCCCTGCTACCTGTAGAGGAAAAAATTAAAAGAAATAAAAATAAAAATAAAAGATAAAAAATTAGCAGAAAAAGGACCTGCTAGCAGGTCATGTCTGCCTCCTACGGACACTAGAACTAGACTGAGTTGTTCTGGCTCTAGCAGAGGGGTATAGCCCACCTGGGTGGAGCCAACACTTTTTTGTTTCTAGTGTCAGCCTCCTAGTGGCAGCTGGGCATATACCCATGGTGCTGTGTCCCCCAATGCCACGCACGAGAAAATTAAATTTGTATATATGCAAATTAGCCTCTAGGAGCAATGGGGGTGTCGCCGTTACACCTATGGGCTCTGCTCTCTCTGCACTTTGACAGGGCCGGGCAGGAGTGATTATGTTGCAGAGAGCTGAACCTCTGTGCAACAGCAATGCCCCCGTTGCCCCTAGAGGCCCCCTAAATCTTTTCTCAGCAATGCGGACATATATGAACATAGGACGACAGATGCCTTCAGCTGCCAAGCGCACATGTAACAGGTCAGCCCGTGTCATAGGTACAAATCTGCTGACAAATGCCTTTTAAAGTGTGGGGAGCAAAACTCAGTCGGGCAGACGTTTTAGACGCCATGGTGATAAATATATAATCAATTCAAAACTCACCTCCATGGTTTGTGCTTGGTGCATGGCTTTGATTGCATTCTGTGCCATAGATCTGGTGGTAAATGTGATGAATGCACAGCCTGCAAAGAGCAAACAGGGCGGGGGGAGGGGAAATCACAAAGTCACATTCCAGAAAAAAAAGTTCGAAAATGTGCATTGCATGTGCTTACAGTTCATTATTCATACATACCTCTGCTCAATCCATCAGGTCCCCGCAGAATTCTGGATTCCTCTATCTGCCCAAACTGAGAGAACAAGACCCGGATATCGTTCTCATTACACTTCTTGGAGACCATGCCAATAAACAACTTTCTGTCTTCAACAGCTATAAAAAAAAAAAAAAAAAAAAAAAGACAAAACAGCTCGTCAGTTGAGAAAACAAATGGGAATGGACGCTATATACTATGACACTTTGATCTGAATGAATCAACTTATCACATTGGTAGCTGTCACCCAGATTTACAATTGAATTAACAGGACAGTGCAACTAAACATATTAAGGTAGATCTACAATTAGCCCCATGTTTCACCAGCTGTTGTAAAGAACTGATCTAGGCAGTGGGGACTTCATTTACATTTAAAATGACTCATTTAGAAAAAGCAAGAGCATTACTTCCAGCTAACACCACGCTGAAAGGTTTAAAGGGACAGGACAGTACAAACAACTGCAACAGACCACAAGTAATAGGCTTTTAACAACTCACAGTTGGCTTCACACAGGAAGGAAGAGTAACTAAAGTGTGGCTGACACTTTAATTGGCCTGAATGTATGAAAAGCCCAGGGACGTCTTTCCGAGAACTAGGTGACATACCGTTATTCTTCTCACTGTCAGCCGGCTTCATCTGTATCGGATGATGCATCTGGACACAAGCAAAAGGGAGTTAGCCCAATTGGATGCCAAAGCAGCATGATCAGGACTGGAAACAATCTAGTAGGGCCTGCACATTCAGTGTGTGCACAGAGGAAGCTCCTGGTGTCAACATATATCCTAATAGACCCATATATCCTAGAACATGCTAAGAGTATTTTTGGAATAGTTTTCCATATTTATTATATGTATATATAAGCATGCACAGTCCGCTACACTTTACTATGTAGAGGAACAGAGAAGTTATATTACATAATTGTATTTATATAATTTATTTGAGGGAGAGAGAATTGTGGAAATGTATGTATGCCTATTATTTTTTTATTTTTTTTGTATTTCATACTTCAAATTAATTAGTCCACCTGGCATGACCAAATCATTAACAGTCAGATCTCGTACGGTGAGCACTGTGGTAGAATGGACTCCATTTGAAAATAAGCGTGGACCTGTTTCGTAGCAGAAACCTAGACCTAAGCTAGATAGAATAGCTGGAGCCCGGTTTCCCCTGAATTCATGCGAGGCCAGTTGGAACTAGGAGAGGAGTCAGTATAGAGTAGGGTCCCATCTAAGGCCTCATGCACACGACCGCAAACCGCAGATCCACAAAAACCGGAAGCCGCCCGTGTGCCTTCCGCAATTTGCAGAACGGAAGGCTCATTGTAGAAATGCCTATTCTTGTCCGCAAAATGGACAAGAATAGAACATGTTATAAATTTTTTTGCGGAGCTACGGAACGGAGCAACAGATGCGGACAGCACACAAAGTGCTGTCCGCATCTTTTGCAGCCCCATTGAAGTGAATGGGTCCGCATCCGACCCACAAAAACTGCGGCTCAGATGCAGACCAAAACATGAGGCATGAGGCCTAAAAGGTCACCATGCCATGATAGATGGGCACAAATGATCTTGATCAAAATATATCTGCTCACTACCTCAAATTTATTCCATACATTGAATGTAGCACTAGTTTAGATCAGACATGCTCAATCTGCGGCCCTCCTGCTGGTGGACAACTACAACTCCCATCATGCGCTGCTGTAGGCTGTCTGGGCATGCTGAGAGTTGTAGTTTTGCAACAGCTGGAGGGCCGCAGGTTGGGCATCCCTTGTTTAGATTGTCTGTTTGCAGAGAGCTGTTGTAAAGTGTTTGGATAGAGAGAGAAATGAGACGTGAACCGAACTCGGCACAGCTCTTAGTTTACTCACCCCAGGGAGAATCTTCATATTGTGCAATGCATTCTGTGCTTCTAATGCAGCCTTACGTGTATAGAAAGTAATAAAGCAGCACCCTTCAGGCAAGAAACAAGAGAGGATTGTATGACAAATGAGAAAACTTAGTCAAAGGACAAACACGTTCTACATAGGTCTGCCTTGACATGTAAAATTAAGCTGGGCATAAGATCGTTTCCATGCATTAAATCAAAGTTCGCCAAACCACTACAATAATGCCCGGTTCGAGAACGGAGATGGTGGAAGCATCTAGAGAAAGGTTCACCTTTACTCTGCGGAGGGTTCTGGCTTCGGTCTCGCAGTACATTAATTTCATACACGGCACCGTACTGCTCAAACAGCTCCCTCAACTCCTTCTCGGACCAGCTGCGAGGAATCTGTCCCACGAACATCTTGATGGAGTCTGGATCCGGATGGTCTGGATGATCCATGGTGCCGTTCATCTTCTTTGATCTAAAACAAACAATGGCGCCGTAGATGTTAATGAGCTGTTTGAAAAAACAAGATGAATGCGTAACACTTTACAGAAGTTAAAAGTACACTTAAGAGTTAAAGAAAGCTCCACAAATCAGGAGTTAATCCAGTGTTATGTACAGAACAAATACAGCACACACAGGAATGTGACAATCCAATAGGAGGGGGAATGGCTGGCTTCTCAAGATTAGATTTATGCGCGTAATCAGAGCAACCATGAACCCAGACAGGTGGAGGTGATATTTAGCTGATTTAAAAGGTGACATCACACAGAGTCATTGACAAAAATAGTGATATAAAAAAAGAGCAGATTTCACGAAAAGGCACAAAAAAATAAAAATAAAATTTAAGCAGTGATACCTCAAATCTACGGAATGAGGCGGCTCGAAAAAAAACAAAACAAAACAAAACCACTTACACAGGACTGGAATTCAGAGAGCAATGATCCACCATCATCTCGGGCAGGAAATCAAGCTTAAATGAAGCCATGGTCTGTCTAATTAGCCCCCCTGGAATAAACACAAGCAGACAGAGCTCAACTCCGCCCGGACAAGGCTCGGGAGAACAGATGAAAAACACTACGAGGAGCAGGACAGGAGGAACATAGCACGAGAGCAGACACTAGAGGGAGAGACGACAAGCGGAGTCCTCGGTGAACCCAGCATTGGACAGGACAGACTGGACTGGGAGAGGCACAGTGGGCGCAATAAGGAAAAAAGAAAAAAAAAAAAAGTTTGTGTTCAATTTGAAAGGGGACGCTACCATGTGAAGGGAGGCTCAGCTCGGGGCACAATGAAAATGCTGATGCACGGAGCTTGTTTTGTGCATTTTTCCCTGGCGAAGCATTACTGAGTGCAGCATCAGATAAACAGACTGTCAGATCAATAGGGATAGGGGCGAGTGACAGAGCGGAATGAAATAAAACAACCGCTCGCTTCAGCCCGGGTGTTGGAAACATCACCCAAACGGCGTGCACACAGTCCAGGCCTGCCTCAAGAGCCCCATTTGAGGATATCCTGCTCCACTATAGGTCACTGCACCCACATATAAAACGTGTGTGAAGGACTGGATGGGGGAACGAGGAAAGTGTTCCAAAAGTACCTTACATACAGACCATGACCCTTAAAGGGGTTGTGAGGTGGGTACATAGGGATGACCTATCCTCAGGTGGCGGTCCGAGTCCTAGCACACCCAACGTTCAACTGTTTGACGAAGCGGTGGCGCTCGTGCTGCTTCCCGTACAAGATTACCTGCGCACCCCGCCCTGCGCGGCCGTGCAGTGTGATTACAATACATTCACTTGAATGGGACGAGCAGTTGTAACTGTGCACCGCCTCTTCTTCAAACAACTGACTGCCAGGGGTGCCAGAACTCAGACTCTTGCTGATTTGATATGGATGACCTAAACCAGTGATGGCTAACCTTGGCACTCCAGCTGTGGTAAAACTACAACTCCCAAGATGCCCCCCTTACTTGGCTGCTCTCAGAACTCTGTAGAAATAAATGGAGCATGCTGGGAGTCGTAGTTTCACCACAGCTGGAGTGCCAAGGTTAGCACTGAAGATAGGTCATCGATATTTACCCTCTGCACAACCCCTTTAAGGTGTCCATAACATTAGATGAGCGTCGGCTAAACCCACTAATTCAGCGGGACAGCCCGCCATCTAATGTATAAGGGGATTTCCCAACTAAAATGCCACCCCAAATGCCCAGGCCCCTTACACAGATTGTACTTCCCTCGCTCCCCGGCGGTGGCGTCGCTCCAGATGCTCACCGCTACATCTGCCCGTTGCGAAGATCAAAACATCCACAATGGTGTGTCATCTAGTGCAAACAGACTGCATCATAGTAATTTATGATACAGTCAGATCCTATCTACCGCGAGCAGACTGTACTCGCATCATAAATTACTATAATGCAGTCAGTTCGGGACAGTGGAGTCGCGGTGGATCCAGGAGACGTGGCGGACACAGGAACGCATTTCCTGGACATAGCATGGTAGTGTGAATCAGCCCTAAGTGATGGCACAGTCCAATGTGTATGAAGAGCTCCCGACTTTCCCCTGATAGAAGATACCAGGGGAAAGGAGGATCATACCAAATTAATATTTTCATCTGATCCTCTTATTCTCCCGGCAGACAAGCCGCCGCCAGAAGCGTCTGGCAACCGCTTTCTCCCCTTTCCCTATGGAATACACAAATGTTCGGTCGAGCCTAAGTGTATGAGCGAGTTGAAAGGGAGTCCGCTGTCAAACGGGTTGATGAGGATGTCAGGGGACAGAAACATTGGGCATGTTGGGTGGAACAGCTTTTTAAAAAGGTGTCCGGCCAACTATGGAAGCCCTGCACATTTACCAGTTGAATGCAGTACAAAAGGTATGCGTGTGCATAGATAACTATGGAGTGATCAGCGCGAGACATACAACATTTAAAGGGGGTTTTCAGGTTCAGAATATTGATGGCCTATTATCAAGATAAGTCATCAATATCAGATCAGTGGGGGTCCAACTCTGTAATTAAAAAGGATTTTACAAGTCTTTACAATTGATGACCTATCCTCAGGATAGGTCATCAGTATCTGATTGGTGGTCCAACACCCGGGACCTCCTGCCGATCAACTGTTTAAGGCCTCTTTCACACTTGCGTTGTCTGGATCCGGCGTGTACTCCACTTGCCGGAATTACACGCCGGATCCGGAAAAACGCAAGTGTACTGAAAGCATTTGAAGACGGATCCGTCTTCAAAATGCTTTCAGTGTTACTATGGCAGCCAGGACGCTATTAAAGTCCTGGTTGCCATAGTAGTAGTGGGGAGCAGTATACTTACAGTCCGCGCGGCTCCCGGGGCGCTCCAGAGTGACGTCAGAGCGCCCCATGCGCATGGATGATGTGCCATGCGATCACGTCATCCATGTGCGTGGGGCGCCCTGACATCACTCTGGAGCGCCCCGGGAGCCGCACGGACGGTAAGTATGGTGCTCCCCCGCTCCCCTTCACAATGGCTGCCAGGACATTAGCGTCCCGGCAGCCATGGTAACCATTCAGAAAAAGCTAAACGTCGGATCCGGCAATGCGCCGAAACGACGTTTAGCTTAAGGCCAGATCCGGATCAATGCCCTTCAATGGGCATTAATTCCGGATCCGGCCTTGCGGCAAGTCTTCAGGATTTTTGGCCGGAGCAAAAAGCGCAGCATGCTGCGGTATTTTCTCCGGCCAAAAAACGTTCCGTTCCGGAACTGAAGACATCCTGATGCATCCTGAACGGATTTCACTCAATTCAGAATGCATTAAGATAAAACTGATCAGGATTCTTCCGGCATAGAGCCCCGACGACGGAACTCTATGCCGGAAGACAAGAACGCAGGTGTGAAAGAGCCCTAAGGAGGCCTCTTGCAGCTCACCAAGCACAGCGCCATAAATTGTATAGTGGCTGTGCTTGGTATTGCACTCCAGCCCTTTTCACTTCCATGTGACCGATGAATGTGACGTCACATGGTCTAGGGAAATCAGAGAAGGCCACGGCCCCACTGCGAAAGCTGCTGCCTTCTCTAAAAAGCTGATCGGTGGGGGGTCCCGGGTGTCGGACCCCCACTGATCAGATACTGATGACCTAAACCTTCATCCCATTTAATTGACCCACGACTGATCTTATACTGATCACCTACCTTAAGGACGGGCCATCATTATTTTAAATACAGAAGACCCTATTGGAGAGGGTCTCTCATAGTACAGTGCTCAGCAGTCTCTGGCAGTCCCATAGAGTTTGAATGGCGCAGAAGTGCACATACTCGACCGCCTGAGGACACAGGACCCCAGCGAGGGTGCCAGCGGCCAGACCCCCACCCCTACTTATCACCAACAAAGTTGTCATTCTGGGACACCCCCTTAAAGGGGTTGTCCGGGTTCAGAGCTGAGATCCCTGCTGGATCTCCATGCTGCGATGTGAAACTATATGTGGTCTATTGGAGAGCGAGCTCCTTGCCGTCACTAATGCAGCACGACGTGCTGTCTCCAATGTCACGAGGACTGCTGCTATAATTGTGTTCGAGGCCAGACTGTGATTTCTATACAAATAAGGGCTCATGCACAGGACGGTGTTTTTCGTCTGGATCCAAACCACATTTCTTTGGTGGGTCAGATGCACATCAGCTCACGTCAATGGGGCCACAAAAGATGCGGGACAGCACACTGTAGCATGCCCTATTCTTGTCTGTTTTACGGACAATGACAGGTCAGTTCTATAGCGGGCAGGACAATCTAAATTGTGAAACGCACACGGCAAGTATCCGTGCTTTGAGGAACGCAAGAACGGCTACAGCTGTGTGCATGAGCCATAAAGCATCTGGGCCAGGTACAGAATCTAAATCCCTCTGTAAGGCTATACGCACACGACCGTTCCGTTTTTTGCGGTCCACAAACCACGGATCCGCAAAAAAACGGAAGCCGCCTGTGTGCCTTCTGCAATTTGTGGAACGGAACAGGTGACCCATTGTAGAAATGCCTATTCTTGTCCGCAAAACGGACAAGAATAGGACATGTTCTATATTTTAAAACGGACAAGAATAGGACATGTTCTATATTTTTGCAGGGCCACGGAACGGAGCAACGCATGCAGACAGCACACGGAGTGCTGTCCGCATCTTTTGCGGCCCCATTAAAGTGAAAGGGTCCGCATCTGAGCCACAAAAACTGCGGCTCGGATGCGGACTAGAACTACAGTCGTGTGCATGAGGCCTAAGGCCCCTTCTTTCCATGTGCAATAGCAACGTTTTTAAAAAGGAGCAAGACACTGACCCTAGTATATCAACCACATGACTATTCTTACATAACACCATATTTCTAAGGCCACCTTCAAGAAGGACCAAGGATTAGGACAAAAACGCGAGACAACCAAGAACCTAAAGGCAATCAGTCCCCGTGGCCTCCCTCTCCAGCTGTTTGCATAGTCACATTGCTGTGGGTCACCTGATTAGGGCTGCAGCTAACGATTATTTGAATAATCGATTAGTTGCCGATTAATTTCTACGATTAAATCGGGAAAAACGACAAAATTACAAAACAGAGGTTTATATGATCTTACTTGAAAAATTATGCTTAAAGGCCATATTAAAACAAATTGTGGACGGCGCAGTTATGGAGAGGGGGATCTGTGGACGGCGCAGTTATGGAGAGGGGGATCTGTGGACGGCGCAGTTATGGAGAGGGGGATCTGTGGACGGCGCAGTTATGGAGAGGGGGGATCTGTGGACGGCGCAGTTATGGAGAGGGGGATCTGTGGACGGCGCAGTTATGGAGAGGGGGATCTGTGGACGGCGCAGTTATGGAGAGGGGGGATCTGTGGACGGCGCAGTTAGAGAGAGGGGGATCTGTGGACGGCGCTGTTATGGAGAGGGGGATCTGTGGACGGCGCAGTTATGGAGAGGGGGATCTGTGGACGGCGCAGTTATGGAGAGGGGGATCTGTGGGTGGCGCTGTTATGGAGAGGGGGATCTGTGGGCAGCGCTGTTATGGAGAGGGGGATATGTGCACTGTTATGGGCATAACAGTGCACAGATCCCCCTCCCCATAGCAGTGCCATACACAGACCCCTCCCCCCCTCCCCATAGCAGTGCTATACACAGACCCCCCTCCCCATAGCAGTGCCATACACAGACCCCCCTCCCATAGCAGTGCCATAGACAGATCCTCCCCCCTCCCCATAACAGCCCCGGCGCTTAGTCGGACTAATCACTGCATCTTTATTTTACCTTTTACAATGACGCTCCAGTAGCAGGCAGAGCGGACGGCGGCGTAACGTCACTCACTCACGTGACGCACCTGCTCCGCCCACTTCATGAATGAAGGAGGCGGAGCAGGCGTGTCACATGAGTGAGTGACGTTACGCCGCCGTCCGCTCTGCCTGGCTGTTACAGGAGCGTCATTGTAAAAGGTAAAATAAAGATGCAGTGACCGCCCGCCCGCATAGCAACGAATCGGCGATTATTCGATAACTGGATTCGTCGACAACGAATCCAGTTATCGATTATAATCGATTAATCGTTGCAGCCCTACACCTGATTAAAAGCTGTTTTTCTTTTGTTGATCCGAGGATCCATTCCCAAGTTATGATACTTTTGCTTAATGCAGATTAGGCCTTTGGTGCAAGCAGGGAAGTCACCATTGCTCTTGTTGCACCAAAGCCCTACTCCTTTCTGTGGACACCCCTGCCCCGTCTGCTTTGGTTGACAGGGCCAGGCAGTGGCAAAGCAGCCAGGAAAGAGACTGGCCACAGAAAGAAGTGGCGAGACTGGCATGGGAGCATGCAAGGGAGTCAAAGGAAGGCGAAAACCTAAAGCACTCGCCCATTGCCGTTTGGCGGTCCGCAAAATACGGATACCGGCCATATGCATCCCGCACTCTCCTCGGTCCCCATTAGAGAAATGTATTTTCTTATCTGCAAAATGGGCATGCATAGGATATGTTCTATAACTAGCGGAACGTCCGCACGGACGTGTACAGCACATGTATGACATCCGTGTGCTGCCTGCAATTTTTTGCAGCCCCATAAAAATGAATGGGCCCTCAAGCATTCTGCAAAAAATGAAGATCAGGCGAAAATCCAAAATATGGCCGTGTGCACGAGTCCTTAGTGTGGATCCTTCCTGCAGGTTCTGGCGGAAAAATTCCACAGCAATCACAAGACCATAGTTTTGGCTCGTATCCGATCTGGGAATCGCACACAAACTGGATACGGAGGTGTGAATGCCGTCAATAAGACCGAACGTTACTTGTCTTTTGGAAGCTACGTATTGACAACTGAGCCAAGGAAAGCAGGTATAAGTAAATTTATTGATACCTCTATTCCAAAGGGTCGTCACTTGAGTGGTGAGGCACATTAATGCATCCTCTGGCATGTCACCGAGACCCATCAGAAGGTATCAGGGATCTGAATTAGGACTCCTACCCAGCGCTCTGCATCCATCTACATGCCAATGCATTTACCTCAATTGAACTACAATCTGCATAAGAAACACAGTCACAACTTAAGTAGATGCAACTGCTGTCAGGGCCGCCTTCAAAACACAAAACCGTATGTGCTACATGACGGCAAAGTATTTGCTTTAATAACCTGAAATTACCCTTCATCACAATCTTCACAGCATAATAGTGAAGAAAGTACCTCCAGCCATTAACAAACATGTTCTCAAGTGTCATGAATTTGCCCTAAGCATACAGCACTCCAGATAAGAGACAGTAAAAGGAGGCACTCCAAGTAGGACAACACCTCAGGAGGCCGGTCAGCAGAATACCTGCGGCAGCGCGCTAGATACAGGTCCATAGCCCTAGCAGCCAAGTTTACTATATTACACTGACGTGTCCGCTTTAACCCCTTAGCAGTTAAGCCCCAGTAGAGCTCAGGCTGCGAAAGCTGCTTTGACTCTTCATATCTCAGGCTTGGTAAACGCCATAGATATGGGACCGTCTTGTTAGAAAGCGTCCAGGCTTTATAACTAGCAGTTCGAAAGTGACAGCAGCTGAAAGTGGAAGCAGGTTTCAGCTGCTTTCACACCCGACATGTTTTCTAACAGCTATTCCCAATGTGGAGATAATGCCGCCATTTTAGTCTTTTTGTAAAGCCATTCAAACAAGACCAGTCCCATATACCTCGAGCAGCTACTAAGCCAGAGATTATATAATAAAAATAATAAAAAACACAGTTAAAAGGGTTTTCCAAGATTTTTATTTACTGATGACCTACAACAGTATCTCATAGATGGGGGTACGACACCCGGGAACATCGCTTTTGTCTCGCAGCTTCCCAAGCACAGCGCCATACATTGTATAGTGGTCGTGCTTGGTATTGCAGCTCAGCTTTATTTACTTCAATGGAGCTCAGCTGCTCCTAGGCCACGTGATCAATGAACCTGTCGTCACTCGGTCTAGGAAAAGCAGAGAGAAGGCCACAGCACTCACGGGAGCACGGCTGCCTTCTCAAAAACACTGATCGGCGGGGGCCACAGGTGTAAAAACGCACGACCAAACGCCTGAACCGATCTGCACCAAATTTGGCACACAGGTACATCAGGTGTCCGGGAAAGTTTTAGACTGGGTTTAAGCTCCCTAACACGTATCGGTCCTGAGATATTCCCCAAAAAATTACTAATAGAAGATAGAATATAATTAGCCAATACAAGCCTGCAAGTCTCTCTCTTCATATCCCAACTGCCACACACACGGTCACATGTCCCTTATCAGCCAATAGAAGCTCGCAGACCCTTAGTCTCCACATACACACAGTTTTACTCCAGGTTTCCATAACAATCCAGACATTTTTTTTTACTGCTGTAGGTCAGCTTTAGACTCGGGCTACACGACAACAATTAGTCGCATGACACATAGGGCACAACTACACTGCTACATGCATCCATCTTGGATGGATTTTTGCGATTGTTGTTTTGCAGCATATCGCACGTTACAGTGCGACACCGTAGCCTATCATTATAAAAATTGTTGCGCGACATTGGTTCAACAAAATGTCGTCATGTAACCCTAAAGGGGCAGGGCGCTGTGGAGGTCACTGTTAAGGGGGATACTGTCGATATCTTTACGACTCACACAAACATTAAATGAAATACACCCGTGCGAAGCCGGGTCCTTCTGCTAATATAAATAGATATATATCTATCTTTTGGAAAACCCCCTTTAAAGCAGCCCACTCCCCTGTGATCTCAGCCTGCCTGGAGAAGGGGCAGTGGGGGAGCTGACAGCCTGCAGGGAGAGAATGTGTGTGTATATGTATATATGTGTGTGTGTATATATATATATATATATATATATATATATATATATATATATATATATATCCCTACAAGGCACTGTGTCTGACTTATCAGTGAACTTTCTAGTGACACTCCCTTTAAGCGGAAAGAGTGGATGATAATTGGCAAGTATATGAATGTTTCAACTTCTGACAGGCGTCACCGGAAACTTTTAATCTGACTGATATCTAAAGATCATGAGAAAGTGTTAAATCTCACTGCCTGGAAAGTGTTATTTCCACAGATCTATTTCTATTGATCGCCACCGATTTAGTTGTACTGGTTTCTGTGGGTGACAAAGTCATGCCCTCAAGGGAGAAGACAGCACTTGGCACTCCGCCACCGAAGAAATCATTACAACACCAGCAACATCCGCGAGAGAAATCAGGAATGCACAGAAGCAAAAAGTTTAAGTGCCGCCGGCTCTCGGCCTGACAGCGCGGTGTGGGGGCAGTGTCGGACGTGTTCGGCTAGGAGCACACCAGTCTCATCCCCCTGATGTCTGTTACCTTGTTAGAGAGAATCCACTTTTTAGGTCAACTTACACCCAAGCTGTGGATTTTAAATCTAAAGCTACATGAATTATGCTGAAGGCCTTTCTGCCATTAACTCATTCTTCCCCCCATCAGAATACCCACGGCAAGCGCAGTTCTGCCTGGCTACACAAAAGCAAAATTATGCATGTCCGGAGCGCACAAAAAAACATGGAGGTGATGGGATCTGTAGTAGGGGTGGGCGATATACGATATTATCGTCATAAAGTCAGGCAACGATATAGATTTTAGTTGTATCGCAATAGATGACCACGGAGCAGTAGTGAATTGAAGAAGCTTCTCACTCACCGCTCCGTGGCCTTGCATGCACACATTGTCAGCGCGCTGGCTGACACTGTGTGTGACGTCAGGTCCCTCCCAGTGCATGCTGGGAAGAAGACGCGGACCCCATCAGCCAGCCGAGCACCCTGCAGGAAAGGTAAGTATATTAGCAGGGGCCCGAATCTACCAGGTGGATGGCTATGGCATGGGGCTGATGGTGCTGGCTGGGGGACGTGGATGATAATGGCCATGTAATTTGTATACATACAGAAGAAAAAATATATTGCGATATATATCATTATATCACACATTCACACTTCAAATTATATCGCGATATCGATTTTAGGCCATATCGCCGAGCCCTAATCTGTAGTGCTTGTTACTAGTGCATTTCAATCGGACCACTACCTGGCATTGTAACAGGTCACCATGCAGTTCACCCCTAATGGAAATACGGCACACGGCTCTTTGGTGTACAATATTAGCTTAGGATAAATAAAAAACGGTAAAGAAAAATTTGACAACCTGCTTAAAAAAATAAAAATAAAAAAAATAGTTAAAAGGCTATGTCCACCTTTGGGGACAATTTTCTTTTTATGATTGCAATTTACTCACTTTGAGCTCAAAATATTGAGCCGTTTTGTCACAAAGGGTTAACGGTTTTTCTAGTTGTGTGCATCCTACTTTCACTTTGTGCTGGTCATCTAATAAACCATATCTCTAAACTACAGAGAGCTCAAACACTTAAGCCACATTATTAAAAGTAAGATTAGAACTGGGCTATGAGTGCTTATAATGTCAGAGATAAGGAGGCCTCAGCTCGCTGCCTGAGGAGCAGAGAAAATTCAGATCCTGCTAGTGATGCATCTCAGCCCTGTACAGAGAAAAGGACTCCATGTCTTTAATAAAGACTTATTTAAAAAAATGTGATTTTTAGCTCATAATAGGGATCGACCGATATAGATTTTTTTAGAGCCGATACGATATTCTGTTAACTTTCAGTCCGATAATTTATACCGATATTCTGTGCATTTTCATTTTTGATTTTTTTTTATAATTCCTACACAAATCTGCTGAAAAGAAACATATTTATTGTTAGTGTAGTTCGTTTTTTTATTTTTTTTTTATAAATCTCTCTTTTTCATTTATACTTAATATTTTGGTGTTTGTTTTTTTTTTTTTTACTAACTTTTAGCCCCCTTAGGGGCTAGAACCCTTTGTCCTATTCACCCTGATAGAGCTCTATCAGGGTGAATAGGACTTCACACTCCCTGCTGCTCTGTGCATACAGCAGCAGGGAGCCGACTATGGCAGCCAGGGCTTCAGTAGCGTCCTGGCTGCCATAGTAACCGATCAGAGCCCCAGGATTACACTGCTGGGGCTCCGATCAGAAGCTGCCACTGCACCACCAATGAGGAGGGGACCCTGTGGCCACTGCCACCAATGATTAATACTGGGGGGCGCACTGTACCGCCAAGGTTTTTAATAAAGAGGTTGGGTGGGGAGGGCACACTGCGCCACCAATGTCTTTAATACTGGGGTTGGGGGAGGGGGGGGCACTACGCCACCAATGAAGATAACTCGCCCATTAATTCATATACAGGAGGCGGGTGCTGGCTGCAGAATCATATAGCCGCACCCGACCTCTATGAGCGGTAGCTGCGATCCGTGGCAGTTAACCACTCAGGTGCGGCACCTGAGAGGTTAACTGCCGCAGATCGCAGATACTTGTCAGAGGTCAGGAGCCGGCTATGTGATTCTGCAGCCAGCTCCCGCCTCCTGTTGAATTTGAATGAGTCATCATTGGTGGCGCAGTGGCCACAGCCCCTGCCCCTCTTCTCTCATTGGTGGAAGCAGCACAGGGAAGGGGGTTGGGGGAGGGAGACACTGCTTACTTCTCCCCTGTGCTGCTAAGGGAACACAGATGGCGCTGACAGCAGCGCTATCCTTGTTCCCGATTCGTTATCGGCAAAATAGATGCCGATAACTTTAGAAATCCTGAATATCGGACGATAATAATCGTAAAACAGATAATCTGTCGATCCCTAGCTCATAATGTGTACAATGCAATAATATATAAAAAAAATGCCCCCAAAAGGTGGCCATTTTTTGCAAATCTGACGTGTCATTATGTGGTGATAACTTTAAAACACTTACTTATCCAAGCACTTCTGAGATTGCTTTCTCGTCACATATTGTACTTTATGACAGTGGTAAATTTGAGTCAAAATATTTCATTTTTATTTATAAATAAAATTAAATACCAATTTTACCAAATGCTGATGACATTTCAGAATTTCACTTTTTTGGCAGATTTTTTATTTTAATCCATTTTTTCCACTAACAAAGAAAGGGTTAACAGCCAAACAAAACTCAATATTTATTATCCCGTCAGTAGAAGGGACGGGTCCTCTTTTTTTCCTGAGGTGGCAGCTACAAAGTATAAAGTGCTGCCTTTCTAGGATGGTCCATCGATGCCAACAGTCGGAGTGCAATGGTTACTTTTTTCGAAAATTCAAAAAATTTCAAAACATTCAGCAATCGTGCAGCTGAAGCCTAAAAATACACTTACATACCGGTAATTCTGGAAATTCTCCCACATGAAGAAACGTTTCCAAAATGTATAAGAACTTGGAGCTGGCGCTTATACGCTGGAACGCACAGGCACAGTTTCCATGCCTACCGCAGCTTTCTATTTTTTGACTCTGTATCCAGAATTCTAATTCTAGCACCAGGCGTAACGTGATGCCCATGAAAGACTCGACACGGGAAAGGTTTTACCTGCACCGGTGTTCAGAAGAAGGATTTCACCAAGATAATGGTTCACACCATCTACACAAGAACGAGGGCTTGCTCTGATCACACAGACCTGACGTGGACGCAACTATTAGACCACCTGCACACAGTGCGGTTTTTCCAAGCGGACTGCAATGTGTACGAGATTACGCCAAACTTACGTACTCTTTGCTTTTTCTGTTCAGTTGCGGAAATTGACCTGCCTGAACTCCGCACCCTGTGGATTCTTTGTGCAGGTTTCATCCTTTTTAATGGAAGGACGAGACCTGCAGCAAAACCGTATCAAATACATACCAAAAAACGCAAGTAACTGACACGC
The DNA here is from genome assembly GCF_014858855.1 of Bufo gargarizans. Taxonomy (NCBI): domain Eukaryota; kingdom Metazoa; phylum Chordata; class Amphibia; order Anura; family Bufonidae; genus Bufo; species Bufo gargarizans. The sequence goes on from NC_058089.1 coordinate 48,303,016, forward strand.
TTCGGTGTGGGAGGGAAACACCACACTGAGCATAGGAGGGAAGGGGGGGGAGGGGGACCAGGGAATCGGGTCTGAGAATTAGGGAAGGAAAATGGACACCTACTAGTGAAAACCGTAACCAAAATCCTTACTGACTACCAGTATGAACAGACCCCAGAGGTAGGCGAGTTCATACGCAGGAATACCTAGAGTTCTATCAAGCCCTGGTACTAATGGCAGGGATGAGACTACTACCTGTTGCTCCAAAAAGGAAGGTTGAACAGGAGGATCCTAAAGGCCTAACACAAACAGGGAAATGCCATACACAGATACCAAACAAAATACAAAAGGGAAAGGAAAGACAACATTAAAGGAGCAATGGAAGCACCAGGAACTCAGCCAAGATCCAACCACAATCTATCCAAAGGCCCAAACAGAAGCTATAAACCGCACAGCATTGTGGGAGAAGCAACTATAAATAGAGAAGGTTAAATGACCCTAATAGCCACATCTGGGGAAAGTAGGTGCGGCAAGCACCAGAAACACCACCAACGTCATTTGATCCAAACGGAAAACATTTCAGAGCAAACCACATGTTGCCAGTCTCACCGATCTCCTGCCACGGGAACGTCCGTGACAGTAACACGTGCCATTTTGTTGTGGAAATACAGAGATTTGTGTGCAGGCAGCTTTAGTGGCCATCAGCCTGTCCCATTTTTCTTTCCCTAGAAGACTGACTGCCAATCTTTTGAGTCAATGATTTAAAGGGGTTGTCCCATCTTGGATAGTGGGGGCATATCACTAGGATAGGTGCGAGTCCCAGAGGTGGGACCTCTTAGAAAAGAGTGCGCAAAGTGCCAGAGGGCACATAGTGTACACACGGCTGATCGCCTTTCATTCCTACGGGAGAGCCGAAAATAGCTAAGCGCTGCTGCATAGAAGTGAGTGGAGCAGTGGCCGCGCTTGCACGGTGCGTTTCCTATTCATTTCAATGGGACTCCCATAGGAATAATTAAAGGGCGGCTGCACATAAGTGGTGCGCCCTCCGGCACTTTCAGACTCCGTCTGAGTATAGCAAAGTTCATCTCACCTGTAAGTCAGGTTTTAGTAACCATTTGCATCCCCTATGTAACAACATTTCTGGAGCATCTATTCATATGACCATGTTGTGAAATTCCTGTATTATTCCTGCTAGAACTTATAAGTTAATTACTAGCAGTTTGCAATGAAGGTCCAGATGGGTGTAACTAGTTAGGGGTGTGTCCCTACTCTTACACTATCCAATCAGTGCTACCAGTTGGAGGGACGTGTCCCTGCGCAGTGTGACACTGGCAACACCCATCTAGACTTTCAGTGCAAACTGCTAGTAATTCATTCATAACTTCCAGAAGACATAATAGAGGAATGGCACAACCTGGAGTGATAATAATAGATGTTCCAGAATTGTTTCTACATGGGGGATGCAAGTAGTTACTAAAAATAGACATGTCAGGAGAGGGGACAGCTCCAAAACATCATGCAATGTGAATATTAAAGACACTGTTTCAAAAGAGGGGGTCAAAAGAGACGTAAGAGTCACGTCAGAGGATGTGTACAAGTAAAAGTGCTACACGACTAGTAAGGGACAAAGAAAATGAAAGCAGGCGCCTGATTGGATGAGGAGGTTCACATATTTTTAGTCACCCGTGTCATGATGATCCGGTGACTGCCCCGCTGCTCCAGTATTAGGTTTCTGTGCAACCTCTAGACTGGCAGCGCAGGCAGACCGGGAGAATGAGGAATTGCAGGGAAACACACACGGTGACTGGTGTCTGCTGGCCCAAGTCCGTTAATAGGAATATCTGCAGTGGGACCCCCGAAATCAGCTGGAACTCTTCCCTTCTGAATCCACGCCAAGGGTAACAGCTACTTAGTACTTGTGCAGATAGGAGGGCGGTCTGGGACAAAAGCCCCCCAAGGATGAAATGTTGGACGAAGAACATTTTAAACTTAAAAAAAAAAAAAAACACTCAGAAAACCCCTTTAAATACCTGGGACACCTGGTATCAGCTGTTCAAAGGGCTAGTCGAGTAGAGAGGCTTCTACAACAAGCCCCTCCACCCAGTCCTATGGGACTGCTGAGTGCTGTGCCATACCATCTTCATCAGGCCTATAGTGAATGAATGGGGTGGCCACGCAGGAGCACTCCTGCTCTTGTCACACAGAGGACTCAGGCACCCAGTTAGACCTCCAGCGATCATGCATTTATCATCAGTCCCGTTAATGGGAAAACTTCAGGGCAACTGCACACGATGCAGATTTTCCATGCGGACTCCTGCTGTTGGAGAGACAGGACAACCAGCTCTCCGCCCGTACACATTACAGGGATCAGCAACCTTCCGCACTCCAGTTACAGTGAAACTACAACTCCCAGCATGCGCTTACTCTGCTGTTCTTCAAACTCCCACAGAAGTGAAAGGGGGAGTTGCAGTTCTGGAGCGCCAGAGGTTGCTGATCCCTGCATTAGATAGTCGGATACTCTGACAGAAATTTGTGAGTTTGGCCAACGTTCATCCTTCTGCAGGCTATACCTACTTTCAGGCTGCAACTGAAAATTGCAATACAATTTAGCAGGATCCGCCGATCTGGTGTCTGGAGTGGCCATGCTAAATATAAGCTGGATCTTGTAATTGTCTGCAGATGAACATCACACACCTATGTCCAGCTGAAAACCCTGGTCATGAATAAAGCTAAATCACAGCGGCAGCCGACGGGCTCCATGTGTCCAGAGACATCAGCTTCGCACGTTCTGATTCGTGCCATTTACACAAGACTGAGATTATAAAACCAAAAACACATGTGGAGTGGACTAGCCGAGCACGTCTTGTTTACCAGGCAATCGCCTGCGATCTCCAAGGAGCTGGGAGTTCCTCAGAGGTTGATAAACAGATCGGATATCCGCTGCAGCCGGAGACATTGCTGCCAACAGGGGAAATGCACACACAGAATTTGATTGCAGATAGGGCACTTATTGCTCCAGGTCCCAGTCCCACAAATGTCTAAAGGTGTTAGAACACAGCCTGATGTACAACAACGCTTCATTCGGCGCGCGCCTGATTTCACAAGCCGACGCAAACAATGCCGGAGGAATGCTTGTTCCTGAAAATCCTGCATCACTCAGGCTAATAGGCCCTTAGAATTGTTTGAGGATTTTAGAACTGATGACCTATCCTTATAGAACAAGTAGAAAATGCGGTCTGAAGTACAGAGATGGTTGCGTGTATGAGGCCTTTAAGGGGGTTTTCCAAGTCTATCCTCAGGATAGGTCATCAGTATCTGGTTGGTGGGGGTCTGACCCCTGCCGATCAGCTGTTTAAAAAGGCACCGGTGCTCACAGTAGCACCGCGGCTTCCACGAAGCACCGCACCGTACACTTGATAGCGGCTGTGCTCGGTATCGTGCTCATCCCATTCACTTCTATGCGGCCGAGCTGTGCCTAGGCCATGTGACTGAAGAACGTGATGTCACATGACCTAGGGAAAGCTGAGGGAAGACCAGGGTGCTACTGCGATTGCAGCTGTCTTCTCAAACAGTTGATTGGCGGGGGTGTCAGGTGTTGGACCCCCCACCGATCAGATACTGATGACCTATCCTGAGTATAGTCTTGGAAAAAACCCTTAAAGGCCTCATACACGCAACCATCTCTGTACTTTAGACCGCATTTTCTACTTGTTCTATAAGTTCCGACATGTTCTATCATTTGCAGATCGGCCACAATCCGGAGGTGTGCATGGCCCCATAGAAATAAGGCCTCATGCATATGACAGTGTGCGTATTTCAAACAGATCCGCAAAGTATGGATACCTTCTGAGAACATTCCAGGTTTTTCTCACTTCCGGTAATAGAAAGGACTACTGTTCTGCAATATGGACCAGAACGGACTGGATGCATGCATGAAATTAATGGGTCAGTGTGCTCTCCACAAAACAGGCAGACCGCAAACGGCTGAAAAAATATAGTTGTGTGCACGAGGCCTAAGGAATGACAGAGCCATCAGAGCGGAAGAAGCAAAGCTGCAACAGGGCTGTACGATGGTAGAAAAAGGAGGCTTACTCCCCCTTCCCAAAAGCAGAATGATGAGGGTGTCTTCAGACTGAAACCCACGTGTACTTTTTTTTTGTGTGCGGTTTTTGTTTCAGATTTTACTGCAGATTAATATTTCCCATTGAAATCTGTGGAGAGATTGGGATTCAAAGCCTGCTACACATCACGATTCCCGCAGCGCAGTACAGACACAGATTTTACAGTAGAGAAATTAAAACTCCATAGCAATACAAAAAAAAAAAAAAAAAAGTTAAAACATATTTATGATGAGTATTTTTCTGCAAATGCATTCCGCCATGTGTAAAGGCTTTTCTGAATCTCACAGAGAAAATGAAAGTGAAGGAGACTGCTGTGCAGTACCAGACACGGCCCCTAGACAAGAGTGGCGCTGTTTTCTAATATTATACAATCCGTTAAACCAGGCATTTCCATCTGAACTATTTATGACCAATCCACAGCATACCTAACCAAAGAACAGGGGGCCCGGACCCATTTTCCAAGGCAAAGCGCTGCCTACCTGCATCAGTTTCAATGGAGCGGCGACAGTTTTTGCAGAAATGCCATAAAAGCTTCAGTTTTTTTTTCTGTTGTGACCGATCAGGAGCAGCAGTAATTCTAATCACTGTGTCTATAACGCTGAAGTCATTGCAGCCTTTTAAATAGCTAACAGGATTTATCAGACCGTGTTTTTTTATTTATTTTTCTGCAGGGGTTGTTCAAACTTTATCACACAATAAGTGCACTACGTGGCGGCTTTATTGTGTAAACCCGGTCTAATCCGAGAGGTCCCGAGCGTAGAAAATAGAAAGAAATCTGTATACGGTATATTCAAGTGGCCGATCACCTACAGATCATTATTCAATCGGGTGGAGGTGCGTCTATTACAGAATGTCATCAGTTATCAAAATCCATAATCCAAGCCGCTGTGCGCAGCCATCATCATCAATGGACTCTGCTAATCATAGGTCGATAGCATATTTTATTAGTACTGGGCAAACAGCACTCCCTGCATATATAACCTTGCAACGCCTGAGGCCAGGTTTTCTTCACCTCCTCCTACTGACAAAGTCTGGAGAAGGTAATTGCTCCGACATTAGAAACCTGTCATTTTCTCCCCCATAGACTGAAATTAACACCTTAACAGCCAGAGAACAGTATGACCGGGTGTGAAATCCTATATTCCTACAATGTCTATCAGAAACAAGAAAGTAAAAAAATAAATTACAAATATATTCTATACATATATTATATTTATACACACACACCAACATGTGAGAAGTCACACAAGTGTTCAGTTCCCCTGCAGCATCACACGAGGGAAATCAAACATTACTACACAGCTCCTATTAAAACCAATTGGCCACCCACGTAATGCACTCCAGTGAGAGATGTCTTCTGTCGTTCACCACTTTGGCTAAAAGAAATTGGGGTGAGGTCCTTATTAACTCAGAACTCTCCAAGGGGGCCTTTAAAAATGCATAGAATAAACCAGGCAACTACTTTAAGCTGGCGATATTAGAGAGGCACCGGCAAAACCTGCCGATTTTAACAAAATTAGGTACAGTCCACATGGATATTCCTATCTTATAAAGCAATGGCGCAGTGCTAGGCTGGCAGCTTATAATCATGGGGTGCAACCTCCGGGACCTCTAAATTGATTTGCAATTAACAGTCACCCACTGTGCAGCAAACCAATACACCATACGCATGGGCCCGGCTGCAGTTCCCGTCACAGCTTGAAGTGGAAGAAAATCCCAGAGGGGGCCAGCTCTACACCAGCCATGCATCCCCTTTATTCTATGGATCAGTGGGGGTCTCACTGTCAAATCACTAGCAATAGGTCCTCACTTTATAATGTGTATAGGGGGGGCAGCCAGACTTAAATGATCAGGCATCTTGAAATCCTTCATCACCAATCCTTTGTTGCCGCCCTAGGCTACTTTCACACTCACGTTTTGGGCAGATCCGTCATGGATCTGCAAAAACGGATCAGTTACAATAATACAACCGCATGCATTCGTCATGAACGGATCCGCTTGTATTATCTGTAACATAGCCAAGACGGATCCGTCATGAACTCTATTGAAAGTCAAATGGGAGACGGATCCGTTTTCTGTTGTGCCAGGGAAAACGGATCCGTCCCCATTGACTTACATTGTGTGCCAGGACGGATGCGTTTGGCTCAGTTTCGTCAAGCTGACAGCAAAATGCTGCAGGCAGGGTTTGGTGTCCGCCTCCAGAGCGGAATGGTGACCGATCGGAGGCAAACTGATGCTAAGCGGATCCTTTTCCATTCAGAATGCATTAGGGCAAAACTGAACCGTTTTGGACCGCTTGTGAGAGAACATGACGGATCTCAGAAACACCAGTGTGAAAGTAGATTTATCCAGATCTGGTGTAGCTCCATCACCAGAACGACACGGCTACATTTGACCAGTTGATTGGTGAATTGTGAATTTCCACATGCCCAATCCTTTGTTCTTACAGCAGTTCATCAGCCACCAGAGGTGTTTGGCAGCGGCGTCTTCCCTTAACCCTTTTGAGAACGCACACATGCTTGGCCGAGCCCCAAATGCATAAGTATGGGAGAATCAGGAGGGCCTAAAGTGTTCAGATGGCCATGTATTATTTCATGATTCACTTGTAGGATCAGAGAACACACCAAAAATAAACTTTGGTGACAATCACACTTTAACAATTTGTGGGTTACCTTCCATTTACATCTATTACAGCTGGGAGAACATGTGGCGCAGCTCACTAGTCCGGGGGCAAATCTGCTGCCCGCTGCTCAGCTAAAGACGGGTTGACCATGTGGTATTTTTATGTTGGATCCTCTTCTGCTCTCCCTTGGGGTGCGGTACCCTCCTCTCCAAAAAAACTTTGGGTTAGCCATTAAAAGTATTAGTGGTTGATCTCTCCCCCCCCCCCCCTCCTCTTGTGTGTCTTCCTGTCTCCCCCCCTTATATGTCAAGTTTGTCTAGAATTATTGGCCTATACATCATTTGTTTGAGGCCTTATTTAGCCCTTTAGGGCCTTTGTTTCCGTTGACTTTTTGTCAGCTGACTGTTATTCAGATACATGCTTATACCTTGTCCTTTATGCTGTACTGCGGTTCATGATTGCAGGTCGCAATGTATCTTTGTATGCGGTATGTATACTGCAATTTGTGTTGTTCTCTTATGATTGTAATTGATAATTATAATAAAATCTTATTGAACCATAAAAGTATTAGTGGTAATTTCAGGTGACTGGGGGGGTCTAACCACTAGGACCACCAGAAATGCCAAGAACTGAGGGTCCAGGAGTCCCCCCTGTGAATGGAACGGTATTGAGCATGCTGATTCACAGCTCTATTCCCTTCAGTAAGATAGGTGAAGAATAATTTTCATAGGATAAACACCTTTAAAGGGTTTGCCCGATTTGTTTTTTTCTTTTACTGTAAGAGCAGGTACATGTAAAAAATAAAAGGATCAACCATTAACCTTTAAAGAGCTTGTTCACCCCGGGGGCCTTTCGGCAGACCCTCCAACGTGGCCGGACCTGAGAAGGGAATCATACTTATCTAATCTCTGACTCCATCAAGAAAATATTTGGTTTGACCAAAAGACATAACACATGGGGGACATGTCACCACTGCAGCCACTCATTGGCTGCAGAGGCCACATGACCCACGTCAGACCAGATGGCTATACAGGGAGACGGAAGAACTGTGGGGGAGCATACAAGCAGGAACCAAGCAGTGGGGATCAGACAAGTACGATTTCCCCCCCCCCCCCCCCCCCTCCGCAAGAATGGGCATGCTGGGGGAAGGGGTAAGGGGATCTGGCAAAAGGCTCCAGGGGGTGAACAAACCCTTTAAACATCCCTTTACATGGGACCCCTCTAGTCCTCCAGGGGGAGGGAGTGGAGAAATCTGCCAAAAGGCTCCAGGGGGTGAACAACCCCTTTAAACATCCCTCTACATGGAACCCCTCTTCCCCCCAAAAAAATCATGTGGTGTTCATTGTTCATAAGACCACTGCAGCCAATCACTGGCCTCAGCCGTCACATGAAAGTAAACGGCATATGACTGCTGAGTCCAGTGATTGGCTGCAGCGCCCACATAACCTATGCAGGATCAGCAAGGAACGGAGTGGTGGAATATTTAGGGTCCATTCACACGTCCGTTTTTTCTTTCCTGATCTGTTCCGTTTTTTCAGGAACAGATCAGGACCAGATCTGGACCCATTCATTTTCAATGGGTCCTGGAAAAAATCGGACAGCACAATGTGTGCTGTCCGTTTCCGTTGTTCCGTTCCGCATGTCCGTTTAAATATAAAACATGTCCTATTCTTGTCCTGAAAAATCGGATCCTGGTACAATACAAAGTCAATGGATCCGCAAAAAACGGATGACATTCGGATGTCATTCCGTATGTCATCCGTTTTTTGCGGATTCCGTTCCTGGAAACACATAAATTTTTTAATTTTTTTTTCAATTTTTTTTTCAAAGAAATCCAAACAACTTTATTTGATTATTGAAATGTATACATGTTTCCGTTTTTTGCGGATCCGCAAAAAACGGATGACATACGGAAACATTTTCAGGAACAACGGATCGGCAAAAAACGGACCGTTTTTCAGGATGAAAAAAAACAGGACGTGTGAATGGACCCTTAAAGGGTGCAAAATGTCTCTACTTTATACAGGCTCCTTGCAAATAAAATCTCAGAAACCCCTTTAAACTGAGAGTCAATGTAAAAAAGGATGGTGATGCCCGCCACGCAATGTTCACCAATGTAAGGGCCACCGGCAGATCAGAAAGCAGTAGATTTAGCAGTCACATAGCGGTAGGATTTATTGGAAAGAAAAAAAAAATATATAATTGTCACAAAATTTCTCTACGGGATGACTGACACCAACAAGGCAGACAGCGCCAATTAGATTTAAAAAAACAAAAACTCAAAAAGACGTTATAAAATAAGACTTACATTAACGTTCTCTGTTTCTTCAAATGACAAGCAGTGGCCCGGAGATCCCAATATTCACGACGGTGCCTGAGAAGGTGAAGGAAAAGCATTTATGAAATCGCAACTCCCTCCTGCGCAGCGCCTCCACTGGCTGATAATAGGAAGCACTAGCACATAAACAGGAAACATATGTGAATCTCAGGCGATCAGCGAGCTACATATCATCTGATACAACTCGGCAGTAAAATACTTGGAAAGTTTGCATCACGTGCCCAGAGGGATAATCGCTACATCTGGCAAGTATTCAGCAGGAGCAGGGAAGCCATGTGTTTCCTCCGCATTACTTCTGCCTTTCTGCAGTGTTCCCAGAGCTTATCAGCGCCGTGACAGGACATCAACATGGCACGGACACGGCCATTATATGAGCAAACACTGGGAGACCCAGGAGGGGTGTGCTGCACACCACACAGCTGTCTGCAGGGGGGAAGGGTTAAGAATTAGGACTGGTGCGCCGCAAGAAACTGAGATTCAGAAGCAGAAGGACTGAGACTTGAGTGAAAGGGGTGCTGCCTGTCTGTCAGGGGCCGCTCGGGACATCACCAAAATGAGGAAGTCTGTACGCAGTGTCATAATGAACTACCCCCGACCGGAATATGCAAAAAGTGGATGTGGGATTACGGGAACACTGATGTCACAAGGCCGATCTCACCGTTTGGCCTCATGCACGCGGACGCTGTTTTGGTACGTATCCAAGCCGCAGTTTTTGCGGCTTGGATGCGAGCCATTCACTTCAATGGGGCCGCAGAAGATGCGGACAGCACTCCGTGTGCTACGTTTCGTGGTCCGCAAAAAAATAAAATAACCTGTCCTATTCTTGTCCGTTTTGCGGACAAGAATAGGCAGTTTTATCAATGGCTGTTCCGCAAATTGTGGAACGCACACGGACGGCATCTGTGTTTTGCGGATCCGCAATACACACAACGGTCGTGTGCATGAGGCCTTTCTTAGAGAAAAATCAAAGGAACCTGCTAATTTTGGAAGGATGTGTTGACCGTCATGTGCATAGCGCCATTCCAGCACTTACCAAATGGGAAATACAGTGTGAAAAGGGTCGGACGTGTACAATGCGACATGCCTGATGCTTTGCTTCCACGTGTATGTCTGTGTGCCTCCCCCAAACTCTCTCCTGACAGCGGACATTGAGGGAGGTAAGGATCGGGCATGTTGGATTTCAACTGCCCGATCTTTTCATCATCAGGAAGAGATAAAAGGTGCCGATAAAGGATTTCTCCCCGTTCACTACCTATGCATGCGCAGCCAAGCGAGCTGTGTTCTCATGTGTCTGGCTGGATCTAGGTCGCATTTACAAGTACTGTCTGGGAGCACAATACTGATGACGAAACTTCATCCCCCGGGGCCGCCTCCAAGCACCCCCATGGCTCAGTCAGTTTGAAAAGAATAGGCCTGGGACGCAATACCAAGTCCAGCCACTATGCAATACACGGCGCTGTGTTGGTAAGCTGCGAGGAGGCCGTAAACACTTACCGTGGTCCCTGCAAACAGCTGATCGGCGGGGTCTAAGGAGTCGGACCCCCACCAATCTGATACTGGTGACCTATCCTGAGGATCGGTCATCAATATCAGACTCCGAGAATCCTCTAACATCCTTCTTATGGTCACAATACCCAGAATCACTGAACTTAAATCCCCATCATGAATGGAACTGTGCTGCAGAGCAACAACCAACGTGGCTTCTGCCCCATTGTTTTCCGGATCGGCGGGGGTCCTAGGGGCAAGAACCTCAGCCCCCCTGAAATGGTGGCATATCCTAGCGGTATTCCATAGCGTCTTCAGATGGGAATACCCTTTAAGGCTTCAATACACAGGTGTGTCTGCTTTCAAGGTGGTAGTAGATAAAGGGATAACTACTTCACAATCGTGTCCATTCAGGTTGGCAGAAAAAAAACATGGCACGACTAGGGAGATTGGCACCTGCCGGACATGTAGTGCCACAAGAGGACAGGACACGTCAGAGAGGCGAGATTACACACGGGATCCCCAATTCCTCCCGTGACAGACGTCAGAACGGTCTCCCGGTCACCACTGACACAAGCCTCCCCTGTTGTGTGGGGGTCTTGTTACCACCTTAGGTCTCCAAATTAATACCTCCGACACATGTCACTGTATAGACACACATTGCCCGTAGGGTTCTACTGTAAGGATACTTGCGCACAGTGCGGATTTCTTCGCGTTTTCATACTAAAGGAGGAATATATCCTTTGTGGTGGCTTTTTTGTGTAATTTTGATTCTGTCTTAAAGGGAACCTATCATCAAGATTTTGTGTGTAGAGCTGAGGACATGGCCGCTAGCACATCCGCAATACCCAGTCCCCATAGCTCTGTGTGCTTTTATTGTGTAAAATAAAACTATTTGATACATATGCAAATTAACCTGAGATGAGTCAGGGACAGGACACATCTCAGGTTAAATTTGCATATGTATCAAATCTATTTTTTTTTACACAATAAAAGCACACAGAGCTATGGGGACTGGATATTGCGGATGTGCTAGCGGCCATTTGCAACCCATGTCCTCAGCTCTATACACAAAATCCCGGTGACAGGTTCCCTTTAACCCCAGCCCACTACTGACAGTGGCGTGGAGTTGCATAACTTTGTCCAAAAATTTGCGTTTGCGCCAGCAGTTGCAACGTTTGAATACCAGACTTCCTAAATGTCCCCGCTAAATTGCACGCGTTACTTGCAGTTTTTAGTATGGATTTATGCGGTTTTGCCGCTGATCTCCCTCTTGCATTAAAAAGGGTGAAATCTGCTCAAAATAACCAAAGAATCGATGTGTTAAAGATTTCAAAATCCGTGTGGAATGAAAAAGTGCAGCCTAATCTGAAACACTTTGTCGGTTCTTTATTACGCTGCGGTTTTTTCCTCACAAGAATCTGCGCTGAATAAAATGCACGTATTCCACGCGGTGTGCAGGCAGCCTAAGAGTACTTTCACACTAGCGGTTTTCTTTTCCGGCACCGAGTTCCGTCCTAGGGGCTCAATACCGGACAAGAACTGATCAGTTTCATCCCCATGCATTCTGAATGGAAAGCAATCCGTTCAGGATGTCTTCAGTTCACTCACTGTACGGTTTTTGAACTGAGAAAATACCGGTATTTTCTCCGTCCAAAATCACGGAACACTTGCCTGAATGCTGGATCCGATATTATTTAACATTGAAAAATGCATTAATGCCGGATCCGGCCCTAAGTGTTCCGGAAAAAAACGATCTGGTTTTGCGGTCTGCGCATGCGTAGACCTTTAAAAATAGGAAAAAGATAAATACCGTATCCGTTTTTCCAGGTGACAACCGGAGAGACGGATCTGGTATTTCAATACATTTGTGACACGGATCGTCAGGCAGTTCCAGCGACGCTAGTGTGAACGTACCCCAATAGTGTATTCCACCGATACACATTTTGGCGCTGGCCCTCTATGGAGGAACATGCAGCCTGCTGTGCTTTCCTTATACAAAGGAGGGAGAAGGTAAAGGGCCCTTGACCTCGGGGGAGCCCTACCAATACATTTAGGGGGTCACTTATTAAGACCAGCGTTTTAGAGGCCGGTCTTAACCCCGTGCGCTAGTTCCACTGACGTTATATAGAGGCGTCAGCCCCAACATAACTTTGGCGTATCCAGCGTCAGTCTAAGGGAGCATTCACACGACCGTGTTTTTCTTCCGTGTCCGCTCCGCAATTTTTGCGGACAATGCACAAACCCATTCATTTCTATGGGTCCGCCAGAATTGCGGAATGCCTTTCATTGTCATCCGTGTGCTGTCCGTTCCTTTTATTTTAGAACATGTCCTATACTTGGCCGCAAATTGCGGTCCGTGGCCCCATAGAAAGTCATTGGGTCAGTAAAAAAAACGGATAGCACACAGAAACGCATTTGTATGTCATCCGTTTTTTGCAGACCCCTGGACTGAAAACATTCTAGGAAACCCCATTTCAGTTTTTTGCGGACCGTGAAAAACAGATGACGCACGGAAGCACCGCGTCCGTATTATACGGACTTACGGAACGGAGACATAACTGAAGACATACGGAACACACGGATCCGTTATTTGCGGAATCGCAAAACCAACACGGTCATGTGAATGCTCCCTTAATCAAGGAGGCTGGCGTAGATTTAGAACATTTTCTACACCTAAAACAAGCGTAATCCGGCCCAATCCAGGAGGGCAGAGGGGCCCCTGGGGTCTGCCGGTACTTGCCCCCTGCTATATGCCTATGAGGTAACCCTGGCACTGACGACCGACTCCCCTGTGCTCCCAACCTGCCCCGAGGCTGCAGCGGGAAAGTCCGCGGCACAGAGAGGGAGGAGAGCACCGCGCCGTTATGTGAGGGGGACGGATAATAAAACCAGAAATCACCGCCAGGGGGCCCAGCTACGGCGCCAGGACACCGAGCCCGGGGCAGGCAGGGGTGGGGCGGCCGCTAGGATCCCGTTACCCCGAGCTACAGGCTTACGCAAGGTTTACGTCAACTCCCCCCTCCCCGGCGGCCGTTAGTCGGACATAAACAACCCATCCTGTGACGGGTGAGGTGTTCCCCGGCCACCCCGCACCCACCGGGCCGTTATCCCCCCGCCGCTTACCACACGCAGTCTCCGGGTCACACGCTCCTCTCGCCTTCTCTCTACGCGCAGAGGATCCAAAATGGCGGCACTTCCGGGCGGATCCACAGGCGGGCTCAAAGGGGGGGGAAGGGGGGCTGCGTGAGGCGACCAATAATGGGCTGGACCACTAGGTCGTTGAAAATAGGGGTGGGTAGGTCACAGCAGGGGTGATGGACGGTGTGTGAGTGTGTGCGGGGCTAATAACATGGCGATCAGTGCGTGTCCTGGGCGGGATCGATAGGGACACAGTTCCCGGGGGGCAGAATAAGCCTGCGGGGATCACCTAGCTGCCTGCTAGGAGTTGTAGTTCTACTGAGGGTCTACAGTAGACAAATCAATTATTTTTATATATATTTTTTGTATTGTGGCGCCTGTGTCAAAAATTTAGATGCCATATTTCCCCGGCGGGTGTTTGCGTGACGCTTAATATAAAATTGGCGCCATGCTGCACCCTATTTTCAAACTCGTCAGACATGTGGCCGAACGGTTCATTTATTGAACAATCCCGGAGTCCGCCTTGCCTTGGGTCGATCCTGTGGTGGCGACGTCCGCGCGCCAAAGACAAACCTCTGTGCGATGTCGGCGACGCTCAGTTCTCTTCGTGAGGGTGTATTCACACATTGCGGTTGCAGTGCGGTTTTTCTACGTGTTTTACATGGTCGGTCACCACGTGTTACTTGTGGATTTACCACAGACTTCACACTTTGCAAAGGGGGGGAATCTGAGGTGTATATTATCAGCATAGGGAGCTGACCAACATTCAAGAGGTTTTTGGCAACTCTACCTCGGCTGCCTCACTCGGGTCCACAGCTGTCAATATCACTTTGACACCGCTGCAGCCAGTCACTGGCTGCAGCAGTGGACTGCTTCCTCTTGCGTCATGTGACTGGCTGCAGCAGTGGACTGCTTCCTTGCCTCATGTGACTGGCTGCAGCAGTGGACTGCTTCCTTGCCTCATGTGACTGGCTGCAGCAGTGGACTGCTTCCTTGCCTCATGTGACTGGCTGCAGCAGTGGACTGCTTCCTTGCGTCGCGTGACTGGCTGCAGCAGTGGACTGCTTCCTTGCGTCGCGTGACTGGCTGCAGCAGTGGACTGCTTCCTTGCGTTATGTGACTGGCTGCAGCAGTGGACTGCTTCCTTGCGTTATGTGACTGGCTGCAGCAGTGGACTGCTTCCTTGCGTCGCGTGACTGGCTGCAGCAGTGGACTGCTTCCTTGCGTCGCGTGACTGGCTGCAGCGATGGACTGCTTCCCTTATGTCATGTCAGTTGGTCACATGACACAAGGGGAGCAGGTCACCACTGACGCCAGTAATTGGCTGCAGCGATGTCAAAGCAGATGTTTACAGTGGGGGACCCAAGTGAAGCAGCTGAGGCCCGGGAGGGGAGCCGTGACCTAGGAGTGGAAAGCAGGTAATAAAGAAGGGTATGGGTTGCCAAAAAAACTCCAAAAGTTGAAGAACCCCTTTTAAAATCCGCACCACAGGTCAATATATGCTGCAGATTTCATCGTCTCGTCCACCGTACTGTGACGCACATCGGAGGCACATCTGTGCTGTGAGCGTCCCTGAGGACATATGGCGTGATCGGCCCATTACAGTCAATGGATAATTATATTGTCCCCTTTCCCAGTGATGGACTGAGAACTTAAAGTGGCCCCGTGACAGGGGTGGGTCCAAATTGACAGAAGGCGGGGCAACACAGGCAGGGCCATCATAATTAGGCTGGGACAACAGAGGGGGCGGGGCCAGCAATATCACAGTGCAGAACAAAATACCGCCCCTGCAGAACTAAATACCACAGTGCAGCACATAATACTGCCCCAGCAGAACCAAATACCACAGTGCAGCACATAATACTGCCCCAACAGAACCAAATACCAAAGTGCATCACATAATACTGCCCTGGCAGAACAAAATACCACAACGCAGCACATAATACTGCCCCAGCAGAACCAAATACTACAGTGCAACACAAAATACTACCCCAGCAGAACCAGATATCACAGTGCAGCACATAATACTGCCCCGGCAGAACAAAATACCACAGTGCAGCACATAATACCGCCCCAGCAGAACCAAATACTACAGTGCAACACAAAATACTGCCCCAGCAGAACCAGATATCACAGTGCAGCACATAATACTGCCCCGGCAGAACAAAATACTACAGTGCAACACAAAATACTGCCCCAGCAGAACCAAATATCACAGTGCAGCACATAATACTGCCCCGGCAGAACAAAATACCACAGTGTAGCACAAAATACTGCCCCAGTAGAACCAGATATCACAGTGCAGCACATAATACTGCCCCAGAAGACCCAAATACCACAGTGCAGCACAAAATACCGCCCCAGGAGAACCAAATACCATAGTGCAGCACATAATACTGTCCCATCAGAACTAAATACCACAGTGCAGCACAAAATACTGCCACCCTAGTCACAATATTCAACTGTATCAATATCCTGAGGGCAGTGATACAGTTGAGAGGAGGGCACCTGCAGCCTCTGGCCAGATGCTGAGAGCATCAGACCATTATGTACCCGGGCAGCGGCCATGAGGAGGGCTCGGGTGGCCCTCTGGGTGTCGGCCCACTGGGAAGTTTCCCTGTAGGGTCTATGGCCAGTCCACCTCTGATCCCCCCTCCCAAAAAAACAACAACTATATTTTCCCATATTTATTCAAATGCAGCTAGCCCTCGTCAAGAGGGTGTGGCCAAGCAGGAAGTTGGGCGTGGCCCAAGATGCAACATTTTGCTAAAAAATTCTGCTGCAAACAATTGGTGCTATAACGTTAGACAACAGCGTCTAAGCGTGCACCAAATGTATCATCCAGCATCATGTGACACAGATTGCCTAGTGTACCCCATCTAGTCTGGGGCTACACAGCAAAATGTGTCGTCGCCTAAAAGTCACGCAACATTTTTTAAATAGTCAATGGTGTCACACTGTGATATACTGCAACATGACAGTCGCATAAAATCCATCCAAGTTTAATTTTTGTGCGACTGTCGCGTTGCAGTCACAGTGCGACATCATTGACTATCATTACAAAAAAAAGGTTGCGTGTAATTGTTCCCTTTTTGTTGCGCGACTCATGTCGTTGTGTAACCCTTGCCTTATAGGAGTAGTAAATCCGGGAAGGAACTGTTCATCCATGATAATTACCTGCTCTTGAAAGGAGGTGAGAGCTGCATTTACATGTCCACTGTCCGGGGACCAGTGATCGCCCATCTCCGTACAGACTCGCTGTTTTCAGGGCGGTAGATCCCTGGACAGGCTAAGGGCTCTTTCACACCTGCGTTCTTTTCTTCCGGCATAGATTTCCGTCGTCGAGGCTCTATGCCGGAAGAATCCTGATCAGTTTGATCCTATTGCATTCTGAATGGAGAGAAATCCGTTCAGGATGCATCAGGATGTCTTCAGTTCCGGAACGGAACGTTTTTTGGCCGGAGAAAATACCGCAGCATGCTGCACTTTTTGCTCCGGCCAAAAATCCTGAACACTTGCCGCAAGGCCGGATCCGGAATTAATGCCCATTGAAAGGCATTGATCCGGATCCGGCCTTAAGCTAAACGTCGTTTCGGCGCATTGCCGGATCCGACGTTTAGCTTTTTCTGAATGGTTACCATGGCTGCCGGGACGCTAAAGTCCTGGCAGCCATGGTAAAGTGTAGCGGGGAGCGGGGGAGCAGCATACTTACCATCCGTGCGGCTCCCGGGGCGCTCCAGAGTGACGTCAGGGCGCCCCAAGCGCATGGATGACGTGATCGCATGGACACGTCGTCCATGCGCATGGGGCGGTCTGACGTCACTCTGGAGCGCCCCGGGAGCCGCACGGACGGTAAGTATACTGCTCCCCCGCTCCCCACTACTACTATGGCAACCAGGACTTTAATAGCGTCCTGGGTGCAATAGTAACACTGAACGCATTTTGAAGACGGATCCGTCTTCAAATGCTTTCAGTTCACTTGCGTTTTTCCGGATCCGGCGTGTAATTCCGGCAAATGGAGTACACGCCGGATCCGGACAACGCAAGTGTGAAAGATAATGCACAGAAAGGATGATTTTGGCCGCCACATGAATGATACTTTTGGTTGTTAAACATTTGCTTGTCCATCGGGTGATCAGTGGCACTTTTAGGATACCTGCATAAGAGTGCGAGTGAACGCACATAAGATCCGCACGGATTTATATGCGTTTCTGCAGTATATCCGCACCAAAATCCGCAATGTCTAACAGCATTGTTTGGTGCAGATTTGATGTGGTGTTGCCGCAGATCTCCCCATAAAAATATAATTGGCACTCTGTAAAATTGGAAATCCGCACGGCAGATCAATTTCCGCACTTAAAAAAATCTGTAAAGTGTACATGAGATTTGTGTAACACTGTACTACGCTGCGGTTTTTCCACACTGGAATCCCGCTGAAAAGCTGCATGTATTCCGCAGGCTGTGGAGAAATTCCAGGTAAATTTCCGGGCAGATTTCTGTGTGTTTTTGGACGAAATACAGCATGTGTTACTCACCACAAATCTCACTTTTGCATTGAAAAGGAATCGACAGACTGCAGATTTCAAAATTTGCGCGGCAGGTCCATTTCTGCACGGAATGAAAAAGCAAAGTGTACATGAGATTTGTCTGATCTTATACACTTTGCTGGTACTGTATTTACGCTGCGGTTTTCCCGCATGAGAATAAGCTCTGAAAAAAACGTGCGTAATCCGCATTATCTGCAGGTAGCCTTACACAGGACAATATTCAAGGACCAGCATTTATACGATCATTCGTTCCCCATAAGTGGCTTAGGTAAAAAGAACACTTCCGTCAGAAAGGAATATTTAAAGAAAATATATATTTTTTAAATTTTTTGGCTGTTTTTCATGTACTTTTACATATACAATATCGTCCTCCTGTAGCAGTGAGCACAGGGAGATAAAACTCCTGTATAGATAGGCAATACATTGTGAGTTTACTGCTGCTGTGAGGGGAAGATGTTAACTGCTAGTATAATAGTAGATTAGTAGAATTGGGATAACATTGTTCAGTCGCAATTCAGTCGTGCTCGACTCTTTGCGACCCCATGGACCACAGCACGCCAGGTCCACTATCTCTCGAAGCTTGTCTAAGCTCATGTTTGTTGCTTCCATGATACAGTCCAGCCATCTCATTCTCTGCCGTCCCCTTCTCCTTTTGCCTTCGATCTTTCCCAGCATCAGGGTCTTCTCCAATGACTCCTGCCTTAAGTATTTCAGCTTCAGTTTTGCTCCTTCCAATGAACAATCAGGGTTGATTTCTTCAAGGATCGATTGATTGGATCTTCTTGCAGTCCATGGAACTCTCAGAAGTCTTCTCCAGCACCACAGTTCGAAGGCGTCGATTCTTCTACGCTCAGCCTTCCTTATGGTCCAGCTCTCACAACCATACATTACTAAGGAAAAACCATGGCTTTGACCATACAAACTTTTGTTGGCAAGGTGACATCTCTGCTTTTAATTACACTGTCCAAGTTTGTGTCATTGCTTTCCTTCCAAGAAGCAAACGTCTTTTCATTTCATGGCTGTAGTCACCATCTGCAGTGATCTTTGAGCCCAAGAAAACACAATCTAATACTGCTTCCATTTCTTCCCCCTCTATTTGCCAGGAGGGGATGGGTCCGGATGCCATGATCTTAGTTTTTTAATGTTGAGACTTGGGCCAACTCTTGCACTCTCCTCTTTCACCCTCATCAAGAGGCTCCTTAGTTCTTCTTCGCTTTCTGCCATAAGAGTCGTATCATCTGCACATCTGAGGTTGTTGATATTTCTTCCAGCAATTCTAATTCCAGCTTGTGCTTTATCCAGTCCAGCATTTGGCATGATATATTCTGCATATAAGTTAAGTAAATAGGGTGATAATATACAGCCTTGTCGTACTCCTTTTCCGATATTGAACCAATCAGTTGTTCCATGTACAGTTCTCACAGTTGCTTCTTGACCTGCATACAAGTTCCTCAGGAGACATGTTCGGTGATCCGGTACTCCCATCTCTTTAAGAACTTGCCATAATTTATTGTGATCCACACAATCAAAGGCTTTGGTGTAGTCAATGAAGCAGAAGTAGATGTTTTTCTGGAACTCTCTTGCTTTCTCCATAATCCAGCAAAGGTTGGCAACTTGATCTCTGGTTCCCCTGCCGCTTCGAAAACCAGCTTGTTCTTCTGGTAGTTATCGGTTTGCATATTGCCGAAGCCTAGCTTGCAGAATCTTTAGCATAACCTTGCTAGCATGTGAGATTAGGGCAATTGTTCGGTAGTTTGAGCATTCTTTGGCATTGCCCTTCTTTGGGATTGGGATGTAAATTGACCTTTTCCAGTCCTGTGGCCAATGCTGTGTTTTCCAGATTTGCTTGCATATTGAGTGCAGCACTTTAAAGGGTTCTTATCACCTCGTTTTGACATAATCAGCTATCAGACACTAGCGATCCGCTAGTGTCTGCTCTACCAAACAATGCTGATATATTACCTTTGTGTGCAGCCGTTTTCCTAAAAAACAAACTTTTATTGATATGCTAATGAGCCTCTAGGTGCTATGGGGGCGTCTTTTCAGCACCTAGAGGCTCGGTCTACTTACACAAAATGCCGCCCAGCGCGTCCCTCCAGCCCGCCCATCTCCTCTGGAATGCGATCCTCCCTCTGAGCCAGCGGACGAATTCTCGCGCCTGTGCCATGCGCGTCTGTGCCAGGCGCAGTGAATGTCTGACCGCTCCCTGCACAGACATCTCCACTTCGCCTGCGCCGATTACGTCAGAGTGCTCCGAGGAACAGATAGCGAAGGCGCAGTGGAGATGTCGGCGCAGGGAGCATTCAGACAGTCACAGAATACAGACGCGCAGGCGCGAGGGAGGATCGCATTCCAGAGGAGATGGGTGGGCTGGAGGGACGCGCTGGGCGGCATTTTGTGTAAGTAGACCGATCCTCTAGGTGCTGAAAAGACGCCCCCATAGCACCTAGAGGCTCATTAGCATATCAATAAAAGTTAGTTTTTTAGGCAAACACAAAGGTAATATATCAGCATTGTTTGGTAGAGCAGACACTAGCGGATCGCTAGTGTCTGATAGCTGATTATGTCAAAACTAGGTGATAGGAACCCTTTAAGAGTTTTATCCTAATGCATTCTGAATGGAGAGCATGTTGTTCAGGATGCCTCAGTTCAGTCCCTCTTACGTTTTTTGGACGGAAAAAATACTGCAGCATGCTTCAGTTTTCTCTCCGGCCAAAAATACTGACCACATGCCGGATCCGGCATTCATTTACATTGAAGTGTATTAGTGCCGGATCCGTCTTTCCGGTTTGTGCATGCAAAAAAATAAATACCGGATCCGTTTTTCGGGATGACACCGGAGAGACGGATCCGGTATTGCAATGCATTTGTCAGACGGATCCGGATCAGTCCAGAATTTAGGCATTTGATTGTTCCACTAGACTGTTTGTTGGTTTTCATCATCCAACTTAGGATGCAGTTTGGCACCATATAATGTCTGTGTGTGGTTCATGCTATTCTGCACAGTGACTGCTGAGCTGTACTATTGCACTTTTTATCCCCAGTACTTGAGGGATTCTTTCTCCATATTCCTGCTCTCTCATTATATATGTGATTTTATAGATGTATGTCTAATATTGAAGTATTGAAAACTACAACTCCCAGTATCCCTGGACATCCTACAGCTACTAGGGCATGCTGGGAGTTGTCCTTTTGCAACAGCTGGAGGGCCGCAGGTTGAGCATCCCTGCTCTAGAATGTCTGGCTCTAGGTCAATGCTCATGCTATTAGGGTTATCAGTGACATTGAGATCTTTTTTGTACAGTTCTTTTGTATATTCTTGCCATCTTTTCTTAATCTCTTCCACTTCTGTTAGGTCCCTACCATTTTTGTCATTTATTATGCCCATTTTATTTGGGATAACATTATGGCAGCTCTATCGTTCTCTTGATAGGCCTAGATAAAGATGTCCACAGAAGAGCACTGATTAGTGTAATGTGTGAGGCTCTAATTGAGTCATTACGGGGGGGGGGGGGGGGGGGGGCTCTTTCTGGCCACTGGCATGGTCTGACTGAGAGAGTTAAGCAAGACTGTCTGCCGTGCAAACAGAGGAAGTTACAACAGGACAGAAAGTAGTTTCCTCCAAACAAAGAGGAAGTTTGAACAGGACAGGAAGTAGTTTCCTCCAAACAAAAAGGAAGTTAGAACAGGACAGGAAATAGAATACATGGAGTGACTCCCCCAAAAAAGGAAATAAAAAACAATCCACCTGTTTTTGTAAAAATAATACATAGAATATTCACATATGGTCTGTCAGGTCTCTTTCACATATGTGTCGCCCATATTCCACGGACACTGTTAGGCTGAAAATCAAATTTCCAGAGCATCTCTCCTTGCAATGATCCGTAAAAACCATGCTCCGAAACACGGATGGCATCAGTGTTGTGTCTGTGGTTTTCATGGACCCATAGACTATAATGTGCCCGAGGGATCTGTAATCACGGAGACAAATTGCACGTGCTTCCGTGGTGTCCCGGTCCATGGAAAACCTCTGGTGTGTGAATACACAAATTAAAGGGCTTCTGTCACCCCCCAAAACTCATTTTTCATTTTTGGGCATATTAAAATCCTTATTGGACGACTATTCCCTATATGGGCCCTTACCTTGTTCTGTGGCTTGGTTTCACAAAAAATCGGGCTTTTAAAATATGCACATTACTTCACTACCAGCAAGTAGGGCGTCTACTTGCTGGTAGCCGCCGCATCTTCCTTTAAAAAAAACGCCCCCTCCTCCTGTTGATTGACAGGGCAGCGAGCGCTCTCCTCCTCCGGCTGGCCCTGTCTGCAATTGAAATCCTGCACCTTACGTGTCTTCATTCGGCGCAGGCACTCTGAGAGAAGGACACTCGCTTCCTCAGCACTTTCTCAGTGCGCCTGCGCCGATGACGTCTTCTCTTTCGGGATAGTGATATACTGGGTAAGTGGCAGGCTGCTATGATTACTGGGGAAGTGGCAGACTGCTGTGACTACTGGATAATTGGGATACTGTTGTGACTACTGGGGAAGTGGCAGACTACTGGGTAAGGCCTCTTGTACACCAACGTGTGCGCCCCGTGGCCATGCTGCGGCCCGCAATGCACGAACACCAACCGTGGGGCAGCCGCAGCAGATCGTGGACCTATTCACTTCAACGGGTCCGCGATCCGCCCGTTCCGCAAAAAGATAGGACATGTTCTATCTTTTTGCAGAACGGAAGTACGGGACGAAACCCCACGGAAGCACTCCGCAGTGGTTCCGTTCTGTGCTTTCGTTCTGCATTGTTCGTGTGAAAGAGGCCTAAATGGGAGATTGCTGTGACTACTGGGGAAGTGGGAGACTGCTGTGACTACTGCATAGGTGGGGGACTGCTGTGACTACTGCATAGGTGGGGGACTGCTGTGATTACTGGGTAAATGGGAAACTGCTGTGATTACTAGGGAAGTGGCAGACTGCTGTGCCTACTGGGGAAGTGAGATGTTGCTTGTAAGGCCTTATGCACACGACAGTTGTTTTTCTCGGTCCGCAAAACGGGGTTCCGTTGTTCCGTGATCCGTTTTTGTTTCCGTGTGTCTTCCTTTATTTTTGGAGGATCACCAGTCATGAAGGAAAGTAAAAAAAAAATCTAAGTCAAGTTTGCCATGCAAATGATAGGAAAAAAAAAACGGATGCGGATGACAATCTTGTGTGCCTCCGTGTTTTCTCACGGACCTATTGACTTGAATGGGTCCGCGAACCGTTGTCCGTGAAAAAAATAGGATAGGTCAATTTTTTTCACGGACTGGAAACACTGATCACGGACGCAGATGACAAACGGTGCATTAGCCAAGTTTTCCACTGACCCATTGAAAGTCAATGGGTCCGCAAAAAATCACGGAACAACGGACACGGGACACAACAACGGTCGTGTGCATGAGGCCTCAAGGTGAGGTCAAATGTAGGGACAACTGCCATCATTTTTTTTACTATTTATCAACAGATGCACTAAGGGAAGAATACTCCTTTAAGTTTAAGCGCTGGCAGCACAGTCTTAGCATTCAGGAAAGCGTCGTGTGTAGGATGTGATATGGGGGATGCGATCTTCCTTGCACCCACTGGAGTTATTTTTATGCTGTTTACAGTACTTCTACGATCTAATCATCAGACGGATAATGATGCCGCTTTCCTTCTTACGTTACACCTCACACCCTCGCGTCTTTTATTCTGCGCTTGCTGCATTTTGCAGGTGAATCGTATTGTTGTCTCCGGCGGTGCACATAATAATCTGCCACAGAATGGAGCTTTGTCGTCGAGTCTTCGTATCAAACCCTTGAATAGAGCTTCAGATGTACAAATTCGCTTGTCGCCATGGAAACCGCAGAGCGGAACACTAAAATGGCTACTTAATATAGAGAAGCAATTTAGCTTTCAAACTACTTTAGGAGAAAACCACACAGATTGCTGCGGCTCTTCTTCCACTGGAGTTCACTCCGGAGGATCCTCTCGCGGCGACCTTAAGTGCCTTTTAAGTTTTATTGATCCGAGATTTTTTTTTTTTTTTTTCTGTTTGCTGTTACTTTCAGTGCTGAGGTACAGTACAGACCAAAAGTTTGGACACACCTTCTCATTCAAAGAGTTTTCTTTATTTTAATGACTATGAAAATTGTAGATTCACACTGAAGGCATCAAAACTATGAATTAACACATTAAAGCAGTAATCAAAGCAAAAAGGTGGCTACTTTGAAGAACCTAGAATATGACATATTTTCAGTTGTTTCACACTTGTTTGTTATGTATATAATTCCACATGTGTTAATTCATAGTTTTGATGCCTTCAGTGTGAATCTACAATTTTCATAGTCATTAAAATAAAGAAAACTCTTAGAATGAGAAGGTGTGTCCAAACTTTTGGTCTGTACTGTATGTTGCGCCACATTTCATACATCACGCCATTTTATTTTCTACAAAGTAGCTGTTGTTAATAATTGGCGGCATTCCGGCAGGCACACGGTCACCTTAAAGGGCATCTGCCTGCATATTTGTCCCTATGACACTGGCTGACCTGTTACATGTGCACTTGGCAGCTGAAGGCATCTGTGTTGGTCCCATGTTCATATGTGCCCGCATCGCTGAGAAAAATTGAGTTTTAATATATGCAAATGAGCCTCTAGGAGCAACGGGGGCGTTGTCGTTACACCTAGAGGTTCTGCTCTCTCTTTGCAACTGCCGCCCCCTCTGCACTTTGATTGACAGGACCAGGCAGTATTAACATCATCACAATAGGCCCTGTCAATCAGAATGCAGAGGACGCAGCAGTTGCAGAGAGAGCAGAGCCTCTAGGTGTAAGGGTAATGCCCTTATTGCTCCTAGAGACTCATTTGCATATAGTAAAACATCATTATTTTTCAGCAATGCGGGCACATATGAACATGGGACCAACACAGATGCCTTCAGCTGCCAAGTGCACATGTAACAGGTCAGCCGGTGTCATAGGTACAAATCTGCTGACAGGCGCCTTTTAAGGCTGGGTTCATATCACGTCCCAAGTTTAACATATACCGTACATTAGAAAAAAAGGATGTAAAAGCGTAGTACACTATGCTTTACCATCCTGCACAGTCCAGCAAAAAAGTATACGTGTTTATTTCCGTTAATCTGCTCTATTAGAACAATGAAGATAACAGCAACATCGGATTTGTTGCAAGACGGACACCAATGGCTTCCGATGAATCCCTTTGACTATAATGGGGTTCAACAGGTTTCCGTCATGGTGTCCATCATGGCGTGATTTTGTCTGGCTTTTGTGACAAAAAATATGATGGAGATGTAGACACAGCCTTCATATGCAATACATGTCCTTATTTGTGGTAATAACCATATAATGTCAAAGATATTCATCTTCCCATTTTTTTTTACGCAATTTCCTTTTTTTTTTTGCCTTGCTTTCAGTTTGTTGTTTTTTTATTTTTTACGGGACTATCTGCACCTACATTATTCACATAGAGAGGTAGTACTGTCTGTGCCTGCATCATTTATATAGAGAGGTAGTACTGTGTGTGCCTGCATCATTTACATAGAGAGGTAGTACTGTGTGTGCCTGCATCATTTACATAAAGAGGTAGTACTGTCTGTGCCTGCATCATTCACATAGAGAGGTAGTACTGTGTGTGCCTGCATCATTTACATAAAGAGGTAGTACTGTCTGTGCCTGCATCATTCACATAGAGAGGTAGTACTGTGTGTGCCTGCATCATTTACATAAAGAGGTAGTACTGTCTGTGCCTGCATCATTTACATAGAGAGGTAGTACTGTCTGTGCCTGCATCATTTACAGGGAGGCAGTACTATCCGTACCTACATAATTTACAAAGATAGACGGAGGGAGTACTATCTGTATCTATATAATTTACAAACCAGATTCCAAAAAAGTTGGGACACTAAACAAATTGTGAATAAAAACTGAATGCAATGATGTGGAGATGGCAAATGTCAATATTTTATTTGTAATAGAACGTAGATGACAGATCAAACGTTTAATCCGAGTAAATGTATCATTTTAAAGGAAAAATACGTTGATTCAAATTTTCACGGTGTCAACAAATCCCAAAAAAGTTGGGACAAGTAGCAATAAGAGGCTGGAAAAAGTAAATTTGAGCATAACGAAGAGCTGGAAGACCAATTAACACTAATTAGGTCAATTGGCAACATGATTGGGTATAAAAAGAGCTTCTCAGAGTGGCAGTGTCTCTCAGAAGCCAAGATGGGTAGAGGATCACCAATTCCCACAATGTTGCGCAGAAAGATAGTGGAGCAATATCAGAAAGGTGTTACCCAGCGAAAAATTGCAAAGACTTTGCATCTATCATCATCAACTGTGCATAACATCATCCGAAGATTCAGAGAATCTGGAACAATCTCTGTGCGTAAGGGTCAAGGCCGTAAAGCCATACTGGATGCCCGTGATCTCCGGGCCCTTAAACGACACTGCACCACAAACAGGAATGCTACTGTAAAGGAAATCACAGAATGGGCTCAGGAATACTTCCAGAAACCATTGTCAGTGAACACAATCCACCGTGCCATCCGCCGTTGCCAGCTGAAACTCTACAGTGCAAAGAAGAAGCCATTTCTAAGCAAGATCCACAAGCTCAGGCGTTTTCACTGGGCCAGGGATCATTTAAAATGGAGTGTGGCAAAATGGAAGACTGTTCTGTGGTCAGACGAGTCACGAGTCAAAGTTCTTTTTGGAAATCTGGGACGCCATGTCATCCGGACCAAAGAGGACAAGGACAACCCAAGTTGTTATCAACGCTCAGTTCAGAAGCCTGCATCTCTGATGGTATGGGGTTGCATGAGTGCGTGTGGGCAGCTTGCATGTCTGGAAAGGCACCATCAATGCAGAAAAATATATTCAGGTTCTAGAACAACATATGCTCCCATCCAGACGTCATCTCTTTAAGGGAAGACTCTGCATTTTTCAACAAGATAATGCCAGACCACATTCTGCATCAATCACAACATCATGGCTGCGTAGGAGAAGGATCCGGGTACTGAAATGGCCAGTCTGCAGTCCAGATCTTTCACCTATAGAGAACATTTGGCGCATCATAAAGAGGAAGGTGCAACAAAGAAGGCCCAAGACGATTGAACAGTTAGAGGCCTGTATTAGACAAGAATGGGAGAGCATTCCTATTTCTAAACTTGAGAAACTGGTCTCCTCGGTCCCCAGACGTCTGTTGAGTGTTGTAAGAAGAAGGGGAGATGCCACACAGTGGTGAAAATGGCCTTGTCCCAACTTTTTTAGGGATTTGTTGACACCATGAAATTCTGATTCAACATATTTTTCCCTTAAAATGGTACATTTTCTCAGTTTAAACTTTTGTTCCGTGATTTATGTTCTATTCTGAATAAAATATTAGAAGTTGGCACCTCCACATCATTGCATTCAGTTTTTATTCACGATTTGTATAGTGTCCCAACTTTTTTGGACTCCGGTTTGTACAAGGAGAGACAGGGAGGCAGTACTATCTGTACCTACATCATATACAGGGGGACACAGGGAGGCAGTACTATCTGTCAGGGGTATAGCTAAAGGCTCATGGGCCCTGGGGCAAGAGTTCAGCTTTGGACCCCCTTCCCTCAGTGCTTTGTGGCTAGGGGCAGGGAAGCACATAGCCTTCGTGCTGCCTGAGGTGTAACTTGGCCATCATGCATTTTCTATAATACTGGTGTCACACTTGAGTGGCCCTCTCTGCGACTGCTACCTCTGCACCCCCTATAGCTATGCCCCTGCTATCTGTACCTACATAATCTCTAGGAAGAGACAGGAAAGCAGTGATATCTGTATCTACATCATTTACAGGGAGGCAGTATGTATCTACACCATTTACAGGAAGAGACAGGGAGGCAGTACTATCTGTATCTACATCATTTACAGGGAGAGACAGGGAGGAAGTACTATCTGTACCCACATCATTTACAGGGAGAGACTGGGAGGCAGTACTATCTGTACCTCTTTCATTTACAGGGAGAGATTGGGAGGCAGTACTATCTGTACCTCCATCATTTACAGGGAGAGATTGGGAGGCAGTACTATCTGCACCTACATCATTTACAGGGAGAGATTGGGAGGCAGTACTGTCTGTACCTCCATCATTTACAGGGAGAGATTGGGAGGCAGTACTATCTGTACCTCCATCATTTACAGGGAGAGATTGGGAGGCAGTACTATCTGTACCTCCATCATTTACAGGGAGAGATTGGGAGGCAGTACTATCTGTACCTCCATCATTTACAGGGAGAGACTGGGAGGCAGTACTATCTGTATCTACATCATTTACAGGAAGAGATTGAGGAAGTACTATCTGTACCTACACCATTTGCAGGGAGAGACGGAGGCAGTGCTATCTGTACCTACACCATTTGCAGGGAGAGACGGAGGCAGTGCTATCTGTACCTACACCATTTGCAGGGAGAGACGGAGGCAGTGCTATCTGTACCTACATAATTTACAAAGAGAGATGGAGGGAGTACTATGAGTGGCCCTCTCTGCGACTGCTACCTCTGCACCCCCTATAGCTATGCCCCTGCTATCTGTACCTACATAATTTCTAGGAAGAGACAGGAAAGCAGTGATATCTGTATCTACATCATTTACAGGGAGAGACAGGGAGGAAGTACTATCTGTACCTACATCATTTACAGGGAGAGACTGGGAGGCAGTACTATCTGTACCTACATCATTTACAGGGAGAGACAGGGAGGCAGTACTGTCTGTACCTACATCATTTACAGGGAGAGACAGTGAGGCAGTACTATCTGTACTTACATCATTTACAGGGAGAGACTGGGAGGCAGTACTATCTGTACCTACATCATTTACAGGAAGAGATGGAGGAAGTACTATCTGTACCTACACCATTTGCAGGGAGAGACGGAGGCAGTGCTATCTGTACCTACATAATTTACAAAGAGAGATGGAGGGAGTACTATCTGTATTTACACCATTTACAGGGAGAAACAAGGAGTGTAAAGGGTGAATATTAATTACCAATATTTATGCAAATATCAATAATTAATATTCATAAATAGGAGAAGTCGTCTAGTGATGACTCCGCCTATTTATACCTTAAGTAAAGAATAATACTTTCACCTTGCCTTACGCCAATCACTAAACTAGCTGCATGCGCCTTACTGAACTAACTACAGCTAATAACCACACATTACACAGTAGGTATAATACAAGATATTTATTAATACCTACAGTACACTACGCACGCAATACACTAACAATACAGCACTAACAATACAGTACCGACTACACTACACAATCCTAAATTCCACCCACAAACTCTAAATAACAAAACACACATACACATTAACAGTCCACCCAACCTGGCTCTAAACTATCCCTACGAATGAAGGGTAAACGGTGGCACTGCAGGGGTTAATGCAGGCCACAGACACAGGGATACAGGGGTAAAAGGGGTAACACAAGAGTATGGGATGTTCCTGCAGGGTCCAGGGGTAAAGTGGGAATATGGAATCAGGATGGCTGGGGATAGGTGGGATATACATGCGCGCATGTGTTCGCATGCATATACATATATATATATGCATATATCTCAACCCTTCCTCAACAGGGAGGCAGTACTATCTGTTCCTACATCATTTAAAAGGAGAGACAGGGAGGCAGCGCGATCTGTACCTACATCATTTACACTGAGAAACAGGGAGGCAGTACTATCTGTACCTACATAATTTACAAGGAGAGACAGGGAGGCAGTACTATCTGTATCTACATAATATACAGGTAGACAGTACTATCTTTATCTACATCATTTACAGGTAGAGACAGGGAGGAGATACTATCTGTATCTACATAATTTACAGAGAGAAACATGGAGGCAGTACTATGTGCACCTACATAATTTACAGGGAGGCATTACTATCTATACCTACATCATTTACAGGGAGAGACGGAGGAGATACTATCTGTATCTACATAATTGACAGGGAGAAACAGGGAGGCAGTACTATGTGCACCTACATAATTTACAGGGAGGGAGTACTATCTGTACATACATAATTTACAGGGAGACAGTTTATCTGTACCTACATCATTTACAGGGGGAGACAGGGAGGTAGTACTATCTGTACCTACATCATTTACAGGGAGAGACAAGGAGGGAGTACTATCTGTACATAATTTACAGGGAGGCAGTGCTATCTTTTCACTTCATAATTTATGTGGAGAGACAGAGAGGCAGTACTATCTGTACCTACATAATTTATAGGAAGAGACTGGGAGGCAGTACTATATCTGTCTACATAATTTACAGGGAGAGGTAGGGAGGCAGTACTGTCTGTCCCTTCATCATTTACAGGGAGGCAGTACTACCTGTACCCACATCATTTACAGGGAGAGATAGAGAGGCAGTACTATCCTGTATCTACATCTTTTACAGGGAGATACATAGAGGCAGTACTATCTGTACCTACATTTTTTACAGGGAGAGACAGTGAGGCAGTACTATCTGTACCTTGATCATTTACAGGGAGAGACAGGGAAGCAGTACTATCTGTATCTACATAATTTACAGGGAGGCAGTACTATATCTGTCTACATCATTTACAGGGAGAGGCAGGGAGGCAGTACTGTCTGTCCCTTCATCATTTACAGGGAGGCAGTACTATCTGTACCCACATCATTTACAGGGAGAGACAGAGAGGCAGTACTGTCTGTCCCGTCATCATTTACAGGGAGAGACAGGGAGGCAGTACTATCTATACCTATATCATTTACAGGGAGGCAGTACCATCCTGTAGCTACATAATTTACATGGAGAGACATAGAGGTAGTACTATCTGTACCTACATTATTTACAGGGAGAGACAGTGAGGCAGTACTATCTGTACCTACATCATTTACAGGGAGAGACATGGAGGCAGTACTATCTGTACGTACATAATTTACAGGGAGGCAGTAATATCTGTATTGACATCATTTACAGGGAGAGACATGGAGGCAGTACTATCTGTACGTACATAATTTACAGGGAGGCAGTAATATCTGTATTGACATCATTTACAGGGAGAGACAGGGAGGCAGTACTATCTTTACCTACATCATCGCTATGTGAAAGGTATCTGTAAGTGAAAGGTATCAATACATTCAGCTAAGCTAGGACATGATTTTTGGGGAACAGTCTCTGCACATGCAGGACAAAGCCTATACTAAAGAATATGTCAGCAT
Organism: Bufo gargarizans; assembly: GCF_014858855.1. NCBI lineage: Eukaryota > Metazoa > Chordata > Amphibia > Anura > Bufonidae > Bufo > Bufo gargarizans. The sequence continues at coordinate 48,334,499 of NC_058089.1, forward strand.
ATTGCTTAAATAGCAACTCCCTAATGCAAACATGTAAACTTATGTCATTGTAGACAGACAACCTGCCAGGGGATTGATATTTTCATCAGATTCAATGCTAGGTTTTATCAGACACAGCTCTATTACAGCCTGTATACTCCAGACAGGGTATGGTCGATGCATATGATATTCCCGACAGCCCAGCTTATTACGAGAGCATACTCGACGCTCTATTTAATGGTGAATATCAAATGATGCCTCCTCTTGGAAATGGACTAAAAGCATGGCAAATCTAATTGCTGGCAGATACTAAGTACAACATTAGATACACATCAGTTGAACACGCCGATGTTGGCTGGACTGGCCAGCCATCTAATGTGCAAGGGCTTCCTGATTCTCACTTGACAGCTATGGATCGGGTTGTTGGATATCAACATGCCTGATCCTTTTGTTCTTTGGTAGATAAGCTGCTGCCAGAGGTGTTTCTTCTCATTTAGAACACATGCATGCTTGGCTTAGACAAGAGTGCATGTGAATGGGGGGGCAGAAGAGACAGGTGGTGTCCAGCCTACAGGTGGTATCTGGCGAGCATGGCCAGCCTCACTCTATGTTGGGGACTAATATAAGATTTAATCTGTAATGACATCTAGTGGTCATCACTGGTAGTGCATTTTATTTTTTTGCATGCAGAGGACTCCATGTACTTAAAGGGCTCGATCGCGCAGGGCACGGGTTCTTTTGTTTTCAATAACACACTGCCGGGCAGAAACTTCCGCCCGGCAGTGTGTTCGGTGACGTCACCGGCTCTGATGGGCGGGCTTTAGCGCTGCCCTAGCCGTTTTACTGGCTAGAGCAGCGCTAAATCCCGGCCATCAGTTCGGGGGACGTCACCGGGGTTCCTGGCAGCCCCATGGAGAGCCCGGTACGTCACCGGATCTCCCAAAGATTTATTTGCCCTTCGCGATTTAGCGCAGGGCAAAGGAGAGCATCGGAGCATGAACTGCTCCGATGCTCAAGTCAGGGGGGCTGCCGAGGGAAAATGGAGGGATGTCCGGGTTCAGCTCTGAACCTGCACAACCCCTTTAATTCTCTGCCAATAAAAATGCAAAAATATCAAATTACTGTTTTAAGCAAAGTGAAACCCCTTGGAGGTGTCCAACCAAAACTGTACTGAAAAGTGGTCTTCTAGACAGGTGGTCTTCTAAAGGAAGATGGTCAGTATGGAGGAACTGAAAAATCTGTTGCAGAAAAACTGGGCTGGTAAGGGGTTGGACTTCTGGAGAGGATTTAGGGAGATGCATCGGTAAAGGGGCTTCTGTATTCACATCTCCTCAGAGATGAAGCCTCAAAGATGGCACAGTCAGATTCATAAAAGAGGTGACGAGCGACATGTGCTGCTCTACAACGCTGCTGTAATAATGTTTATCACCAGCAAACCAATTGCAGATGCCGGGTTTGGGGTGGCCCCAACACTACTCTGGGTTCCCGGACACAGTTGAGGTGTCACCACGTGTTGCTGCTCTCCAGAAGGGATGGTGAAGCGTGGTGCACCCAAATGGTAAATAAGTCCATAGAGTCAGGGTCTGCAGTAAACCAGTGTGCTTCTTTACTGGATTGAGGTGCAAAACACAAGAGGCAAGGCATAGGGCCGGCTTCTCCAGTCTCCATTCTGGCAGAAGAAGGGTTTGATGCTAAGGAAAGGCCTGAGCTAGCTGTCCGTCTCTCTCTCAGAAGGCCCTGGTCAAAGACTGGAGGCCTACGGTCTGTCGCTCAGTAGTCCGGGTGGCTCCTTGGCCACAGGCCCAAGGTATGTGGCTCAGCATCCCTATCTCAACGTCTTCTTCTGGTCACACATACAGACTGGCATGCGTCTCCCCCTCCAAGCACTGGTCCCTAAGTGCAGAAAACTAGGGGCTCTGATTGCTGGTGGAGTGGAGAAACTCAGCACAAACAGTTACTGTGTTTCACCTCCCGTCTGTCATAGACTTACATTAGAGCTTCAATGATACTCAATGGCAGTGACACAGCAGTTTTTCCAGACAAAAACAAGTTTCCAGATATAACAACATAGCTAAAGCAGGCATTCAAAAGGTCAGTCTGTCTGGCTTTGGTTGTAAACAAGTCTGGCTTTTTCCCTTCCAAAACATGCTCTTCATTAAACCCTATGGCAGCTGTGGAAAATTCTTCTCATTCAAAGTCCCAAAAGTCTCTCAATATTCAATAACCTTTCCATAGAGCCTCGCAAATATGGTGCAAATGAACGGGATATATATCACAACATACATATAAAATGTAGTAACACAGTACTAAACAGTACAAGTCAATACAGGTTAACCCTTTAAAGTTAAATGAAGTAAGAAGTTCCTGTCTTTGCAAAGGGGAAACAGTGGCAAATGTCCAGACTTCAAAGTACCCCTGCTCCAGGGCTCTACACAATATCTTAGTTACTGCATTTTTTGCCCTTTTTTTTGCCTTAAAGAAATCTGTAAGGACCTGGAATCTGTCAGCAAGCTGTTGTTGACAAGCTTGTATTATGAGTTTCTGTTCAGCACTTTAAGTCGGGTTTACAGATGGTGCCTGCGTCGCCGCTGTAGTGGAATTTTTGCCAACACAAGCGTGGTGGGTGCGAATGTGTAAACTGAGCCTAAGGCCTCATGAACAGGACAGTATTTAGGGTCCGCGTTTGACCTGCATCTTTTGCAGATCACACGCGGACCCATTTATTTCTATGGGGCCACAAAAAATGCAGACAGCACACGGATATAATCCGTTTGCTGCCCACTCCGTGCGGCCGTTCCGCAAATTATAGAACATGTCGGACAAGTATAGGCATTTCTATAAAAGGGACCGAAGAGAGTGCGGGGTGCACTTGGCCGGTATACGTATTTTGTGGATCCGCGATTTGTGGACTGCAAAATGGTAACGGCCGTGTGCATGGGTCCTCAGATGTTAGTGAATCATGGATGTGACTGTCTGTGATCTCCACGGACAGGACATATACCCACTGGGGCACATTTACTAAGACCGGCATTTTACGCCTTAGTTTCCCCCTTGCCGTTAGATTTGTCTAATGACGAGGGTGCATTTCTTCATAAATCTGGCGCATCTGTGGCAGTCCTTGTGCCTGTTGCCAGGGGCTGGAGTAGTTTTTTGCTTACATTTACGCCTGTTTCCAGGCGTGAATGTTAGTAAATTTGCCGGGACCAGAGTCCCAGCCCCAGACACAGTCCCTGTCCCCGTCATGCCCAACTGGTGAACACGGCATAAAACCAGCCGTGCGACTAAATATTGTCGCACGGACGATTAAAAAAGGGGACATGGGACTATTTTACGCCTAAAATAGTCGCAGGTCACACATCAGTAGTTTTCCATGGACTGTGGGTTGGCGGCGACAGTCCCCAAGCACGCCCTAGTTTGTCTGTGATTACGGATCCCTCATGCGTATTATAGTCTGTGGGTCCATGAAAATCACAGACACAACACTAATGCCATCCGTGTTTGGACCGATTTTTTTTCATGGATCATTGCAAGGACGCGGCCTGGAAATTCATTTTCAGCCTAGTGGTGTCCGTGGAATACAGATTGTCATGGATGTCTTCACAGACACAGACGTGTGAATAGGGCCTTAGGGCTCATGTACACGACCATTGTTGGGCAGTGCCCATATTGCGGCCCGCAAACGGCGTGTCCGCAGTATACGGGCACTGGCCGTTTGTGCACCGCATCGGTCCGCAATCTGGAAGGTGCGGTGCGGAGGCATGGAACCCCATGGAAGCACTACGTGGATTTTCAGTCCATGCCTCCGCACCGCAAAGAACTCAAATACTGGACCAGGTCCATCACTGGATGTAAAAGGAACCATAAGTTTGATAAGGAAGCAGAACGTTTCATAAAAAAAGTCTTTGAAACTACAGTAGTCACACGTGTGTTGTGTCAAGATCCATCAACAGCAGTTTGTTGGTGTTTTCCCTGTATTAAATCTAAATGAAGTGGCTTCACTTTACTTGTGAAAATGTATCTACAATCAGAGTCGTTTCTGCTCTCTTATATTATAGCACTAATAACATATAAAGCAAAGTGAGCATAGCTGTCAATTTTTCAGAAAAAGATATTCCCGAATTGGCACTGCCCTCACACAACATGGCGGCAACCTACTTCCGGTCACACTCGCCGTTAGGCAAGTTAGGAGTTGAGGCGGTGTAGCGTTATACTACCCTACCTCGTGAGATTTCCCTACCTCCTGACTTCCTGTCACACTGCTAATGACGTAAAGGAGGCGTTCCTGAGTTTTGACGATCTGCGCATGCGCAAACCGGCAGTTTATGGAAAATGTCAGCGGAGTTCAGCTTTACACCGGGACACTGCGCATGCGCAGGAGAGCCTCAGTAGGGATGCCAGTGACAAAGGTGGTGGTTGCAGTTTTCACGGATAGTGGTTAATATGCTCTGTCAGAATTATGTCTTTACAGTCAGCGGCAACGCGCGTTTTATTTTATCCGACCCTGCTGTATAACGTTATCATGGAGAAAATATCCAGCCGGAAGTGGTATGACAGGATCGACGAGACGGTTATCCTTGGAGCGTTGCCCTTCCGTGGAATGACTGACACGGTAAATGCGCATGCGCACCGGCTTACTTCCTTTGCTCAAAGTATTAGTTGTAGTGCAGAAGTGTCACAGCCGCCGGTGTATGAGATGTGCACCTCTAACTAGCCGCAGGGGGCGCTGCACAGCATAGCTGCAATATTATATATAGTCCCTGAAAATAATTGAGAACAGAGTTCTGGGCGTCCTCCCCCCATAAGTGCCTCAGTCACTGGCGTTCTCCCCCCCCATGAGTGCCTCAGTCGCGGGCGTTCTCCCCCCCCCATGAGTGCCTCAGTCGCGGGCGTCCCCCGTCCCCCCCCCCCCCCATAAGTGCCTCAGTCACTGGCGTCCTCCCCCCATAAGTTCCTCAGTCACGGGCTTCCTTCCCCCATAAATGCCTCAGTCGCGGGCGTCCTCCCCCCCATAAGTGCCTAAGTCGCGGGCGTCCTCCCCCCCCATAAGTGCCTAAGTCGCGGGCGTCCTCCCCCCCCATAAGTGCCTAAGTCGCGGGCGTCCTCCCCCCCCCATAAGTGCCTAAGTCGCGGGCGTCCTCCCCCCCCCCATAAGTGCCTAAGTCGCGGGCGTCCTCCCCCCCATAAGTGCCTAAGTCGCGGGCGTCCCCCCCCCCCCATAAGTGCCTCAGTCGCGGGCGTCCCCCCCATAAGTGCCTAAGTCGCGGGCGTCCTCCCCCCCCCCATAAGTGCCTAAGTCGCGGGCGTCCTCCCCCCCATAAGTGCCTAAGTCGCGGGCGTCCCCCCCCCCCCCATAAGTGCCTCAGTCGCGGGCGTCCCCCCCATAAGTGCCTCAGTCGCGGGCGTCCTCCCCCCCATAAGTGTCTCAGTCGCGGGCGTCCTCCCCCCATAAGTGCCTCAGTCACTGGCGTCCTCCCTCCACAAGTGCCTCAGTCACTGGCGTCCTCCCCCCACAAGTGCCTCAGTCACTGGCGTCCTCCCCCCACAAGTGCCTCAGTCGCGGGCGTCCTCCCCCCACAAGTGCCTCAGTCGCGGGCGTCCTCCCCCCACAAGTGCCTCAGTCGCGGGCGTCCTCCCCCCACAAGTGCCTCAGTCGCGGGCGTCCTCCCCCCACAAGTGCCTCAGTCGCGGGCGTCCTCCCCCCACAAGTGCCTCAGTCGCGGGCGTCCTCCCCCCACAAGTGCCTCAGTCGCGGGCGTCCTCCCCCCACAAGTGCCTCAGTCGCGGGCGTCCTCCCCCCACAAGTGCCTCAGTCGCGGGCGTCCTCCCCCCACAAGTGCCTCAGTCGCGGGCGTCCTCCCCCCACAAGTGCCTCAGTCGCGGGCGTCCTCCCCCCACAAGTGCCTCAGTCGCGGGCGTCCTCCCCCCACAAGTGCCTCAGTCGCGGGCGTCCTCCCCCCACAAGTGCCTCAGTCGCGGGCGTCCTCCCCCCACAAGTGCCTCAGTCGCGGGCGTCCTCCCCCCACAAGTGCCTCAGTCGCGGGCGTCCTCCCCCCACAAGTGCCTCAGTCGCGGGCGTCCTCCCCCCACAAGTGCCTCAGTCGCGGGCGTCCTCCCCCCACAAGTGCCTCAGTCGCGGGCGTCCTCCCCCCACAAGTGCCTCAGTCGCGGGCGTCCTCCCCCCACAAGTGCCTCAGTCGCGGGCGTCCTCCCCCCACAAGTGCCTCAGTCGCGGGCGTCCTCCCCCCACAAGTGCCTCAGTCGCGGGCGTCCTCCCCCCACAAGTGCCTCAGTCGCGGGCGTCCTCCCCCCACAAGTGCCTCAGTCGCTGGCGTCCTCCCCCCACAAGTGCCTCAGTCGCTGGCGTCCTCCCCCCACAAGTGCCTCAGTCGCTGGCGTCCTCCCCCCACAAGTGCCTCAGTCGCTGGCGTCCTCCCCCCACAAGTGCCTCAGTCGCTGGCGTCCTCCCCCCACAAGTGCCTCAGTCGCTGGCGTCCTCCCCCCACAAGTGCCTCAGTCGCTGGCGTCCTCCCCCCACAAGTGCCTCAGTCGCTGGCGTCCTCCCCCCACAAGTGCCTCAGTCGCTGGCGTCCTCCCCCCACAAGTGCCTCAGTCGCGGGCGTCCTCCCCCCACAAGTGCCTCAGTCGCGGGCGTCCTCCCCCCACAAGTGCCTCAGTCGCGGGCGTCCTCCCCCCACAAGTGCCTCAGTCGCGGGCGTCCTCCCCCCACAAGTGCCTCAGTCGCGGGCGTCCTCCCCCCACAAGTGCCTCAGTCGCGGGCGTCCTCCCCCCACAAGTGCCTCAGTCGCGGGCGTCCTCCCCCCACAAGTGCCTCAGTCGCGGGCGTCCTCCCCCCACAAGTGCCTCAGTCGCGGGCGTCCTCCCCCCACAAGTGCCTCAGTCGCGGGCGTCCTCCCCCCACAAGTGCCTCAGTCGCGGGCGTCCTCCCCCCACAAGTGCCTCAGTCGCGGGCGTCCTCCCCCCACAAGTGCCTCAGTCGCGGGCGTCCTCCCCCCACAAGTGCCTCAGTCGCGGGCGTCCTCCCCCCACAAGTGCCTCAGTCGCGGGCGTCCTCCCCCCATAAGTGCCTCAGTCGCGGGCGTCCTCCCCCCATAAGTGCCTCAGTCACGGGCGTCCTCCCCCCATAAGTGCCTTAGTCACGGGCGTCCTCCCCCCATAAGTGCCTCAGTCACTGCCGTCCTCCCTCCATTAATGCCTCAGTTGCACCCCCTATGCTGCAGACAATGCTTACCTCAAGTGCTTGTAGTTTTCACCTCATACACTGCTATGGGGCCCAGGGGGAGGGAGGGAACTTGTTCTTCTCTTCCTCGCTTGAAAACACTGCATTTTCACGCAGCCGCCACTAGGGGGCGCTCAGTGCAAAGAGATTATTACAGCTTCCATTGTAGTTTATATTAATTTCTATTCACTGAGCTCCCCCTAGTGGTGGCTGCAGGCAGCCATGTTTGTAATAGAAGAGAAACAGGAGATTTATCAATGTATTTTTCTGGTTTCACATACATTGAGAAATACGATATTCAAAATGAGCGCCAAATATTGGAAGCACCTGTTCCACTTTTTGTGACATAAAAGTCGGATAAAGTGGTTGAGGCCAAAGGCAACTTAAAAAAAAAAAAAAAAAATACAATTTCTATCTAATTCAATTTTTTTTACCACTTGATTAAGTGGCAGGGGGCCCATATAAGTTTAGCTTTGGGGCCCCATGAGATCTGTGTACTCCTTTGCGTCAAGCGGTTTCTCTGCAAATTGCCAGATGCTTGCGCTTTTGCAGGTAAAACATGTCAAGTATATGTGTCTCACGTGTAAAAAAAAAAAACGCAATGCAAAACTACAGCAATTAGCAGGAAAAGGCGCATTCGGCCAAAAACGAATGATGTAAATCCACCCTTTATATTCTGTGAATGTGACGTAAATCTGCAAATGTCTCCCGCAGTTAATTAAAGAAGAGAACGTAAGCGGAGTGATCACCATGAATGAAGAGTATGAGACAAGGCTGCTGTGTCACTCTTCTCAGGTGGGACCTCGTTCTTCAGTTCCTGTGAATGTCACTGTAGAAAAGGTCCTCTACTGGGCGGCATGGAGGACTTCCTGCAGTATCAGATGCCGGAGTAAAGGAATTTCATTGTACACAGATTTGTGTGGGCTGGGCATATTGATGCGAACCCCTGCTTTTATTGCCCAATATATCCCCTTAAGGCCTCATGCACACGACCGTATGCCCTCCGAGACATACAGTCCGTGAGCGGGCCATATGTCCCGGAGCGGCATACATTGTGCGCACAGAAGCGCACAGCATCATAGGTTACTAGGAAGCTGTGCGCATCGGGCCGCCAGCGGGGCTATTATCATATGAGTGCGGGAAATAGTCCAGCGGGCGGCCCGATGCGCACAGCATTATAGTAACCTATGATGCTGTGCGCACGATGTATGCCGCTCCGGGACATGTGGCCCACTCACGGACCGTATGTCTCGGAGGGCATACGGACGTGTGCATGAGGCCTTAAGGAATGGCATATTACTACACAAGATATGCAATCACTTTGTGATCTTTGGAGGTCTGACCTCTTGGCCTCCCACTGATTTTGGGATAAAGGAATGAAAGCTGCACCAACCCCCACCCATTCTGGGAATGTAGCAGTGCTCGCCTTGTTTTTCCCTGCACAGTGGTGCCCCAGTTGCATGCAGCAATGCCCTGGCACAAAAAAAAAAAAGTGGTCCAATGTTGTAGGCAGGGGCAAGACAAATAGGCGGGTGAGCAGTGCCATAATATAGCATAAAAAAACATCCTAGCAGAACCAAATACCATAGCGTAGCACTATACACTCACCTAAAGAATTCTTAGGAACACCTGTTCTATTTCTCATTAATGCGATTATCTAGTCAACCAATCACATGGCAGTTGCTTCGATGCATGTAGGGTTGTGGTCCTGGTCAAGACAATCTCCTGAACTCCAAACTGAATGTCAGAATGGGAAAGAAAGGCGATTTAAGTAAGTTTGAGCGTGGCATGGTTGTTGGTGCCAGACGGGCCGGTCTGAGTATTTCACAATCTGCTCAGTTACTGGGATTTTCCCGCACAACCATTTCTAGGGTTTACAAAGAATGGTGTGAAAAGGGAAACACATCCAGTATGCGGCAGTCCTGTGGGCGAAAATGCCTTGTTGATGCTAGAGGTCAGAGGAGAATGGGCCGACTGATTCAAGCTGATAGAAGAGCAACGTTGACTGAAATAACCACTCGTTACACCCGAGGTCTGCAGCAAAGCATTTGTGAAGCCACAACCTTGAGGCGGATGGGCAACAACAGCAGAAGACCCCACCGGGTACCACTCATCTCCACTACAAATAGGAAAAGGAGGCTACAATTTGCACAAGCTCACCAAAATTGGACGGTTGAAGACTGGAAAAATGGTTTCTTGAACATGACAATGAGTTCATTGTACTAAAATGGCCCCACAGTCACCAGATCTCAACCCAATAGAGCATCTTTGGGATGTGGTGGAACGGGGGCTTCGTGCCCTGGATGTGCATCCCTCAAATCTCCATCAACTGCAAGATGCTATCCTATCAATATGGGCCAACATTTCTAAAGAGAAAAGCTCGCCCACTTGGGAACAATAGGTTAAGCCACTGCAAAGAATGGCTCCCACTCTGGGAGACTTTATATTACACAGTTGCCCTCTCATTTGTACTGCACGTATTACACATTCACCCTTTTATTTGCACCCCATATATTCGTCTCCCACTCATTTCTATTCCTTGTATTACACAGTCACCCATCATTTTCTCTCCACACATTAGTCACCTGTTCATTTTTTACCCCATGTACAGGTGAAACTCGAAAAATTTGAATATCGTGCAATAGTCGATTTATTTCAGTAATGCAAATTAAAAGGAATTGCATTAATGCAGCTTAAAATTTAAATTTTGTGAAAAGGTTCAATATTCTAGGCTCAAAGTGTCGCACTCTAGTCAGCTAATTAATCCATACCCCCTGAGCAAAGGGGGCCTGAGATTGTGACTTTGGGGTTTCATAAACTGTAAGCCATAATCATCCAAATTATAACAAATAAAGGCCTGAAATCTCTCGCTTTGCCTGTAATGAGTCTCATATGTTAGTTTCACCTTTTAAGTTGCATTACTGAATTACATGAACTTTGCACAATATTCTAATTTTTCAAGTTTCACCTGTATTAGTCATCCAATCATTTCTATCCCTTGTATTACAGTCATCCAATCATTTCTATCCCTTGTATTACAGTGGCCCACTCATTTCTATCCCTTGTATTACAGTGGCCCACTCATTTCTATCCCATGTATTACAGTGGCCCACTCATTTCTATCCCTTGTATTACAGTGGCCCACTCATTTCTATCCCATGTATTACAGTCATCCAATCATTTCTATCCCATGTATTACAGTGGCCCACTCATTTTTATCCCTTGTATTACAGTGGCCCACTCATTTCTATCCCTTGTATTACAGTCATCCAATCATTTCTATCCCATGTATTACAGTGGCCCACTCATTTCTATCCCTTGTATTACAGTGGCCCACTCATTTCTATCCCTTGTATTACAGTGGCCCACTCATTTCTATCCCTTGTATTACAGTGGCCCACTCATTTCTATCCCATGTATTACAGTCGTCCACTCATTTCTATCCCTTGTATTACAGTCGCCCACTCATTTCTATCCCATGTATTACAGTGGCCCACTCATTTCTATCCCATGTATTACAGTCGTCCACTCATTTCTATCCCTTGTATTACAGTGGCCCACTCATTTCTATCCCTTGTATTACAGTGGCCCACTCATTTCTATCCCTTGTATTACAGTGGCCCACTCATTTCTATCCCTTGTATTACAGTGGCCCAATCATTTCTATCCCATGTATTACAGTGGCCCACTCATTTCTATCCCTTGTATTACAGTGGCCCACTCATTTCTATCCCTTGTATTACAGTGGCCCACTCATTTCTATCCCTTGAATTACAGTGGCCCACTCATTTCTATCCCTTGTATTACAGTGGCCCACTCATTTCTATCCCTTGTATTACAGTGGCCCACTCATTTCTATCCCTTGTATTACAGTGGCCCACTCATTTCTATCCCATGTATTACAGTCGCCCACTCATTTCTATCCCTTGTATTACAGTGTCCCACTCATTTCTATCCCTTGTATTACAGTGGCCCACTCATTTCTATCCCATGTATTACAGTGGCCCACTCATTTCTATCCCATGTATTACAGTCGTCCACTCATTTCTATCCCTTGTATTACAGTGGCCCACTCATTTCTATCCCTTGTATTACAGTGGCCCACTCATTTCTATCCCTTGAATTACAGTGGCCCACTCATTTCTATCCCTTGTATTACAGTGGCCCACTCATTTCTATCCCTTGTATTACATTGGCCCACTCATTTCTATCCCATGTATTACAGTGGTCCACTCATTTCTATCCCATGTATTACATTCGTCCACTCATTTTTATCCCATGTATTACAGTGGTCCACTCATTTCTATCCCATGTATTACAGTGGCCCACTCATTTCTATCCCTTGTATTACAGTCGTCCACTTATTTCTATCCCATGTATTACAGTCGTCCACCTATTTCTATCCCCTGTATTACAGTGGCCCACTCATTTCTATCCCATGTATTACATTCGTCCACTCATTTCTATCCCATGTATTACATTCGTCCACTTATTTCTATCCCCTGTATTACATTCGTCCACTCATTTCTATCCCATGTATTACATTCGTCCACTCATTTCTATCCAATGTATTACATTCGTCCACTCATTTCTATCCCTTGTATTACAGTGGCCCACTCATTTCTATCCCTTGTATTACATTGGCCCACTCATTTCTATCCCATGTATTACAGTGGCCCACTCATTTCTATCCCATGTATTACATTCGTCCACTCATTTCTATCCCATGTATTACAGTCGTCCACTTATTTCTATCCCCTGTATTACATTCGTCCACTCATTTCTATCCCATGTATTACATTCGTCCACTCATTTCTATCCAATGTATTACATTCGTCCACTCATTTCTATCCCATGTATTACAGTCGTCCACTTATTTCTATCCCATGTATTACATTCGTCCACTTATTTCTATCCCATGTATTACATTCGTCCACTCATTTCTATCCCATGTATTACAGTCGTCCACTTATTTCTATCCCATGTATTACATTCGTCCACTCATTTCTATCCCATGTATTACAGTGGCCCACTCATTTCTATCCCATGTATTACAGTGGCCCACTCATTTCTATCCCATGTATTACAGTGGCCCACTCATTTCTATCCCATGTATTACAGTGGCCCACTCATTTCTATCCCTTGTATTACAGTGGCCCACTCATTTCTATCCCTTGTATTACAGTGGCCCACTCATTTCTATCCCTTGTATTACAGTGGCCCACTCATTTCTATCCCTTGTATTACAGTGGCCCACTCATTTCTAACCCCTGTATTACAGTGGCCCACTCATTTCTATCCCTTGTATTACATTCGTCCACTCATTTCTATCCCTTGTATTACAGTCGTCCACTTATTTCTATCCCCTGTATTAGTCTCCGGCTCATTTATCTCTTTTATTACACAATCTCCCACGCATTTCTACCCCACGTATTACACAGTTGCCCGTTCATTTGCTCTCCATGTATCAGACAGTCACCCTTTCTTTTCTCTCTACAGGAGTGGACTGCGTTGGGCGTGGAGCAGCTGAGACTTGGCACTGTTGACTTCACTGGGGTGCCAACCCTTGAGCACTTACAAAAAGGCATTGAGTTTGTTCACAAGCATAGGACAATGGGCAACAGTGTTTACATCCACTGTAAGGCTGGTCGCTCCCGGAGTGCCACAATGGTAGCTGCCTACTTAATAGAGGTAAGATCTAACAGGAACCACTACATTCCTGATCAAACCCATTAGGGCCCCCATACTGACCTGCATTACAGTTGCTGTCCATATGAACACTGATGGTGCAGTAAATATACTAAATTCTCATTTACACGGTGACTTTGGCTGTAACAAACTGCGTACGGCCATAGCTTGCAGAATACAAGTAATTGCAACTAGTGTAAGGGAATGGGGTATCATTGCGATCTGCAAGTTGCCTTGAGCACAACAGGACAGTTGCAAGAAATCTGACCCTGCTGAGTTCCTTGAAACTGTTGTGGCAACTTGCGGGTTGCAACGCGTCCCCATTCACTTGCATTCATATATGCGTATTTGATCCACGCTACTTACGATACTGCCCACAAAGGATAAGACTGGATCTGAAGGGGTAGAAAAATGTTCAGATGTGACTGGAGTTACCCTTTGATTCTACAGATTCCTAAAGCTGCCATATATGCCTCAACCAGCCTCATAGTTTAGGACAGTGTACCTCATCTCCAGTCCTCAGGGCCCACCTGCCGGTCATGTTTTCAGGATTTCCTTAGGTGATATAATAATAGTCAATGAATCAGGGCTTACCACAGGCGTTCATTCTGTGGGATATTCTCAAATCATGACCGGTAGGTGGGCCCTGAGGACTGGAGTTGAGAAATACTGGCTTAAAAGATTACGGCTACTTTCACACTCACGTTTTGCCCGGATCCGTCATGGATCTGCAAAAACTGATCCATTACAATAATACAACCGCATGCATCCGTCATGAATGGATCCGTTTGTATTATCTGTAACATAGCCAAGACGGATCCGTCATGAACTTCATTGAAAGTCAATGGGAGACGGATCCGTTTTCTATTGTGCCAGAGAAAACGGATCCGTCCTGGCACACAATGTAAGTCAATGGGGACGGATCCGTTTTCTCTGGCACAATAGAAAACGGATCCGTTTCCCATTGACTTTCGTTTGGCTAAGTTTCATCAAGCGGACAGCAAAACGCTGCAGGGTTTTGGTGTCCGCTTCCAGAGCGGAATGGAGACTGAACGGAGGCAAACTGATGCATTCTGAGCAGATCCTTTTCCATTCAGAATGCGTTAGGGCAAAACTTTTGGGCCGCTTGTGAGACCCCTAGACGGATCTCACAAACGGAAAGCCAAAACGCTATTGTGAAAGTAGCCTACTCCAGTTCATTCAAAAGAAAAAAACAACACATGGGCTTAGAACAATGTGCTGTGGCCATACTGGGCATTAGACAGATGCCTGGATGAACATCGTAGAATACCCCGTATATTGTTTCTCAATGAAACGCTTAAAGGGGGTTGTCACACTTCAGCAAGTGGCATTTATCATGTAGAGAAAGTTAATACAAGGCACTAACTAATGTATTGTGATTCTCCATATTGCTTCCTTTGCTGGCTGGATTCATTTTTCCATCACATTATACACTTTGCATTTCCATAGTTACAACCACCCTGCTATCCATAAGTGGTGGTCGTGCTTGCACACTATAGGAAAAACCGCAGACCTCTCTGGTGGCCGGAACCATGGGAGTGCACATAGGCTAGTGTGTTTTCCTATAGTGTGCAAGCACGACCACCGCTTCTGGATTGCAGGTGGTCGTAGTGATACAAACGAGCAGTGTATAATGTGATGGAAAAATTAAGCCAGCAAAGGAAGCAATATGGTTAATAACAATACATTAGTAAGTGCCTTTTATTAACTTTCTCTACATTATAAGCCACTTGCTGAAGTCCGAGAACACATTTAATGGCCTTATATATCTAGGAATAAATCACATTAGCTTTCTTTATCTGCAGCAACTTGGCATCGAGTACTACAGTTTACTGTACTTTCTTTAAACTTTTGATATGTAATAGGCAGACTCCCACCTGTTCCTAGAACAAGGGGAGAGAAGGGCCTGCTTACGGCAGGACACAAAGTGAGACAGACTTAATAGAAAGTGTATGGGCCCTTCTCGTGCAGCGAGGAGAGAGCACGATTCTCTCCTTTCATTCTAGAGATCGGTGGGGGTCTGCGATCAGACCCCCACCAATCTAAACTTTTGATATGTCCCTATAACATAGCAAAGGTTTAATGAAAGTACAATGCCACTTTCAATGTGAGTCTGGGGCCAGTTCAGGAGCTGAGCCAGCAGGCGACTGCTATGCTCTACAGAAGACACCCGCAGGCAGCGTACGTGTCTCCGATCATGGACATTTAACCTCTTAGATGCCGTGGATCAGGGAGCAATATTTGTGTGGAATATTAAATGGTGCCACAAGAAAGAACCACTTGTCTTACAAAACACATGCTCTTATACGGCTATGTGAAAGGAAAAATAAAAAAGGTATGGATTTCAGAAGGCAGGAAATAAATAAAAATAGCCTCTGGGGTAATAATTACATCTAAATTGTATCTGACAGTTCTGACTACAAGTATCATGCTATAGCGGGATTACATTTTAAAAATGGGAAAAAGACAAAATCCTAAATACGGTTTTTGTTCTTCTTGCAGAGACATAAGTGGGACCCTGACGCTGCCAAGGCTTTCATAGCAGAAATCCGTCCACATATCCTGATCCACAGTAAACAGCACCGAATGCTGGAGGATTTATATCGCTTAGTGACTAGCAGTTCCATGAATGGAGGGTGATATAAAGTGGAATTCGATAGGTCTGGTTCCTCTCGCACCTTCAAGGCTAAATGGCTCAGTCCTCAGGATGTTCTGCTGCTGTTTTATCTCCACCTCCTTGATGAACGTCCCGTGTGTTCAGCCCGGTGTGCCGTCTTCTCTCAATTTGAGGCTCTTTTCTAAATAAAACTGAATCTGGGTCCATGCATCTTTTTTTTTTTTCTATTACTAATAGATATATACAGTAGCATCATTCATATTTATCTATATATTCGTAGCTGCCGTGCTTTTCACTTCTTTATATCAGCAGACCAGGGGTCGTCTCACTTCAGCAAATGTCAATTTTCATGTGAAGAAAGTAAATACAAGGCACTTACTAATGTATTGTGATTGTCCATATTGCTTCCTTTGCTGGCTTGATTCATTTTTTCCATCACATAATACACGGCTCGTAACCAGGGGTTACGACCACCCCTGCAGCACAGAAACTATGTGAGCTCCCACAGTCCCAGCCACCAGAGAGGCCAGCGCTTTTTCCTGTAGTGTGCAAGCACGACCACCGCTGCTGGATTGCCAGGTGGTCGTAACCCCTGGGAACGAGCAGTGTATAATGTGATGGAAAAGAGAATGAAGCCAGCAAAGGAGGCAATATGGACAATCACAATACATTATATGGCAGCACACTGTTACACATGCAAACAATAGAACTAGGGATTATTTTGGATTACAGTGGTACTATACATGAAAAACGGAAGCTCTTTGCGCACATTTTTGATCAAACATGAGTCGGTGAGTTGTATACTCTTGCTTAGACGCCCTGGGCAGATGGACGGGGAGTGCTTAATCTAAAAATGGCAGCTACCCTCCAAACACCCTGCAAGAAAATTTAGACTAGCACATCCATAAAGCTAACATACAAACAGCAAACAATATATGGCCGCACTCTGTTATACATGCAGTGTGCTGCCATATTTTGTTTGTATGCCCAGGAGAGGCAGTTCTGTTCTGCAATTGTGCAGAATGGGTGCGGACCCATTCATTCTCTATGGGGACAGAATGGATGCAGAGAGCACACTATGTGCTCTCCGCATCCACATTTCTTGAGCGCGCCACAGATCTTCCGGTCCGCGGCTCCGTAAAAAAATAGAACATGTCCTATTCTTGTCCACAATTGCAGACAAGAATAGGCATTTCTATGGGGGTGCCGGCCGGGTGTATTGCGGATCTGCACTACAGGCGTGTGAATGGACCCTTAGTGTTAGGCTGGTTTCAACGAGAGTGGGTGTCACGCTCCGGACTAGCAGAGCAGCTCCTGTCCTGACCTCCCAGCACTGCCGGGGTCGCATAGCATTATATTGATTTATGATGCTATGTAACCCTTAGGCCCCTTTCACACGGGCGAGTTTTCCGCACGGGTGCAATGCGTGAGTTGAACGCATTGCACCCGCACTGAATCCTGACCCATTCATTTCTATGGGGCTGTTCACATGAGCGGTGATTTTCACGCATCACTTGTGCATTGCGTGAAAATTGCAGCATGCTCTATTTTGTGCGTTTTTCACGCAATGCAGGCCCCATAGAAGTGGGGCCTGCATTGCGTGATGGGGCCTGTGGTGACGTCACTCTGGTCATCATATGGTCCATCACATGATCTTTTACTATGGTGATGGATCATGTGATGACCGGAGTGACGTCACCACAGGTCCTTTTCCTGTACACAGCACAGAAGAGAAGCCGGGCTGCGCGAGCAAGTGGATTAAGGCGAGTTCAATTATTATTATTTTTAACCCCTTCAGTGCTATTGTACTATGCATTCAGAATGCTATTATTTTCCCTTATAACATACAGTCATGTGAAAAAATTAGGACACCCTTTGAAAGCATGTGGTTTTTTGTAACATTTTTAATAAAAGGTTATTTCATCTCCGTTTCAACAATACAGAGAGATTAAAGTAATCCAACTAAACAAAGAAAACTGAAGAAAAGTCTTTTCAAGATCTTCTGTAAATGTCATTCTACAAAAATGCCTATTCTAACTGAGGAAAAAGATAGGACACCCTCACATGTATTCCCTCTTAAATTGGCTCAGATCTCACACAGGTATATCACACCAGGTGCACATAATTAGTAGATCGTTACTCTGCATGTTGAATGAGGCTTGCCCTATTTAAACCTCAGACATTTAGTTTGGTGTGCTCCTGACTGTTGAAGTGAGAGTGAGCACCATGGTGAGAGCAAAAGAGCTGTCAGAGGACTTCAGAAAAAAGATTGTAGCAGCCTATGAGTCTGGGAAGGGATTTAAAAAGATCTCAAAAGATTTTGAAATCAGCCATTCCACTGTCTGGAAGATAGTCTACAAGTGGAGGGCTTTCAAAACAACTGCCAACATGCCCAGGACTGGTCGCCCCAGCAAGTTCACCCCAAGAGCAGACCGCAAGATGCTAAAAGAGGTCTCCAAAAACCCTAAAGTGTCATCTCGAGAACTACAGCAGGCTCTGGCTACTGTTGATGTAGAAGTACATGCCTCTACAATCAGAAAGAGACTGTACAAGTTTAACTTGCATGGGAGGTGTGCAAGGAGGAAACCTTTGCTTTCCAAGAGAAACATCGAGGCCAGACTGACATTTGCCTGAGATAAAGTTGACAAAGACCAGGACTTCTGGAATAATGTTCTTTGGACAGATGAGTCCAAAATTGAATTATTTGGACACAACAGCAGAGGACATGTTTGGCGTAAAGCAAACACAGCATTCCAAGAAAAGAACCTCATACCAACTGTGAAGCATGGAGGTGGAAGTGTCATGGTTTGGGGCTGCTTTGCTGCAGCAGGACCTGGTCAGCTCACCATCATAGAATCCACGATGAATTCTACTGTGTATCAGAAGGTGCTTGAAGAACATGTGAGACCATCAGTTAGAAAATTAAAGCTGAAGCGGAACTGGACCATGCAACATGACAATGACCCAAAACATACTAGTAAATCAACCAAAGATTGGCTGAAAAAGAAGAAATGGAGAGTCCTGGAATGGCCAAGTCAAAGTCCAGATTTGAATCCCATTGAGATGCTGTGGGGTGACTTGAAAAGGGCTGGACGTGCAAGAAACCCCTCAAACATCTCACAGCTGAAAAAGTTCTGCATTGAGGAGTGGGGTAAAATTTCCTCAGACCGATGTCGAAGACTGGTAGATGGCTACAAGAACCGTCTCACTGCAGTTATTTCAGCCAAAGGAGGTAACACTCGCTATTAGGGGCAAGGGTGTCCTATCTTTTTCCTCAGTTAGAATAGGCATTTTTGTAGAATGACATTTACAGAAGATCTTGAAAAGACTTTTCTTCAGTTTTCTTTGTTTAGTCGGATTACTTTAATCTCTCTGTATTGTTGAAACGGAGATGAAATAACCTTTTATTAAAAATGTTACAAAAAACCACATGCTTTCAAAGGGTGTCCTAATTTTTTCACATGACTGTAATTATAATCTACAGAACCAAACATGCCAATTTTTCTCACGCGCGTGCAAAACGCATTACAATGTTTTGCACTCGCGCGGAAAAATCGTGCATGTTCCCGCACCTTTTCCCGCAACGCCCGTGTGAAAGAGGCCTTAGAGGTCTGGAATGTATTGGACAACACTGACAGCATTATGAATGTGACGTCACTGGCCTAGCGAAAGCTGCAAGAGGGCCACGACGCTCACAGGACTACTGTGGCCTTCTCAAACAGCTGATTGGCAGGGCAGACCCCCATCGATCAGATACTGATAACCTATCCAGAGGATAGATCAACAGTACAGTCGGAAAACCCCTTAATTTATTTTTTGTTTATACAGTTATTCCCATCCCAACCATTCCTGGCTCTGATTGGAATACCCGTCCCGGTTCCAGAAACAGAGAAGGAAGGCTGTGTTATGGCTGCTATCGGAATACCCCTTTAACTAATGCGTATTAACTACGGTAAATTCAGGCTGGTGTTAAAATACCGTAATTTTCCTCAGTTGTTTTGTGCTCCCAAGTTCAACAGCCATAATTGAAAGAAACCGCTCATTGTCATTCTGCAAGCGTAGTGCGGTAGGCGAGATGTTGACGCATCGGAATGAATAGAAAAAATGACATTTGCAGAATATGATGTTGCACATATGGGGATTCTGAAGCACTTTGCCTGGAGGCACTCAATGACACACATGAAAGGCATCGGCGTGCCATTTTATAACTTTTTAATCAAAATTATTGTGAGGTTTTATTTGTCACATCTGAATGACCCATCAGCAGTTACACACAGACTGAGCCGGCGCCGACTTCATGACTGATCACCTTTACAATGGTGTCGCTAGAAAACTGAATGCATAGTTTGGATGCTGTTCTGTCAGGTCTACGACTATGTCAGTGGCCTGTACCCTATGGCTTTCAGAGCTTTGTAGATATACAGGCGCTGGAGAGCCAAGTCTGCAATACACGGCTCTGTATAGACACCTTCATAAAATAACGCACCTCAAAGAATACATCAACGGTCTCAACAGAAAAGACATATGTCATTTATCAGAGCAAACGGCTAGGAACACCTTCGGGCAATTTATTTTCATGAATGCATTGTACTGTATTTTGGGCTAAAAAATTATTTTTTCAATGTTCAGCTGCTTTTAAGATACAGGGGTTAAAAATCGGAGTATCTGCAGAGTATCACTTCTCAGTCCCTCAGTTGATGGCTCGTGTGAAGCCTTTTCTCTGATCTCTTGACCTCATAAACACTCATTTAAGCCATACTCTTGTCAGTTTGTCAGTCAGACTTTAGCTATAATGAATGCTTATGAGGTCAGGAGATCAGAGATAAGGTTTCACATGAGCCATCAGCTGACAGGACTGAGAAGAAACAGACAGATTTTTACCCTCGTATCTCAAAAAATTGATTAACGTGTTTAATAATGACTAATTGAAAAAAACTTTTTTAACCCAAATGGAATAAAATTCAATCATAAAAAATAGCTCCACAGGTGTCCTTTTTTTGTTGTAAATCCTTATCATTGTACATGATGTTGACTGTGGCGAGGGCATAGATAGGCTTAGGCTGACCACACACATTAGATAGTCAGTGGAACGCTCATTTTTCTGACCCACTTCATGTTCTGTTTGGCGGGCGTGCATGTGTTCTGAATGGGGAGAGGGGAGGAAGGCACTGTCATACTCTTCCTCTGGCAGTGGCTCATCTCCCTGAGAATAATAGGATCAGGCATGTTGAACTCTAACTGCCTGATCCTTATCCTGGATTCACGTTAGATGGTCGTCCAGCCTCAATCTAATGTGTACAGCCAGCTTTCGGATGGGTTGAACATAGTAAAAGGCTTGGCCCATCTCATATATTGAGGGCATATCGCCAGGATATGCCACCAATGTCCGATAGGTGCGTGGGACCAGTACCCATCTCTAGACCGTGGCCACCCTCCATTCATTCATTCTATGGGACTGCCGAAAATGGCCCTCGGCTATTTTTGGAAGTTCCATAGAAATGAATAGGCACAAGCGCGGCCACCGCTTCATTCACTTCTATGGGGCTGCCGGAAATAGCCGAGCCAGCTATTTTTGGCAGTCCCATAGAAGTGAATGGAGGGCAGCCGAGCATGCGGTGCGCCCTCCTTCAGGTTGAAGGGCTCCATTTTAGAGATAGGTGGGCCCGCACCTATCAGACATTGGTGGCATATCCTAGCGATATGCTCCCAATGTATGAGATAGGCCAAACCCCTTAATGGCAAATTAGAAATACGTAATCTATACAGAGGGCCACTGAACCTGTTGCAGGAATACGTATAGGTTCTACAGTCTCCACACAGAGGCATACACATAAAACAACATGAAATACATTCAAAACCAGCCCTAAAAGCAACGTCGTTTTTGCAACACTATTTTAACAGATTTAAATACCCAATGTACAACCAGAGCAGAAGGGTGGTCCGTCCAGCAACGGAGGGGGTTCTAAAGGCCCTCCTTACGCTCTATGAAGCTGCAGGATCAATAACCCCAACTCCGGGGTCAGGGCACTGGTACCGACCAATTAGTGGAGCTGGTGATACATGGTCCGATTCCCCATCCAATAAGGGGATTGATATCGAGCACTTCTAATGAGCGCTGATAGGACCTCCACTGCCGATAGCCTACAGGTGGTCTTTCAGGCAGACCTCTTACTAACCATACAATAACTATCTGACCCCAGCGTGGTTACCTTAGATCACTAAAAGCAAAGGGCTGATTGACTACTGTCAAATGAGCCACCCCTGAAGCCTTAAAGGGAATGTGTCACCGAAAACATCAGTTGTGACATAGGACATGTTTTGGCCCTTTCCAGAGCCTTTGTCAACTGATGTAGTGATAATAAAAGCATACTGAGTAAAGCGAGTGGCGGGATCGCCTGCTTTCATTGATCAGGAGTGAGCGGATCCTGTGTCAGGGCTCATTCAGATGGCCGTATGTTGCTTTCCGCATCTGATCCGCAATTTTGCGGATTAGAAGCAGACCCATTTACTTCTATGGGACCCCAAAAGATGCGGACAGCACACCGTGTGCTGTCCTCATGTTTTCTTCCGTTCAATGGCCCCGCAAAACATGTCCTATACTTGTCAGTGAAAATCAGGATGTGGCCCCATTGAAGTCTATGGGTCAGCCAAAATGCCAAATGCAATCCGTTCTTTTGAGAACATGCTGAACTGTCTGCAAAATAACAGGATCTGCGTTTTTGCAGACAGCAAAAAACACATGGCCGTCTGAATGAGCCCTTATCTGTGTGTATGTATATATCACCTATCAAAAGTTCTTTAAAAATATGTTTAAAGGGGTTCTCCGGGCTTTTAATATTGATGAAAAAAAATCTTCAGGATAGGTCATCAATATCAGATCGGCGGGGGTCTGACACCCAGCAGCCCGCCGATCAGCTGTTTGAAGAGAAGGCGCGCGCCGTGCCAGCGCCTGCCTCCTCTTCACTGTTTACCTTCTTGCCGTCGCCTCTGCAGCAGTGAGCAGGAGTAATTACCGTCCCATTCATTTCAATGGGACGGATCGTTCCCATACACTTGTATAGGAGCGATCAGTCCCATTGAAATGAATGGGACAGCTTGGCTGTAATTACACTTGCTCACCGCTGCAGAGGCGACGGCGAGAAGGTAATCAGTGAAGAGGACACGGCGCGCGACTCCTCTTCGAACAGCTGATCGGCGGGGCTGCCGGGTGTCGGATCCCCCGCCGATCTGATATTGATGACCTATCCTGAGGATAGGTCATCAATAAATAAAAGCCCAGAGAACCCCTTAAAAAACAAAAATAAATAAATACGTGATTTAGACAACAGGTCATTTTCTGATGACACATTCCCTGTAAAAAGCGTTCTACACATTTATATATAATGTACAGACCTTTACCATCTTGTAGATCTAACCTATTATCTGTGTGGGATCCTTCCAAGGACAGATGTTCCCGTGATACCCACGCCACTATTATATAGGCCCCAGACACACAAAAAGAAAACACCTTTCTTTAAAATAACGGGAACAGACACTTCCATGTCCAAGAAATACTTTGGGGAACTGGATGATGGTGCTTAGGGAGACTGCACCAGAAACGGGGGCACTAGACCTGACAATAGGATAGGCCACTTAGGTTTAATACCCTCGTGGGGGGCAATGTACAGGTCCATGAGATCATGGGATATGTAGGAGTAGGAGCGGACATAGTGCCATGCAATGGACCTAAGCATCTAACTGTTGAGGAACACTAATTTCTTCTAATATACCACAGTCAAACTGAAGAAGCCCTTTAAAAGATTTGGTCTAAGGCTACTTTCACACCTGCAGCACTACGATCCGGCAGACAATGCTGGGAATTGACACTGCATGCTGCAGTTTGTGTCCGTCCGATTCTCGGCATTTTTGCCACAATCTGGCCGAATCTACGCCGGACCCCATTATACTTAATGGGACTGGCGGGCATTCTGGTTGCACCCGGCAGTGTCGGATGCTTAGAATTCTCTAAGGAGGCTGCTCTCTGCTGTAGGAGTAGGCTATTCCATCAGTGTCCGATTGCTGCGGCCTATCTTCTAAGAACCCCCAATGACTCCTAGAAGGAAGCTGCAGCTCAGCTTTTTTTTTTTTTCATCAATTACATGGTCATATGTCCATTTACAGAGGTCAGATCCCCTGGCAATAGGCCGTGTTTGAGCCGAGATAACCCCTTTAAAGTAAGTATCCTTGGATGGGTGCACAGGTTAGTTTAGCTGCATAGGTAAAATGACTTCAGCTCATGTAATGAACAGTTTGTAAAGTCACAATTTTCTTTGCGAGGCATTGATAAAAAGTTAAAGGGTACCTACGGTTTCAGAAAACCCCTGGCCTGTCATGGTGACATAGCAGAAGCTTTGGTTGGTGACGGTCCAGGTGCCGACACCTCCACTGATGCCCAATTGAGTGCTGGACCCGGTTGGCTGTGTCGGTTCTCCTTGAATCACATCAGAGAGCCAAAAAGAGCAAATGTACAGGCTCCTAGAAGTCTCTGAGCCGATCAACGTTGCTGATCAAAGCCAAAGGCCCCTTTCACACGGGCGAGTATTCAGCGCGGATGCGATGCGCGAGGTGAACGCATTGCACCCGCACTGAATCCCGACCCATTCATTTCTATGGGGCTGTTCACATGAGCGGTGATTTTCACGCATCACTTATGCGTTGCATGAAAATCGCAGCAAGCTCTATTTTGTGCGTTTTTCGCGTAACGCAGGCCCCATAGAAATGAATGGGGTTGCGTGAAAATCGCAAGCAAGTGCGGATGAGGTGCGATTTTCACGCACGGTTGCTAGGAGACGATCGGGATGGAGACCCGATCATTATTATTTTCCCTTATAACATGGTTATAAGGGAAAATAATAGCATTCTGGATACAGAATGCATAGTAAAACAGCGCTGGAGGGGTTAAAAAATAAATAAATAATAAATTTAACTCACCTTAATCCACTTGATCGCGAAGCCGGCATCTCCTTCTGTCTTCATCTTAGCTGTGTGGAGGAACAGGACCTGTGGTGACGTCACTCCGGTCATCACATGATCCATCACATAATCTTTTGCCATGGTGATGGATCATGTGATGACCGGAGTGACATCACCACAGGTCCTGTTCCTCCACACAGCACAGAAGACAGAAGAGATGCCGGGCTGCGCGATCAAGTGGATTAGGGCGAGTTAATTTATTTATTTATTTTTTTAACCCCTCCAGCCCTATTGTACTATGCATTCTGTATTCAGAATGCTATTATTTTCCCTTATAACCATGTTATAAGGGAAAATAATACAAATCTACAGAACACCGATCCCAAACCCGAACTTCTTCACAGAAGTTCGGGTTTGGGTACCAAACATGTGCGATTTTTCTCATGCGAGTGCAAAACGCATTACAATGTTCCCGCAACGCACCCGCACATTTTCCCGCAACGCCCGTGTGAAAGAGGCCAAAGGGTTACAGAACTTGGCTTGAGTGCTTCTGACTCTACATTTCAGCCATCAGTGGGGGGCTCAGCACACGGACCCCCACATATCATAACCTATGACTTGTCAGAACTTTTCTGAAATGACAGGTTGACTTCACTGAGGCCTGGTTAAAGTTGATGTATGAAGTCATTTAAAGGGGTATTCCCATCTCAGACATTGTTGGGATATCGTAAGATTATGCCAGCAACGTCCAATCGAATCAGGTCACAGGGGAGGGACCTGCACCTATCTCCAGAATGGGCCCCCCGAAATGAAGGGAGAGCAGCTATGTATGTGAGGCCACCCCCTGTTCAGCGCTATGGGAGTTCTGAAAATAGCGGACTATTTCAAGCAGTCCCACAGCGGTTAATGGAGAGGGGGCCGTGCTTGTACAGTGTGCTCTCCATTCACTGCTATGGGACTTCCAAAAATAGCTGAGCCAGCGCACAGTGTGCTATCCTTCACTTCGGGGGCCTCGTTCTGGAGATAGGAGCGAGTACCAGAGGTGGGACCCGCACAGAATTCACAATGATGGCACATCCTAGCGATATGCCATCGATGTCTGACATGGGAATATCCCTTTAATGACCCACATGTTTTCGGAGTATGTTGTAGTGACGCACTTTTCTCAGGGTACAATCACACGACTGTATGTATTTTGCGGTCTGCAAAACACGGATCCTCAAAATTCGGATACTGTCCATGTGGCGTCCGCATATACTGCAGATCCATAGCGTTCAATGGGTCCGTGATCCGCATTTGCGGCCAAGAATAGGACATGTTCTATTTTTTGTGGAACAGACCTACGCATGCAGAAACCACACAGATGTCTTCCATGTCCTTTCCGCACCGTATGTCCCTTTTGCAAAAGATAGAACATGTCCTATTCCTGTTCGTAAATGCAGACCATAGACCACCTTTGGTACCTGCTCCTTGTAGTGAAGGATACTGCGCATGCGTGGTGTGCTCTCCATTCACTGCTGTCTTTTGCGGGAACAAACAGGCGGATGTGGAAAGCACATGAAAGACATCCGTTCTGCCATAGAAACAAGTCATATTCTTGGCTGCAAATGTGGACCACGGACCCACTGAAGTCAATGGGTCTGCAAAACAATGCAGACCGCAAAATACATGCAGTCATGTGAATATCCCCTTACTCAACTCCCAGGTCTATGGACACTGAGGATTTTTGTAAGACAGGTCAAAGTAAAGACAGGACAGATTTATTCCATGTTCCCAGGCCCAAGTTTGCCTTCAGAGGTTTTCACCTCCACCACAACCAGCGAGCAAAGCATAGATTTATCAGAGAAGGAAATGTGACAGCACGGTAGAGGACACTTGGCTGATTTGACATGCTTCACCAATACCACCACATTGGTAGTCCCATCACTTTTACCTTATTATGACCATATCTTCATATATTTTTGCAACTTAAGAGCCTAAGTCCATGTACCAAAGCAACAAATTACATATCTGATTGATCCAGAGTCACCTGACGAGGCATCATGCCAATAGAAACTGCAGATTGGTAAGCAAAAACCGAGTGCCGCTAGTTACTGTCACCACGGAGGTGACTGGGTTTAGCTTGAAGGCACTGGCGTCCCCTTTCTTGTAATGATCCCGGAACAGATAAATGAAACCATTGCAGCTGGCGATTTTCCAGAGAGACGGTCTCGAGTTCCAGATTTCAGGAAGGTACAGCCGTGTGAAGCTGTCCAAAAGTGGGTTATAACAAATCAGAGAATCTCCCTGGGCTATGATGAACACCAGGTCCTTGTGAACGGCTGCGTGGATGTGACCGGCGAACGGCAGCAGGTAGGGTTTGACGTGGCACTTCTCGGTGTTGGTGTCAAAACACTGGATAAGACGAGAGGGTTTCGTGAAGAAGTCGAGGTCGTTCTCCACTCCTCCCATCAGGTAGATGAGCCCATTGAGGTTTACTCCTGCCGCACCCGAGATGGAGACCTCCAGCTGACTAGTTTCTGTCCAGACATTGTCCCGAACTCGATAGTAAATGACCACGTTGGAGAGGGAGTCTTGCAGAGTCTTACCGCCCAGGGAGTAGATGACATCCTTGCTGGACACAGACACCAGAGTATGCTGCAGACGGTCTCGAGGAAGTGGTGCACATCTCTCCCAGTCCATGGTCTCCATGTTACATTTCCACATACGACGAGGTATGGATCCTCCTACCACGTAGAGATCGGCGCCATGCTTGCACGAGGCAGTGATCTGGTGGCACAAACTGTTCTGCCCACTTACGCTAATGGAATCATCCTGAGCGCATTGCAGAGAGACGGCGATGGAGTGCGTGCGAGATTCCTCCTTCCCGATCAGATAAATGTCCACCTTTTCCCCGGTTTCCTTAAAGACAGAACAGACATTGAGACGCTTAAAACATTTTCTTGGTTAGGAGGTTAATCAAATTCTGATCAAGACATAATGGTGGAGGTGTATTAAAAGGATCTACCCAAAGCAAGCAATCAGATTCTCCTGAGGAAGCTGATCACCATGGGTGCTCCAACAGGAAAGGGACGACCTCTTTAAAGGGGTTTTCTGCTGCTGAAACCTAGTAACCGATCCTTAGGATAACAATATCAGGTTGGTCTGGGGATGACTCCCGACACTGCGACTGACTGTCTGTCTAGAACAAGCACTGGAACTGCACAGCTCCGTACAACTAGTAGTGGCCATGAATGGTATTGCAGTTACATTCACAGCGACTACAGAGCTGTACTGTATGGGTGAGAAGCAGCCCATTCAAACAGCTGATCAGCTCGGGTGTCAGGAGTCAGACCGGCACTAATCTGATGGCTCATCTCACAGTTCCAGAAAATCTGTTTAACCGAGACTCATGTTTGAGGCTATTTTTGGCGTTTTTCTGCTCGTGCTGGTTAAACAGGCGTCACTTTTCGTTTTCTTTAAGCCGGAGTCTGCCCTCAGTGCACTTAATGGCTAAGGGTTCTTTCACACTTGTGTTGAACTTTTCCAGTATCGATATCCGGCAGAAAAACGCTTCAGTTTTGTCCCCATTCATTGTCAATGGGGACAAAACTGAACTGAACGGAGTCACCAGAATGCATTCCATTTCGTTTGGTTGCGTTCCCATGCCGGAGAGAAAAACCGCAGCAAACTGCAGTTTTCTGTCCAGCATGGGATGCGGAGCAAACCAATCCGGCATGACACACAATGCAAATCAATGGGGCCGGATCCGTTTTCTCGGACACAATAGAAATAGATCCAGCACCCATTGACTTTCAATAGTATCCATGCCGGATTCGCCATTTTAAAGAGAATACAACCGGAATCTGTTCATAACGGATGCAGACGGTTGTATTATCAAAAACGGAAGCGTTTTTGCTGAACCCTGCCCGATCAGGCAAATACACAAGTGTGAAAGTAGCGTAATTTAGATCCAGACTAAAAGTACTTGTTCTAACTTGTAGGTAAGATCATAATGTTGTTTGTTGTACAATTGTCCACTGCTATTACAAGTAAACCCACAATTTTTTCAGAATTTTTTTCAATAACTTTTATTCACATTTTCAAAGAAAATAAATTTACATCAGGGCAGAACATCACTGTGAGAGAACATAAGAGACGGTAAATACGCCACTTTTAAACATAAAAAGGAATGTATCTTTGGTCTTGCCTTTTTAGGCATAAACAACTACTTTATAACAAAAAATATATATATATTTACTATCAATAAAGTCAACATTACAAATTGTTTATTTCCGTATGAAATGTAGAAAACACATTACAATAACTAATAGCAATTGCTCATATTAATGAACTTTAAACCAGTAAAAATAAAACTGCAGGTGCTGACCAATAAAATAACATCAACTAGAAACAGAGTTTTATCGGCAGTTCACCAGAAGCGTGATCAGAATAATACTTAAACCCGGTGTAATGCCCGTCAGGTTCTGGGTAGGTTTGCCTTATTTTTGTGATTACACACGTGGGTACAGATACTCGGCGTGCCTTTCCAAGAAATCCATATACCAGGTTAGTGAATTTGCGATATCCAGCCACACGTAGATGCCTGGGAGGAAAAAAGTTTTATATTATGAATAGGTGATTAGATATAGTTAGTGAAAGTGTCCTCATACCTCCACTCTGTGTACGATGCACATCTTGTTATGGCGTCTAAAAATGCATATACTAAGCGGCTGCTCACATTATGTTTCAGATTACCATGTATGCCGGAAAAAGCTCCCGACCTATACTGCAGTGACAGATGCCCAATGGTGGCGTCCGTTACCCATAGGCTACAGTGGCATCCATGCTTTGCAATAGCATATATATATCCTATGGGTAAAGGCTATGTCCCGCCATAAGAACTTCCTATCCCCAGGATAGGGAATAATTGTATGATTGGTGGGGGTGTGATCGCTGGGTCTCCCACTGATCATGAGAACAGGGTCCAGGAGACCCCGTAGTGAATGGAGGGATGGTGGTGCATGCATACTGTCGCTCCATTCAGCTCTTTGTGACTCTTGAAGAAACGCAGACTACAATGTTCAACCATCTCCAGCAATACCATAGGGATGAGAGGCATGCATGACTGTCTCTCCATTCCCTCTGGGGACTCTGGAATCCTATCCTCTTGATCGATGGCGGGACCCAGCAGTCAAACCACCACCAGTCAGATACTACCTACCCTTTCCCGCCATCTGCAGTACATGTACAGCGAATGTTGGGTATTTAAAGGTAGCGTCTGCTCAAGAGCTGAGCAGGCGCCATAGTCTGCGGGACACCCTCAAGTAGAATCGATGATCGAAGACGACTCCCATCACGGGTTTTAACCACTCAGACTCTGTGGTCAACTGCATCTGAGCAGTCATTTAACAGGGGCAGGCTGCGCCTGCTTACAAACAGGTTTGGCAGCCTGGGGCCTTGTGTACTATTGTTAAATTCCTATTGAGACCTGCCTCAGGCTATCGTATAAATCACATGTCTAAGTCCCCTAGAGGGACAAAAAAAGAAAAATTAAAATCAACCCCTTTTACAAATGAAGATAAATACCAATAAAAAAAAAGTAAACATCATTGATATTATTGTGCCCGAAACCGCCTAAATTATTAAAGATTTAAATGTATTTGTTCTGCATGGTGAATAGCGTAATGAAAAAAAAATAAAAATTAAAATTGTTGAATCACCTTTTATTTTTGGTCGCTGTGACGGACAAAGATTGAACAAAAAGTGATCAGGCACACACCAAAATAGTAACAATAAAAAAAAATGAGCCCTCACACAGCTCTGTAGATGTAAGTATCTAAAAAAATTATGGGGGTCAAAATATCACGATGCAAAGAAAAAACGTTTTTCAAACTAAAGAAAAATATATAAATTTGAAACTGCCGTATTCATATAGACGCACAGAAAAAACTTAACATGCAATTTGTACCGCATAGTGAACACCGTAAAAATGAAACCCATAAAAAAAGGCGAAATTGCGTTTAGTTTTCCAATTTCTCACCATTTAGAATTTCCGTCCAGCTTCCCACTGCACAGTATGCAATGTTAAATGGTGCCATTAAAAATACAACCTGTCCTGCAAAAAGCAACCCCTCATACAGCTATGCAAGCAAACAAATAAGAAATATATATATAAAAAAAAAAAAATAAATAATGTCATTGCTCCTGCAACCCCGACTGTGTCAGAAGGGGTTATTAAATATATATCTTTAAATGTAATGCGCTGTACAGGACTTGCTTTACCACATTAAGGCCTATGCACACGATCGATATGTTCGGTCTGCATTTATTTGTGGATCGGATGTAGACCATATTAATTTCAATGGGGGCCGCAAAAGATGCTGTCCGCATCCGTATGTCCGTTCCGCAAAAAAAGTCTAATTATTTTCCATTTCGCATACCAGGATAGGACAAAAAAAAAATATATAAAAAATTGTCGGCATGCATGTGGCTCGGATCAGTCTTTTGTGAACCACAAAACAGATACGGTCATGTGCATTAAGCCTCATGCACCTAACAGTATGTATTTTGCAGTCCGCAAAAAATACGGATGACGTCTGTGTGTATTCCGTATTTTGCGGAACGGACAAGCTGGCCCCTAATAGAACAGTACCTATCCTCGTCCGTAATGCGGACAATAATAGGACATATTCTACGTAATAACAGATCAATGGCGTGCAAAGAGAACACAAACAGTCACCTGTGTTCCTTGCATTCAAACTGCGCGGCCGTCATCTTGGTAGCAAACTGGAGCAGTGGGATGAGAATCTCTCTTGACGTAACAAAGCGCGAGAAGTCCTCATGTTGTGTAACACAAGGATCGGTTTGGAAGAATCTCTCCGTTGCTGGTAATTCACGGCAGCAGACACACTCCTCCACCTCGGACATGATCGAGCACTGTCCACACTGACACCAATTTGTGTTCTGCAGCCTTCCTTCGGGATCGGGCGTTGGACGTGGCCGCTCCTCCCCTGGTCCCCACTGGGGGTCATCCTGGAAGCAATACGGATTACGGCGATTTTCTTCGTCTCTTTTTTCCCTTAAACGTTGTAGAAGTGCTTGGAAATTCTAATTAAAAGAAAAATTAATTTGATTTTCACAGAAGTATGAAAAATATTAAAGATATGAGGTGTAAACTCACAGGGTCATTAGCATTCCTGTCAGCGGCGGCATTCCGAGCCTCAGCTGCTGCTGCGTCTTCTTCCTCTTCTTCTTCTTCTTCCTCCTCTTCACTTTCATGCTTTTATCCATGAAAAAAAAAACATGGGTAGGTAGGTTACACAAAATGGCCTAAAAAAAAATATATATATAAAAAAAAAAAAAAAACATCCTACTTCGGAACTTACTCCAAAATCATATTCTGGTTCAGAATACTCATATTCTATTTCATAATCCTCATAATCGTCCACACTATGATCATCATCTTCATCTTCTTCCTCCTCTTCTTCTTCTTCTTCATCATCAATAGACTATTAGAATAAAAAATATTTAAAAAAGGCTGACAAGTATAAAGCTAGATTAGGGCGTGAACAGCCATGTTGGGCAATGCCTCCGTGCCAACAGCGAGGCACTAAAGAACATCAGCATTTATCTACATCAGGGATGCCCAACATGCGGCCCGCCAGCTGTTGCAAAACTACAATCCCAGCAAGCCTGGACAGCCTACAGCTATTAGGGCTTGCTGGGAGTTGCAGTTTTGCAACACCTGAGGGGCCACAGGTTGAGGCATCCCTGATCTAATGACAGATAGATAGAAAGAGACAAATAGAGAGATTTTTTTATTTTTTATTATTTATTGTACAAATGATTTAGATATATTTTAAAGGAACACAATACTGTACATTTTCAAAAATTATTATATAATATACACAGATCAAAAAATATCTAATATATTCATTAAAAATAATTGGCATAAGCCATAACTTTACAGCACAATCAGCTGCCTAATATTGTGTAGTTCCCCTTTATGCCACCAAAACAGCTCTGAGACGTTGAGGCCTGGACTCCAGAAGACCTCCTGATGGTATCCTGTGATATCAAGACATTAGCAGTTGATCCTCGGTGCGGCTTCCAGGGATCGGACTTGTTCTTTTCAGAAAATCCCACAGATACTCAGTCCAACTGAGATCTGGAATTTGGAGGCCAGGTCAACACCTCTTTGTGATGTTCCCTGGACCATTCCTGAACAATTTTTGCAGTGTGGCAGGGGCATTATCCAAAAAGAGACCACTACCATTAGAAAATACCGCCGTCATGAAGGAGGGCACTTACAATGTTTAGGTAGATGGTAGATGTCACATCCACATGATGCCAGGACCCATCAGACCATCACGCTGCCTCCATCAGCTTGTCTTCTTCCCATAGTGGATCCTGGTGCCATCCTCTTCCCCAAGTAAGTGACACACACCACCCAGCCGTCCACATGATGGAATAGAACATGAATTCGTCACACCGGGCCACCCACCTCCATTGCTCCAGGTTCAACACCAATGCCCATGTGCCCATTGCAGGCAGGGGTCAGCATGGGCACTCTGATCAGTCTGGAGGTACATCTCCCCATAGACAGCAAACTGCAATGCTCCGTGTATTCTGATGCCTCTCATCACCAGCAGGAACATGGTCAGCCATTAGTGCTGTAGTAGTTCTTCTGCAGGCTAGCCTTCATTCTCTACACGCATCCATACATCTTGGGCACCCATGACCCTGTCCTCCAGTCACTGGTAGTCCTTCCTTGGACCACTTTTGGTAGTTACTAACCACTGCATACCAGGACCACTCCCCGAGACCTGCCGTTTGGAGATGCTCTGATCTGGTCTTCTAGCCATCAAAAGTTGGCCCTTGTCAAAGTCTCTCCGTCACCCCACTGAGCAGCTGGCATCAGAGACATACCAATGGATGGAGCTGGAAGCAGAAGACTCAGTCCGCTGTTTAGTGGCCATCTCTGCGTACTGCAGCTCAGCTGCCATTCACAGCAATAGGAAAGGATCACACCGCAAAAGCGCACCGCTGATTGATCGCAGCAACGAAAAGTGCATGATATTGGGTTTTTTAAAAGGATTTTTTTTAAATATATTTAACATGAAACTTGCTTTAAAGGCGATTATGATCTTTGTGATTTACTACACCCTACAGCTTGATGTTCCTCCAGCATTTCTCCAAACAGGATGCCCTGCCTAATACAGTCCATGAATATTCATGTGTTGTAGGTGTTCAGACTGGAGACAGCATCCTGTCTATACAGCGATACCCAAGGGGCATGAAAACTGGCACCAAGGTTACCGTAAATGTATGAAAAAAGCAAAACGCTGTGGGCACTACTGCAGAATGACCTACCTTCAGGCTAGACAGCAGCTTTTCAGTAAATCCCTCCCGTTCTTCCTTATTGAAATGGATCCAGTTCTTTATCGCCACGGTCGGATTCTGTGAACAGGGAACGCCGTCTGGCAGGGAGAACAAGAATCAGGAAGAAACACAAAAAAAAGTGATACATTCTGACAAGGTTAAAGGGGTTTTCTGAGAGTTCAATACTGATGACCTAGCCTCAATATCTGACTGGTGTGGGTCTGACTCCCGGCACCCGCACCTATCTCAAGAGAGGGGCCCTGTGCACTTGGCTAATTTCAGAAGCCCCATAGCAGGGATACTCAACCTGCGGCCCTCCAGCTGTTGTAAAACTACAACTCCCACAATGCCCTTCTGTAGGCTGTCAGGGAATGATGGGAGTTGTAGTTTTGCAACAGCTGGAGGGCCGCAGGTTGAGCATGCTTGCCCCCTAGCAATGGCTAGAGAAAGCCATGCATGTGCGGCTTGATCTCTATTCACAGCCTGGCACCACTTCTGAAATAGGAGCGGGTCCCAGAGGTCATACCTGCACCTATCGAACATTTATGGCCTATCCTATTGATATGCTATAGATGTCCACATGGGATAACATTTTATTTGTGCCCAACATTGTCCGCTGTTTATGTTGATAGATGCGGGTTTAATACATTATGATAGGACTAGGGCTTCAGGGGTAATTGAGAAAACAATAATTCTATTTTTTACTCAATCTTGCCCTTTAATTGGAGCTCGCTCCCATAGTGGCTCCCACAGAAAACAGCCCTGATAAGGACAGGTTTACATCTGCATTGTGGACTCCGGCACTGTAATCCCGTCACTGTATCGGACGTACATGCCGGCTTTCAGGCGGACAAAAATTGGTACATTCAACATTTTTTGTCCGGCTTAAAGTCGGCATATTTGCCGTAAGCGGCTGGATCACGTCCGGATCCCACTGCAGTTAATGGGGATCCAGCGGTGCATGGTAGCTACGCCGGATAGGGTGAACTCTGACGTTCTATTCCTCTGCTGTAACAGACTGCCGGAGGTCACAACACAGATATGAACCCAGCCTAAGTCCCCCAGTCCTTTTCAGTGGACATCCCTTTTGATTAAAGGGGTTATCCTAACCCTATAATGCCGGGGCCCCTCACACAGGTTGTACTTACCTCGCTCCCCAGGCACCCACATCCACTTCTGTTGCCCGCACAGCTGCCGCTGCATCTCCCCGTCACACAGATCATAGGCGACAGGACGGGGGGACGGAAAGGGGTTTGCAAGCCAATAGCAGGCCGTGACGGGGACGAGCCTTGCGGGTGATGCTAGGGAGGCTCGTCCCTGTCGCAGCCTGCTATTGGCTGCCCCCCCCCGGATGTTTTGATCCGCACGACAGTGAGAAACGCAGGCGGCTGTGCGGGCATCTAAAGCGACGCAGGTGCCGGGGAGTGAGGTAAGTATGTGAGGGGCCTGGGCATTTTTTTTTTGGGGGGGGGGGGGCAGGGCATTATAGGGGTTGGATAACCACTTTAAACTTTTTTTTATTTGGTTGTAAAGATGTCAGCTTAGATTTGCAGGAGAGCAGAGGGACATCCTCCGTTCAGGATCCTGCATTCTTGGGCCAGAGAGAAGAGAAGTTATGAATTTCGTCTCTTGCTCTGGAGGATCTGTCCTGTCCTGTATTATAAAGGCAACCAGTTCGCTTGAATAGGCATGGAGCATTGCTTAATTTCCCCTGTAGTGGTGTCGCAGGGTATCTGAGGATTTGCTTATAAAATGGGGATGCATGCAGCTTATAAATGGGGGTGTCAGCAGAGGAGCACTTTGCAATCTCCTTATTGTCAAGGGACCCTTCTAACACAAGCTGGGAGTCTCAAAACCAGAGAACCCCTTCAAGGAGGATCAACCCCATTCAACCAGTTGCACCATTCCAGGGATATTGTAGTTATAATTAACATGCTAGGTAGGGCTTCAGTGCACCTGGGGGTGGGCCTCGGTGCACCTCAGCTTTTCGGACTTAGCCATACCCCTTTCCTTGGCTGACAAGTCTAGGCATCATCATTATCCTCTTGCCCAGGCCTGTAATCCTATGATTTTATAATTGGTTCATGCGCAGTAAACATCTTGGGAGCAGGGCAACCCAAAGGAGACGAACTGCGCATATAGCGATTATAGAATCAACGTTGTATGTATGGGATTATAGGGTTCGGGCAAGAGGACAATGATGATGCTTGGCCTTGCTAAATCAGGAAAGCAGAAGAGCTGAGGTGCACCGAGAGACTAGAACCTGCCCCTTGGTGCATTGAAGCCCTAATCTGTAAATTTATTAAACCTACCATATCTCTGAGATTTTCACGATAAAGATATAGTTTTGATCAGCAATATCAACCCTACCAAGCAGTATGTCTGCTTTTACAGGGTTGATCTTGCTGATAGTTCCCCTTTAAGAAACTGCAGGAAAATATTGTGGAGAGACCACAGTCATTGCATGCAAAGATTCAATCCTCCATCTTTGGATGCACTCTGTAGTCATACAGCAGGGGTCCCCAACCTTTAGCTCTCCAGTAAATGAAAAACTACGACTCCAGCTAGCTGCCAGCTGTCATGATGGGAGTTGCATTATTTCCAACATCACAGGGGTAGAATGATCCTGACTGCAGACACCTCTGGTAACTCACCTGTAATAATATCTGTGAGCAACCTCAGGGGCAGGTTCAGGAACTCTTCTGTATCACACAGTTGCGACAGTTGGGTTTTGGCGCAGTGTTTTGCCGCAGTATAAAGCGAGGTGTCGCTGTGCTGATCCGCCAGCCACATAATCTGCAGGCAGTTTTTCACCTGCACCGTCCTCACCAGGAAGCGAGAGCACTCTTCAAACAAAGCGGTCAGCTGGTACATGTCGGCCACCTCATAGGTCTCCTGCAACTGCTCCAGCCGCAGCTTCACTGTCCCATGGTAGATGTAATCCACCAGTAACTGGAATATGCTGGCGCTGACATCCTTCAGCTCGATCACGCGGTTGTGACCCTCTTTCAGATTGGAGGCAAACATGGAACGGAAGAAGCAGCTCTGCGCAGACAGGACCAATCGGTGCAACTGGAACTCTTTACCCTCCACTAGGACGGTGACGTCCACAAACAGCTGCTCCTCCATGCAAAGCTTCATGATGCTCTGAGCCACGCGACTGCTGTGGGAGCGATCTGTGAAGGTGTACGTCATAAAATAATTCTCTGTGGTGCTGACCAAGTTCTGGTCTGTAGCCTCTTCTGAAGGGTCCATGCTGTAGAACACGCCTGAGATTCAAGTACCTGGAAGATGAAGTGCAAAAGAAGGCAAAAATTAGACTGAGGACACTTAAAGGGGTGTTCCCATCGCTACGATATACCACCACTTTATGACTGGTGCAGGTCTGACCACTAGGACTCCCACAATCCTGACAATGAAGGGGCTGTGGCACTAGTTTACTGCTGCACCCCCTTCTGCAGTTCCTTGTGGGTGGCTGGGAGCGTCGCTGTGCAGCGAAAACCGAAACGGGGACACAGGGCTGAACCCTCTTTAGTCTCAGGGATCCTGCACACAAACGTATTTTCTTTCCAAGTCCGTTTCCCTTTTTTTTTTTTTTTGCGGACCATATGCGGAACAATTTATTTCAATGTGTCCGCATACAAACGGAAGTTAGGGCTCATGCACACGACCGCAAGTATTTTGCGGGCTGCAAAAAATACGGATGACGCCCGTGTGCATTCCGTATTTTACGGAACAGCTGTCCCCTAATATAACAGTACCATCCTTGTCCGTAATTTTTGCGGAATGGAAACGGAATGCATACAGAGTAACTTTCTTTTTTTTTCCGGAACCATTGAAATTAATGGTTCTGCATAAAAAAATTGAACGGACACAAAAAAAAAAAAATCTGTTCATGTGCATGAGCCCTTACTCCGTGTGGATTCCGTTTCGCATCAGCAAATTTCACATCAGTTTTAACCATTTCCGTCTGAGATGCAGGCAGGATTTTTTTTTTCAGTGTATAATAATGGATATCAAGAAGAATGCGAACTCCAGTTTATGCGATTTGATGAGTTGTATTTAATAGGAAATGTGGTAACTCATATATGCGTGACGTTTCGGCCACAATCCGGCCTTCATCAGACTGGTACCGCTTAGGGAACTGTATGGATCGCAGGCGCAGGTTTGGTAAAAAGCAGATTCCGTGCTGCTGATAATGGGAACATATTGTCATCACTGTCTCTCAGTAGTGCAGCCTCAGGTGTCAAGCCTGGGAGTTTAAAGGGGTTTTCTGACTCCTTGAAGAAGAAGAAAATAAATAAATAAAATTAAATAAATAAATAAAAAAACACTCCAGTGGTTTAACCCAGTCATTCATTATAAGCTGCCGGCATGTGACAACTGCAGCCAATCAGTGGCCATTATTGAACGGTCATGTCAGAAGTACAGCATGTGACCGCTGGCTACCTTCACACTTGCGTTCTTAATTCCGCAATTGAGATCCGGCAGAGAATCTCAATAGCGGAATTAAACGGATCCGTTTTGATTTTGCACATCAGGAGGCATCCGTTCTGTTAGGATGCGGTTGTGTGAAATCAAAAACAGAAAAACCTAATTACTTACCGGTAATTCCAACCAGGTAGGGACAGGAAGCATAAATTTGACCCTTCTTCGGCTTCTCCTCCGTGTCTTTCTGGACCGACAGCCATATATAAAGTATATTTATATATTAGGGATCGACCGATTATCAGTTTTACCAATATTATCGGCCCGATATTCAGGATTTTAAACGGTAACAGCATCTATCTAGCCGATATTCCGATAACGAATAGGGAGCACGGATTGCGCTGCTGTCAGCACAGCACAGGTGAGAAAGACGCAGCGTCTCCCTCCCCCCCTGTGCTGCTGCTGCCACCAATGAGAGGAGGGAGGACAAGAGGAGGGGAGGGGCTGTGGCCACTGAGCCACCAATCAAGATCACTCTCTCATTAATTCATATACAGGAGGCGGGAGCTGCAGAATCTCATAGCCGGCTCCCGACCTCTATGACAAGTAGCTGCGATCTGCGGTAGTTAACCCTTCAGGTGCTGCACCTGAGGGGTTAACTGCCGCAGATCGCAGCTACCGCTCATAGAGGTCGGGAGCCGGCTATGCGATTCCTCAGCCAGCTCCTGCCTCCTGTATATGAATTAATGAGAGCGGTATCTTCATTGGTGGCGTAGTGCGCCCCCCAACCCCAGTATTAAAGACATTGGTGGCGCAGTATGCCCTCCCACCCAACCCCAGTATTAATCATTGGTGGTGCAGTGCGCCCTCCCCCCACAACCCAGTATTAATCATTGGTGGCGCAGTGCGCCCCCCCACCCAAGCCCCCCAGTATTAATCATTGGTGGCAGTGGCCACAGGGTCTCCTCTCCCCTCCTCCTCAGTGGCAGTTCCGATCGGAGCCCCAGCAGTGTAATCCTACTGAAGCCCTGGCTGCCATAGTCGGCTCCCTTGCTACTGTGTGCACAAAGCACAGAGCAGCAGGGACAGTGTGAGGTCCTATTCACCCTGATATCATAAATGAAAAAGAAAGATTTACAAAAAAAATAAAAAAAATACACGTTAACAATAAACATTCATTTTTTAGCAGATTTGTGTAGGAATTTAATTTTTTTTTTTTCAAAAATGAAAGTTCACAGATTATCGGTATCTGCCCTAAAAAAAAAAAAAATCTATATCGGTCGATATATTTTTTGCATTGCACACCAACACACGCCTCCACCTGTCGACCTATATGTGTATTTCTATATTCATATCCCTACATATATATTTATATACGTATACTTTTCATGAAAAGGGAATTACCGGTAAGTAATTAGGTTTTTCCCATTCATACTCCATGACGGCATACCATGAGATATAACAGATTAATACTCCTATTGGGGGGGGGGGGGGGGGGGAAGGGGGGACTATGGCCTGAAGCACCTTTCTGCCAAAAGCGAGCTCCTGACTAGCTCTAGTATCCACTCTATAATGGTTAATAAACGGATGAGGACTCGACCACGTTGCCGCCTTGCATATCTGTTCTAATGAGGCGCTCGCCCTCTCAGCCCAGGATGCAGCCACAGATCTTGTGGAATGTGCCGTAAAGGATTTTGGTGAAGGAATACCCAACGACTTGTATGATTCTAAGATCGCCATTTTTATCCATCTTGATAATGAGTTTTTTGTGGCTTTATCCCCTTTATGTGCTCCACTGAACTGGACGAATAGTCTGTCTTTCTGAACGTTTTTGTGGTTTCTAGATAGAGTAACACGGCCCCTACGTACATCCAGCTTGTGGAAATTCTCTTCCCCCTCAGTTTTTTGGGTTCGAGCAAAACGATGCGACAATAATTTCTTCTTGTCTGTGGAAATTTGATACCACTTTAGGAAGGGAGGTCTCCGACAGGGGTTCAAAGGGGGCGTTTGTCAGACCTGATAGTACCCAATTGAGGTCCCAAGGGGAAACCGTAGGTCTTAGAAATACGCAATTTTTTCTCCAAATACAGCACTTAATGCTGATATGTGCACCCTTAATGTATTTGGACGTAATCCCTTTTCGAAGCCTGACTGCAGGAAGCCTAGAACTGCTTGGACCGAAAACTTCTGAGAATAAGTTTTTTCTTGAATACACCAACAGCAGAACTTACTCCAAACGTCGCGGTACATTTTTGAAGTTACATCTTTTCTGCTGGCTGACATAGTGTCGATAATAGCTTCTGATAGACCCTTTGACCTCAAAATTGTCCTTTTTAGGTTCCAGGCTGTTAGATGTAACCTTTCTATCTTGGGATGGTAAAATCAAACCTTGAGACAATAGATCCTGTTTCCAAGAAATTATCCATGGGCTCTGGGCTGACAAGGTCTTCAGCAAAGGAAACCACGTTTTTTTGGGGCCATAGAGGGGCTATTAGAATCACATGAGCCCTGTCTAGCCGAATCTTTTTTAGAACCCTGGGAATTAGTTGAAGAGGGGGAAAGGCATAGGCCAGTTGAAAATCCCATTTTTGTGATAGTGCGTCTACCCCTATATTTCCGTCGAATGGATTCAGGGAAAATAACTTTTTTAATTTTGCATTTGTGGCTGAAGCAAAAAGATCCACTTGTGGCATCCCCCATTTTTCCGTGATTTGGAGAAAAAACTGTTTCTCTAGGCTCCATTCCGTTGATTTTAAAGAAGTTCTGCTTAAAAAAAAATCTGCTTTTCTGTTTTGGGACCCTTTTAGATGTATAGCTGATAGGGATCTTAAGTGAACCTCCGCCCCAGAAAAATATTTTTTCCGTTAACTTGCTGAGTGCTAAACTTCTTCTTCCGCCCTGATGGTTTAGGTAAGCGACTACTGTTGTATTGTCTGTTCTTACCTGAACGTCTTTGCTTTGTATGTGATGAGCAAGCACCTTTATTGCTTCCCAGACCGCCGTCAACTCCCTTTGATTTGAAGAAAGAGATTTCTGACTGACGGACCATTGTCCTTGGGAATAGAGATGAGAACAGTGCGCTCCCCATCCCCAAAGGCTTGCATCTGTCGTGATAACTATCAAATGTTCGGGGTTCCAAGGAACTCCTTTTAACAGATGCTCTGACTGTTTCCACCACTGCAGGGACTGAAATACTGGTAAAGGGATTGGAATTTCCCCCTATAGAGATTCCGGGCTTCTGTCCCAACCCTCTAATATCCACTGTTGCAGGATCCGGGTGTGGAACTGTGCCCATTTTACGGCCGGGATGCACGAGGTCAGGGAACCCAGTAGCTTCATTGCTTCCCTGATTGTACATACAGATTGGTTTTGAAATCTTGTCACTTTTTCGACTATTCCCATTACTTTCTGGGTTGTAAGAACTGTCTGTTGACAAGTAGAATCTAGACGGAACCCTAAGAAAGTTACATTCTGAGATGCGCAAGGGTTTGACTTTTTCCAGTTTATTAACCAACCTGCCTGATTGTTTTCGAGTGCTTGTTTTGAGTTGCCTATGATCAACAGGTCGTCCAGGTTGGGTATAATTAGGATGTTTCGCCTTCTTAAATGAGCCATTTTGAATCTGACATTTTATTAATTTGTTTAGTTTCTTTAGGTTTACTATTAATCGAGATTTTCCACCCGTTTTGATTTTTTACCAGGAAAATTGTCGAATAATAGCCCTTTTTCTGTTGTGAGAGAGGAACCGGAATAATGGCTTTTTGAGCCAATAGATTCCGAATCCCCTCTTCCAATTTTCCCTGTAAGACGGTCTATTTCTGGATAGGGGTTATTCTGAAGACGTCTGAGGGAGGAGGAAATATCGTAACCCTTTGTAATTATATTTTATACCCAGTGATTTACTGTGATCTCTTCCCATTCTTTTACGAAAAACTTCTCCTCCTACCTCTCTAGCGTCATTGTTTGGTAGATTCTGTATTCCTTGGAGTAAACCTCTGTTTCCCCCTTTTTGAAGTGTTTCTCTAGATGATCTTTTCGCCTAAAAGGAACCCCCTTTTTTAATTCTCCGACAGGGAAATTTCCTTTTATTTGCATCCTTAGGGAAGGACTTTTTTGAGTCCGAGGCCTTCTCTAGAATAGACTCTAAATCTTGGCCAAACGGTAAGTTTCCATGGAAGGGTAAACTACATAGTCTCATGTTGGAACTGATATCGCCAGACCAGGATTTCAGCCAGAGAGCTCTCCTAGCTACTACGGCTAGGCCCGAGGTTTTTGCTGCCACCCTGACCGACTCTGCAGTAGAATCTGACAGAAAGTCAACAGCTTTCACGAGTAGAGGAAAGGAGTCCTTTAGTGTCATAAGAAGCTCCTTCTTTCAGAAGAGCTTCTAACTGTAACAACCACCTTTTTAATGATCTGGACACGGATGTGGCCGCCAGATTAGGCTTAAATAGCGCAGCGCTCGCATCCCAGGTCCCCATATCTTCAAATTGCCCCTTTAACTAGCTTAGATAGGGATACATCAACTTTTGGGCAGATTGTTAGCAGGGCCTCATCCTCTTCACAAAAAGGAAGGCGACGTCTCATCGTCTTTGGGATAAAAAGTTTTCTATCTAGAGTTTTCCATTCTCTTTTATTAATTCCTGCATGTTTTTGTGGACGGAAATACTCTCTTTCTTTTGTTCCAGTCCGCTATACATTTGGTCCTGGACAGACCTCTGCACTTTTTCGTCCGAACGCCCCATAGTTGCCCTGATAGCTTTTACTAACTCCTTTGTGTCCTCCGAGGAGAAGAGGAAGTTTTTATATTCTGAATCAGACCCAGATGAATCCCCAGTGTCCAGATCCTCTGAATCTGATTCCTGCTCTGAGTCAGAGGATGATGAGCCGGAGATGCTCATTTTTGTATCTCTATGTTTTGACCTAAATGTCCCAGGAGTAACTACAGGATTCTCTGCTATGGCAGATCTAATTTCTTCCCTTATTACATCTCTTAGCTCTTACCTTACCCTAAGTTCACACCTGAGCGTTTTACAGCGCGTTCAAACTCGCTGTAAAACGCTCAACACGTGAAAACCAATGCTTCCCTATGGCCCTGGTTCACACTTGAGCGTTTTACAGCGCGTTTGAACGCGCTGTAAAACGCCCGACGCATAAACAAGTTCTTGAGCTTTTTTTTGGGCGTTTGTCGCGCGTTTTGGCCCATAGACTCATTGGACAACACTGCAGTCAATCACACAAACGCACGTCAATTGCGCGTTTACTATTGCAAAAAACGCGCATAAAAATGCGCAACAAATACGCGCGTAAAACGCCCATCTCAGAAACGCTCAGGTGTGAACCCAGGGTAATAGACGGGACCAGGTCTTTTACCATATTAGGCTGGTTTCACACGGGCGTTGCGGATTGGGGCCGGATGCGTTCAGAGTGCGTTCAGTGAAACTCGCACTATTTTGCAAGCAAGTTCAGTCAGTTTTGTCTGCGATTGCGTGTAGTTGTTCAGTTTTTTCCATGCGGGTGCAATGCGTTTTGATGCGTTTTTCACGCACGTGATAAAAAACTGAATGTTTACAAACAGCATCTCCTAGCAACCATCAGTGAAAAACACATGGCACCCGCACTTGCTTGCGGATGCAATGCTTTTTAACGCAGCCCCATTTACTTCTATGGGGCCAGGGCTGCGTGAAAAACGTAGAATATAGAACATGCTGCGATTTTCGCGCAACGCAGAACTGATGCGTGAAAAACAACGCTCATGTGCACAGACCCAATGAAATGAATGGGTCAGGATTCAGTGCGGGTGCTATGCGTTCACTTCACGAATTGCACCCGCGCGGAAAACTCGCTCGTGTGAAAGGGACCTTAGAGGTAGAGGTAAGAGAGAGAGAGGTGAGAAAGAAAGAGAAAAAGAAAGAGAGAGAGAAAGAAAGAGAGAGAGAAAGAAAGAGAGAAAGATTTAGCAAAGGTAAGATAACCAGCATTCCCCCCCCCCCCCACCGAGACCTTTTTCTTACAATAGAGGGTCCCTGAGAGGCTTCCATCTGACCAGCACCTTGCTCAGACATATTTAGCTCTATCCTCTCTGAACCCCTTCTATAATACTCTCATCTGCAGACCTCAGATCAGCGGGCGACTTCCGCCATGGTCCAGCGCGCCG
This sequence comes from Bufo gargarizans, assembly GCF_014858855.1. NCBI lineage: Eukaryota > Metazoa > Chordata > Amphibia > Anura > Bufonidae > Bufo > Bufo gargarizans. The sequence continues at coordinate 48,378,941 of NC_058089.1, forward strand.
ATTGTAGCTCCACCCCCTCAGCATGCGTTCCACAGACCGGAAATACCTTTTGGAACGCACGTGAGCCGCATACGACTTACGGTGGCGAAACTATCGGATCACGATGAAAAGCTTGCGAACAGACCGGAGGGACTCCCTGAGTGTCCGGTCGCACATGGACCTCCACGTCTCACGCGCCGTGCGGGAGGTAAGGAGCAGGGATCCTGGCAGTCTTTTCAGCCCCTCAATACCCAACTAGGGCACGGGTGCTGTTTGCTTCCCTCATGTGCTTTAAAGGGAACCTGTCACCAGGATTTTGTGTTTAGAGCTGAGGACATGGGTTGCTAGATGGCCGCTAGCACATCTGCAATACCCAGTCCCCATAGCTCTGTGTGCTTTTATTGTGTAAACAAAAACGATTTGATACATATGCAAATGAACCTGAGATGAGTCCTGTCCCCGACTCCTCTCACATACAGGACTCAGGGAACCTGTCACCGGGATTTTTTGTATAGAGCTGAGGACATGGGTTGCTGGATGGCCGCTAGCACATCCACAATACCCAGTCCACATAGCTCTGTGTGCTTTTATTGTGTAAAAAAAACGATTTGATACATATGCAAATTAACCTGAGATGAGTACTGTGTGGGAGATGAGTCAGGGACAGGACTCATCTCAGGTTAATTTGCATATGTATCAAATCGTTTTTGTTTCCACAATAAAAGCACACAGAGCTATGGGGACTGGGTATTGCGGATGTTCTAGCGGCCATCCAACAAACCTATGTCCTCAGCTCTATACACCAAATCCCGGTGACAGGTTCCCCGAGTCCTGTATGTGAGAGGAGTCGGGGACAGGACTCATCTCAGGTTCATTTGCATATGTATCAAATAGTTTTTGTTTACACAATAAAAGCACACAGAGCTATGGGGACTGGGTATTGCAGATATGCTATCGGCCATCTAGCAACCCATGTCCTCAGCTCTAAAAATCCCGGTGACAGGTTCCCTTTAAGGCATTTCATTTCTTCTTACCGCCTCTTCCTGCCTGTAACAGAAACGGCTCATAGCATGTGCCATGAGGATGATCCATCTCCTACCTGGAGGGACAGGAAGACACGGAGGAGAAGCCGAAGGAGGGTCAAATTTATACTTCCTATCCCTACCTGGTTGGAGGCGGGTCATCTCTCATGGTATGCCGTCATGCAGGATGAAAGGGAAAAAACGGATCCGTCACTAAATACATTGAAAGTCAATGGGTGACGGATCCGTCATTATTGACCTATGTTGTTTTTAGTGACTTTTTTTCCGTTTTTATAACCGGACACAAAACCGCAGCTAGCAGCATTTTTGTGTCCGGTCACAAAACGGAATGCTGCCGGAACGGAAGACATCCAGATGCACGGATCTTTTTTCCCCGGTATTGAGATCCTCTGCCAGATCTCAATAACAGAAAACAACAATGCAAGTGTGAAAGCACTTGGTCGCCGTTGTCACGTCCTGGAACCATGTATGGATCAGCCGGCACCAGCAAAAGCACCTGTGCAGGATGCATGACGCGATGGTCTCCAACTGTTGGTCCTCCATCAGTTGCAAACTACACCTTCCATCATATCTAACCATCGTTTGGCTTCATGGCATGCTGGGAGTTGTCGTTTTGCAACTTTGGCGCATAATGCAATGAACATATAGCATGGCCAATGCCTAAGCATAGTGTTATATGCGCGCTATGTGCGGTTAAATCCCGGATGCACGGATAGCTGGGGGCCAATCGCAGCCATGGCGCTTTTCACCTAAATTACCAAGAAGAAAGCTTCCTGCGCTAATAAATGATGCACATTTTAAAAGCGGTTTTCAGGGGCCATACCCCACAATGATAAAGGTCTGTTCACGTAGAAACCCCTTATCCTCCATGACACATGTGCACCATGCCACTGCCCCTGCAAAATAATTCAGGAAACCATCCCTGAGGAAAAGTCTGGATAAGTGACGTAGTTTGTAGCCTGGTGACGTCATAGGACGTATAATAGATCCCCCCCCCCCCATGACGCAGAGTATGACGTCAACAAACACACACACAAGGTGTAATGGTGGATAAAGCCCACCAGTATAGTAGTAATTAATGGCGGCCTCCTCAGCAGCCGCACACTACATAGGAGCAGTATGAACAGGCTCTGAGTAGAGGTCTGACAGGATTCCCTCCGGTCAGCCATCACTTACTGACTCCGGTGCCGTCCGCTCCTCCTCTTACCCTCTTCTACTGCCGGAACTTTTGTAGCTCGGAACCTTGTTGTTTACCGGAAGTTACCCGGCGCGCTTTCGCAGGCGGAACTGTCAGATTTACTTTGACTTCCGCCCTGCTCCGCTTGTCCTTGTCTGTCCGTCCGGGGGGAATGATGCTTGCAGGAGTAAGGGCAGCCCAGCGGGCTCTGCTCCGGGGAGGTGAGGCCGAGGGTGCGGGGGGAGCAGGCGTGCATCGCCATGGTATCAGACAGGCCGGGGGAACCAAATAGGTGCAGTGGTACTACAAGTCCCAGCATTGACTGGTTACTGGAGAATCAGGTGCTGTCTCTGCTGGCTGCTTTCTGTGTAGAACAACAAGTCCCAGCATTCCTAGCGCAAAGGTCATACAACTCTGGTGCCTCTAGCTGTGTACAGGACTACAGTTCCCAACATGCACTGATTGCAGAGTGGGCAAATCCTGGGTTTCCAGTGTTTGCTAGTGGAACTACAAATCCCAGCATGCACACTGCCTCGGCAGTTGCCACTTGAAACAATTGAATGTATGTGTACACAGTGACTCCACCAGCAGAATAGTGAGCGCAGCTCTGGAGTATAATACAGGATGTAACTCAGGATCAGTACAGGATAAGCAATGTATGTACACAGTGACTGCACCAGCAGAATAGTGAGTGCAGCTCTGGAGTATAATACAGGATGTAACTCAGGATCAGTACAGAATAAGTATTGTAATGTATGTACACAGTGACTGCCCCAGCAGAATAATGAGTGCAGCTCTGGAGTATAATACAGGATGTAACTCAGGATCAGTACAGGATAAGTAATGTATGTACACAGTGACTTCACCAGCAGAATAGTGAGTGCAGCTCTGAAGGATAATACAGGATGTAACTGAGGATCAGTACAGGATAAGTAATGTAATGTATGTACACAGTGATTCCGCCAGTAGAATAGTGAGTGCAGCTCTGGAGTATAATGCAGGATGTAACTCAGGATCAGTACAGAATAAGTAATGTAATGTATGTACACGGTGACTGCACCAGCAGAATAGTGAGTGCAGCTCTGGAGTATAATACAGGATGTAACTCAGGATCAGTACAGGATAAGTAATGTAATGTATGTACACAGTGACTGCACCAGCAGAATAGTGAGTGCAGCTCCTGAGTATAATATAGGATGTAACTCAGAATCAGTACAGGATAAGTAACGTATGTACACAGTGACTCCACCGGCAGAATAGTGAGTGCAGCTCTGGAGTATAATGCAGGATGTAACTCGGGGTCAGTATTGCTAAGTAGTAGGAACCAAATCCTCCAATTAGTTTATGAAATCCACACCATTTACTTTATTACAAACAATGTTTTTTATTGACACAAAAGAACAAGAATTATTCCTGAACTGCGGGAATATGGAATATAACACGAAGACCTCACTGCCAAAGCTATGGACCAAGATCAAGGCAGTAAATCTGGTTCTGGTAGATTAAGAGGAAATGGAAGTGTTTTACTCCCACCGATTTCCTGCTGTGATCAAGGTCCTGGAGGACCAAAATGTTGCTTATATAGCGGCTACATGTCCCTCGGCGTTGCATACAGATTAGAATTGCTCACAGATAAAGGGGTTTTCAGTCTTGGCCTCATTCACACTTGCATATTTAGATCAGTATTTTGAAGCAAAAATCAGGAGGTGATGCACAGAGCAGGTGTAAAAAATGCAGTATTATAATTTTCTGTGTTTAGGATCCACTTCTGGTTATGGATGGAGCATGCTGGGAGTCGTAGTTTCACCACAGCTGGACTGCCGGAGGTTAGCCATGACGAAACAGATGTGAAGAGAGCCTGAGCTTCATCTTTCAATGACATTTGCAATGGAAGATGCAGCATCAGTTGTGAAGGCAACCATACAACACCTTGAGCTGCGCCTGCACCTTTTGAAGAACTCAGTAAATCAAAGCATTCCTTCATTGGGTGACATCTCCTCTGGACTCCGAGCTCTTCAGTTATTGTAAAACTATAACTCCTAGCTTATCAGGGTTGGAGATCAAAGGTATAAGGCTCAGTCCACCTCTGTCTTTGGCCCATCCATTGAGGTTTCCATCATTTGACATCAAGCATATCCCAGCATGCATCTCTATTCTTGCTGTCAATGCGGCAGGCACTTCAGAGGGACTCCTGAAAGACCCGTCAGTAGGGTCTGCCAGGCACCGTATGACCAGCAGCCATAGCACAGATGTGAACAAAGCTTATGGAAACCTTTATTGTGTCCTGGGGCTCAGGCTTAAAGCACTCACATAACAAATGGCAGTCTCAGGACCAGGCCAGTATCGGTACTCACTGTGTGTCCAATCACTGACAGCAAGCAGAGATGGGCTTTCTTATTCTTCACCCTTGTAGATAAGGTCTTACATTTTGCAGAAATTTCAGACCAACCACGTAGACTACACACTTGTCTGAAGGTTTTGCCTTGTCTAGGACCAGTACTCTGTTAATGACCACTGTGTTATATCTTCCTTTCCTGACTGTGCCTCTGTTCCTTGCAGCCTCCACCATCCGTGCGCTGCCACAAGTGCGATGTGAGGGCTCCACTACAGAGACGAGACGTAAGTATGGGTATGCAAAGGATCGTCATCCAAATTTGATTATTTGGAGTTCCCTTGCTTGTAGTATTGCCGTGGAGGCCACACCTTGTAGTACCTCCATTCTCCATGTTGTATTACAGGAGTACTCAGCTACTTAGTAGTCTGGTTACCGGAAGCGGCGTCACCTGGAGGTTCAGGCTGAGAACCTACAGTGAAGATGTTGTCTTGTTCCAAACATTATAGACCTATTTACATCCAGCTTTATTATTATTTGTTAGGGGGAAAAACCAGACTAGAGCTTAAAATTAAATGACCCCAGACCCCTAAACTCATTCACAGCCCAGACCAGACCCCTAAACTCATTCACAGCCCAGACCAGACCCCTAAACTCATTCACAGCCCAGACCAGACCCCTAAACTCATTCACAGCCCAGACCAGACCCCTAAACTCATTCACAGCCCAGACCAGACCCCTAAACTCATTCACAGCCCAGACCAGACCCCTAAACTCATTCACAGCCCAGACCAGACCCCTAAACTCATTCACAGCCCAGACCAGACCCCTAAACTCATTCACAGCCCAGACCAGACCCCTAAACTCATTCACAGCCCAGACCAGACCCCTAAACTCATTCACAGCCCAGACCAGACCCCTAAACTCATTCACAGCCCAGACCAGACCCCTAAACTCATTCACAGCCCAGACCAGACCCCTAAACTCATTCACAGCCCAGACCAGACCCCTAAACTCATTCACAGCCCAGACCAGACCCCTAAACTCATTCACAGCCCAGACCAGACCCCTAAACCCATTCACAGCCCAGACCCGACCCCGAAACTCATTCACAGACCAGACCCCGAAACGCATTCGGAGCTTAGACCAGACCCCGAAACGCATTCGGAGCTTAGACCAGACCCCGAAACTCATTCGGAGCTTAGACCAGACCCCAAAACTCATTCGGAGCTTAGACCAGACCCCGAAACTCATTCGGAGCTTAGACCAGACCCCGAAACTCATTCGGAGCCCACACCAGGCCCCGAAACTCATTCGGAGCCCACACCAGGCCCCGAAACTCATTCGGAGCCCACACCAGGCCCCGAAACTCATTCGGAGCCCACACCAGGCCCCGAAACTCATTCGGAGCCCACACCAGGCCCCGAAACTCATTCGGAGCCCACACCAGGCCCCGAAACTCATTCGGAGCCCACACCAGGCCCCGAAACTCATTCGGAGCCCACACCAGGCCCCGAAACTCATTCGGAGCCCACACCAGGCCCCGAAACTCATTCGGAGCCCACACCAGGCCCCGAAACTCATTCGGAGCCCACACCAGGCCCCGAAACTCATTCGGAGCCCACACCAGGCCCCGAAACTCATTCGGAGCCCACACCAGGCCCCGAAACTCATTCGGAGCCCACACCAGGCCCCGAAACTCATTCGGAGCCCACACCAGGCCCCGAAACTCATTCGGAGCCCACACCAGGCCCCGAAACTCATTCGGAGCCCACACCAGGCCCCGAAACTCATTCGGAGCCCACACCAGGCCCCGAAACTCATTCGGAGCCCACACCAGGCCCCGAAACTCATTCGGAGCCCACACCAGGCCCCGAAACTCATCTTGAGCATAGATCAGACAAAAAAAATCATATCCTTACCCCTCCTGGGTCCTCTTCACTACCAGGTACCACACACACTAAATCCTGGGGCTGGCCGGCATCAGGACATAGTGTGCTGGGCCCCGGCAGTTATTCCACTCCTGATGGCAGATGTGCTGTCATAGATGCACATAATACCCTCCTCCAGGGGTTTGGATTTGCACTGCAGTCCCTCAATTGAGTCCCCGTCATATAACATTGGCCACACTGCCATTCTCTCCAAGATAGCTACTTTAAAGAGATGCTGTCCCCTCTCCTGACATGTCTGTTTTAGTAACCACCTGCATCCTCCATGTAATAGCAATCCTGGAGCCTCTATTCTTATGCCTCTGTGCGGTGCCATTCCTGTATTATTCCTACTAGAAGTTTACAAATAAATTACCAGCAGTCTGCAGTAAAGGTACTGCTGGGTGTTACTAGTAATGTGACACTGTGCAAGGACACCCCCCCAAATGTTAACACCCATCTGTGCCTTTACTGTAGACTGTTGGCAATGTATTAATAACTTCTAGCAGGAATAATAAAGGAATGGCACAACATAGAGTCATAAGAATAGATGCTCCAGTATTGCTATTACATGTGGAATACAAGTAGTTACTAAAACAGACATGTCAGGAGAGGGGACAGGTCCTCTTTAATCTCCTGACAGATCCCGTCATAGTAGGGCATACCTATAGAGCTGCGGTCAGTGCTGTGGTACCCTCTGCACAGCCTATTCGGGGCAGGAAGAAAGTCTTTTGTGGCTTAATTTTTGTGATGATTGCTGTAGACCAGGGATGTTCAACCTACGGCCCTCCAGCTGTTGCAAAACTACAATCCCCAGCATGTCTGGACAGCCTACAGCTATTAGAGCATGCTGGCAGTTCTGGTTTTGCAACAGCTGGAGAGCCGCAGGTTGAGCATCCCTGCCGTACACACATCTGACCAGCTCACAGTACCTTTTCTTGCATTAGGCCTCATGCACACGACCGTTCCGTTTTTTTGCGGTCCGCAAATTGCAGATCCGCAAAACACTGAAGCCGCCTGTGTGCTTTCTGCAATTTACGGAACGGGCGGCTCATTGTAGAAATGCCTATTTTTGTCCGCAAAACGGACAAGAATAGGACATGTTATATATTTTTTGCAACAGTCGTGTGCATGAGGCCTTACTGTGTGAAATATATACAGACTATTTCTGTGTTCTAGGAGGTTTGCAGTTTCCATCTTTCTTAGGGCTCTTTCACACTTGCGTTCTTGTCTTCCGGCATAGAGTTCCGTCGTCGGGGCTCTATGCCGGAAGAATCCTGATCAGTTTTATCCTAATGCATTCTGAATGGAGAGAAATCAGTTCAGGATGCATCAGGATGTCTTCAGTTCCGGAACGGAACGATTTTTGGCCGCAGCAAATAGCGCAGCATGCTGTGCTTTTTGCTCCGGCCAAAAATCCGGAACACTTGCCGCAAGGCCGGATCCGGAATGAATGCCCATTGAAAGGCATTGATCCGGATCCAGCCTTAAGCTAAACGTCGTTTCGGCGCATTGCCGGATCCGACGTTTAGCTTTTTCTCAATGGTTACCATGCCTGCCGGGACGCTAAAGTCCTGGCAGCCATGGTAAAGTGTAGCGGGGAGCAGCATACTTACCGTCCGTGCGGCTCCCGGGGCGTTTCAGAGTGACGTCAGGGCGCCCCAAGCGCATGGATCACTTGATCGCATGGCACGTCATCCATGCGCCTGCGCGATGACATCTTCTCTTTCGGTGATATCATCGGCGCATGCGCACTGAGGGAGTGCTGAGGAGGCGAGCCTCCTTATCTCAGAGCGCCTGCGCCGAATCAACACAGGCGCGTGATTTTTGAAATGCAGACAGGGCCGGCCGGAGGAGGAGATCGCGGCTGGCCCTGTCAATCAACAGAAGGAGGGGGCGGTTTTCTGCGGCTGCTACCAGCAAGTAGACGCCCTACTTGCTGGTAGACAGGTAATTAGCATATCTTAAAAGTATGTTTTTTGCTAAATCTACTGAACGAAAATGATTAATAACATAATGTATAGCAATATCGCAGGATAGGGATTATAAGTACACAAAAAAAAAAATATTGAGTTTAGTGGGGTGACAGAAGCCCTTTAAATATGTTTTACGTTTTTCTTCTGTTTATTTCTTTTTGTTTATTTTGCAGCAACGGTTCGTCCTGCAGACACAGTGTTGACCAATCAGCTCACTGCATTCGGAGAGTATGTTGCAGAAATTTTTCCCAAGTATGTGCAGCAGGTTCAGGTGAGTCTGTCTGCACCCACTACCCTCTATAGCAGAGCCTGGTAACCTTCGGCACTCTAGCTGTTGTGAAACTACAATTCCCAGCATGCTCCATTCATTTCTATGAGAGTTCTTAGGAGAGCAGAGCCAGTATGCATGCTGGGAGTTGTAGTTTTAAAACAGCTGGAGTGCCGGAGATTGCCTACCCCTGCTTTATAGAAATAAAAGGCGGGGAATTCACAATTCCAATAGACATCCTTTGTGTGTCACTTTCCCCCACTAGAGGGCCTCATGTCACTGCGTCTGTAATAAATGTTTTCTATTTATTTATTTATTTACATTTTGCTGCCATTGGAAATTGATTTTTAATGATATTCTATTTTTAATGACAGATCCCTCCAAGCTTTAAATGTATATATATATGACCTTCATATTTGGCACCCAGGGTCTGGATTAAGCTTTTCTACAGCAGCAGCAAATATGAATTTCTCTACCCTATCCCTCTGTATCGAAATACACTGGGCAAGGTAGCATGGCTTCTTGTACCCAGCACCCCCTGGGTCTGTATACAGCCCTCTCTTGCTGTAGGTATGCTCCTCTACCAAAACATCATGTTGCAGACATAGTTTAAAGGGGCTTTACCATCTATTACTAGCTGCACATGTGCTGGGAACAGCACCTACCTGCCGCTTGTAATAGCTATTATTTAACCAGAGGAGCCAATGTCCTATTGTTTAGTATGTCTAATATATGTTCCCAGAGCTGCGCTCCTAAATGTGAGGGCCCTGGCTGGCAGCAGCCTCCCTTCACTTACCATGGGGACAGACTGCGCTTGTTCCCCTGTCCATCCCCAGTGTAAAGGCTCATGCTCGGTCACCGACCCATTCACTGGATCCGCATCCGACGGTCCGCATGCACTACTTTTTTGCGGTGCGGAGGCATGGACAGAAACCCCACGGAAGCACTCCGTGGGGTTCCATGCGTCCGTTCCACACCGACCTTACGGATTGCGGACCCATTTGAGTGAATGGGTCCTTATCCATGATGCTGGGTGCACACGGCCGGTTCCTGTGTATTGCTGACCTGCTGTTTGCAGGCCGCAATACGGACACGGCCGGCACACAGTCGTGTGCATGAGCCCTAAGTGAATGGAGTCTGCTGATGGGCAGGACTCTGTGAAGCTAGTATGATAGATAGTGGCCAACCCCTTGAATTTAGAGTTTCGTTAACCGTCCATGTTCCTTTAACAAAATGTGTCCAGCCTTACACAATGTCTGTCCATAGGTTGTGTCTGATATTGCAGTTCAGCTCCATTGATGTGAATGAGGCTAAGTTGCAGTACCACACACAACCTCTGAACATGTGTGGCGCTGTTTATGGAAAAAGATACCACTTTTTTCTAACCCTGGACAGTCCCTTCAACTCCAAATAGCAGCATTGCCATCCAATGCCATAAATTATCGTACCCGATCCCTCCCAGTTAAAGGAAAATCCTTAATGTGCATGTTAATTGTATGGCGAGCAGTGGCCGGTTGCCGAATATTTCCAGTTGCTGATCTACGGAGGGGAATGAATAAAGGAGAAGCCGAAAACAAGCTCTAACTAACCACTATCTAGTAGTAGCTGCTGGGGCGCGGTAGGTGCTCGTTTCTTACAGTGATGTTCTCTCTTAGGTCACGTGCTATGAAGAACTGGAGATTATGATTCATCCTGATGGAGTCATCCCGGTCCTGATCTTCCTCCGAGATCACACCAACGCTCAGTTTAAGTCGTTGGCTGACCTGACCGCCGTAGATATCCCTACAAGGCAGAACCGCTTCGAGGTAATCACCAGCTTGAGCAGCAGCGTAACTAGAATCCTGTGGGCCCCACAATATAACTGGACAGAACCCAGTACATAATACCACAGTGCAAGGGACTAATAACACCGCCATATCGTTTCTGAATATTACCACCACACTGTTACTGAGCCCATATTACTAGTATACAGTGATCACCCAGCAATACACAGGAGCTATGAGGACGATATGTTATTACAGTATAGTCATATCCACTGACGTCTTCTCTGGAGTCATTCGCTGTCCCTTTCCTTCTCCATCCGGCCCACACCACAAGGAAGATTTGTTCTCACCATGATGCGACACTGAAGAATTTGCCACCCAGATGGTGTAGGCTCCTCACTTTTCCAGCACCCTCACCACTTTTTTCCCCCCACCTTTTACACAAACGCTCCATAGTGGTTCAGATGGTGATAATGTCCCACCTTTGTGCCCCATACCGTAATAGTAGCTTTTTTACAATAATGGTACCCATCTTTTGTGCCCTGCACAGTAATATTGACCCTTTATAGTCCCCTCACGGTAATAGTGCCCCCTTTAGGCTGCACACGGTAATAGTGCCCCCTTTAGGCTGCACACGGTAATAGTGCCCCCTTTAGGCTGCACACGGTAATAGTGCCCCCTTTAGGCTGCACGCGGTAATAGTGCCCCCTTTAGGCTCCACGCTGTAATAGTGCCCCCTTTAGGCTGCACACGGTAATAGTGCCCCCTTTAGGCTGCACACGGTAATAGTGCCCCCTTTACCTGTCACGTGGTAGTTGGCTTAAATGTCAACCAGAATACTTTAAACAGAACAGCTGCTTGCATGGACACAGGCACAGGGCTGGGATCCAGGACACTGCACCACACATGCAAGAGAAGAAGGGAGTGCTGCTGTGCTGGGGCTGTGCTTCTGATGGATTTGTGGCAGCGCAGCCCCAATGGTAGTACCCCACATTGCTGCGCTCTAGCATGGAGAGATCTGTTCTGTTGCTAATCTGCAGAAAGCCAAGCGGATTAAATCCTTTTCGGAACCGGTCCCAGTCACTCCCCCAGCACCATAAATATTACGCCCCCGCCTCAAGACTTGCATGTAAAGCTGGGTTTATATTGGGCGATTGTCAGGAAGGAAGCGTTGTTTCGTGACAGTCGGCTGCTCGTTCAGTGAAGAAGACCGCTGCATTTACATGCTGCGATCTCCTTCACTGTATGAGGACGAGGGGTCGCTATTGTGATCACTCGTCCTCGTACAGAATCATGGTTTCTGAGCAGCAGATTGCTGTTTAGACCACACGATCTGCTGCCCAGAAGCCATGATTGGTGGTGCCTGCACGAGCGACGGGATCACCCGATGAACGAGCGTTTCGCATGTAAATCAGGTGATCGGCGGCACATTTAGATGGGCAGATTGTCGGAAACGACTGTTTGCAGAAACAGTCGTTCCCGATAATCTGCCCGATAGTTAGGAATAGCAATTCAGTCATTTAATAAAGTCATTTAGGCCTCTTGCACATGAACGTGTGCTGCCCGTGCCCCTGCTGCGGACCTAAAATTGCGGTCCGCAATGCACGGGCACCGACCGTGCGGCTGCCGCATGCGGATCGCGACCCTATTAACCTGAATGGGGTCCACAATCCGTCCGTTCCGCAAAAAGATAGTTCTATCTTTTTGTGGAACGGAAGCACGGAATGGAACCCCACGAAAAAAACTCTGTAGTGCTTCTCTTCTGTTTCGCACCGCATCTCCGGGTTTGCGGACTCAATCAAGTGAATGGGTCCGCATCAGTGATGCAGAATGCACACGGCCGGTGCCCCGTGTATTGCGGACCCGCCGTATGCAGGCCACAATACGGCTATAGGAGGCACACGGTCGTGTGCAAGAGGCCTCTTTCTGACAAAGCTGGAACCAGCCCTACACCTCACATGGATCCAGAGATCTCTCCATTCATTGCTCTGCAAGATTTATATTAACCCCTTAGTGACCAGCCTGTTTTGGGCCTTACTGACCAAGCGTTTTTCTTCCTTTTTTTTTTATTGTCGCGTTCCAAGAGCTATAACTTTTATTTTTCCGTCTATATAGCTTTATGAGGGCTTTTTTTTTGCGGGACTAGTTGTAGTAGAAATGAGAAAAAGAGCAAACAGCAGGTGGCGCCGTACAGATACATTTTATTGAATAACTGAGTGGCTATACTGAATTTTTAATTACATGCTGCAATTACAAAAGTATTCAGATTCGCTGGTTTGAAAACCGCAGTAGATGGTTTTTGGGACAGCCTTTTTAACTTTAAATTTAGCACAGCCCCGATAATTCTACACTTCAGAGGACAATACTGTACATTGGAGAAGTCTGAACCCTTCAGCATGTTCTGTTTCCTTTGCAGATTATCTACAACTTACTGTCCTTGCAGTATAACTCCAGGATCCGTGTGAAGACCTACGCAGATGAACTCACTCCCATAGACTCAATTGTCTCTGTCCATAAAGCTGCAAATTGGTATGAGAGGGAGGTGAGCTACTTATCGTGTTTCAGTATGATGGCGTTGCTCGTCTAAATTCTACACAATACATGAAAATGAGTCGCATCCATTAATAGCTACTTTTACACTTCCGTTGTTAATTCCGGTATTGAGATCCGGCAGAGGATCTCAGTACCGGAATTAATCGGATCCGTTTTCATTTTGCACATCAGGAGGCATCTGTTCCGTTAGGATGCGGTTGTGTGAAATAAAAACGGAAAAAATGTCAATGGGTCTGTCACCATTGACTTGCATTGTTTTCAGTGCCGGATCCATTTTTTTCCTGTTTTTATGACCGGACACACAACCGCAGCTTGCAGCGGTTTTGTGTCCGTTCACAAAACGGAATGCTGCCGGAACGGAAGACATCCTGATGCATCCTGAACGGATCTCTTTCCATTCAGAATGCATGAGGAGTAAACTGAAAGTTTTTTTTTCTGTTATTGAGATCCTCTGCCGGATCTCAACACCGGAAAACAACAACCCAAGTGTGAAAGTAGCCCTAGTAACAGTTTGTGATAGTCCTCATTCCGCATCTATTAGATCCTCTGGTTGCTGTATGTTCTGTAGTATATATGTGACAACATATGACACATCGTTCTACTATAAAAACCAATAGGAAATTACTAATCCGGCTCCTCCTCTCATCTTAGGTTTGGGACATGTATGGCGTCTTTTTTGCCAATCATCCTGATCTGAGACGAATCCTTACAGATTACGGTTTTGAGGGGCACCCATTCCGTAAGGACTTCCCTCTGTCCGGATATGTGGAGGTAAGTCATTTTCACACAGGGAAGACTTTACGCTGGGTTCACACCTGAGCGTTTTACAGCGCGTTCAAACACGCTGTAAAACGCTCAATACGTGAAAACCAATGCTTCCCTATGGCCCTGGTTCACACTTGAGTGTTTTACAGCGCGTTTGAACGCGCTGAAAAACGCCCTACGCTCAAGAAAGTTCTTGAGCTTCTTTGGGGCGTTTTGTCGCGCGTTCCCGTACATAGACTTTCGAGAACGCGCAACAATGTGTGTTCGCTTGTCTCTGTATGCGCGATTGTAAACGCCGGTACAATCGCGCATACAGAGCGCTCCTTTCAGAATGCTCAGGTGTGAACCCAGGGTCAGGGTAAGGCTACATGGAGCAAAATTTCTGCTGCAGATTTTGCTGCTATTCCTCAAAGGATGAGATTCGTGGTGGATATCTGAAGCATAAATGGCTGTGGATTTATAATCTGAACCGCAGGTCCGTTTACGCTGCAGATTTTTATTTTATTCTAGGACATGTTCTATTTTTTGTGGAAAGGACATACGGACACGGAATGCACGCGGAGTCATTTCAGTTTGTATTTTTCAAGCCCCATTGAAGTGAATGGCTCTGCATACAGATCTGTAAAAAAACGGAACAGAAATGGGGAAAAAATACGTTTGTGTGCATGAGCCCTAAATCTCGACTTTGCTTTTACTGTGAAACATGCTTTTACTGTGAAACACTGCAGATTTGGCTCATGCAAATCCACCGCGTATACGTCTCATATATATTCTGCCTGCATGTATCTAATTTGACTCTTCAATTGGCACATGGGCGGTAAGCATCTCAGCAGCAAAGAAAGCTGACAGATGTACTGCGCATGCACCGACTGAAGATTCAACAGGGCATGCGTTGGATTACAGGGTCAGTCAAGAGGATGCCTGGCCCCGTCATTCGTGGGGGGGGAGTTAAGGCTGGAGAGCTGAGGAGCTAGGGCCTGTCCCTTGGTGCACTGAAGCCCTCATTAGCATAATGAATACAAGTCTTGATTTCTCCTTAGCAGGACCATAGATTTTAACAAGTAAGGTGGTATTTTAATCAGAAGGATTGACCCTACAGTATGCCTGGTTTCACGGGGTTTAACCACTTAACTGTTTTGCCCAAGTCCAGCTCGGGCAGTGGGAAAAGTAGCTAACTGGAGGGGCGAGGGCTGCTTTAGATGCTGCTATCTCCTGAATGGTAGCAGCTAAAAAGATTGCAAAGCTGACATTTAAGGCTTTCATACAAGACCAAAATGACAGCTAAAGTCCAAGCAACAGAGGAGAAATCACTGTTTGAAATCGAGTCAGTAATAATCGTGGGTAAGACCTGCTTTTACTTTCACTTTCAGCTGCATTCACAGCATCCTGATTTCTATCAGTGATATCTTCCCCTGTACTGAATAGATTGCTGTCATTCTGGTATTGTCTGAAATCTTGGAATGTCAAACAGTTGCATGTTTCTAGCTGCTACCATTCAGGAGATAGCAGCATCTAAAGCAGCCCTCCCCCTCCAGTTAGCTACTTTTCCCACTACTGGACTGGGGCAAAACAGGTGGTTAAAGAGCATCTGTCAGCATGATCAGGTCTATTAAGCCAGGCACACTGCCGGGTAGGGTTGATCATGCTGATTAAAATTATACCTCATTTATGTCTGTACGATGCACCATTCCAGAAAAAATTTAGCTTTTTATTAATATGCTAATTCGTTTGTTGGAGCACCAAAGGGCCGGTCAGATCCCTTGGAGCACCAGTTTGTGAACACACCTGTAGATTTAGCCACTCCCCCCTCACCTGGATCCCAGGAGATGTCTAGCCCTGTCAATCCAGGGGAGTGGGGGTGGCTAACGCTGCAGGGGTGTTTACTTACTGGTGTTCTAAGGACTTTGGCCCGCCCTTTGGTGCTCCAACTAGCTAATTAGCACATTACTAAAAGCGAAGTTCTCTCTGGGACGGTGCATCATACAGACATAAATCAGGTATTATCTCAATCAGCATTGTCAACCCTACCAGGCATAATAGGATTGATCCTGCTGATTATTTAGGTAAATAACAGTTAACACTTTTAAAGGAAAACCTCACCTAAATCTAACAGAAGATAGAAAATTTGGTATGGGGGCATGGTCAGTGATTCTGCCCTGATACAGCGGCGATTTAGCATAGTGTGGCTTCACTTTGTTTAATGACTTTCTCAGGTTCGTTACGATGATGAGGTGAAGCGTGTGGTGGCAGAACCAGTGCAGCTGTCGCAGGAGTTCCGAAAATTTGACTTGAGCAGCCCATGGGAGGCCTTCCCGGCCTATCGGGAGGTGCCGGAGAGCCCAAAGCTGGAGGCAGGAGAAACGAAAGAAAAAAAATAAAAGCAGCGCTTGCCCGTGGATGTCTGCAGTCCTGTGTGACACCTAGAAAACCTATTTATGTACATACATAGAATAAACTCCTGAAGTCTTGGAGAGTAATCGTGTCTGGGTGTTAGTAAGAAGTGAAGGGTCATTGACACACGTCAGAAGATGTACGTGGGGGGGCTCGGTTGTTAAAATGAAAGGGTTCACTCTGCCACAGTGATCCAGTGACAGAGTACAGTCTGCCACAAAGTGACTCTTGCATTCTGAATGGCGGCTGCTGAAGGACTTGCTGAGCATTAAATATTGATGACGTATGCTCAGCACAGGTCGTCAATATCAGATCGATCGATGGTCATCGACTCCTGGAACCCCTCCTGATCAGCTGTTTGGAGGAGCCGCAGGGCTTGGACAGGCGCTGCTGCCTCTTGCCACGTCCATCGGTCACATGTGACCGATGGACGTGGCATCAGTGAGCCCTTCACACAGCTGGGAGTGGAATCCCTAATGATCAGATATCGATGACCTCTCCTGAGAATAATGAAGCTCTGGAAAACCCCTTTAAGATATTAACCAAGGAGTGTTTAGAGTTTAATTGGTGGATAGAAAACTGATCTTGTATTTTCTCTGTCACAACGTACAGAAACTTTTTGCAGGAGGTTAGAGAAACATTCCTGCATTCTAGCAGATATGACCGCACTCTTCTCCGTAGGATGTAAGCGGTATGACAGCCTAGCCGCCTTCACTTAAAAGATTAAAGAAATAACACCTATGGAGAGCATGGCACGGTCCCTAATGGAAAATGGCATACAAGCCAAACAGGGATTTTTACTCACATCTGCGAGGAGGGTCCGCGCCAAGCTTCAGATGTGAGCCCAATACGCCGTTCCCAGGTAGTAGTGGAGTGAGATGGAGGAGGGAGTAGTAGTTATTTAACAGATCCATGCTGAACTAGTGTTTCTTCCTTAGGGGGGGGGATGTCCCGAAACGCATTGAATTGAATAAATTGTGGTTTTAAAGAATAAATTATATGTTTTGAATCTAAATATATCAGAAGTTTTTGTAAAGTGATCGAGGAGGGCTTGGAGCAGACCCACCTCGCAGATGTGAGTAACAATCCCTCTTTGGGCTGTACATCACTTTCCATTACTACCCGTGGTCTCCATATGTGTTATTTATGACATGTTTTATCGCTGCTGATTAGGGCTCATTCAGGCCACCGTATCCGTTTTTGCGGTCTGCAAATTGCAGATCCGCAAAACATGTATGTATGTATGTATGTATGTATGTATGTGTGTGTATATATATATACACTCACCTAAAGAATTATTAGAAACACCTATTCTATTTCTCATTAATGCGATTATCTAGTCAACCAATCACATGGCAGTTGCTTCGATGCATGTCGGGTTGTGGTCCTGGTCAAGACAATCTCCTGAATTCCAAACTGAATGTCGGAATGGGAAAGAAAGGTGGGCTACAACAGCAGAAGACCCCACCGGGTACCACTCATCTCTACTACAAATAGGAAAAAGAGGCTACAATTTGCACGAGCTCACCAAAATCGGACTGTTGAAGGCTGGAAAAATGTTGCCTGGTCTGATGAGTCTCGATTTCTGTTGAGACATTCAAATGGTAGAGTCCGAATTTGGCGTAAACAGAATGAGAACATGTATCCATCATGCCTTGTTACCACTGTGCAGGCTGGTGGTGGTGGTGTAATGGTGTGGGGGATGTTTTCTGGGCACACTTTAGGCCCCTTAGTGCCAATTGGCCATCGTTTAAATGCCACGGGCTACCTGAGCATTGTTTCTGACCATGTCCATCCCTTCATGACCACCATGTAGCCATCCTCTGATGGCTACTTCCAGCAGGATAATGCACCATGTCACAAAGCTCCAATCATTTCAAATTGGTTTCTTGAACATGACAATGAGGACACTGTACTAAAATGGCCCCCACAGTCACCAGATCTCAACCCAATAGAGCATCTTTGGGATGTGGTGGAACGGGAGCTTCGTGCCCTGGATGTGCATCCCTCAAATCTCCATCAACTGCAAGATGTTATCCTATCAATATGGGCCAACATTTCTAAAGAATGCTATCAGCACCTTGTGGAATCAATGCCACGTAGAATTAAGGCAGTTCTGAAGGCAAAAGGGGGTCCAACACCGTATTAGTATGGTGTTCCTAATAATTCTTTAGGTAAGTGTATATATACAGACGTGGACAAAATTGTTGGTACCCTTTGGTCAATGAAAGAAAAAGTCACAATGGTCACAGAAATAACTTTAATCTGACAAAAGTAATAATAAATTAAAATTCTATAAATGTTAACCAATGAAAGTCAGACATTGTTTTTCAACCATGCTTCAACAGAATTATGTAAAAAAATAAACTCATGAAACAGGCATGGACAAAAATGATGGTACCCCTAGAAAACACAGAACATAATGTGACCAAAGGGACATGTTAATTCAAGGTGTGTCCACTAATTAGCATCACAGGTGTCTACAACCTTGTAATCAGCCATTGGGCCTATATATATGGCTCCAGGTAATCACTGTGTTGTTTGGTGATATGGTGTGTACCACACTCGACATGGACCAGAGGAAGCAAAGGAAAGAGCTGTCTCAAGAGATCAGAAAGAAAATTATAGACAAGCATGTTAAAGGTAAAGGCTATAAGACCATCTCCAAGCAACTAGATGTTCCTGTGAGTACAGTTGCACATATTATTCATAAGTTTAAGATCCATGGGACTGTAGCCAACCTCCCTGGACGTGGCCGCAGGAGGAAAATTGATGACAAATCTAAGAGACGGATAATCCGAATGGTAACAAAAGAGCCTAGAAAGACTTCTAAAGAGATTCAAGGTGAACTTCATGCTCAAGGAACATCAGTGTCAGATCGCACCATCCGTCGTTGTTTGAGCCAAAGTGGACTACATGGGAGACGACCAAGGAGGACACCATTGTTGAAAACGAATCATAAAAAAGCAAGACTGGAATATGCCAAACTACATGTTGACAAGCCACAAAGCTTCTGGGAGAATGTCCTGTGGACAGATGAGACAAAAATCGAAGTTTTTGCCAAGGCACATCAGCTGTATGTTCACAGACGAAAAAATGAAGCATATCAAGAAAAGAACACTGTCCCTACTGTGAAACATGGAGGAGGCTCTGTTATGTTCTGGGGCTGCTTTGCTGCGTCTGGCACAGGGTGTCTTGAATCTGTGCAGGGTACAATGAAATCTCAAGACTATCAAGGAATTCTAGAGAGAAATGTACTAGCCAGTGTCAGAAAGCTTGGTCTCAGTCGCAGGTCATGGGTCTTGCAACAGGACAATGACCCAAAACACACCGCTAAAAACACCCAAGAATGGCTAAGAGGAAAAAATTGGACTATTCTAAAGTGGCCTTCTATGAGCCCTGACCTCAATCCTATTGAGCATCTTTGGAAGGAGCTGAAACATGCAGTCTGGAAAAGGCACCCTTCAAACCGGACACAACTGGAGCAGTTTGCTCATGAGGAGTGGGCCAAAATACCTGCTGAGAGGTGCAGATGTCTCATTGACAGTTACAGGAAGCGTTTGATTGCAGTGATTGCCTCAAAAGGTTGCGCAACAAAATATTAAGTTAGGGGTACCATCATTTTTGTCCATGCCTGTTTCATGAGTTTATTTTTTTACATAATTCTGTTGAAGCATGGTTGAAAAACAATGTCTGACTTTCATTGGTTAACATTTATAGAATTTTAATTTATTATTACTTTTGTCAGATTAAAGTTATTTCTGTGACCATTGTGACTTTTTCTTTCATTGACCAAAGGGTACCAACAATTTTGTCCACGTCTGTATATATATATATATATATATATGTATGTATGTATATGACAGAAATGCCAAATGCGGACAAGAGGACATGTTCTATCTTTTTGGCGGGACCACAGAAGTACGGTGTGCTGTCTGCACCTTTAGCGGCCCAATTGAAATGAATGGGTCCGCATCCATTCCGCAAAATTGTAGAACAGATGCAGACACAAAAATACGATCGTGTGAATGGGCCCATATACGGAAACTGAATTGGAGGGATACGGTATGGGATGGAAGCAGAAGTCCAATGGGAATTGATTGTGACCCTGTACAACATTTCGAGTGGTGACGTGATCACACTCACAGATACAAAGGGGGTCATTTACTATGCTGAAATTAGGTGTATTTCAGACGCCGCTATCTGCGACTTCGCCCCTCTCATGCTAGGTCTAAAATTGTGGCGGGGGGGAAGGGGACTGTCTGGCAGGCTCGTCTCATTCACCATTTTCTATGCCAGTTTTAGGAGTAGAAAAAGGACTAAATGTAAGACAGTAAGGAAGGCTACATGCACACGATGCAGATTTTTTTCTGCGCGGATTTTGACCTACGGTGCAGATTTTTAAATCCGCAGCATGTCAATTTATTTTATTTTTCCTGACCGGATTTTCTCCTTTTACTTTAGTGGGGAGAAATAAAATCTGCCCCCATTGATGAGGATTGACCGCACGGATTTCCCTGCGAACACCTGCGGATTGTCTGCACATAAATCCTAAACGTGTGCCTTTACAAATACATTGAGAACTGATGCGCCGAAGTTATGGGGAGGCCGGCGCCTCAGTTTAGGGCTTTATTAAGACCGCGGTCTAAAACACCGGTCTTAATAAATGTGCCCCTAAGTGTTCTGTACCCATTTATTAGTTTTATTTTATACAAAGCCTACGGCTGATCTGCAATACCAAACATAACCTACTGACACAAGGGGCGCTGTTTCTGATAGAAAGCAGCCTTGCTTATAATCGGTGATGATATAGGAGAGGCAGCTGAATTAGTATTATTAGTTTCTTCCAGAAAGGCCCCAATTATCACAGCACCTGCAATCCTTGTGTGAATTGGTGTCAGTGACTCAGAATCGGCTACACTGTCTCTTCTGTGCCGCTTGCTGATCAGATAGAAGTGCTCATTAGCAGGTTTAATTAAATGCTGGCATCAGAAACGATCCCTCCCGGAGGATCCTTCTCCGTGTAATCGCTCTTATTTGCATAAACATACACTGTTAATGACATTAAAAATCATCAAACACAAGGGAAATAGAAAATGATTTTATTCTCCCCCTCCCGGAGTTACGTCACATGAATAGTCTGCGTTGCGTCACCGTATCTTACACCTGCCATACGGCCGTAGGACCTTACTTCTATTGCAGTCCTTATATGAATAAGACGAGGGTGGACAGTAGGTAGGTTCACCACTCCACAGGATTATAGCATGCTCGCAGGCACCTGGATGAACAGCGCTAATGAAGATCTTAATTGGGCCCCATGCACACGACCACGGGCCCGCAAAGTACGGATGCGATCTGTGTGCTGTCTGGTGCGTATTTTATTCGCACACCCATTGCTTTCATTGGGTCCGTGTTCTGCGTTTTGCGGGCATAGTCTATCTTTTTGCTATAGGGATACGGAAAGGACACTTAAGCACAGATTCATGTGCTTTCTGCATCCGTATGTCTGTTCCTCCTATACTTGACTGCAAAATGCAATGGATCCGCAAAATGGATACGGTCGTGTGCATGGGGCCTTAAAGGAATCTGTCACCAGGAAATTCACGAATCAACCAGGCTTAATGCCTTTTAGGGAAAGCTCAGCTAAATGTAATGATCCTTTGCTTCATACTGAAGAAAACAAATACGTTTAATCCCTATGCTAATGAGCATTTAAGTGCACCAAGGGCGGGCCCAAGCTGCTCAGTGCATCCATGGTCCTCCTGCTTCCTCTGCCAGCTCCTCCATCTCTTGATGCACAGGGTCAGGTTCCTGCATAGTCATCTTGCCTGGCCCTGTCAGGCAACAAGAAAGGGGCTGGCAGAGGAAGTAGGAGGAGTAAGGGTGCACAGAGCAGTTTTGACCCGCCCTTGGTGCACTTTACTGTTATTTGCATATGGATTAAAAGTGCTTTCTTTCCAGAAGGAAGCAAAGGATCTTTAAGGCCCTTTTCACACGGGCGTTGCGGGAAAAGGTGCGGGTGCGTTGCGGCAACATGCTTGATTTTTCCGCGCGAGTGAAAAACATTGTAATGTGTTTTGCACGTGCATGAGAAAAATCGGCATGTTTGGTACCCATACCGGTTGGGATCGGTGTTCTGTAGATTGTATTATTTTCCCTTTATAACATGGTTCTGAATACAGAATGCATAGTACAATAGCGCTGGAGGGGTTAAATTTAAAAAATAAAATAATTTAACTCGCCTTAATCCACTTGATCGCGCAGCCCGGCTTCTCTTCTGTCTTCTTCTTTGCTATGTACAGGAAAAGGACCTGTGGTGACGTCACTCCGGTCATCACATGGTTCGTCACATGATCTTTTACCATGGTGATGGACCATGTGATGACCGGAGTGACATCACCACAGGTCCTTTTCCTGCACACAGCAAAGAAGAAGACAGAAGAGATGCCGGGCTGCGCGATCAAGTGGATTAAGGTGAGTTAAATTATTTTTATTTTATTTTTTTAACCCCTCCAGCCCTATTTGACTATGCATTCTGTAT
This sequence comes from Bufo gargarizans, assembly GCF_014858855.1. NCBI lineage: Eukaryota > Metazoa > Chordata > Amphibia > Anura > Bufonidae > Bufo > Bufo gargarizans. The sequence continues at coordinate 48,401,657 of NC_058089.1, forward strand.
TCAGAATGCTATTATTTTCCCTTATTACCATGTTATAAGGGAAAATAATAATGATCGGGTCTCCATCCCGATCGTCTCCTAGCAACCGTGTGTGAAAATCGCACCACATCCGCACTTGCTTGCGGATGCTTGCGATTTTCACGCATCCCCATTCATTTCTATGGGGCCTGCGTTACGTGAAAAACGCACAAAGAGGAGCATGCTGCGATTTTCACGCAACACACAAGTAATGCGTGAAAATCACTGCTCATGTGCGCAGCGCTATAGAAATGAATGGGTCGGGATTCAGTGCGGGTGCAATGCGTTCAACTCGCGCATCGCATCCGCGCGGAATACTCGCCCGTGTGAAAGGGGCCTAAGAGAAATGTATCCTTACATTCAGCTGAGCTAGCCCTGCAAGACCGGTTTATCAGTGAATTTCCTGCTGACAGACTCCCTTTAACAAGGGTTGTCTACAATTAGAAAAGCATGGCTGCTTTCTTCCAGAAACAGCACCACGCTTGTCCACAGGTTGTGTCTGGTATTGCAGCTGAGGTCCATGGAAGTGAATAGAGATTGAGCTGCATTACCTCAAGTGTGTGCTGTTTGTAGAAGAAAGCAGCCATGTTTTTTGAATACCAATTATCCAGTGATGGCATATCAATTTGCCATTACTTCCGATAGTAGAAAAACCCCTTTAACATCCCATTCCCCCAGGTCTCACTAATTAGGAGGCAGAGATATGAGGAGTTGTTTTTATGACTTGGAAAACAGTGGCTCCCTATAGTTAGAAAACAATTTGTTGCCTTTACATTGTAGATCCACTCTGAAATACGTTCCTGAAAACCACAGTCTTCCCGCCATGTATAGGCAGACGCAGTAACGGGTATGAGAACCTCACCAAACAACCATAAGTCAGCGTCCTGAACCCTGGGAAAGTGGTTTCCTAAAACTGTATGCAATCCAGAAGACAAAGTTCAAGTAAATATAGACATATGCTTGGTGGGTGCTATCTATGACACAATCAGCAATGATATACATATAATCACAAGTGAAATTTGGATGAAAATAACAAGGATGTGCTTTCTGTCTCTAGGGCACCATATGTGCCTAGACAAACTATTATTCAATCCAGCCTTTTATACTAGACAGTCTGGCACTGTTACCGTGCCCATCGCGGTACCTATCAAATGTTTGTAAAAATTTCTGGTTTGGGGTTTGTCCCTATTTGTTGCTTGGAAGGTACTTCAGGATAAACCAGGAATCCAGTGAAAGTAATGTATTTTCCATGATTACTGTAGGCCCCATAGCCGTCATCTCCATGACTGTAGAGCCAGACTGTATCTCCAGGTTGTAGTGACAGCATCACGCTTTGGCTCTGCATCTCACGTTTCTTCGAGTGACTGTCATCGTAAATCATGACTTGGACCTCATTCTGATTCTTCATCAACTTGACGGACATGGTTTTATATGGCATTTTCCCTATGGTAAAAGAAAAGTAATAAGCCCCAGCCAAACGGCAGCGAAATTCTCCAGACGACAGGTTGAAGTCTTTGCCGATGTTGACAAACTGGGTATCAAAGGTGATTGGTTGATGTTGGTTCTTCTTCTCCTCTGACCCAACAAGACTTTCAGTTCGGGCAACTGAGAAAGCAGACCGAGGGTCTGTGTTAATTGATTGGTCGTCACCCACTGAAATCTTTTTGTAGACTTCATTCTGTTCTGAGGAGCCTTCTGTAGATGTGATTGAGTTTTGCAGTTTGTAGGAATCACTGCCACTCTGGAAATAATAGGATGTATCAGGATAGATCAAATAACCATTGAAGGTTGTATATGGTCCAACATTGCTGTAGAGCGCATATTTTGGGTCTCCATGAAGCCGAAGCCAAACCGTGTCTCCGTAGTCGAGCTGCAACATGGCGCTCTGACTGGCAACTTTTCTCTCTTTGTGGTGATGCTCATCGTAGACAATGACCTGAACTTCATTCTTGTTCTTCATCAGCATGACTGAAAGGTTTTTCTTAGGGAATTTCCCGATGGTGAAGGAAAAATAATATGCTCCAGGAATACGACATCTGAAAATACCTGCTTTGGGGTCAAAATCTCCTCCAATATTTACATAGACTTTGTCAAAAGTAATGACCATTTCAGGCCCCCCTTCCATACTGGTTGTACGGCCCACAGAAAATGCAGAGCGATAATCTGTAGCAAGAGCCAATGGAGAAATGAGAAGGAGAGGAGCCAATAATCCAAGAAGGGCTGGAATACTTGAAGCATACATTATGGCTGAAGGAAAAAAACATAATTGATTATTTTAGAAGACCAAAATGAATGAAGTGAAGAAACATCATAAAATGTCTTACACCCAATGCCTGGGGCACACGGCACGTCATGCATTACTACGGAGCTGTAGGCACTCTATGGTACCATATTATGGAAGGAAGCAATACCCATGGGTTTGGGTGCAAAACTTTTCCTACTCGGACCCGGAGCAGACACCCTAAATAAATTCACACCCAAGACTCCTAATAGACATCAGGCTCCATAAACTCACCCAGTAGCTCCTCTGCCTCCTTGCTCCTTTCTCCTGTAGATTCAGGACCTTCAGAGAGGTCAAGTGACCACCTAAAGGTCTTTTTGCAAGTCATGCACATTTTTGCAGTTTTTTTTTTCCATGTCAAAAACGGCAAAAAATAAATAAATTATGAGCTTTAAGGTTTGGGGCCAGGAATCATTGTACATAGTAGATTTGCTTAAAAAAAAAAAAATGGAATAAAACCACAATTTGCATAAAGTGATTGGGCCGCAGTGGGCTCCAGAGGTGTTGGGCTTCAGTTAAAGGGGTTGTCTGGGATTTTGATATTGATGATCTAACCAATGTCTGATAGGTGTGGATCCCACCTCCGGGACCCGCAGCTATCTCTAGAACGGAGCTCTCAAAGTGAAGGAGACCGCACCGCTCATGAGCGGCCGCCCTCCATTCATTTCTATGGGAGTGCCGAAAAGTTTGGCTATTTTCGGAAATTCCATAGAAGTGAATTGAGCTGTTAGCCGCTCCTGTGTGGTGCGTTCTCCATTCATTTCTATGGCTCTTCCGAAAATAGTCATGTGAGCCACTCGGCTATTTTCAGCACTCCTATAGAAATGAAATGGGGGAGGCTGATGGGATATAGGTAACTCCATTTTGTCTTTCTAAGTAAACGTGTATTATGGATTATATCTGACCAGTACATCTGTTTCAAGATCTCCCTTCCCCCTTTGGAATGTGAGAAACTTCCTGAGCGGTTTCAAGAATACCCAAACATTCCTAACGTTGGAAGTTTCACCTTATAAGGTCATCAGGATTTTTAATGCATAGTAGCCCATGTGTCCATACCTATTTGGTCAAATGCTGTTACTACTGCATCTTTTATGTTAATGCAGAGCTCATGTGTATGAATACTATAGGTTGTGACAAATGCTAACATATGATTGGATGTAAAGAAAGTTCAACCCCTCCTATATCAACTGTTGCTCCCCTACAATTAAACTTGTGTGAATTGGAATAGGGCACATGTTTGTCATTCTTTTTCACCCTCCTGGTACCAGTCCAAGACTTAATCCAAGCTTACTGCCGAGATCATTTACAGGGACACTAAGGTAAAGGGGTCCATTATTTTGCCCATCAGAGGCCATGCATGTATGGTGCAATCTCCTTCACTTTGGGCGCTCCCTTCTGGAGATAGGTGCAGCTTCTAGAGGACCCTATCCTAGCAATATGCCACCAATGCTTAATATGAGACAACCCCTTTAAAGTGTCTTGAGCCCCAATGCAAAATCTGTACCAGGGCCCCAACTTACCATGTGATGCCTTCTAATAGGGGCCCCTCAGAGACTAAGGTCTGGGTGCGAATGCTACCTCTGCACTCACTAAAGCTACCCCCCTTTGCTGTAGGCTATAGAACTACATGGGTAAATATTAAATGTAGAGGTGACATCTATGGTGATAGGACTCCTTACTAATGTAATATCTATACACATTTCTAGAATTCAGTCCAAACTGACCAGAATTATAACCCAAAATTTTTTAAATATTTTTTTTTTTATCATTTATTGCATCCCTGAAAACACCAGAAATTGATATGGATGCAAATGGCCCCTTACTTTCCCCGACCCAGATTTCATGCACAGTTCCCTTCCTAAATCATTAATTTGTGTTGAGACTATGAGTGCGCCTACAGCACCTGAAGACGTATGATCAAAGGCGCCACATCCCGTGCGAGCTGACAGAGATTTGTGTGTGCCGGGAGGGAGGTGGACAATGAGAAGACTGGAGGGGTCTCTCTGTTACGGTGGGTGTAGGAGGGGAGCCAGGAACTGTAGGGAGAACAGCCTCGGCAGTCATTGCTAAGCCCGGATCCTCTTACAGATCCTTTCCCCTGACATTTGAGGAGAATATCATTCCTTAGACTCATTGAGGGATTAGGTCCTGCATCTGAATGGCGCTCCACTTGGCTTTGAGTTACCACTTGGCATTACCCCCGACGGTGAAAGTTCACGTTCATTAGATGAGAAGTATGGAAACAAACAGCGCCGGACGTTCCGTGTCGTCTACTACATGCTGGTAAGCAGAGACTTAGCTGGAAGCTCTTGGATCACAATGCAAAATCAATACAAGGGCCCCTGATCACAGAACCTTAGAGAAGAGGGTAGAAAATAACATTTAAGGGGCACCTGGGGGCAACTAGTACCTTTATACTAGTAATATATTTCTGCCTCCACTAGAGGGAGTTCACTACATATGTATTATTCAGTTTAAAGGAAGCTGTATACATTTCCATGGAGTGAGCTCCCCCTACTGGTGGCAGCAGACGGCACATATCTATCATTTAGCTAAAAGATTGTATGGGGGGGGGGGGGAAGCGAAGCAGGGGATTTGGATTAGAGAAAATAAAAATACATTTTAGGTACGCGTGGATGACATAGATCACCACCCCTCCCCTTTATGATCCTAAACCACCAGAAACGTTAAGTATTTGCCTTTTAGCACCCTAGATCTGCCGGTATGGGTATATTATTATTGGGGAGGTGATTTTCCATTTCTACATCAGGCCCTAATGCTTTAAACACCCCCATTCTTCAAAATAACCCTAATATAATCAGTCACTATGCTCAGACAGTACTTCTAATGTTCAGTATTGGTGTGTACCCTAATACAAAGCCCCCCCGATGTCTCCAGACCCTGGCTATCGGAACTGCAGGGAAAATGGGACCCGTGCTTCATTATTAAATTACTTTTTGCCTTTTTCACCTGATACTTTTGAACACCCATAGGAATGATAATCCTCTCATTGTTTCCAGCAAGAAATATTCCCTAGACTAAAAAGCCTGATCCCTGCCCAGATCATGTCATACGATGAGACCAAAGTGAATTAAAGGTTATTCTAGCTTATTCTATATGTCTGTGGCATTATATGGGAGCTAAGAACATAGAAATAAATTTAGAAATAATTCATACCCAATTCATAATTGAGAAAAGTTATTTATCACCCTGGATTGATGCAAACTTGCCACTAAAATGTCTTCTTCGCTTCCCTTTACGATAAAATTCAGTTTACCTGTAGCCACCACTAGGGGGAGTTCAATGGCAACTGTATAAATTCCTATCCAATGAGCTCACCGCCTTCTCAAGATGGCTTCTTTTCCAGTTCTCTGAGGCCAAAACTGCTTTCCCTCACTTCCCATACACACTTGCTGTAGACAGCAGCTCCCTGCCAGCCAATCAGATTGGATTACTGAGAGACACGCCTCCTCACTCTGAAGCCTAATGCAAGCATGCAGTGTGAAGGACCGCCCCTCTGTCTTCTGTTTACATTAAGTTGGGAGACAGATGAGCACTAGTAACGTTTTTTTAAGGGACAGGGGACATTAATGAAAGCTGTTATTATAAGGTAATTACAGATCTTTTGACAATCATTGACAGACTAACTCAGGTATACATGTCTAGCTCTAATAAACTAGTAAAGAAAAAAAAATTGACAGTTATCCTTTAAATATGTTTCAGTATTGAGAGGGGAAGTTGCCAGGACTGGGTTCATCACCAGTTATAACGATACAAGTTTTTCATAATCTCTGGTTCCCACCTGGGAATACTGAGCTGTTACCAGTCTGCAAAATCAGCAGGTAATGCATGAATCCTGTATCCAGCACATCATAAGATCCACACCGTGTGATTAGTTCCTCCCCGCTGAGACACTGTGATTAATAGCAGCAGGATAACTGCGTCTTAACATTTTATTTGTCTGAGTTAGTAAAGCCAACGTCTCTGCTGTCCCACCTGCACTAATGAAGACATATCGCCCTGAATGGAGGAGTAAGACACCTAGCGGGTTTATAATACAGTAGGTGTAAACCGAGCCACAATTCACATTTAATTATAGAATATTCTACAGATGTATTTTTTATCTAGTCTTTATGATACCACGGTCCTAGGTCCTGAGGCTTTGTGGGCATTGCTATTACAGCATTGACAATTAAAGGGACACCAATATTATTTGGCTCCAAAGATAAACATGGCAAAACGTCACCTGATATCTGCTATGTGCCCTGAAAGTAGAAGAAGCGGCTGTCACCTGATAACAGACAGATCGGCTGTCATCTGATAACAGAAGGAGCGGCTGTCATCTGATAACAGAAGGAGCGGCTGTCACCTGATAACAGAAGGAGCGGCTGTCATCTGATAACAGAAGGAGCGGCTGTCACCTGATAACAGAAGGAGCGGCTGTCACCTGATAACAGAAGGAGCGGCTGTCATCTTATAACAGAAGGAGCGGCTGTCATCTGATAACAGAAGGAGCGGCTGTCATCTGATAACAGAAGGAGCGGCTGTCATCTGATAACAGAAGGAGCGGCTGTCATCTGATAACAGAAGAAGCGGCTGTCACCTGATAACAGAAGGAGCGGCTGTCATCTGATAACAGAAGGAGCAGCTGTCATCTGATAACAGAAGGAGCGGCTGTCATCTGATAACAGAAGGAGCGGCTGTCATCTGATAACAGAAGGAGCGGCTGTCATCTGATAACAGACGGAACGGCTGTCATCTGATAACAGAAGGAGTGGCTGTCATCTGATAACAGAAGGAGCGGCTGTCATCTGATAACAGAAGGAGCGGCTGTCATCTGATAGCAGACGGAACGGCTGTCATCTGATAACAGAAGGAGTGGCTGTCATCTGATAACAGAAGGAGCGGCTGTCATCTGATAACAGAAGGAGCGGCTGTCATCTGATAACAGTAGAAGTGGCTGTCATCTGATAACAGTAGGAGCGTCTGTCACCTGATAACAGAAGGAGCGGCTGTCACCTGATAACAGTAGAAGTGGCTGTCATCTGATAACAGAAGGAGCGGCTGACATCTGATAACAGAAGGAGCGGCTGTCACCTGATAACAGACGGATCGGCTGTCATCTGATAACAGTAGGAGCGGCTGTCATCTGATAACAGAAGGAGCGGCTGTCATCTGATAACAGAAGGAGCGGCTGTCATCTGATAACAGAAGGAGCGGCTGTCATCTGATAACTGAAGGAGCGGCTGTCATCTGATAACAGAAGGAGCGGCTGTCATCTGATAACAGAAGGAGCAGCTGTCATCTGATAACAGAAGGAGCGGCTGTCATCTGATAACAGAAGGAGCGTCTGTCACCTGATAACAGAAGGAGCGTCTGTCACCTGATAACAGTAGAAGTGGCTGTCATCTGATAACAGAAGGAGCGGCTGACATCTGATAACAGAAGGAGCGGCTGTCACCTGATAACAGACGGATCGGCTGTCATCTGATAACAGTAGGAGCGGCTGTCATCTGATAACAGAAGGAGCGGCTGTCATCTGATAACAGAAGGAGCGGCTGTCATCTAATAACAGAAGGAGCGTCTGTCATCTGATAACAGAAGGAGCGGCTGTCATCTGATAACTGAAGGAGGGGCTGTCATCTGATAACAGAAGGAGCGTCTGTCATCTGATAACAGAAGGAGGGGCTGTCATCTGATAACAGAAGGATCGGCTGTCATCTGATAACAGAAGGAGGGGCTGTCACCTGATAACAGAAGGATCGGCTGTCATCTGATAACAGAAGGAGGGGCTGTCATCTGATAACAGAAGGAGCGGCTGTCATCTGATAACAGACGGATCGGGTGGCTGTCATCTGATAACAGAAGGAGGGGCTGTCATCTGATAACAGTAGGAGCGGCTGTCATCTGATAACAGAAGGAGCGTCTGTCATCTGATAACAGTAGGAGCGGCTGTCACCTGATAACAGAAGGAGGGGCTGTCATCTGATAACAGAAGGAGGGGCTGTCATCTGATAACAGAAGGAGGGGCTGTCATCTGATAACAGAAGGAGCGGCTGTCACCTGATAACAGAAGGATCGGCTGTCATCTGATAACAGAAGGATCGGCTGTCATCTGATAACAGAAGGAGGGGCTGTCATCTGATAACAGAAGGAGGGGCTGTCATCTGATAACAGAAGGAGCGGCTGTCATCTGATAACAGAAGGAGCGGCCGTCATCTGATAAGGACATAAGAAGGAGAAAGGCAGTATCTGACAGACCCCATTATCAATTTCATCCTGTATTTGAACCTAGCCTTAGTCAAAGCGGTTTTCCGGGAACACAGTATTGATAAGCTATCCTCTGGGAGGGTCATCAATATCTGATCGGTGGAGGTCTGACTCCCAAAATATCGCCAATCAGCTGTTTTGAAGAGGCCACTGTGCATACCATGCACAGCGCCGTACACTGCATAGTGGCTGCCCAAGTCCAATCACTTGAATGGGACTAAGATGCACATAGGCCATGACAGATGAACGTGACGTCACTGGCCAAAGAAGAGATCACATTGCTCACCGACATCTAATCAGCGGGGGTGTCGGTAATCGGACCCTCACTGATCAAAGGATAGGTTATCAATGTTTTAGTCCTGGGAAGTCCCTTTTTAACTGAATGTCCACCTTTGAAAACCAGAATTTGGAGCAGAATCAGAAAAGCAGCAGGAGGCGGCATGTGGTCAGATGAAAACCTCAGTGGATTTTTGGACAGAACCCTTTTAATTACAGAGAAGAGCTCTGCATAGAAGGGGAAGATGCGGTGAATGGAGCTCGTTAGCTTTGATAAAAGACTCTTCGGAGGTGATCTAATCACTGTAATATCCAGCCTTTACCGGCCTCTCTCTACTGACTTTTTTTTAAAGGCTTCTGTAGTTACAGCTGGCATATTTAAAGGATTATCCAGTTTAGAAAACATATTTCCAAAAACCCTATTAGTATCACAGACCTGAGAAATCTAACCTCATTGGATCCAAAGATCTGGGAAAAAGAACTTAAATTATATCACAGAAAACATCTATGTGCACATCAATAACACAATCTGATATACTGTATTTTTCACCCTATAAGACACACTTTTCTCCCCCAAAGTGAAGGGAAAATGTCATTGCGTCTTATAGGGTGAATACTAATGAGCGCTTCCATTATGGAAGATCTCATTAGTACAAGAGGACCAGGAAGCAGTGAATGCAGCGCTCCCCGGGTTCTGAACTCACCGTTTCCTGGTCCTCAGCCGCTCGCTGTGCTGTGCTGTGACTGTGCACAGCGTGAGGATGTCATCACTCTGTGAACTTATGCTATATGCATCGGGTCACAGAACAGCACACTGCATTAAGAGCAGGAACCAAACCCCAGGAGCGGCGGTGGCAGCGGTGTCCAGAGCAGGAGAGGTAGGTTGATTTATAGTTTTTGTCTGATCTGAGGTCTGAATGGGGGTCTTAACATTTAGTGTCTGATCTGAGTGTCTGAAAAAGGGTCTTATTAACATGCTGGTCTGATCCGAGGTCTTAACATTGAGGGTCTGATCTGAGGGTCTGAAAAAGGGTCTTATTAACATGCTGGTCTGATCCGAGGTCTTAATGGGGGTCTTAACATTGGGGGTCTGATCTGAGGTCTGAATAGGAGTCCTAACAATGGGGGGTATGATCTGAGGTCTGAATGGGGTCTAATTAACATGGGGGGTCTGATCTCAGGTCTGAATGGGGGTCTTAAATTGGGGGTCTGATTGTCTGAAAAGGGGTCTGAATGAGGGTCTTAATATTGGGGGTCTGATCTGAGGTCTGAATGGTGCTTAACATTGGGGTCTGATCTGAGGTCTGAATAGGAGTCCTAACATTGGGAGTGTGATCTGAGGTCTGAATGGGGGTCTTATTAAAATGGGGGGGTCTGATCTGAGGTCTGAATGGGGGTCTTATTAACATGCCGGTCTAAACTGAGGTCTGAATGGGGGTCTTAATATTGGGGGTCTGATCTGAGATCTGAATGGGGGTTTTAAATTAGCAGTCTGATCTTCGTGTCTGAATAAGGGTCTTATTAACATTGGGGTCTGATCTGAGGTCTAAATAGGGGTCCTAACATCGGGGGTATTATCTTAGTGTCTGAATAGGGGTCTCATTAACATGGGGGTCTTATCTGAGGTCTCATTGGGGGTCTTATTAACATTAGGAGTCCGATCTAAGGTCTGATTACCATTGGGGTCTGACTGGGACTCTGATGAAAAATATTTTTTTATTTTCCTCCTCTAAAACCTAGTTGCATCTTATGGGCAGGTGCGTCTTATAGGGTGAAAAATACAGTTTATCTATAGGGTCTCCATATTGCCCTAGATTTTTGTTTGAATATACCATACACGCACGTGTCTCACTCCATCTAGTCCTTGAGATAGTTATCTTAGGGGGGGGGGGTGATATCTAAGGTTATCTCAATTTACCAACTATCCCCCATCTGTTTCTCTATAGTAAGAACCCCTGATGAACCCCAGGATAAGACCCCTGGGGAGTAACGCATTGGGCCAATATCTATTACTCTGAGACATCAGAACAATTAAAATCAATCCTTCCCGTTTCATGTGTACATAGGTATGCTACTATACAAAAATATAAGCACTTTTTTGCGATTCCCCCTTCCTTACCTGGATACACAGGGTTTTCTAGGGACAACAAAAAAGACAGTGGGATCGCACTTGTCAGGGTGGCAGTTCTGCTCTTTGGTAGGGTGGAATAGCGGCTCTGTAAGGTTTTCTTCCAGGGGTTTTCCTTGGTTATATTTTTGGGTCTTTTTAATTGTACAGTCGTGGCCAAAAGTTTTGAGAATGACACAAATATTAGTTTTCACAAAGCTTGCTGCTAAACTGCTTTTAGATCTTTGTTTCGGTTGTTTCTGTGATGTAGTGAAATATAATTACACGCACTTTATACGTTTCAAAGGCTTTTATCGACAATTACATGACATTTATGCAAAGAGTCACTATTTGCAGTGTTGGCCCTTCTTTTTCAGGACCTCTGCAATTCGACTGCGCATGCTCTCAATCAACTTCTGGGCCAATTCCTGACTGATAGCAACCCATTCTTTCATAATCACTTCTTGGAGTTTGTCAGAATTAGTGGGTTTTATTTGTCCACCCGCCTCTTGAGGATTGACCACAAGTTCTCAATGGGATTAAGATCTGGAGAGTTTTCAGGCCATGGACCCAAAATGTCAACGTTTTGGTCCCCGAGCCACTTAGTTATCACTTTTGCCTTATGGCACGGTGCTCCATCGTGCTGGAAAATGCATTGTTCTTCACCAAACTGTTGTTGGATTGTTGGAAGAAGTTGCTGTTGGAGGGTGTTTTGGTGCCATTCTTCATTCATGGCTGTGTTTTTGGGCAAAATTGCGAGTGAGCCCACTCCCTTGGATGAGAAGCAACCCCACACATGAATGGTCTCAGGATGCTTTACTGTTGGCATGACACAGGACTGATGCGCTACGCTCACCTTTTCTTCTCCGGACAAGTCTTTTTCCTGATGCCCCAAACAATCGGAAAGAGGCTTCATCGGAGAATATGACTTTGCCCCGGTCCTCAGCAGTCCATTCACCATATTTTCCAATTTCCAATATTTATGTAATTCTCAAAACTTTTGGCCACGACTGTAGAGGTTACATTTTAGGGGAAATGTATTAGTTTTTTTGTGTGATATATACAGATACCCTATTAGTGAATTAAAGGGATTGTGTCCTGTCAGACTTTGATGGCATATCACTAGGATATACCACCAATGTCAGATAGGTGCGGGTTCTACCTCTGGGCTCTGCACCTATCTCTGGAACGAACATCTGAAAGTGAAAGAGAATGCATAAGGCATGGAAGTTCCCAAATAGGCTGAGCGTTGTCTCGGCTATCTCCAACAATCCCATAGAAATTAGTGGAGGGTGCTCCGCTCCATTCACTTTAGGTCCCATTCTGTAGATAGGTGGCATATCCTAAAGATATGCACCAATGTCTAAGATGAGACAACCCTGAATAGAGGGGGGAGCCTCTATTCAGGATCCTCATCTTTTGGCCAGAGTAGACAGCGGCTACACAAAGAGCGTCTCTCGCTCTGGAGGACCTGTCCTGTCCTATTGATTAGACTAGACGTTGTGTAATACTTCACTTTCCCTGTGGGGGCACTGCAGGGAAATTGGACATGTAGTGCGTTCAAGACCCTCACATGACAGTACTGCAACATATTACAGTTGTTTTTTCTATTAATGTGAAATGCAGTTATATATCTGTAAATAAGATGCTTTTCTGGAAGCTGGGCAATGATCTCTGGTGTAGAGGAGCCTCCAGAATGTTCCTCACAGGCAGGTGTCTAGGGTATGAGGGATCAGAGAGGTCGGACAGACCTGTGGGAGGTAAGTCACTGAGATGGTGTGCAGCTCCTTATCCCCCACTGTCATAGAGTGTACGGAGAAGCTCTGCATTATCTGTTCTAAAATCAGTCCCTCACGCTGTACTGCCTCATCTCACACTGGTCTGTCTCATATCTATCTACCAGGGGTGCAACTAGAAAAGGCTGGCCCCCATGGCAAAATTTTGAACGGGGCTCCCCCTTCCCCTGAGCAACCATGCATGCCGCTGCTGGTCAAGACGGCTCACTGTCGCCACGTAACCCCCACCCACTCATGTCAGAATATCAAAGTAAAAGGCTTGCTAGCAGGAAGAATCTAGAATTTACTTTACAGTATGCCGCCTGAGCCCTGTATGCCTCCTTAGTGTCCCCACACGGTAGTTATGCCCCATTAGTGTCCCCACACAGTAGTTATGCCCCATTAGTGTCCCCACACAGTAGTTATGCCCCATTAGTGTCCCCACACAGTAGTTATGTCCTCTTAGTGCCCCACACAGTAGTTATGTGGCTTTAGTGCACCTTACTGTAGTTATGCCCCATTAGTGTCCCACTACAGTAGTTATGTCCTCTTAGTGCCCCACACAGTAGTTATGTGGCTTTAGTGCACCTTACTGTAGTTATGCCCCATTAGTGTCCCCACACAGTAGTTATGTCCTCTTAGTGCCCCACACAGTAGTTATGTGGCTTTAGTGCACCTTACTGTAGTTATGTTCCCTTAGTGCCCCCACACAGTAGTTATGTGGCTTTAGTGCACCTTACTGTAGTTATGTCCTCTGAGTGCCCCCACACAGTAGTTATGTCCCTTAGTGCCCCACACAGTAGTTATGTCCCTTAGTGCCCCACACAGTAGTTATGTCCCTTAGTGCCCCCACACAGTAGTTATGTCCCTTAGTGCCCCACACAGTAGTTATGTCCTCTTAGTGTCCCCACACAGTAGTTATGTGGCTTTAGTGCACCTTACTGTAGTTATGTTCCCTTAGTGCCCCCACACAGTAGTTATGTTCTCTTAGTGCCCCACACAGTAGTTATGTTCTCTTAGTGCTCCCACGCAGTAGTTATGTCCTCTTAGTGCCCCCACACAGTAGTTATGTGCCTTTAGTGCCCCTTACTGTAGTTATTTTCCTTAGTGCCTCCCTTACCGTAGTAATGCCCCCACACAGTAGTTATGTCCCCTTAGTGCCCCCACACAGTAGTTGTGTCCCGATAGTGCCCCCACACAGTAGTTGTGTCCCGATAGTGCCCCCACACAGTAGTTATGCCTCCTTAGTGCCCCCACACAGTAGTTATGTCCCCTTAGTGCCCCTTACTGTAGTTATGTCCCTTAGTGCCTCCCTTACAGTAGTTATGCCCCCTTAGTACCCCCACAGAGTAATGTCCCTATAGTGCCCCCACACAGTAGTAATGCCCCCTTAGTGCCCCCTTTAGAGTAGATATGCCCCCACACAGTAGATATTTCCCCCACGGGTGCCCCCTTACTGTAGTTATGTCCTCTTAGTGCCCCTTTTACAGTAGTTATGTCCCCTTAGTGCTGTACATAGTAGTGATGCCCCCTTAGTGCCCCCATACAGTAGTTATTCCCCCTCAACATTGCTACACAGTAGTTATGCCCCCTCAGCCTCCCCACCCAGTAGTTATGCCCCTTAGTGCACCCTTACAGTAGTTATGCCCCTTAGTGCTCCTCTTACAGTGGTTATGCCCCATTTGTGCTCCTCTTACAGTAGTTTTGCCCCCTTAGTGCCCCCTTTACAGTAGTTATGACCCTGTAATGCCCCACTTAGAGTAGGTATGCACCCTTTCTATCTATCCCACAGAGTAATTATGCCCCCCTTACAGTAGTTATGCCCCCTTACTGCCCTTTTTACAGTAGTTATGCCAACTTAGGACACCCCTTACAGCAGTGCCACCCCTGTAGTGTTAATAAAATAAAAAAGATGTCTGGCAGCAGCTTTCTCCTCTCTCCCCATTGAAAACACATACTGTACATTCTCAGCCGAGCGTGCATGTGCGTGAGGATGCTGGATAGGATGGCTGTCAGCCGAACTGGAGTTTAGCCATCAGCTACTGATGATGTATGGGCAGCTTTAAAGGAACTCGTCATATATGACAGCACATTCTGCACAGATGACAAACTCAACATGTAGTCTTTCCAGAGATGCATGCCATGTCATATATTTAACCCTTCACGCTACCATAAGCCTGCGCCATCAATGTCCTACGCAGGCAGCAATCCATTGGAAATATTCTGATCTGGCAGCTAGAAGAGCATCTGGGACTCCGACCCCGGGGGAACGACTTCTCTGTAATGTCGGATGAGAGATGACATGTGGAAAAACCAGCAGGGCAAGGGGGGGGTGACCCAAATCAATGCCACTGTAAGGAAAATGTCTTTCTACCAAACTGCCAGTGAGGAAGAGGATGGCAGGAGGCATGGACTTGAAAGATGGGTATACAGGGCACCGAGATAGGGGGTCTCCTCTTAGTGCAGGTGCAGCCAGTGATACACGTAGCGTCTGCATATCTCTCTCTCTGCCCCCACCCCTTATGTTCCTGGTGCATTACCTGGCAATATTTGCACCGGCTGCATCCTCCAGTGCTCTTCTCCATCCCTGGTCCCCCCACCTTCCCTCCTGTACCTACCTGCTCAGCTGCCGTCTGTCACCTGCTCCTCTGACTGTATCTCACACAGAAGGATTTGGTGCAGGGCTGTGAATGGGGGGAGCTGGAGGGGAGAGGGGGCAGCGAAGGGGGATGCACATGTGCAGAGCACAAAATCATGGACAGGTGATGCTGCACTGGATTCGCTCGACTCCTCGGGAGGCTTTTTAGTCCCTTTCATTTTCTGCTGGATAAAAATTGTTAAGGATTGTAAAGGAAAATGCGAACATTTACCGTCTATTTACACACGTGTAGAGGCGGCTGCACACGCTGCGATCACACTGTATCCGCACAGATTCATGACTGGGATGAGCCACCTTCAGTAATGTAGGGCTATGGAGCTTTGGATTTTAGGGAACAGAAACTGTAGTTGTTTGCACCAAAAAATGTCAGAAAATACATAAAGAATGACACAAAATATATACAAAGCAACACAAGATGCACACAGCAGTACAAAATATATACAAAGCAACATGATGCACACAGACAGCAGTACAAAATATTACAAAGTGACACAAGATACACAAAGCAACATGATGCACACAGCAGTGCAAAATATATACAAAGCAACACAAGATGCAAACAGCAGTACAAAATATATACAAAGCAACACAAGATGCACACAGACAGCAGTACAAAATATTACAAAGTGACACAAGATACACATACACAAAGCAACATAAGAGGCACACAGCAGTGCAAAATATATACAAAGCAACAAGATGCACACAGCAGTACAAAATATATACAAAACAACACAAGATGCACACACACAACGCAACATGATGCACACAGCAGCACAAAATATATACAAAGCAACACAAGATACACACACACAGACAGCAGTACAAAATATTACAAAGTGACACAAGATACACATACACAAAGCAACATAAGAGGCACACAGCAGTGCAAAATATATACAAAGCAACATGATGCACACAGCAGCACAAAATATATACAAAGCAACACAAGATACACACAGCAGTACAAAATATATACAAAGCAACACAAGATGCATACACACAACACAACATGATGCACACAGCAGTAAAAAATATATACAAAGCATGCACACAGCAGCACAAAATATATACAAAGCAACATGATGCACACAGCAGTACAAAATATATACAAAGCAACACAAGATGCACACACACAACGCAACATGATGCACACAGCAGCATAAAATATATACAAAGCAACACAAGATACACACAGGAGTACAAAATATTACAAAGTGACACAAGATACACATACACAAAGCAACATAAGAGGCACACAGCAGTGCAAAATATATACAAAGGAACATGATGCACACAGGAGTACAAAATATTACAAAGTGACACAAGATACACATACTCAAAGCAACATAAGAGGCACACAGCAGCACAAAATATATAAAGAGCAACACAAGATACACACAGCAGCACAAAATATTACAAAGCAACACAAGATGCACAGCAGAACTAAATATATACAAAGCAATACAAGATACACAGCAGAACTAAATATATACAAAGCAACACAAGACGCACAGCAGAACTAAATATATACAAAGCAATACAAGATACACACAGCAGCACACAATATAATGAGCAACACAATATACACAGCAAAAAATATTACTAGCAACAGAGGATGCACACAGCACAAAATATATATAAAGCAATATAAGATACACATACAGCAGCACAGAATATATACAGAGTAACACAAGATGCACACAATATATACAAAGCTATACAAGATATACACACAGAAGCACAAATATATGGATAACAACTCAAGATACGCATGCAGCAGCACAAAATATTCCAAAGCAACAGAAGATGCAGACAGCAGCACAAAGTATATAAAGAGCAACACAAGATACACATACAGCAGCACAGAATATATACAAAGCAGCAAAAGAGACACACAACAGCACACAATATACAGTGTATATATATATATATATATATATATATATATATATAAAGCAACAGAACAGACACACAATATATAAAAATCAGCACAAAGTACAGCTACAGCTGCACAAAATATTACAAAGCAATACACAATACACACAATCTAGCACTAGTTTATTAGCAAGTGACCCCATCATTGAGTGAAATTACTAAATTCAGTAGTCACCACTAGGGGGAGCTCACTGAATACAGAGTCATCCAGCTTCCAGTCCTCTCAGTGGCAGCTATATGACTCCAGGTGCAGTGAGCGCCCCCTAGTGACTTGCAAATTATCAGAATTATATTATTTAACCATAGGAACCTATCCCCTATCCATAGAATAGAAGCGTCCTGTATGGAGCTGACTGCTGGGACCTCCACCAATCATGAGGAAGCAGTGTTCCTGTACTGTCTGCATGTGTAAATGGTATAAAAGTATAGGTGCTGCTGCTGCCATTCGTCTCTATGGGACTGGCGGAGATAGCTGGAGGGCTGTACTCGGCTTCCCTTCATCAGTCCAATTGAGCTGAACAGAGGGGCAATGGGCATGTACAACCATTACTCCATTCCCTGCGGGACCCCATTGTTGGGATTGGTGGGGGTCCCTGTGGGCTGTGCCTGGGTGAACAAAGAAGAGGAAGTGGTACTCGCACCAATCAAATATTAATGGACCTATCTCAAAGGGCATCTGTCAGCAGTTTCGTACCTATGACACTGGCTGACCTGTTACATGTGCGCTTGGCAGCTGAAGGCATCTGTGTTGGTCCCATGTTCATATGTGCCTGCATTGCTGAGAAAACGATGTTTTCATATATGCAAATGAGCCTCTAGGAGCAACGGGGGCGTTGCCATTACACCAAGAGGCTGTGCTCTCTCTGCACTTTGATTGACAGGTCCAGATGTGGTCACATGGACACTGCCCTAAAGATGGTCCTGCAGTGTCACGGTTCTATTACAGGACCCCTGCTGGTCCTCAGAACAAGCGGAGGGCATGTCCGCCATGTCTAGGCGTACAGAGGGTGTGTAGAGGTAGTAGTGGCACCCTGGTGCCTGAGCAGGCCACATAAGATGCCACCAGTATTATATATGACACATAGTGGTAGATGAGGAGCCCTGTTGCAGACTGCTTAGTGTCCATTGAAATGCATGTTGTCCGTCTATGAAAGTCATGCCGGAGGACCCCTTTAACTATTTGTTTCCATACGGGTCACATCAGTTTTTATAGCTCGTCTGCATACACGGTCATGTTGTCAGCCGAGGGGCCTGTATGACGTGTTGATGTAGCTTCAAATAACCCTGCGTGAAGGCCGCAGTCCCCGGAGGAGCGAGGTACTTACAGGCAAAGCCGGCGACCTGACATTTCCACACAGTAAGAGATAAATACAGGATGCTTGCTGGAGACCTTCCAAGTCCCACAGCAGAGGCGGGCGCGCCAAAAGACAATTCCACCCGCAGCAGCAGCATCATCATAGCATCCGAGCTCTGGAAATGGCAAGTAACCATGGCAACTGAACATCTCAATCCCGTGAAAGCAGAATTGACTTGTTTTTTGATGGGTACAAGGAGATAGCAGGTAAACAATACTTTAGGACCGTCTCCCTGGGAGCAAATCCGCCCACCATGGATGCGGTGACAATATATGCATTACATACAGCGAAAAATAAAGTCTGTAAGAGAAAGTCCACATGGGACGGAAACGCTGCGAGACGGAGACAGTATGGAATGGAAGAGACCTGCACTCCATTTGTAGTGGGAACCGGGCTAGGGAAGCATTAATTTCAGAGGGACTTAGGGCTCATGCACACGACTGTATGTATTTTGCGTTCTGCAAAAAATACGGATGACATCAGTGTGCATTCCGTATTTTGTGGAACTGGAACAGCCGGCCCCTAATAGAACAGTACTATCCTTGTCCGTAATGCGGACAATAATAGGACATGTTCTATTTTTGGGGGATACGGAAATACGGACATACGGAAGCGCAATGCACACGGAGTAACTTCTGTCTTTTTTGCGGACCCATTGAAATGAATGGTTACGCATATGGTCCGCAAAAAAAACAAAAACGGAACGGACATGGAAAGAAAATACGTTCGTGTGCATGAGCCCTAAGGGGGAATAGGGGGGTACTAAGGGGACATCATACTGCGTGGGAGGCACTAAGGAGGCATTATACTGTATCGGGGCATAATACTGCGTGGGGGCCTTAAGGGGGCATCATACTGCATTGGGAGCCACTAAGAGGGCTTCATACTGTGTGGGGAGGGGGGGGGGGGCATACTGTATTGGGGCCCTAAAGGGGTATCCTAGTGCATGGGGGCCCTAAAGGGGCATCACACTGCATGGGGAGGCACTGAGGGGCATCAGATTGCATGGGGGCACTAAGAGGGCAAATTACTGTGTGGGGGCACTAAGGGGGCATTATACTGTGTGGGGGGCACTAATGGGGCATTACACTGCGTGGGGGGCATCAGATTGTGTGGGAGCACTAAGGGGACATCATTCTGTGTGGGGAGGCACTTAGGGGACATCATATTGGGTGGGGGCAAATAGGGGATACTAAGGAGTCATCATACTGAATGAAGCACTAAGGATGCATAATTCTGTGTGAGGAGGCACTAAAGGGGCATCCTATGTTGGGGGGCACTAAGTGGGCATCGCTACTATCTGTGTGAGTTGCACTAAGTAGCATCACTATTGTGGCTCTATGGAGACATTCTTACTCATTTGGGGCACTAAAGCTCATCACTACTGTGACAGAAGCACCATGGGGCATGCCTACTGTGCGGGAGGCACCAAGGAGACTGAGCAGGATTGGCCATGTATAGGGATTCAGTAGAATTAGCAGCAGGTCTTAATGTAAAAAAATGGTCACTAAGATTGCCCTGAACTTACCCTGTTCCTGATATAGATCCACAGTATTTTCCCTGCCGTTGCCACTAGGAGGAGCACAGTAACATTCACGGCTTTCATGGAGTCCAAATATGTCAACCTGCACTCGGCTCCCCCTAGTGGTGGCAAGATGCAGACAGTTCTTTTTATTATGTACTTGTGTGAAGTGAGCAGGAGAGAGATATACAGTAGAGCTGTAAGGGGGAGATTTTTTATTTTTTTTTGTCAGACTTGCATTCACACAACCGTATTCTCGGAACAGATCCTGATACAAATTATTTTGCGGAGCACATGTGGACCCATTAATTTCTATAGGGCTGCAAAAAAATGGGGACAGCACATGGATGTATCTGTGCGGCCGAGCCGCAAATGATAGAACGCGTCCTATTCTTGTGGTTGGACGGGCATTTCCCGTATGTCAACATTTTTGCCTTGCTGGCGTACCCCTTCATATTCTGACCAACAGGTCATCACCAAGTTAGCTTAAAGACTCAGGGGCTCATTTAGTAAATTAGGCATATTTCAGGTGCAGATGGCAGCACAACGGTTAGTTGCACCGCTATCTGCGACTTCTCCCCGCTCTAAAACTGTGGCGTGGGCGGAGAGGGGCCGGCAGGCCCGACTCATTCATCATTTTCTATGCCTGTTTTAGGCGTAGAAAATGGTCTAAATGTAAGCCAGCAAGAAATCCGTCTTACATCTAGAACTGGCGTGGATGCACCAAAGTTATGGAGAAGCCTCCACCTCTTCATAACTTCAGTGGATCCTCCGCCAGTGCAGGGGCATTTATTAAGACAGGCGTCTAAAACGCCAGTCTTAGTTTATGTGCCCCTGAATGCCTAAGGTTGGTTTCACACGGGCATTGCGGATTAGGGGCCGGATGCGTTCAGAGTGCGTTCAGTGAAACTCGCACTATTTTGCAAGCAAGTTCAGTCAGTTTTGTCTGCGGTTGCGTTTAGTTGTTCCGTTTTTTCCGCGCGGGTGCAATGCGTTTTTCACGCGTGTGATAAAAAAAACTGAATGTTTACAAACAACATCTCTTAGCAACCATCAGTGAAAAACGTATCGCACCCGCACTTGCTTGCGAATGCAATGTGTTTTTCAGGCAACCCCATTCACTTCTATGGAGCCAGGGCTGCGTGAAAAACACAGAATATAGAACATGCTGCGATTTTCACGCAACGCAGAAGTGATGCGTGAAAAACAACGCTCATGTGCACAGACCCATTGAAATGAATGGGTCAGGATTCAGTGCGGGTGCTATGCGTTCACGTCACTCATTGCACCCGCGCGGGAAAACTCGCTCGTGTGAAAGGGACCTTAGAGAAACGGATTAGAGATTTATTTTCCCCCATAAACGGCACCACTTCTGACAATGGTCGGTGTCTGGCCACTGCAGCCGTCTCCATTCAGTTGAATGAAAGTGAACTGCAATACCAGACAAAGCCCTTGAACAAGAGAGGTGCCCTGTTATGACATGCAGATAATTTTCTCCAATTGTGGACAAGTCCTTGAAATGAAAGCAGATCATGTGACTATAACTATTACGGGGATCGTTGTTTCCTTGTACGGTGGTCTAAGTGACTAGTGTTTCCTCAAAGGGGGCTTCTGTCCTACCAAGACGGGCTCTATTTTAGTACCAGCTAGTGGTGCCTACCACTGGTATGTAGTTTATATAGGAAGCTCGGTGGCTCAGTGGTTAGCACTGGGGTTCTGGATTCAAATCTGACCAAGACTCATATCTGCATGTTTTCTCCATGTTTGCACGAGTTTCCTCGGACTTTTCCAGGATTCTTCCCCTCTATTCAAAAAAAGTAATTTTCCAGTAGTACAATATCGATGACCTATCCTTAGGATAGATTATCAGTATCTGATTGGTGGGGGTCCAATACCCGGCACTCCCGCCGATTTACTGTTTGAAGTGGCTGCAGAGCTGTGGCCTCCTCACTGCTTACCAAGCACAGTGCCATACATTGAATAGTGGCTATGCTTGGTATTGCAGCGCAGGCCCTTTCATTTGGATGTCACGGAGAGGCACATAGGCCACTGAACGATGAACGTGACGTCACAGGCAACGGTAGTGGCCGCAGCCTCTTCAAACAGCTGATCGGTGGGGGTCCCAGGAGTCTGACCCCCCCCCCCCCCCTCAATCGATCTGATATTAATGACCTATCCTATCTATACTTGAGATAAAGGACATCTGAGGGAGCAGGAGACTTGAGGAACAGGGGCGTAGCTATAGGGGGTGCAGAGGTAGCAGTCGCTACCTGGACCAGGAGCCTGAGGGGGCCCAAAGACCCTTGGGCCACATAAGAAGACACCAGTATTATAGAAAGTGCATATAGAAAGTGCATGCTGGTCAAGTTACACCTCTGGCTGGAGGGAAGGGGATGGGTCAAGAATTTGACATGGGAGGAGGGCTGTTTCAATTTTTGCCTCAGGGAGCACGAAGGCTATGTGCTCCCCTGCTTCTGACCACAAAGCACTGAGGGAAGGGGGCCCCCCCAAGCTAAACTCTCGTACCAGGGCCCATGAGCCTTCAGCTACGCCCCTGTTGAGGAATGATGGTGTATCTGCCATTTACAGGAAGCCATACACAGCCTTGAGCTGTCAATAATGAATGTTTATTAAAAAGGAAAATCATACATAATTGTAAACAAAATGTGTACAAATTAAACTCTCCCCGTTCCCCCCCGAAGAGTGAAAAGCGGCAGATGCAGGCCGAGACCCTGATGCAGTTCACGTTAATAAAATCTCTTCTGTTCATAGACGTATTTCTTGCCAGCAGGAACCTTGCGGAAAAACAGGCTGTTTCCCCGATTTGTGTTTCCCTAAAGAAAATGAAAGAAAGTAGAATCAGCTGCACAAAGTATACAAAGATGCCTTACGTACTCTTCCAACTCTAACGGATGTGCTGAACTGACACAGGGAAAGTCCAGGACACCTTCTCCAATTTCTAGGTACAGCTACATGCTATGGAACGGTCACGCTTCGGTGTGGGAGGGAAACGCCACACCGAGCATAGGAGGGAAGGAAGGAACAGGAAATCAGGCCTGGGAACTAGGGAAGGAAAATGGACACCTCCTAGTAAAACCCTAACCAAAATCCTGACTGACTACCAGTATGAACAGACTCCAAAAAAGGTAGGCGAGCTCATACGCAGGAATACCTAGAGTTCTATCAAGCCCTATAGGACCCTGGTACTAATGGCAGGGACGAGACTACCTGTTCCTCCAAAAGGAAGGACGAAAAGGAGTCTCCTGCAGGTCTAATATAAACAATAGGGAAAGGCAACACAGAACCCAAACAATATACAAAAGGGAAAGGAAAGACTTAACTTCAAAAGGAGCGCACACCGTGCAAGTGCGGCCACCTTCCATCCACTTCTATAGAAGTTCCAAAAATAGCAGAGCATTGGCTCACCTATTTATGGCAGTCCCATAGAGATGGGTTTAGAGGTGGCCATGCATCTCTATTGACAGCTATGAGACTTTTGAGAACAGCCAAGTTCAATGGCAATTTTCTGAACTCCCATAGCGGTGAATGCAGAGCACCTGAGCATGAAGCCCCGTTCTGGAAATAGGAGCAGGCCCCAGGTGGGACCCGCACCTATCTGACATTGGTGGCCCATCCTGGGACAACCCTTTTAAAGAATTGAATTAGTCTTGGAAGATCTTCAGCTCCATCAGGTATGACAAGAAGAAGATGCCAGAAGCCAAATCCACTATGCCTTTTAACCCTTAGGATATCAGAAGTTTTTTTTTTTGCTTTTTCATTTTTCTTCCCTATCTTCCTTGAGCCATAACTTTTTTTATTTTTCGGTTCACACAGCTGTATGAGGGCTTATTTTTTGCGGGACAAGTTGTACTTTCTAATGCCATCATTTAATTTTTTGCGGGACAAAAACAAAGTTTTTATTGATACCATTTTGGAGTGCGTGTGACTTTTTCATCACATTTTATTAGAAGCGATGAAAAAATGGCAAATTGGCCATTTTGACCCTTTTTTCCCCCATTAGGTCATTTGCCGTATTGGAAAAATATTTTTATATTTTAATAGTACGGGCGTTCTCAGTCGTGGTGATACCCTTGATGTTTATATTTTTTTATTTATGTATTTATTTTTTAATTCTACGGAAAGGGGGGCAATTAAAACTTATATTTATTTTAAAAATGTTATATATTTTAAGTTTTTTTAAAGTTTTTTTTATGATTTTGAAGCTTGTATTTGAGCCCACAAAATAAAAAATTTTAAAACAAATTCTGAACAATCATGGATTTTTTAGATCCATTATTTGCACAGAATTGCTCATTTCTTATGTTGGCCATCGCATTGAAATCAATTACCGGCGTCCTCATTGACTGCAGAGGATGCCGGTAAGAAGCCCGGTTTTTCACCCTTTAGATGCCATGATCTCACTTGATCACGGCATCTAAAGGCTATAATGTGTGGGGTTCAGTCAGCACAACCCTGTATGCAGGTGCACATTGTATGTGTATTTCGCTATAGCAAACGCAAAAACACAAATGCAATGGCACTCTGCAACCAGCACTCTGCCCTGCCTCTATGCTGGATGTTGAATGAGGCATTACTGTACATTTTGGCCAAAGCGTAATAAGCCACTCACCATGTCAAGGTCGCCTCTATGAGTGGTCCCAAACACTAAAGGCTATAATGACCACGATCGGCATTATTGCCAGTCGCAGCCATTAGCTGCGGGTCTCAGCCGTTTGAGATAGCGGGAGTCTCGTGGCCTGGACCAATGAGAACGTCTGATATGACTCAGGCACCTAAGAAGTCTTTCCAAACTTGATATATGCCTTCAATGAACACTCCAGGAAATACTAGTGCAGGGCTTGAGGGGGCGGAGCATGACACAGTCAAAAGCCAAGAAAGAAACTTTTCTTTACCTCTTTACTGAGCTGACTCCAGCAGTCTGTCCAGGAAGAGTACACAGGGGCGTAGGGAAGGCTGCCACCAGCGAGCCTGTAAGATGAAAGCATCAGCACCCATTATAAGTCAGTAAGGAAAGTTGCAGACAGACAGACACCAGGGGAGGATACTGACCCGCAGTTATTCACAGCCATGAGGTTTGACACTAGGACAAATGGATATGTCAGCATGCTGGCCAGGAACTGCAGAGACAAGAAGTAGATGAGTAAGCCAAGTCACCCTCAGTTTTTCCTGACCATTCTGCACTCAGTCCCCCATAATGAGAAAGTGAAAGCGGAATGTTAGAAATCTTTGCTAATTTATTGAAAAAAATAAAAATAAAATCTTGCATTGACATAAGTATTCAGACCTTTACTCAGGACTTAGTTGAAGGACCTTTGGCAGCAATTACAGCCTCCAGTCTTCTTGGGGATGATGCCACAAGGTTTGGAGATTTTCTGCAGATCCTCTCCAGCTCTGTCAGGTTGGATGGGGACCGTCGGTGGACAGCCATTTCTAGGTCCCTCTAGAGATGTTCCATTGGGTTCAGGGCTCTGGCTGGACATTCACAGAGTTGTGTCTCTAAGCCACTCCTGTGTTGTCTTGGATGTGTGCTTAGAGTTATTGTCATGTTGGAAGGTGAACCTTTAGCCCAGTCCGAGGTCCAAAGCACTCTGGGTCAGGCTTTCATTAAGAATATCTCTGTACCTCGCTCCATTCAGCTTTCCCTTAACCCTGACCAGTCTCCCCGTCCCCCCTGCATGATGCTGCCACCACCGTGCTTCACTGTAGGGTTAGTATCAGGCAGGTGATGAACGGCGCATGGTTTCCTTCAGACATAATGCTTAGAATTGAGGCCAAGGAGTTTGATCTTTATTTCACCGAAGAGGGAAAATCTTCTTTATCAGTCTCTTTAGAGAGTCTCTTGTGAGATCCTTTCATCCCGTTCACTTAGTTTGGTGGGGCGGCCAGCTCTAGGAAGAATCCTGGTGGTTCTAAACTTCTTCCTTTTAAGAATTATGGAGGCCACTGTGCTCTTGAGAACTTTCAGTGCAGTAGATTTTTGTCCCCTTCTCCAGATCGGTGCCTCCACACAATCCTGTCTCTGAGCTCTACAGGCAGTTCCTTATTCCTCGTGGCTTTGTTTTGCTCTGATATGCATTGTCAGCTGTGTCTTTCCAAATCATGTCCAATCAACTGAATTTATCACAGGTGGACTCCACTCAAGGTATAGAAACATCTCAAAGATCATCAAGAGAAATGGGAGGCCCCCAGACCTAAATTTCAAGTGTCATAGCAAAGGGTCTGAATACTTATGTCCATAATAAAAATGTAGCTTTTCCTTTTTAATACAGTTGCAAACATTTCAAAAATTCAGATTTTCACTCTCTCATGATTCCATTATTTTAACATAAAAGCAGCGTTTCATCCTGTCGTAAAAAAACCACCTAGAGAAGCTCAAGATGAAGTGCTCCACCCAGTGGTGCACAGCAGTATTACACTCACCCCAGTGACCGCTTGAGAGTAGCTTTTCATCTCAACCATTGCCTAGAAAGAGAAAAATATATGGAAGTGAGCTGGTGTGTGAAACTGGTGGAAACGCCTACTCCACAGGGCGCTGCGGAGGCGATATGGCAGACCTACCTCACTTTCCAGAGCGTATTTGTTAATGACAAAAGCCACCATGTTACAGATCCATAGGGAGAGCACATCCCGAGTAGTCTCGGAATCAGACCACTAAATAGAAAGAGGAGATGAAATGTAATTAAAATAACTTGTGCGACAATGGACGTCCATGGCCAGTAAAGGTATGGTCGAAGCGTGGCTCTTCACACAGGATACAGACTGCCGCGCTTGGGGTTTTTTCACACTGTGTTTGCAGAGTACGTCCCGATAGATGCCTCAGATGGGCACAGCATAACGCAATGTGTGCCTTATCACTTTTCTTCTGACGCCTGGTATAAATAACTGCAATTGTTTCCTTTGCCTATGAATATCATTCTTTACCGTACTGGTGGCACTGGTATGTCCTCCTACTCCCACTGCAGCATCTGGGGACGGCACTGCAGCTCAGCCCCATTGATTGGCTTGTCATGACTAGTAGGGGGCACGTAGGAGCCTACTGACTGCATTTGAGCTCTATAAATTAGTCTCCCTCTAGTGGTGGCTTTTATGGCCACATTTATATTCATGCAACTGTCTCCTTTAGTGCATCCCAACTCATTTCAAATGAATGAAGGGTTGAGAGAGGTGCGGTGTTACTAGTGCTGATTACTGTGGTACCGTGGGTCAGACCCACACTGGTTCCAAATGGATGGCCTAGCCTAAGGACACTTAATACAGGAATAAGGCCTACTGACACACCAACCATGCCAGCATGGACACCCATACAGAATACAAGCAGGCAGGGAGTAAACAGGACAATCTAGCAGACTAAGGCCGGCCATAATACACCACAGGATACCTGACAGCTATCATTCCTGATCCCCTCATGCTCAACCAAGTAAGCATATGTTCTCAGTAGGAAGAACCAGAGGAGGCAGGCGACTTCTGATCTCTCAGAGAACAATAGGTTCTCCAACATGCCCATTCCTTATCTCACCCAACATCTGCTGGAGTGGAGAATCCGGTGGCCTCCTATACACATTAGGCTATTTGTCACACTCGTCATGGACGGATCCGTTCAGATAATACAACCGTCTGCATCCGTTCAGAACGGATCCGTTTGTATCATCTTTAAACATGGCCAAGACGGATCAGTCTTGAACACAATTGAAAGTCAATGGGAGACGGATCAGTTTTGTGCCAGATTGTGTCAGTGAAAACGGATCCGTCCCCATTGACTTACATTGTGTGCCAGGACGGATCCGTTTGGCTCAGTTTAATCAGACGGACACCGAAACGCTGCAAGCAGCCTCCAGAGGAATGGAGACTGAACCGATGCATTCTGAGTGGATCCTTATCCATTTAGAATGCATTAGAATGCAAACTGATCCGCTTTGGACCGCGCCCTGAACGGATCTCACAAACGGAAAGCCTAAACGCCAGTGTGAAAGTAGACTTAGATGGTCAGGAATCATACAGATACATAAGTACAGAATAGGAACTCACGCAAAAAATCCCAGCAGTCCTTCCTCTCTGTATATCGTCACTATGGAGCCGAACACCCCACTGAAAAAGATCATCAGAGTCAGAGATTACATCAGAGACACAGCAATAGTCACCGCCATCAATGTGCACTGCGGCTCTTGGCATCAAGAGAATTGTATCAGGCTGACACATACTCATATTTGGTCTCTCTCCCAATGAACTGGACCATACACCGTAGTGTGATCACTGCAAATGAAGAGGAGAAGATAGGCGTTAATCCAATACACTCAATTGGTCAACCTAAAATTTGGAAGCGCACATGTTAGTGTGCGTCAATGTCTTCGTATTCGTAATCTGTCACACCTACATGCTGGTAACAAAAACAATCCATTAGTAGCCCAAGATATTAATATCAATGGCCTGTCATATGATAAACAAAATTTAAAAAAGAGAGAGTGTTGGTCAAAGACACCCTCCTCTAGAGACTGGAAGAGGGTTTTTGAGGCAACAAAGCAGAGCGCCAAGATGGAAACTACTAAAAGATGTATAGGATAGAGTCGGAGGCTGCCAAGGGTGGCTGGAGGCGTAGAGCAAGCTACTGCATAAATAAAAAGTGGAAGCATATAAAAACAGGGGTCCACCACCCAGACTGCGCCAAACCTTGTGGGGTCCCGGAACAAGGACCAAAAGTGTAACAATAAAGTAAAATGAAAGGAGAATAGATGTTAAAATGCTAAAATGTCGTATTGCTCTTGCGGAATCAATAAAATCAATCTGGATCAAATGAAATGACGATGACTTACTTCACTGAGGAGGAGGTCAATAGGATGAAGCTCAAGACACCCAAGGACCAAACCTCCCCCGCCAAGATAGTTTGTAGTATTGTAGGAAATAAACACGGCCGTGTCCAACACTTCTGGTGTTTTTCCTTTTTTTATTTCTTTAAAAATCACAGGTGGGCTCAACGCGTTTCGGGGGAATACAAACCCCCCTTCATCAGGAGCAGTGTAAGCGAGTATAAAACAGCTAAAAGCAGTAATAAAGATATAACTCACCATTGGGCTTTATATATCTGACTTGATAATGCCATAATAATTCCACAAGGTTTGGCGCCGTCTGGGTGGTGGACCCCTGTTTTTATACGCTTCCACCTGTCGATCAGCCGTTTCAGAGTAGCTACAGCGCTGGAAGTTGGAGCTGAAACTACACAGCTCCGTTCCATTGTGCAGTGAACGTGCTGTGGCGTGTTGTGCGCCCACTGAAGTGAATGGGAGCAGAGCTCCAGGTGCAAACTTCATCCGCTGCCCAAAGAATGGAGCTGTGTAGTTCCAGGTACTCTGAAACAGCAGACCTGCAGGAGTGCACGGTGTTGGACCCCCACTAATTTTTATATTGATGGCCTATCCAGAAGATAGGCTATTAATATAAAAATCCTGGGTCCAGGGTCGTACATCATTGCATTGCAAAGGGTGAAATCCGTGGCATACATTGACATGCTGCAGATTTAAAATCCACACCGCAAAACCGGTGCGGTGCAAAAACCTCTGCAGTGTGTGTATGAGACTACTGCCAACCAATTACCAGGCTGCAGCACCTCCTGTGCCTTCTGCTCAGAGTTTTAACTGCTGAAGACTATGCACTCCTAAAAAGCAAACTGAAGGACTCTTATGATGTAGGCCACCTGATGGCGTAGGGGGCACGACTTCACGCATTGGCTCGAGTTCCGCATTAAGAAGCCCGACATACCGTGGAAGGGGTGTGTGATGAGGGTAGCAGCTGACCGGGCAATCATCTCATTAGTGGTCTGAAAGAACAGAAATCAGACGCATGTCAAGGACCCATCACATAAGGAAGAAGGAAGCCATACTGGAACAGGAGCAACTTTTACTGAGCGCTTACCTCTTTGATAACATGATCAAGGGACGGGTTTTCTTTTTGTTTCGATCCAGTTTCCTAGAAGACAAAAAACATTAATTTACTTAAATGCCTCTCCTAATTGCCCTCTACAGGATAGAAGATGCCTTACACCCCACATCCACCTCTGTGCAGCCTTCTATGGTCTATAATCCTAAATATAACACTTCCAGGAGCAGAACCCAGGGCGATCAGCCTGATGGCTGCATTTTGGAAGAGGTGGTTGTTGATGTAAGCGACATGTCTGTATTCATGGATTTCAAAGCACCAAGCAGCATTACTGAGCGCAGCTCTGGATTCAATGCCAGAGATGAAGAAATAATTCAAGATCAGGACAAAATAAATTAATATATGAAGCCGATCAATATCATTTGCTGATTTTAGCTGCAAAATTATCTTTAAAAGTGGAGCTGTGCTTTAAACTAAAGGCTCTAATACACGGGCAGATCATTGTTAAGATGACCGCTAACAAGCGTTCGTAGTAATGCTCGTTAGTGATCATCTGGCAGTGTAATACTGCCGCCGATTACACAATGAACGAGCAAACTATTTTTCATCGGGTAATCACGATCTTTTGAAACCTCACTGTTTGCGGGCAGATCGAGTCATGTAATAAGCGCTGTGCTGAAGGCTACATGCACACGACCGTTGTGCATTTTGCGGTCCGCAAAACATGGATGGCATCCATGTGCGTTCCGCAATTTGCGGAACGGCACGGACACCCTTTAATATAACTGCCTATTCTTGTCCACAAAGCGCAGACAAGAATAGGACAGGTTATATTTTTTTTTTTGCGGGGCCACGGAACGGAGCAACGGATGCGGACAGCACGCAGAGTGCTGTCTGGATCTCTTGCGGCCCCATTGAAGTGAATGGGTCTGCATCCTAGCCGCCAAAACTGCGGCTCGGACGCGGACCAAAACAACATCCGTGTGCATGAGGCCGAAGGCAAACAAACAAATTTAGAAAGTATCGGGACGAGCGATGCATTAGCGATCGCTCGTCCCTGTATTGAGGAGGGGATTGCTGCAAGTAATAGCAGAGGTCTCCTCCTCCAGCGAGTAGGCGATTGACAGGAGAGAACGCTTCCCTCCCGACAATCATCTGCTTAGTCCGCCCGTGTAATAGGGACTTCCAATGATGTAAAGTTTGTCTGTACTGTGACATATGAAGCCTTCAAGTATCCCTTGGATTTTTCTTAGCATCTGAAAGGAACAAGTATGCGGATAAGTATGGCATTACTGGGGTTCGAACTGCTTGGCCCCCAACACCGATCACAGTCCGTGCCCATTAGCAGGTTGCCTCTCTGCTGCCGCTCCATTGATTCTCTCTAGGACTGCAGCCGTGTACAGTGCTGCATTAATACGGTCCTGCTGCTCCATTCATGGGGGCACAGGACTCGTTATTATCTACCAGCGGTAGGACCCTAGCCGGTCAGATACTCATCTCTCCTATCTTGTAGGTCAGGGATAACTGTATAACTTGGCACAACGTCTTAAAAACGAACCTCCCAACAGTTGTGAAATGGAGATATTCCAAAATCAATAGCTGCTATCAACTAACCACTGATCTGATCACTGGAGGACTCGCCCTTTCCCAGTGATCAACTGGGGAGAACTTGGTACCAAATGTTCAATTATCCTGCAGCACTAATGTAGAGGAGATAAAAGCATTGCCATTGTAATCAATGGACTGATAACGTATTGCATGGTCACGCCGAGTCCGCCACCTAGAGATGGGTCCTGAACAAGGAACGGAGAAATCCCTAATAAGCTATTAGACAAGGTTCATTTTCTCCCTTTCATTAAATCCCTAAAGTAGACTTCTTACAAAGAGCCAAAAATGACTTACCTCCATCTGATTCTGATTCTGGTAGCACTGAGAAAGGGAAGAACAAATGGCATTAGCAAAAGTGAAAAGGACATTACAATGTTCATCATAAACACTAACTTTCCTGTACAAATACTATGGGGGAGGGGAGGGGGGGTCCATCATTTACGCACACAGCCCAGCACTACTGCAAAAGTGGTCAGTGCTTAAAGGAGTTTTCCAGGAGCACAATATTCATGATCTATGCACAGGACAGGTCATCAATATCTGATCAGGCGGGGGCCCGACTCATAGCAACCCAGCGGAAGAAGCCATGGTGCTCTGGTGCCTCTTCCTAGGCCAGTGGCGTCACGCTGATCGATCATATGGCCTAAGCGCAAGTATACATAGGATAGGTCATCAATATCAGATCAATGGGGGTCAGACTCCCAGGAACCCCCGGCGATTAACTGTTTGAAGATGCTGCGGCCTCTTCCTTTGCCTGTGACGTCAAGTTCATCGTTCAGTGGCCCATGTGCCTCTCAGTACCATTCAAGTGAATGGACCTGGGCTGCAATACCAAGCACGACCACTATACAATGTATGGCGCTGTGCTTGGTAAGCGGTGAGGGGGCTGCAGAGCTCACTGGAGTATGGCAGCCTCGGCAAATTGGCAGCAGGGTCGGAGGTCAAATCCCCACTCATCTGAAAATGACCACAGAATGGGTAATACTGTACTCCTTTAACCCCTTTAAACAAAGGGCCAGTACTTTGGTCATCCGATAGATTTTGGTGTAAACTGTAGAGTCAGCTCACATGCCTCTTGATAAAAAGTGTGCTGGTGTATGAGGCGCCAAATTTATTAAGGCTACTTTCACACTTGCGTTTAGGGTTCCGCTTGTGAGTTCCGTTTGAAGGCTCTCACAAGCGGCCCCGAACGGATCCGTACATCCCCAATGCACTCTGAGTGGATGCGGATCCGCTCAGAATGCATCAGTTTGGCTCCGTTTCGCCTCAGTTACGCTCAGGAGGCGGACACCCGAACGCTGCTTGCAGCGTTTTGGTGTCTGCCTGGCCGTGCGGAGCCAAACGGATCCGTCCAGACTTACAATGTAAGTCAATGGGGACGGATCAGTTTGACGTTGATACAATATGGTGCAATTTCAAACGGATCCGTCCCCCACTGACTTTCAATGCAAAGTCAGGATGGATCCGTCTGACTAACAATTAGACTTTTTCCTGAAATATAATGCAGACTGATCCGTTCTGAACGGATACCATTGTTTGCATTATAGGAGCGGATCCGTCTGTGCAGATACCAGACGGATCCGCTCCGAACGCAAGTGTGAAAGTAGCCTCAGACAGCCATATGAGACACTAGTCATAAAAATTCCCCAATATATATATTACTTTCCAGTTCATGGCTCTGCGTCCAGGTGAGAGCAGAGGAGACAGCCCTCTAACCGCACAATGCAGCATCCAAATATAACGCAATCAGGTGGCCCATGTCCTAATAATGCACCTCCACATAATGCCCAGCGACCCCATCATCGGCTGGTCATTCTGAAGCCACCAGTATGTGCCATTGGTATTAGCAACCGTTACCTGCAAGACTTTGCTATGCACCACAGTGCCCACCGCTCCAGCGCACAGTCGGGGAGTCAAGCCCTTGAAGAGTCCACACTTGCCATCAACACGAATGATGTGTTTTGCTGCAATACATACACGGATAGGTTACAGGCCCATCGGCGGGCGAAGAACGCAAATTCTGATAACACTTCTCAATGACATTGATGGCACACTGAAAGGAACCTTGCTCCATGACCAAGGGGCTGCAGCTGGAGGTGGTGGCTGACAACCCCAATGATGAGGGCAGATGGCAACAAGGACTGCAGCCGTCACCAGTCATGTCTATGGAGCTTACGTTGGTCGGCTAATTCAGGTTTGTTAATATACAGCCTTGCAGGTCTCATGGGCGCCAGCTGCAAGGAATATCACTTTAAAGGGCAAGACCATGTCTGTATATAATGTTACATACAGTATTAAATAACTAGAACACTTTGCTTTATTAAAGGGGTTGTACAGGATTCCAACAATATGGCTTCTTCCAAAAGCAGTGCCACACCTGTCCGCAAGTTGTGTCTGGTATTGCCGCTCAGGCCTATTCACTTCACTGGACCTGAGCGGCAATGCCAGTCACAACACATGGACAAGTGTGGCACTGATTCTGGAAGAAAGTAGCCATGTTTTTCATATCCTGTATAATCTCTTTAATCATGCACCAAAGTAGTACAGGGAGACATAACTCATCAAACTGAAAATGAAAGTGGCCACGCCCCTTTTCAACCACCCATAACCACGCCCATTCCACCCATAACTACGCCCCAACCACACCTAAAATACCGCCCTTTATTAACTCAGCAATTTAATTAAGTTTAATATGTTTAAAAATAAAATGATATCAAGCTTGTATTAAGCTTACATTAAACTCTTATTAAAGAGGTCCTTTAGTGGGTTTGTAGTAAGTGAGATAAATATCTGACAAATACCCATGTGTCAGAGATTTAGATCTTAATTTCTAGGAAGAAATAACAGAGGAACAATATAGAGTTCTAAGAAAAAAAGGAAACCGCTTTGTTATTTCATAAGGAATGCGGGTATTCAGTAAAAAAGCCGCTTCGTGAGGGATAACAAGACCTCTTCAAACACAAATTAGCGGTGTACTTATTGTCAAAAGAAAAACAGCCGACATTTTATTTGTTTTACATAACTTTGTTACAGAACGTTTGGTTAACGTTGTAACTTTTACTTTGAATGTATGTAAAATGTAATTGTATGTAATGTCTGATAATGGTTTTATTTGTTTTACATATCTGAAATATTGAGAAAAACAGCACTATATGACAAAATCTATGGGTTATTATGAAGGCGTTGAACCTTATTCAGAGAAGTACGAAAATTTGGAATAAGAAAAGACGCTGTAAAGATTGGTGCTGCTCGTGCACTAGGCCGACTAGACATTGTAGCAGGTGTTTGTACAAAATGATCGCCAGCTGGCTTATTAGGAGATGGATAGATATTTTAAAGATTCTAAGGCCCCTTTCACACGGGCGAGTATTCCGCGCGGGTGCAATGCGGGAGGTGAACACACTGCACCCGCACTGAATCTGGACCCATTCATTTATATGGGGCTGTGCACACGAGCAGTGATTTTCACTCATCACTTGTGCGTTGCGTGAAAATTGCAGCATGTTCTATATTGTGCGTTTTCCACGCAACGCAGGCCCCATAGAAGTGAATGGGGCTGCGTGAAAATCGCAAGCATCTGCAAGCAAGTGCGGATGCGGTGCGATTTTCACGCACGGTTGCTAGGAGACGATCGGGATGGAGACCCGATCATTTTATTATTTTCCCTTATAACATGGTTACAAGGAAAAATAATAGCATTCTAAATACAGAATGCATAGTACAATAGCGCTGGAGGGGTAAAAATAAAATAAAAAATAATTTAACTCCCCTTAATCCACTTGCTCGCGCAGCCCGGCATCTCTTCTGTCTATTTCTTTGCTGATTGCAGCCAAAGGACCTGTGGTGACGTCACTATGGTCATCACATGATCCATCACCATGGTAAAAGATCATGTGATGACCGGAGTGACGTCACCACAGGTCCTTTGACTGCAATCAGCAAAGAAATAGACAGAAGTGATGTCGGCTGCGCGAGCAAGTGGATTAAGGGGAGTTAAATTATTTTTTATTTTATTTTTTAACCCCTCCAGCGCTATTGTACTATGCATTCTGTATTTAGAATGCTATTATTTTTCCTTGTAACCATGTTATAAGGGAAAATAATACAATCTACAGAACACCGATCCCAAGCCCGAACTTCTGTGAAGAAGTTCGGGTTTGGGTACCAAACATGTGCGATTTTTCTCACGCGCGTGCAAAACGCATTACAATGTTTTGCACTCGCGTGGAAAAATCGCGCATGTTCCCGCAACGCACCTGCACATTTTCCCGCAACGCCCGTGTGAGACCAGCCTAAGAGGTTCGTGCGATTTATACGTTTTTATTTATTGCTTCATAGGCTTTTATTCGCTTGATGGGATTTAATAGCTTTGGGAAAGCTGGGTACTTCAAAGAAATCTGCTAGATAATAGATAAATAGATAGCTTGATATAAAGATAGATAAAATTGTTAAATAGTGGAAAGATAGACAGTTAGATAGAAACATATATAGATAGAAAGATAAATAAATAGATAAATAATTAGATACATTGTTAGATGTATAGATAGAAAGATATGTAGCTAGATAG
Organism: Bufo gargarizans; assembly: GCF_014858855.1. Classification (NCBI taxonomy): domain Eukaryota; kingdom Metazoa; phylum Chordata; class Amphibia; order Anura; family Bufonidae; genus Bufo; species Bufo gargarizans. The sequence continues at coordinate 48,437,921 of NC_058089.1, forward strand.
ATATTAGAAGCTAGATAAATAGATATTTTGGAAAAGCTGGGTACTTCAAAGAAACCTGCTAGATAATAGATAGAAAGACAGGTAGATAGAAAGACAGGTAGATAGAAAGACAGGTAGATAGAAAGACAGGTAGATAGAAAGACAGGTAGATAAATAGATAGATGTTTGATAGTTAGCCATGTTATAGATAGATAGCGAGATATAAAGATAAGTCGTTAGATAGATATTAGAAGCTTGATAAATAGATGTGTTACATAGATAGAAAGATACAGGTGAAACTCAAAATTAGAATATTTTGCAAAGTTCATTTTTTTCAGTAATGCAACTTAAAAGGTGAAACTGACACATGAGACTCATTACAGGCAAAGCGAGAGATTTCAAGCCTTTATTTGTTATAATTTGGATGATTATGGCTTACAGCTTATGAAACCCCAAAGTCACAATCAATAAGAGATAGATAGAGAGATAGATATGAGATAGACAGACAAATAGGTAGATATCTAGCTGTGCAGATATATAGATAGATAAAATATTTATAGTAATATTTTATTAAGCCGGATTATAGATAGTTATATAAATATATTAGAACATCCCCTGACATGTCTGTGAACCTCTCTTCATAGGCTAAGAAAGATAGACCGGTAGAAAGATAAATAGATAGAAAGATAGATAGCCATCATCCTGCAATTCCTCTCCATGCTTTTAGGGGTTGAAGGACCTGTAATCATACTCTGGACTACTGCCCTGCGGGACCTTCGATGGCATCACGTTGGGCGGGGTTGTGGGCTGAGTGGGCTGGGGTATGGGTGGAAAATGAGGGGGTTTCAGTGACATCAAAGGTCTTTTAGCTTTTAGGAAGATCGAAGGATCAATTAGCCGCTGCCAATATTTATAATTGCTTAGTGAGAGGCTAATACAAGCTTAATACCATTTTATTTTTAAACATATTAAACTTAATTAAAATGACTGATGTGTTGGACTGCATCGTATACCTTGCAGGACCTTCAGCGACATCATCGAAGGTCATTTAGCTTTAGAAAGCTAGACGGATCAAATAACTATTGCCAATATAAGCTTAATACAAGCTTGATATCATTTTATTTTTAAACATAAACTCCATTAAATTACTAATTTCGGATCTAACAGAATAAAGGGGATTTGAATGGGCGCTATTTTAGGTGTGGTTTGGGCGGGATTGTGGGCGTGGTTATGGATGGGAAAGGGGCGTGGTCACCTGTCACTTTGAGTTTTACAAGTTATGTCTCCTTATAGTACTCACCAAGCTACAGCATGGACGGTACTCCACAGCTGTACTCATAGTTCTGCTGGTTGTTACTGTAAACTGCTTTTTATGAAGCACGCTCTTAACTGGGCTGAGCTCATACAATTCAATGCATCCTGCTGCAACGCATAAGGCCCCTTGCAGACAAGTGAGCGTCTCGCTGCGGACTCGCCTGACCTCCCAGCACTGCCGGGGTTACATAGCATTATATTGATTCATGATGCTATGTAACCCTTACAGTTCTGGAATGCAGTGGATAACACTGACAGCATTATGTCAGTGTCATCTAATACATTCCAGAACTGTAAGGGTTACATAGCATCATAAATCAATATAATGATATGTGACCCCGGCAGTGCTGGGAGGTCAGGCGAGTCCGCAGCGAGACACTCGCTTGTCTGTAAGGGGCCTAAGGGTATATGTGAAATGGCAGTCAAATTGCAGTTTGTGGTGTGGTTTTGTGAGGAAAAGTCACAATCTGACTGCACCACGTGAATACGCCGTAATGGGAGGGTTAGATTTTACGTGGAGTGTCTAGTAGAGAGAAGACACCATCCAGAGTGCAAATCAATCACTGAACAAGCAGGGGATGCTATAAGCTCAGCATAGGGCAGAACTGTGAAGGATGCTCTGGATAAAATGAGGTGACTCAATAGGAGTAATGCCGTGGCACCAGCGTGGGCATCTGTGAAGTCCAGCAAGAGCTGGTAACTGGATTTTGTGTATTTTCGTGCACTGTTAAAATATTATGGAGGGAATTTAAAAGGGTTTTTCCGAGATTTAAATACTGATGGCCTATCCTCTACAAAGGTGATCAGTATCTGATCGGTGGGGGTCCAACACCCAGGACCCCTGCCAATCAGCAGTTTGAGAAGGCACCGGCGTTCTCAAATCACCAAGCACAGTGCAGTACATTGTATAGCGGCTGTATACATTCACTTCCGAGGGGCTGACCTGCACCTAGGCCGTGTGGCCGGTGAACGCCGCGGTGCTACTGCAAGCATCGCTGCCTTCTTGAACAGCTGATTGGTGGGGTCCCAGGTGTCGGACCTATCCTGAGGATAGGTCATCAGTATTTAAGTCTAGGAAAAACCCTTTAAATTGCCTTTACTCTCAGTTCACACTGTCAATTGTCTCCATGTTACTTTGTTCTGTCGTTTTCTGTTGACGCCTGCACAGATTTCACAGGACACCCACCATAGGCAAAAAATCCAGGGAGCTGGTACACCTGACGTCCAAAAAGGTTTCTTCCCAACGTCGGAGGCATCGGCTCGTGTCCCACCTAGAATGCAAAAGCAGCACAGTCCATGAAGACGTACGTTCAGCGCTACACCATGTGGATTGCTTATTACATGAATGCATTAATAAATGACCAAAACTCCGATGGAACCCACATGGACCCCGTTAATGTCAATGGGGCCCGTCGATGCCCACCACAAAGGCATAGCTTCCATTTTATACAGAAGCCATGACTCTAGTAAGAAGATGGTCCCAGACAGGCCTATTAGGATAAGGACATCTGCATAATACATCTACTGACCCCCGTAGGGTACAAACACGAGGGACAAGAACGAAATAACTTTCTGGTTCTGTAGTCACATGGTGTATCACATGACCCCTCTCAGCCAGTCAGCAGCTCTGAAAAGGACCATGTAATGCAGACATTTTTCCAATCTGTGCCCCGCAGTTTAGTAGGTTCTACCACTCTTTGAGGATATCACTCAATTTCTAAAGGCCCATCATACAGACAGGTAAACTGAAGGATTCATCAGGAGTTCCCCTTTAAATGGCTGTTACCAATTTAGTAAAAAAAAAAAAAAAAAAAAAGGGGGGAGGCAGAAAAGTCAACAAAACATAAAGGCAAAAGTCATCCAAGACACTAAAGTTCTTAGGTCTTCAAATCCAACTTTGTACAGGGATCCCGGCCAAGGCGGATGAAATTAATGGGTATGAAAACCAAGCTCGTTATATTTAGTGACTGACGCTCCGGGACTTGCCAAACAGGCCACGCCACAGGTAACCCTTTCATGGAAGGGATCGCAGGGTTAGAAAATAAAAGCCCCCTAAACCTGTAATCATCTGCTCCGGCATCTGCAGCGTTAAGAGCGGCAGCGAGTTCTGATAGATGGTTACGTCAAAACCACGATTATATTGTACCGGCCGGACCTATGCAGTATGTACGTGGCACGTGATGGGTTAAAGGTGTGAGGAAACCTTTTCGTGACTCGAACGTAAACCATATATAGAAGGCAGGAGGATTCTGACAAACTGCAAAGAAGAACGGAAGCTTCACCCAAGAGCATCTCCGAGAAGCGCCCTGTAGGTATGTGCTGTCTTATCTACTACTAGGTACTAGGTGGGTGGAGTGGTGAGCGCACCAGGGGACGGGAGGAGAGCAAAACGGCTTTTCCCCCAACTGGTTCATTGGCCATTGGGATATGTTGGGGGTCAGATTAGATTGTAAGGGCTGAGTCTGGGGAATTTAAAAAGTGGTACACGTGAAGACAGCGATACTTATCTGCTACTCGCCGATCCATTCTGGTCCCCATCTGGCAACTTCTGCCTGGGCAGGGTCACGTGCACTGTATCAGCCAATGAAGAGCCTCGGTGGTGACTTGCCGATCGGTGACACGTCACCGAAGAGGCCACTCAACTGGCTGCAGCGGCGCACGTGACCTTGCCCATGCTGAAGTAGACAGACCGGGACCAGCAGTGCAGCTAAGGCATCCCAGGAGCTACAGAATCAGAATAGAGCAGGTACCGCAAGTATCAATCGAGTAATAAAAAAAAATAAAAACTCTTAAGGGGCATCTGTCAGCAGTTTTGTACCTATGACACTGGCTGACCTGTTACATGTGAGCTCGGCAGCTGAAGGCATCCGTCTTGGTCCCATGTTCATATGTGCCCGCATTGCTGAGAAAAATTATGTTTTAATGTATGCAAATGAGCCTCTAGTATGCAAATTAGCTCTGCGCTCTAGGCAATTGCCGATTCGCCTCCATTTTGACTGACAGGGCCAGGCATTATGATGTTTTCACTGCCTGGTCCTGTCAATCAAAGTACAGAGTGCGCAGCAGTTGCAGAGAGAGCAGAGCCTCTAGGTGTAATGGGAACGCCCCCGTTGCTCCTAGAGGCTCATTTGCATATAGCAATGCAAGAAAATAGCTCAGTCCAGGGCCATGCACAACAATTCACTTATCTATACCTCAGTTTTTTGGGGCGTGTCCTAGGTGGTCTACAAGCCAACTTGAGAAGCCTACTACTCTGTATTCCTTGTTAACTTGACAGTAGGTTGCAGAAAGCTGTCCTTCTCAGTTACTCAATGCCAGTGTGACACCTTAGTGAGCTAAAGCTACAGGAACATGTCCCCTAAGTATCCCATTGTTTTTGCACACAGTCTGTACTTATACCTTTTGGACAATATCTTCATTTGAAGGGTCCATGATTAGAAAAAACATGGCTGCTTTCTTCTAAAATTAGCCCCCCCCCCCCAACTTTACATGGGTGGTGTCTGGTTTTGCAACTCTGCTCCACTGAAGTGAATGGGGTTGAGCCCCAATACCACATACAGCTCGTGGAAAGGTGGGATATTGGTTTTTAGAAGAAAGCAGCCATGTTTTTCTAATCCTGGACAACCCCTTTAAGGGCTTGCACAGGTCCCATGTAGATTAACGGAAATGCCCATATCTATGTCCACAGAAGTATCCGGTCTTGGATCTGACATGAACAAGTTTGTGCTCCTCATCTTGGTCTGGACATGTTACCTCCAGTGCAGGACGATCCGTGGTGGCACCGGCGCCCCCATTCGTCAGAAACGTGGTGTGTTGGATCTACTGGTCACCCTGTGGTGCTACAGAAACAGGCTTAAAGTGCCCCTGCTGGGCATCAACCTGTACGGTTGCTACTGCGGCACGGGAGGGATGGGAGCGGCCGTCGACGACGTGGACAGATGTTGTCTTCTCCATGACTGCTGTTACCGCTATTCCAGGCTGGACCTGCAGTGCCACAGTAAGATAAAGTGGCAATTCTATCATTTTTCGTGTGGCGCGACCCAGACGCAATGCCATTCCTCCACCGTGTGCGGCCGGATGGCCTGCGAGTGCGACAAGCAGTTTGCAGAATGTCTGACCAAGGCGAAGCCCAAGAAGCAGCATTTCTTCTATAACAAGAAGGACAAGTGTGTTGGTCCCCATGACGCCTGCCCAGAACTTCACCCAAACCTCACGGCTATACTACAGCAGACCCAGAACCTGACCGACCCAGACGGCAGCACCGCCAAGAGCAGGAAGAAGAGACAGAAGTCCGAAAAGGGTGAAGAGTGGCAAGGCGTCGACGCGTCTCCTCTGTGGATATAATACTGGAAGGACTCGATGCATTAAATTAATAATGTACATGAAGTTTTTAGATGTTAAAGTGTTTTTCCAGGACTTAGATATTGATGACCTATCCTCAGGCTAGGTCATCAATATCTGAGCGGTGGGGGTCTGACACCCTGCACCCCCCACCGCTCAGATGTTTCGGGCAGTAGTCAGTGAAGGAAACTACTATTCAGTTTATGGAGAGGGAAGCACAACTCCATGTAGTGGCCGTTTTGGGGTACTGCAGCTCAGCCCCCATTCAGAAAGTACTGGAAACGAGAGTGTACGGACCCTTCTGCTTTCGTTCCGTAAACTGTATCATTTCCTGCGCTGTTGGTGCCCAAAACAGCTGATAGTTGATGGGTGCAGGGTGTCAGACCCCCAAGAATTGGTGGTTGGGGGTATCAGACCCCCACAGATTAAGATAGATGAGGATAGGTCCATCGATATCTGAAGCTTAAATTGTCCCTTTAATTAGCAGGAATTAAAGTGGATTGTTGAAAAAAAGAATAATACATTTTTAATGATGTCTGCAAATATTATCTCATCTGTCTAATGGGTGAGGGCGGCTAGAAGGGGAGGAAAAAAAAATCTAAAAGCTCAAAGAATAAAGTTTGAGTGATAATGTCATGCAAGTGGGCGAGCCAAGGGTGATGTCACTACGCTGTGCTCCCAACAGCACCCATTGCATTGGATCCAACCCAAAATTGGTGATCCCCACCTTATAATACAGGCTGGCTACAGATAACCACCCTAAACAAAGCCTTGGCCAATAGATTTCTCCCCTACCCTCCCGAAAAAATACACACTATGATGATGGCTGAACGTGCAGATTCACTTTAATGGGTCCGCGATCCGGCCGTTCCGCAAAAAAGATAGGACATGTTCTATCTTTTTTGCGGAACGGAAGTACGCGACGAAACCTCACGGAAGCACTCCGTAGTGCTTCCGTGGGTTTCTGTTCTGTGCTTCCGTTCCGCATCTCCGGATTTGTGGACCCATTAAAGTGAATGGGTCCGCATCTGTGATGCGGAATGCCCACGGAACGGCGCCCGTGTATTGCGGATCCGCAAATGCGGCAACGGGCAGCACGCGTTCGTGTGCAGGAGGCCTTAGGGCTTGTTCACGCGAATGTATGGGCTCCGTTGCCATATTGCGGACCAAACTTAAATGGGTCCGCAGATCCGGAGGTGCGGAACGGAAGCACGGAACGGAAACCCACGGAAGCACTACGGATTGCTTCTGTGGGGTTCCGTCCCTACAAAGATAGAACATGTCCTATCTTTTTGCGGAACGGAGGGATGCGGAATGGGTCTGGATCCGTCTCGGGCACATATGAACATGGGACCAAGACAGATGCATTGCGGCCCCAATGCACGGAACGGAACCCATACATTCGTGTGAATAAGCCCTTAGACTGTGTGGGGGACACGCCACTGACAATTTGTTCGGAATTCCCCTAGTGATGTCTGAGGTTAGGAGAAACAGTCATCAAGTTCGATTTTTAACCCCAAGGGGCATGAGATGTCTCTGGGATTCGCTTATTTGCCTGCCCTAAGGAAAAGCTTGTACATAGAACCCAGCCAAGTGTGCGTGTCATGGGAGATCGATAAAAGCCGAAAGATCATTTCATCCTATAAGGGTACGTCCACGTGGGACGGAAAAACATGCCTGGTCGTGTGCGCGAGGATGCAGTCCATAAGGGTATGTTCATTTTACATCAGTGTATGCGTCCATTTTCTGGCCGCTGTCCGTTTATCTTTTTTTTTTACATCCTTTTAAAATGGATGAAATTTATTATATTATATATATATATTTTTTTTTATTATAAACCCCAACCCCTGCAGTGCCCATAGTATATATAATACCCTCATAGCCCCAACAGGACATATAATGTCCCCCAGGATAGATAATGCCCCTCAGTAGTGCCCTTTGTAGTTATAATGCCCCCCAAGGCCGCTCAGTATAAATAATGCTCCATTTATATAATATACACACACACATACATACATATATCTCTATATGGTATATACATACACATATATAATGCCCCCCTCCCCTTACCCTTGGTAGTGCCGACATTTATAAAAAAAACAAAAAACTACTCACCTTGCCCCTTGCACGCCGGGAACACTTGCTCCGCACTGGAGGTATCAGGACCCGACTCTGTGTCATGATGTCAGCGCCAGTATGGTGCAAGCGATACCAGCGTGCCTATGGTGAGGTGGGTATATATATATATATTTATTTATTTTTAGACGGGTGCACTCCTATCTAAATGGCTGTTAAAACTGGGCCCATTGATTTCAATGGGCCCCGCCTGACTGGGAAAACGGCCAATAGATCCTATTTTTGGATGGACGTATTGGCCGTGTGAATAGCCCCATAGACCGCAATGTGCTGAAAACACCAGTTTTTCACTTTCATGTGAATGTGCCCTACATTATGCAGCGCCTCCACGAGTACCACGTCTGGTCGGAGTGCTCCTGTAAGGTTTTTTTTATTTTTCTCCTAGTGGATAATATTGTGCAATATACGGTAATCTCTAGATTCGGGTGGAGGCTCTCAGCTTGTGCTGTACATGACGACGACATGGGGATCAGGTGAACGGCTGCAGGAGACTTCGCCCCGGTCCAAATTACCCGTCCCCGGACTTTCATACCCGAGATAATCATTAGCCAGAAGCCACTAACACTGCCCTCAAATGCCCTCTGATCTGCAGCCATCTCCAGGGTACAGGAGTCTCAGGCATAGGACGGATTTGTCAGCACCCAACCCCCATCAGCTGCTGCACTACCCACACCCAGCTCACCTACACCACAGGCCGACAATCTGTAACACAACCGATACAGCACGACTGTACCGGAGAAGAGGCAGAAAATCAGCCTGCACGGAACAACTGGGAAATCCTGCCACTGGGCAGTGTTCACATTAGCATTATGTTTGTGCATTTTTATCACTATAAGGCCTCATGCACACGGCCGCTGTTTTGGTCCATATCCGAGCCGCAGTTTTGGGTCACTTCAATGGGGCCGCAAAAGATGCGGACAGCACTCAGTGTGCTGGCCGCAAAAGATGCGGACAGCACTCAGTGTGCTGTCCGCATCCGTTGCTCCGTTCCGTGGTCCGCAAAAAAAATATAACCTGTCCTATTCTTGTCCGTTTTGCGGACAAGAATAGGCATTTATATTAATGGCTGTCCGTGCCACTACACAAATTGCGCAACGCACATGGACACAATTTGCGGACCACAAAACACACAACGGTCGTGTGCATGAGGCCTTAAAGGGAACCTGTCACAGGGATTTTGTGTATAGAGCTGAGGACATGGGTTGCTAGATGGCCTCTAGCACATCCGCAGTACCCAGTCCCCATAGCTCTGTGTGCTTTTATTGTGTAAAAAACCCGATTTGATACATATGCAAATTAACCTGAGATGAGTCCTGTACGTGAGATGAGTCAGAGACAGGACTCATCTCAGGTTAATTTGCATATGTATCAAATCAGTTTTTTTACACAATAAAAGCACACAGAGTTATGGGGACTGGGTATTGCGGATGTGCTAGAGGCCATCTAGCAACCCATGTCCTCAGCTCTATACCCAAAATCCTGGTGACAGGTTCCCTTTAACAAGTGTTTTACCATTTGACTGTAAAAGGGTCGACCAGAAGAAAAGAAATCTGGACACAGAATACGTAATAAAAACTCACGACCCCTGGCGCTCCAGCGCTGTCTGCGGGCCCTTTTTTTCCTACATGCCAGCAGAAAATATGGAGGTTGTTTACATTTATAATTTTATGTCTCTTTTCGGCATAAAATTATTGGCCGACCATTTTTTTCTAAACAACTGTGCGACCATATTTGTGGTGGGGGCTAGGACTCCGGTCCCGCCAAAATTACTAAATGTTAAACCTATTTTTTTTTCGGCAGGCGCAAAGACCAACAAAGATGCCCCTAATTTATGATGAGGCGGGCACAGTCATAAATTAGGAGCACCATCCAGCAGCAAAGCCGGCGTAAAGGGAACTAAAGTTAAAAAATAAAAATAAATTGACAATCTAAGGCCTCATGCACACGACAGTATTTTGTTTCAGTGTCCGATCCGTTTTTTTTGCAGATAGGATACGGACCTATTCACTTCAATGGGTCCGCAAAAAACGCGGACAGCACACCAAAAAATTGTGCATGTCCTATTTTTTTCTAGTTTGCTGACAAGGATAGGCATTATTACAATGGATCCGGGAAAAAAAAGGATCCACAAAAAAAATTACGGATGCCATACGGAACGTCATCAAAACACATACGGTCGTGTGCATGTAGCCTTAGTAAATGATCTCCGTGTGTCTATACCAGGGATCAGCAACCTCCAGCACTCCAGCTGCAGTGAAACTACAACTCCCAGCGTGCAAACATGCTCTGCTGCTCTTCTAACTCCCATAGAAGTGAATGAAGCATTCTGGGAGATGTAGTTTCTGAACTGCTGGAGGTTGCTGATCCCTGATCTATGCCATTACTGGAAGCATTCCCTGGCATCACCGCTGTGGGTAATGATCGCTGCTAGCAAGTTAGAGACCAGCGGGTGACCGCAAGAGTAGTGCCAAAGGGATGGCAGGGGATATGACCAGTTAAAAAGGTACATGATATAAACTGTAGTGAAGGTAATCTTTTTATGAGTTATAACCTCCCTGCTGATCCTCAGATGTCTCATGTGACCAGCATTCTGATCTCTAACTGATGCAGGACAGGAAGTCCGGGTACAGGGTCCCTGTTCTCATGATCATGGGGGTCCCAGCAGTAGACATTTCTACAATGGGCCGCCCGTTCCGTAAATTGCAGAAGGCACATGGGCGGCTTCCGTGTTTTGCGGACCGCTAAAGCCACTAAAAGGAGAAGCACCTTCAGCAAGAGCAGGAAAAGCTACAAAGTAAGGCCTCATGCACACGACAGTATTTTTTGCGGTCCGCAAAAAGGGGTTACGTTGTTCCGTGTCAGTTTTTGTTTCCGTGTGTCTTCCTTTATTTTTGGAGGATCACCAGACATGAAGGAAAGTAAAAAAAATCAAGTTTAGTTTGCCATGCAGACGATAGGAAAAAAACGGACGCGGATGACAATCTTGTGCGCATCCGTGTTTTTTCACTGACCCATTGACTTGAATGGGTGGACTGGAAACACGGATCACGGACGCAGATGACAAACGGTGCATTTGCCGAATTTTCCACAGACCCATTGAAACTCCGCAGAAAATCACGGAAAACGGAACAATGGACACAACAACGGTCGTGTGCATGAGGCCTTACAGATGGTAAAGAGACTAAAGATACAAGTAGCAGTAATGTGCACAAATGATACAAACAAGACACTTCTAGTCAACATTTCAATCAGAGCAACACACTGAACGGACACATGATAGCAGCTGGATGCTAAAAACACAAGAGATCTGCAGATACCGGGGGGCATCCAGCGACAGCCTGCACCCGGACACCGGGGGGCATCCAGCGACAGCCTGCACCCGGACACCGGGGGGGCATCCAGCGACAGCCTGCACCCGGACACCGGGGGGGCATCCAGCGACAGCCTGCACCCGGACACCGGGGGGGCATCCAGCGACAGCCTGCACCCGGACACCGGGGGGGCATCCAGCGACAGCCTGCACCCGGACACCGGGGGGGCATCCAGCGACAGCCTGCACCCGGACACCGGGGGGGCATCCAGCGACAGCCTGCACCCGGACACCGGGGGGGCATCCAGCGACAGCCTGCACCCGGACACCGGGGGGGCATCCAGCGACAGCCTGCACCCGGACACCGGGGGGGCATCCAGCGACAGCCTGCACCCGGACACCGGGGGGGCATCCAGCGACAGCCTGCACCCGGACACCGGGGGGCATCCAGCGACAGCCTGCACCCGGACACCGGGGGGCATCCAGTGACAGCCTGCACCCGGACACCGGGGGGCATCCAGTGACAGCCTGCACCCGGACACCGGGGGGGCATCCAGCGACAGCCTGCACCCGGACACCGGGGGGGCATCCAGCGACAGCCTGCACCCGGACACCGGGGGGCATCCAGTGACAGCCTGCACCCGGACACCGGGGGGCATCCAGTGACAGCCTGCACCCGGACACCGGGGGGGCATCCAGCGACAGCCTGCACCCGGACACCGGGGGGGCATCCAGCGACAGCCTGCACCCGGACACCGGGGGGGCATCCAGCGACAGCCTGCACCCGGACACCGGGGGGGCATCCAGCGACAGCCTGCACCCGGACACCGGGGGGGCATCCAGCGACAGCCTGCACCCGGACACCGGGGGGGCATCCAGCGACAGCCTGCACCCGGACACCGGGGGGGCATCCAGCGACAGCCTGCACCCGGACACCGGGGGGCATCTAGCGACAGCCTGCACCCGGACACCGGGGGGCATCCAGCGACAGCCTGCACCCGGACACCGGGGGGCATCCAGTGACAGCCTGCACCCGGATACCGGGGGGCATCCAGTGACAGCCTGGATACTGGGGGCATCTAGTGACAGCCTGCACCTGGATACTGGGGGCATCTAGTGACAGCCTGCAGGCTGCACCTGGATACTGGGGGGCATCTAGTGACAGCCTGCACCCGGATACTGGGGGGCATCCAGTGACAGCCTGCACCTGGATACTGGGGGCATCCAGTGACAGCCTGCACCTGGATACTGGGGGCATCCAGTGACAGCCTGCACCTGGATACTGGGGGCATCCAGTGACAGCCTGCACCTGGATACTGGGGGCATCCAGTGACAGCCTGCACCTGGATACTGGGGGCATCCAGTGACAGCACCCGGATACTGGGGGGCATCCAGTGACAGCCTGCACCTGGATACTGGGGGCATCCAGTGACAGCCTGCACCTGGATACTGGGGGCATCTAGTGACAGCCTGCACCTGGATACTGGGGGCATCTAGTGACAGCCTGCACCTGGATACTGGGGGCATCTAGTGACAGCCTGCACCTGGATACTGGGGGCATCTAGTGACAGCCTGCACCTGGATACTGGGGGCATCTAGTGACAGCCTGCACCCAGATACTGGGGGGCATCTAGTGACAGCCTGCACCCGGACATGATGACAGCCCCGCACCCTGCCGCGCACATGGCCTCCTAGACATGGAGGCTCCGGCCCTCCGCTCCGCCCCGGGGACAGCTCTCACCTGTATCAGCATCTTGACGTACATTAACGGGTGGGACACGACGGTCAGGCCGGAGCCCAACAGCAGCTGACTGGCCGTGTCCGCCATCTTGGAAACGTCACGGAAGCCGGGTCGCGAATTCAAGGAGAAACCTTCACTGGAGCCGGAAGTGCAGAGGGAGCACGTGACCCGTGTATCCAGGCAACAGGAGAAGTTTAGGGGGGAGGAGCTTGACGCCGGAGGAGAGACGGTGAGGGGAGCGGGCTGAGCGGTGCCCGGCGTGCGCTGAGGAGACTCCGGACTTTCTGTCATTATTAGGTCTAATTCTCACTGTTTTATACGATGTTACAGATGTGTCTTCTGTATTTTATATGCACTTTTATATCTCAGGCGCTGCTATTATGTGTCTTACTATAATATCGCTCATCTTTCCTCAGGTAATTCCCACCGCCATGTGTCCGGCTCTGCAAACCAACATGAAACCAGAGGTAAGTCAGTCTGTTACCTACCTGACCTGGAATGGAGGCTCCAGAGGTCGCCCAGGGCATAGTGCCCATTTGTGGTGGTCCACCCCCACCCGGGTGCCCCCTGTAAGATAAGACCCTAAAGTCCACCATCATTTTCCATTTACCCCTCTTTCTGACTGGGCCATTTGCCCCCCATCCTTCCTAACTGGGCCGTTTACGCCCTTCCCGACCCGGCTCCTTTTCCTTACGACGAGTCATAAATTCGGCGCACCTCTGACAGTCCATGTGCCAGCCAGGGAAGGCCGGTAAGTTTGCTGCCCTCGCCAGTTCCTCCATTCTCCCGAGTCTCAAACGCGGCCGCAAAAAAAAACGTCCCTGTGACAAAATATTGTTAATTGGGTGTTTAAAAAGTCGCAGAAAGGGTCTTCTAATTTATTTATTTTTTTAATGCCAAAATCTGACATGTTGTGTGTGTGTGTGTTTTTTATTTTATTTTATTTTTTACTAAATTTCTTCACTTTAAAAAAAATATTTTTAACTTTTTAATTTTTTCCACTTTCCCCTTTGTGTCCTACCATGAGGTCATAGAAGATCTTTTGGGAACATTTAACTTTCCATTTTTTTTTCTTTATTTCTAATTTCTACTGTAACTGGGCCTGACTTAGTAGCCAATCTGGGTCTGCTAAGAACCCGCAGCCTCCTGGCCCCCGGTGATCACATGACACGCTGCTGCTTCCTGATCTCTATATACAGCGCTGTGTATAGAGCGTTGGGTAAGGCAAGGACGATGAAAAACCATCCCTGCCTTCTCTATGGGGAGCCCTGCTGTCATATTTCATGTTTTATATCCTGGTCCTTGGAAACAGACATTGATTCACGCCACGTCGCTCTCAGAGATTTGATCTTTTAGCTTCTACAGATGCCTCAGGTCCCACCATGCGCTGCTCCCTGATAACGGGACTTCTGGATTTAGCTTTGGGTGTGAACGGAGAAGAAAACTGCATTTAACTTTTAGGGTACTTTCACACCAGCGTTATTCTTTTCCAGCATTGAGTTCCGTCCTAGGGGCTTGATACCGGAAAATAACTGATCAGTTTTATCCTAATGCATTCTGAATGGAGAGAAATCCGGTCAGGATGTCTTCAGTTTAGTCTTTTTGCCATTTCAGGACGGAGATAATACCGCAGCATGCTACGGTTTTATCTCCGTCCAAAATTTCGGAACACTTGCCGGAATGCCAAATGCGTCATTTTTTTTCCCATTGACATGCATTAATGCCGGATCCGGCCCCGAGTGTTCCGGCAAAACGGATCTGTTTTTGTACTCTGCGCATGCTCAGACTGCAATAAATGTGAAGAAAATAAATGCTGGATCCGTTTTTCCGGATGACACCGGAGAGACGGATCCGGCATTTCAATGCACTTGTCATACGGATCAGGATCCTGATCCGTCTGACAAATGCCATCAGTTTGCATGCGATTTGACGGATCCGGCAGGCAGTTTCGGCGACGGAATCCTCTGCCGCAAGTGTGAAAGTAGCCTTAGTCAGCACAAAATAAGTAAAGTGTTTACAAAATACACAGCATTTAGATTGGATATATTTTTAAAGGGTCTGTCCCACATAGATGTCCCCTTCTATAAGGCGCCCAAATGATCAGCACATCACGTCACCATGGCTCCTGCACCCTCCATTCCGCACGCGATAAAGACACCTATTCTCGCGAACGGATGACCGTAGCCGAGCCAAGTCCTCCAGAGCAGGAGTCACTTACTTTTAGCAGTTGTCTGATTAAGGGCTCATGTACAAAGTTATTTTTTGTCCTTGTCCGTTCCGTTTTTTTAGTTTTTTTTGCGGCCCGTATGCGGAACCGTTCACTCTAATGGGTCCGCAAAAAAAACACACGAAATGACTGTGTGCATTCCGTATCTGTACGTCGGCAAGTGCGTTCCGCAAAAAAATAGAACATGTCCTATTCTTGTCCATTTTGCAGACAAGGACAGGCATTGTTACAGTGGATCCGTAAAAAATACAGATGTCATACGGTCGTGTGCATGAGGCCTAAGAGAGGGGGTCATGAGCCCAGTTGGGTATATGGGCAGCTGATGTCTTAGTTTTTTCTGCCAGCGCATGAAACTTTTTCAAACAAGCCGTCCACCCGAGGCTTTTGTCTGCAGATCACTAATGTACACAGCAATAAATCCACCCGGATCTGCGGCTGAACGTCTGCCATGGAGGCCAAACATCGCATTGTGGGGGGGATGAATGTGCTGTGTACTAAAGCTTTGTTGGAACCTGTTTTCGGAGTGAGTCAAAGTTGGCAGTTACTTATTGTGGTTATTGTTACCAAGTGTATCAAAGGTGCAAAACCCTGTCAGCATGCAGCGTCCATGAGAACAAGAGCTTACAATCTAACCAAAAGGCATTGTCTCAGGTCATAGGATCAGACATGCTGGAGTCCAGCGTTTGCCGTTGAGAGGCCCACATACACATTAGAGGATCCCGCCAGCATCGTGTGTATGGGGAGCCTTGGTCCTCCCTATATCGCTGTATGGCCGGGGTGCACAGCCTTTTCGGGTCCACGGGCTGCATTGTCATATGGAAACACCCGCAGGGGCTGTAATGAATGAAAGGGGTGTGTGCTGTATATATCTGATAGGTGGGAATAGAACCTGATATCTACTCCTACCTATCGGGAGAATGGTGCTCCCCTTTAACCACAGTGACATTTATTGAACCGGAGGGTCGTTTTAATTCTGTATGTGAACTGTAAAAGGTGAAACCTATATTTAAAGGGGTATTCCTAACTCAGACATTTGTGGCATCTACACAGAGTGGATGAATGAGAAAATATCATCTTAACATTGTGAATTGTTTCCCCTTTTAGCTCCTGACCGATCCCTATGAGAGATTCATGCAACGTCACCTGAAGTATTACGGGTATTTTAAAGGTAAAGTTAAAACGGGGCGTCTGTAAAATTATGTACGGATCATGAGTGAATACGCCCCAAGAATCAAATGTTTTGCTATTACTTTGTTACTAGAATAATGACCTGTGTATAGGTGAAAATCTAGGTTAGGGGTCATGGCGGAAGAAGCATGAGCATAGGGGTAAAGTGGTTGTGGTTGCAACCGGGGCCTTTTGGGGTGGTCCGAAATAAGGAGACCAGTACCATAAATGACACATGGTGGGTGCTAGAGATTTTGTACAGGAAGGGGGCTTCTCTTTTTTTTTTTTTTTTTTTTCTTGCTTGATTTTTCTTTTTATATATATTTTTTTCTTTCAGAAAATAAAGCAAAAGAAGAAGACATTTTATTGCGCCCAGCACAGAGGAACAGAAGACAAGAAGAAGCAGAAGCTACGGACAGCGATTCCGACAGACCGTCCTCTCTGGACGACCAGAAAAAGCTGATTTGTATGTATATAATAAAGTATCGCTGCGTAATGCGGTGGGGGCCTGTGGTTTGGTGCTATGTGCTCAGAGCCGGTGTATCTAGTGGGCCTCATTTATCAAAACTGTCAGGAAACAGGAAAACGGTCTTAGTTTCTCACAACAACCAATCAGAACTCGCCTTTCATTTCTTAAAGTGTTCTGGAAAAATGAAGCGCTGATTGGTTGCTATGGGCAACTAAGACAGTTTTGCCGTTAAACAGTTTTGATAAATGAGTCCCTGTAGGTGTCCTCCACGCTAGTCCATAAATGTTAGTAAATTTACTGTGGCCGATGTCCCGACCCAGGCCTAAACGCCTGTGCAATTAAAATATTGCTGCACAGGCGTTTAAATTCTTGGTGAAGAGCTATAGGTAGCGGCATGCTGCTCCGTGCGCAGAGACACATGCAAACACTGGAAACGTGGATTGATCTGAATTGTATTACTGCTATACTTATTATACATGAAAATTAGAAACTCTTTGCCTACATTTTGTAAACCCATGTGATCAATCTGGTGCAGGTCAGAACAGTCTGCCTAAGGGAACATGCACACGACCGTGACGATCTGCCAGGGAAACAGACGCCTCTCCCGGACCGTCCGCGGCTCTCCTGACCCGAACTGACTATATCATGGTAATTTATGATACAGTTCGTCCTGGGCTATCGCAGTGTGCTCACATCATCATGTGAGTACAGTACAATAGAGCTGTGACCAGACGAACTGACTGTATCCTAAATTACTATTACATTAGTGACCCGCCCTGAATCAGTATGGCAGCTTTGGCCTCTTAATCTTGGATTGGACATGTGTTGTAAAACACCTGAGTTATCTAAGCCAGACATGCTCAACCTGCGGCCCTCAAGCTGTTGTAAAACTACAACTCCCACCATGCCCTTCTGTAGGCTGTCCGGGAATGATGGGAGTTGTAGTTTTGCAACAGCTGGAGGGCCGCAGGTTGAGCATGCCTGATCTAAGCCATTCCTCTAAAGGTGTGTTCACATGCTCCTGATTTGGTTGCAGAAAAGCTGCCGATTAGGCCTCATGCATGCGACCATGGTTTGGGTCCGCATCCAAGAAGCATTTTTGGCGTGTTGGATGCGGACCCATGCATACACACGTCCGCTCTGCAGCCCCACAAAAAAAGTAGAACATGTTCTATTCTTGTCCGTATCATAGGATAGGACTGCTCTACTGAGGGCTGGACAATCCGTTCCGCAAAATTCGGAACGCACGTGGCTGTATCTGTGTTTTGCAAATCCGCAATTTGTGGACCGCAAAACGGACACGGTTGTGTGCATGAGGCCTTAGACACGGTTTCATTCTTTGCATTGGAAAGGGTGAAATGCACAAGGAAATCCGCATATAAATTGACGTGCTGCAGATTTAAAATCCGCCAGTTTCCCCGCTGATTTTTTTCTGACCTGTGTGACTGAGAATTGCTGAGAGCTCACTTAATTTTGCTGGTACTGTACAATGCTGTAGATTTACTGCATAAAAAAATCTGCGACACCAAAGCGGATTCCTGATGATATACCATCAGTATTGCTTCAGGATTTACATGCACCTCCTTTCCTCCCTGCATTTTTATGCATTTCCAAATACGCACAAAACTCGGACATGTTGCGGATTTCAAATACTGACAGAAATTATGCGCCCATGTGAATAGCCCTATTTATTAAAGGGGTTGTCTCCTCGTGGACAATGGGGGCATATCGCTTAGGTGTCTTATAGGTGCGGATCCCGTCGGCCCCATAGAAATGAATGGGAGCGGGGGCCGCGCATGCGCGGTACGCTCCCATTCACTTCTATGGGGAGCCAGCTTGGTGGTGGCCGGACCTGAGTCCTCCGGCCACTAGTGATGGACGAACATCGTCCGGGAAGATTCGCGAACTCACGTTCGCGATCAAATGTTCACGAACCGCGAGTTTGCGGCGAGCCCCATTCACTTTAATGGCAGGCGAACCTGAAAAACCTTCAGGTCATATTTGCAGCCAGAAAACACTTACTAGAAGTGCACAAATAGTCCCACAACATGGACCATTCTATACCAGAGGGGGATCAATGGCAAAAATTCCCACAAAAAATATGTATTTTAATCACGGGTCATTTTTATGCGTCTTAAAGGGAAACTCTTAAAAATATGCCCTGCTGGAGCCTAGAAATTTTTTATTTCCTATCGGTTTGATGTATACAAATGTGCAGCACTCAACGTTTTTGTATCCTGCAGAGTGCATTAAAAAAATGCTTACATTAACGTAATTTTTTTTTTTCTACCATGGAACTGTATGGTGAACGGACGCCACTGTACGGCATCAGTCTGAGGCATCTGTTAACGCATACATTTTTGGAATACATTAAATGGATGGCAAAAATAGGACGTGAACCCAGCCCTAGTGTCAGAATAAGCTCCAGTACATAGCGGAGCAGCGTGGCGGAGAGGGGAGGCCACCATGTACTGACAGAACGCTACCTGGTCCTGGTGGTCAGGGATGAGGACTGTTTCCCAAGGATCATTTTCTACTGGGAAATACATGGCACAGTATAATACACTAGAATCTATATAATATAAAGATATTAGCCCTACCCCCGAATGATAATACAATTAGGGGGTCATTTATTATATAGAAATACGTCTCTGTTGGGCTTATTTCTGACACAGATTGTGGTGCAAAGGTGTGCGGCCCCTTGGTGAGGGATGCTACACCGGAAACCTAGGGGACTTTCGCTGGGACGGCCATGGTGATGCGCTTGCTGGCGGGAGACAGAGATTTTTACAGGGACCTCTGGTCCTCCTTTTCTTCTAGAGAGCGGGAGCGAGCAGGGGGTTTGGGTGACCCCCTGGTCTCCCGTCTCCTGGGTGGGAGTGCAGGCAGTTTTTACCCGGACTGCCTGAAGCTTCCCGCTAGAAAAAAAGAGCGACCAAATTAGTAACTAGCAGACATGCAACGCAGGAAGGTCTGCCTCCTACAGACACTAAGCTAAAACTGATTCGCTTGGTCCCTGCAGGAAGGGATATAGCTGAAGAGGGAGGAGCTTACACTTTGTGTGCTTAGTGTGCGCCTCCTAGCGGCAACAGCTATACGCATGGTCAAGGCCCGTGTCCCCCAATGAGACGGATGAAAAAAATGGATGCGGTTTTTATGATGCGGTTTCTTGCTGCATCCAAAACGCAGCATAGCCACGACGTGTGGCATCACCCTTATGTTGGAACTGTGACACCTGAGCATGTGCAGCTGTGATTGCTATATGTATGCTAAATAGGTATTTCCATTTTATCACCATGACGGCCACACAGGAGATTGACCTATGACCTCTGTAGGGGCAGAAACAGAGAAGAGGTTAAATTGCCCCCTCCCACCACCACTACTCAGTTTTCCTGTCCCTACTGAGTCCAGGGGCGGAGAAGAGTCTCCCTGCGCGCCAGGGAGATGAGGAGAAAATTATCCTTTTTTGTTTTTCTCGTCTCCAGGAGGTTCCGAGGACGGTCTCCTGGTGTTACCTTAGCTCCAGACGGGAGCTCCCCAGTCCGCCGGCGGCCGCGTGCTTATGCTGGGCTGGGGATATCGGGGGGACTCGTTCCAGTTTATCTGCTCCCGGGCCGCATAGTTCCTCCTCTCCCCCGGTGGGACGGGCAGTGTAGCGGCCGGCATGCGCACACGCCGACGTCGAGGACAATTGGCGTCATTTCCGGGTTCCGGTCATGTGACCCAACCCGGAAGCTCTCTGGGAC
This sequence comes from Bufo gargarizans, assembly GCF_014858855.1. Taxonomy (NCBI): domain Eukaryota; kingdom Metazoa; phylum Chordata; class Amphibia; order Anura; family Bufonidae; genus Bufo; species Bufo gargarizans. The sequence continues at coordinate 48,458,351 of NC_058089.1, forward strand.
GGAAAGCAGAGGAATAAAAAGCGGGCAAGCCATGGCAAACGCTGGTCTGAGTAAGTACCAGCTACCACTGGCACCCCCAGCATGTCAGGTCCTGAGCTACAAGGTTCTATGGAACTCGATGCCCCCATTCTGCCTTCCGTAAGTTCCCCTGGTGGGACCCCCATTTTTTTTTTTGTTAACCTACTACATTCTTGATGTATTTCCCTGACGGCTCTCCTCCGTTCTTTCCTTTTTTCCATATCTCCAGGTAAAAGAGGCACAGAAAAAGATTAAAAAGCCTCCACGTTGTTCAAAAAAATTACCTGAGGGATATGCTAAAAAATTATGCAAAGACTGCATTTCGGAAGTAATCCGCCAGGAACAGCCTTCGCTTACGGAAAGCATCTGTTCGGTGGTACAGGAGGAGCTGAGAGCCGCCAGGTCCGGGGTATCTGACCTTCCCCAACCTCAACCCCCTGAACGCCCAAGAGTAAAAGCTCCTTCTTATTCCGATTTGGATTACATAGAGAATGAGGCTTCCTCCTCCAAAACATGGGACGGGGATGTCTCCCTTTCCGAAGGAGAAATTTTTCTCTGTGGATGAGATGAATGACCTGCTAAAAGCGGTCCGTGCCACCATGGGGATTGAGGAGGCCCCCAGGTCTCATTCAATCCAGGATGAAATGTTCGGGGGGCTGCGAGTAAAAAGGGCAAGAGTATTCCCCATAAACGAGAACATCAGAGACATGGTATTAGAGGAATGGCCTGAACCAGAGAAAAGACTAGGAATATCTAAAGAATTCAAAAATCGCCTAGTATTTGACCCATCTCAGTCAAAATTATTTGACGAAATTCCAAAGGTCAACGTTCAGGTGGCCAAAGTAAATAAAAAGACCGCCCTGCCATTCGAAAACGCGGCCCAGCTTAAGGATGCCATGGAACGTAAAGCGGATGCTCTCCTAAAAAAATCATGGGAGGCATCCATGTACGGACTTAAAACTAATATAGCTGCCACATCTGTAGCCAGATCTATGTTCTTATGGCTGAACGAACTGGAGAACCATTTAAAGAACAAAACCTCCACAGAGGAAATTCTTCAGTCCTTACCGTTGTTAAAATCGGCTACAGCAGGCATGCTCAACCTGCGGCCCTCCAGCTGTTGCAAAACTACAACTCCCAGCATGCCCGAACAGCCTACAGTTATCATCCTACAGCAGGGCATTGTGGGAGTTGTAGTTTTACAACAGCTGGAGGACCGCAGGTTGAGCATGCCTGGGCTACAGGTTTCTTGGCTGATGCCTCGGCTGAATCTATTAGATTCAGCACCAGGGATGCAAGCTTATCTAGAGCCCTATGGCTGAAGTCCTGTTCAGGAGATAAAACCTCCAAAATGAAGCTCTGCTCGATCCCCTTTTCGGGGGAATACATTTTCGGGCCTGTCTTAGATAAAATCTTAGAGAAGGCTGCTGATAGGAAGAAGGGCTTCCCAGAAGATAGACCCTATAGAAGGAACCAGTCCTTTCGTCCCTACACTAGCCAAAACAAACCCTATAGAGGCATGGGAAAATCAGGTCGCTGGGCCTACCCTAAAGGGGGGAAAAGGAAGGGGTTTCCTTCTCAAACCCCAGTCTAAGTCTGATGACAACCAATGACGCCATAGTCGGGGGGGGGGGGGGGGGCGGAGGCTGAGAGACTTCCTCCGTCCCTGGGAGAGAACGACAAAAAATCCCTGGGCTCTGGAAATCATCCAGTCAGGATACAAAATTGAATTCACCTCTATTCCCCCCCCCCCCCCCCAACAAAATTCGTCATCACTAATGTAGGCTCCAGGTATTCCAAGCAAAACATTATTTTAGGCATCCGGGAACTAGTAGAAAAGGGAGTAGTAGTTCCAGTCCCAGTTCCCCAGATAAATCAGGGATTCTACTCAACTCTCTTCCTAGTAAGAAAGAAAGAAGGATCCTTTCGCACAATAATAAATTTAAGACACTTGGAAATCTGACAGGGCTTGAAAGTCTCTAAGTCTTCTATTGCCCGATGGATTAAAGATACCATCTCTCTCTGCTGCAAACTTCAGAACCTGGAGAAACTTGTCCAGGGGAGTCCTATGAAACAAATCCCCATTAATTACGGTTCTCACGGACGCCAATCTGACAGATACTACCAGGGATCCTAGGGGAAGGAAACGTCCAATCTATAATCACATTTCAGAGAACTGTACGCTGTCTGGAAGACCCTGAACGCAGCCAGGGGGTTTCTAAAGAACCGCCACGTAAAGATCCTATCGGACAACATGACTACTGTTTTATACCTTAGGCACCAGGGAGGTACATGTTCAAAAAGACTCCAGAGCATTGCAGAAGAAATATTCTCCTGGGCAGAGAAAGAAGTGAAATCTATCTCAGCAGTCCACTTGAAGGGCTCTCTGAATCAGGAAGCCGACTTCCTCAGCAGACTGAAAATAGACCAGTCAGAGTGGTCATTGAAACAGGAGGTGTTCGAGACAATAACCAGAAGATGGGGCCTACCCATGATAGACCTGTTCGCCTCAAGAAAAAATACAAAACTAGGAATATTCTGTTCGCTAAACCCAAGAGACCACCCCTGGAACAATCGATGATCTCTCACCAATATGGAATTGGGGTTTGGCATACGCCTTTCCCCCCCTCTGCCCCTGATTCCGAGAGTAATTCAGAAAATCATGGAAGGAAGGATGACAGTTATACTGATCACACCCTTTTGGCCAAAGAGGAGCTGGTTCCCTCTACTTTAGAAACTAGCAATAGAGGAACCCTGGAAGTTACCGCCCATCTTCTCCATCTTCGCCCACTTCTTCATCAAGGTCCTATTCTTCATCCTCATCCACAGTTCCTCAAGCTCACAGCCTGGATCCTGAGGTCGCCATACTAAAACACCAAGGTCTTTCTGACAAAGTCATTTCCACAATTAAATGCTGTCGGAAGAATGTAACATCCGCAATATACCTAAAGATATGGAAGAAGTCCTGCTCATGGTCTGGGGAGACGGAACCTAACATCCAGAAGAACCTTGACTTTTTACAGAACGGTCTGGAGCTGGGACTTACACCCTCTACATTGAAAGTGCAAATTTCCGCACTTAGTACTTTCTTTGACACCAGTCTCGCTGATCATAGGTGGGTTAATTGATTTTATTAGAGCAGCAACCAGGTTAAGACCCTCCCTAAGATCTCGTACTCCTACCTGGAACCTAAACCTAGTCCTAAACAGACTTGCGCATCCTCCTTTTGAACCTCTGGAAGACTGCACAACAAAATTTACTCTCCTTCAAAACCGCCTTTCTCATCGCCATCACCTCGGTCAGGAGACTGGGAGAAATACAAGCACTCTCCATAAGGGAACCATATCTGCCTATCTCAGACGATAAGATTGTTTTTAGACTGGATCCGGGGTTCTTGCCCAAGGTAGTTTCCAACTATTACAGAAGCCAGGAAATCATCCTCCCCTCCTTTTGTGACAAACCAAAAAATCTGAAGGAAAGCGACTTCCATACTCTCAACGTCCGACGTACTGTACTAAAATATCTGGAAGTCACAAAAGACTTTAGGAAATCTGACAGGGCTTAAAAGTCTCTAAGTCTTCTATTGCCCGATGGATTAAAGATACCATCTCTCTCTGCTGCAAACTTCAGAACCTGGATCCACCCGCAAACGATCGAGTTCACTCCACTAGAGCAGTTTCCACCACTTTTGCAGAAAAAGCAGGGGCTTCCCTAGATGACATATGCAGGGCAGCCACCTGGTCAAGCATACACACTTTTGTTAGACATTACCGCTTGGATTTATCGAGGTCCTCTGACCTTTCATGTGGACGCAAAGTCCTTCAGGCGGTTGCCCCCCCCAATGTATAATTTTCTAATTCTCCTGTGTGGCCGTCATGGTGATGAAATGGAAATCCGGAATTAGACTTACTGGTAATTCTGTTTCCATGAAATCACCATGACGGCCCATAATTCCCTTCCCCTTTCTTTTTGTTATTGGTATGAAGTAGTACCTCGTTGTTCCCCTTTTTGAGGTATGATGTAATACCTTGAACTATTGTGTTATGAGTCTGGCACTTGGTAATCTTTGAAACACTGAGTAGTGGTGGTGGGAGGGGGCAATTTAACCTCTTCTCTGTTCCTGCCCCTACAGAGATCATGGGTCAATCTCCTGTGTGGCCGTCTTGGTGATTTCATGGAAACAGAAATACCGGTAAGTCTAATTCCGGATTTTTTACAATACTTCTTGAATGGGGAGTGTGGCGTTCCTGATTGGTGAGCTATTTTGTTACATATGTGAAGTATAATTAAGATGTGTATCACAATTATCCACTGTATGCTGATTTAGGATCAGTTTTGCCCTAATGCATTCTGAATGGAAAAGGATCCGCTCAGAAAGCATCAGTTTGCCTCCGACTCAGTCACCATTCTGCTTGCAGCGTTTTGGTGTCCGTCTGTCGAAACTGAGCCAAACGGATCCGTCCTGACACATAATGTAAGTCAATGGGGACGGATCCGTTTTCTATGACACAATCTGGCACAATAGAAAACGTATCCGTCCTCCATTGACTTTTAATGGTGTTCAAGACGGATCCGTCTTGGCTATGTTAAAGATAATACAAACGGATCCGTTCTGAACAGATGCAGACGGTTGTATTATCTGAACGGATCCGTCTGTGCAGACCCATCACGGATCCGCACCAAACGCGCGTGTGAAAGTAGCCTTAGTCACATTTATTATGCATTTGTTTATTACATGAATTGTTTATTATGTCACTTATGTACAGTAGTTTTCGCTATTATCAGATTATTGTTAAAGGGGTTATCCGGGAATTTGATATTGATGGCCTATCTTCACATCTCAGCGTTAGGGCTCATGCACATGAATGTATTTTCTTTCCGTGTCTGTTCCGTTTTTTTTTGTTTTTTTTTGCTGAACTGAATTTTCTCTGTGTCTATACCATTTACATATGTCCTATTATTGCCCGCATTATGGACAAGAATAGGACTGTTCTATCAGGGGCCAGCTGTTCCCTTCTGCAAAATACGGAATGCACACGGATGTCATCCGTATTTTCTGCGGCTCCGTTTTATGCGACCGCAAAATACATATGGTCGTGTGCATGAGCCCTTACATGGATAGCCCTCTGCATTTAATGAGAATGGTTACTTCATTTGCCTGGTGCTGCAGGGAAATCGAACACTTGCTGTAAGGTTCCTCTGCAGATTACAGCTGATCGCTGGGGAGCGCAGCATTGACATCTCTAAGGAAGTTTTGTCCAATACCGACACATTCTACCCAGATAATGGGGGTCATTTATTAAAGCTTGCATTTTTGCAACTATTTTAACACCCTGTTGCACAGGCATTTTTACAGAAAGTAGGACAGATGGGCAGGATGGGAGCGTGTCAGGAGCCGAACCGGGCCTGGAACTCCGACCCCGGCAAATTTTAATATATGCGCCTGGCAGCACAGGGGGGGACAACTAATACCAGCGTAAAAAGCAATCTTAGTAAATGTCCCCCAATATCTTAATTTTTTTTTCTTTCCCCTATTAGACTCGTTGCTGCTGGAGAGTGCCGTGTTTAAAAGTCGGCAGATTGTGTTTGATAAGCAAGAGGGACAGGTCATCCCACGTCTCAGCGAACCCAGAGATTTGTTTTCCACCTCCAAAAAGAACGGTCTCCTAAAACCTCCGCGCTGGCCTACAGAGTGTGACGTCATTTCTGAGGCGATCAGTCATGTTGGTAAGTGCGAAGGATGAGATCACTTTATGATTAATGGGAAATGTACACGGTGTTATGTCTAATGCAAGGTCTGCGGGAGGAGGTACATGACAAGGATTAAAAAAAGTCAAAAAATAAAAATCAGTCATGCCCCTTCCCCCGAGGCCCCTACAACAACCAGTTAAAGCTCTAGCTGTCATTTTTCCAAATGGAGCTAGCAGGCCTTTTATTCCCACCTCACCAAAAATCCTTTTTGACAGATGTCTCAGAGCCCGTTTTGCGGACAAGAATAGGCAGTCATATCAATGGCTGTCCGTGCCGTTCCGCAAATTGCAGAACGCACACGGACACCAATTTGTGGACCGCAAAACACACAACAGTTGTGTGCACGAGGCCTCATCTGTATCTTGAGTGTGGTAACATTTTAAGAATTTTAAGATTTCCAGGAAGTTTTACGTTTTGTGTATATTCTTAATGTATGCGAAGTAGTAGGGTGTACATTTTTCCATTCTTTTAATTTTCCTTGTTACGGCATAGTAACAAGTCCCATCTTGGATAATAGCGCATACATATTCGATTTTCTTAAAGGGTCTGCCCAGAGTCGCTAAATGTGATGAAATAAAGAAAAGAACATATACTGACCAATTAACTCCCACCATCTCCAAGGTGCTGCCCCTCCAGTCCTTCCCATTGGGCTTTGTTTACTTTGCTCCAGTGATAACGAGACCACAGAGGTCAGTGATTGGCTGCAGCGGTGATGTGGTGAATTTAAGTGAACAAGTCTCCTGGTGGGGAAGATTAGTGCTGTGGGCTGTAAACGGCAGGAATTTAACTAGTGAGCTTCTTCTTTTTATTTTTTTTTATCACATTTAGTGGTTTTGGACTTTTTTTTTTTTTTTTATAACTCTGACAGCCCCTTTAATGCGCTGCTGCTGATATGTGACCTCGCTCTTTTAAGGTATTTTCACACTAGGGAATAATATCTGACCTGTGATTTCCACTGCAAAAATTCATGGCTAATCGTCAGATTTTTGTTGCGGATGTGCAGCGGTCTGCAGCTTGCACTGCATTGTGTCTGCATGAGAATTAGCCCCCATGGTCATCCAAGGGGTTAAAGGGCCAACCTATGCATGTGAACAGGGTTGCATAAACCCAATTCACATGCACTGCTTGCAGATTTCACTTGGATTCTGGTGCATTCCCACCATGTGAACATAGCCTTAGATGGAGCACTTGAATGTCTGCTTTTTTTTTATATTGATAGGTCATCCATATCAGATTGGTGGGGAAGGGGGGGTCAACTTAATGCACCCCACTGATCAACTGTTTGAAGAGAAGGCAGCGCTTGTATGAGCACTGCCTTCTCTTCATTGTTGCAGTGGTTGCGACAGCGAGCTGGTGTAATTATAACTAAGTTTTCCCATTCACTTCAATGGGACGGCTGCTTCCTATTCACTTGATCTGGATAAGTCATCAATATAAAAAAAGGGGACAACCCCTTCAATTTCACTACATCTTTTGACTTTTTTTGTTGCGTGCATCCACAGAGTGGCAACCTCCGCATCCAGAACTGTTCTACAGACCTACAAGGAAGGAAGCAATGCCCTACGTTTCCTCTGAAGGGGAAGGCAAAGTGGTTTATGAAATCAGCCAAGGTATTGGTTATTGCTGTGCGGTGTAAGCATGGTTTAACCACTGTTCAAATGTCCTGCAGGGGGCAGGTAATTTAGGTTGCCCCCCACAGGTCGGGCGAGGTGGGGAGGGGATCTGGCAGAACGGCCACTAAAGCTTGACATTACGTTGTATTCTGCAGTTGATGGGGAACCAGTGCAGTGACTGGCACAGGGTGGCAGCATTGGAGTATCCGTTGGACAGATAGAGGAGTGTGGCTGCTTCTCATTCAGAATGGACTGGCGACTTTAAAGGGAACCTGTCATGGTGATGTGTCATTTTTAGTTGTTATAATTACCTTAAAGGGTGTATTAAGCCTCATTCACACGTCTGTATCAGGCCTCGTCCACATTTCCATTTTTCACTGACGTGTGCTGTCCGCATTTTCCACGGACAGCACACGTAACCATTGATTTAAATCTGTCTGTTCACATTTCAGTATTTGTTTTACTGACCGTGGATCAGTAAAAAAATAATCAGAGACGTGCACTACTTTGATCCGTGATGCGGACCAAGCTCGCCCATAGAAGTCTATGGGTCAGTGAAAATCGCACCACGGATGGCACCTGTTCGTCACTGAAGACTGATAGGAGATTCTTTGGATATTTATTTTCAGCTGAGCAACATCCGTGAATTACGGATGATACTTGGATGGTAAAAACGGACACACGGACCAACCAGGCATCCTTCACGGACATCTTAACGGATGGAACACGTACGCTTTTTTTTTTTTTTTTTTCATGGACTTGTCACTGACACGGAAATGCGGATGAGGTCTCAGTGCTTAAATCCGTGAAAAGGGGGTCAGTGATGCCTCTGTGAAGATGTCTGTGACGGATCTGAGTTGGGTCCGTGTGACATCCATGTTTTACTGACACAGAACAGCTGAAAAAATAAATTCAAAGCATCTCTTCCGAATACTCCGTGAAACACGGATGGCATCCATGTTGCGTCCGTGGTTTTCACTGACCCATAGACTGAGTGTGATGGACAAAATAGAGCACGCATCCTTGCTAAAAACACGGACCCACAGGCCGTGCTAAAACACTGATGTGTAAATACACACATTAAAATGAATGGGGATGTGTGCTGTCCGTGGAGAACACGTACAGCACACGTCCGTGAAACACTGATGTGTGAATAAGGCCGAATGCACACGGCCGTGAGCGGTCTGTGGAACCACGGGCTGGATTCCTGCTGAGAGCAGGAGCGCACGCCGTCATTGGTTGCTATGACGCCGTGCGCTTCCAGCTGCCGCCGCAGTACAATGGTACACTGGTATGATCTATACCAGTGTATTACTGTATTGCAGCAGGAAGCGTACGGCGTCATAGAAACCAATGACGCCGTGCGCTCCTGCTCTCAGCAGGAATCTAGCCCGTGGTTCCACAGACCGCTCACGGCCGTGTGCATTCGGCCTAAGGCTTTAGATGGGCAGTTTTTCTGGCAGATGATTGCTAACGAGCGTTCCTATGAACGCTTGTTAGAGATAATCTGGCAGTGTAATACTGCCTCCAAATGCCTGATGAACGAGCAACTGGCAATTGTGATTTTTAAGTGGTGCTGGCAGCAGATCGCGATGCCTAATTACGATCTGCCACTGGCACGCCGCTGCCCTACACTTGGATGAGAAATGGCATAGCGATCGCTCCTCCCCATACCACGGAGGACATCGCTGCATGTAATAGCAGCGGTGTCCTCCGCTAGCTATCTGAGGATTGCCGGTAGGGAACACTACCCTGCCGACAGTCGTCTGCGGCATCAGGGTACACCCTTAAGGCTAGAATTATGTAGTCCCTGATGCATCCTTTCCCTTACTTTTTCAGTGGCTTGGTTTTGGAGACTTTAATCTTTATACTGAGTTTCGCCATATGCTAAATTTCAGTTTCAATTCAAGGGGTCACTGTTGCAACATCCTAATCCTGCTTCCTGCACCATGTTTGCTGCTTCCCCTCCCCCGTGCCCACGTCATCGTGCTGCGTTGAAACATCTCGTTCCATTATCGCGCAGGCGCACTCTGATTCCTCTAGCGTGCCTGCGCTTGGGAGCTTCGTGTCACCCAGCTGACGTCATCACTGGAACGGGCATGCGCACGACAAACGAGAGTATGCACGTTTCTCCTGGTCTCGCACATTCCCACATATCCATTCCAGTGGAATAACTAAAAAATTATATATCGCCATGACAGGTTCGCTTTAATGAGGGGGAAACCCATCAGCAGTGAGCCACAGTAATCAACAGAATGAAGGACTACTAATTATTAGCGATCGGTGGCACAGATGTAGAGGAATATTTCCAGAGGTTATCCAATAATCTCTTTGGATAGTACATCCCAATATGTATTCACAGAATACAGACTGTCCGAAATGCTGCATTTTGTTGATGGCGCTTAAAGGACAGCCACGAGGAATAGGAGTTCTCCACTACTGTGCAGGCTTACTGCTCGTGGAATTGCTCTCATTCTAATAATGAGCTTCCTGCATACACACTGTTTGGATATTTTGAGTTCTAGGGGTTATCCTCAGGATAGGCCATCGGTATCTGAGGGAGGTTTGTAGTTCTGGGGCCAGTATTAATAAGGCCTCCATTGGTGGCCCCCAGTATTAATAATGCCCCATTAGTGGCCCGAGTATTAATAAGCCCCCCATTAGTGGCCCCAGTATTAGTAAGGCCTCCATTAGTGGCCCCCAGTATTAATAAGCCCCCCATTAGTGGCCCCAGTATTAGTAAGGCCTCCATTAGTGGCCCCCAGTATTAATAGTGCCCTATAAATGGCCCACAACATTAGTAAGGCCTCCATTGTTGGCCCCCAGTATTAATAAGGCCTCCGTTGTTGGCCCCCCCAGTATTAATAATGCCCCATTAGTGGCCCTGAGTATTAATAAGCCCCCCATTAGTGGCCCTGAGTATTAATAAGCCCCACATTAGTGGCCCCAGCATTGGTAAGGCCTCCATTAGTGGCCCCCAGTATTAATAAGCCCCTCATTAGTGGCCCAAGCATTTAGTAAGGCCTCAATTAGTGGCCACAGTATTAGTAAGGCCTCCATTAGTAGCCCCTAGTATTAATAATGCCCCCTTTAGAGGCCACAGTATTAATGCCCCCTTCCCCACTCTTCTTGTGAAAAATAAAAATAAAACTCGCCTCATCCATTTGATTGTGCAGCGGGGAACACTCGCTGCTCACTGGATGTGCAGGACAGGACCTGCGCTCCAGCGTGATGATGTCCTGCAGGCCCTGCTGCTACCAGTCAATGCTGCAAAACGTCATCACGCTGGAGCGCAGGTCCTGTGCTGCACATCCAGTGAGCAGCGAGTGTTCCCCGCGGCGCAATCAAATGGATGAGGTGAGTTTTCTTTATTTATTTTTTTAACACAAGCAGAAGAGCGGAAGGGGCAAAGACAGTAATAGTGCACAGGTGGCAACCCTTAGCACTGGCCCCCACAGAGAGGGCTCTAAGTGCCCCATCTGGCACACGTGCCATAGGTTCGACAACACTGGGATAGGGTATTATTTGTAAAGGATTGGACAACCCCTTTAACAAAAGCGCTTCATCCCCTTGGATGACTCGTACACTTTTTTATATATTGCACTAATAGCCCACTGACTTTAATGACCTTTTTATAGTTCTTTATTTTCCCTGTGGGGACGCTGCAGGGGGGCAGTCTCAGCAAAGATCAAAAATGAATGCTGGAGATCCCAACCGCAGGACCTGCACATTGCCAGAGGACCCGGGGAGAGCTGCAAATACAGGACACCACAATGTACACAGCACTCCCGCAATCAATCACTGTGTTATGTAACTTTGATTTGCCATTGGTTTACAATAAAACGGCAATATATGGATGGTCTATACCGTGCCTTGCAAAAGTATTCACCCCCCTTTACTTTTTTTGTATTTTGGTGCCTCACAACCTGGAATTAACATGAATTGTTTGAGGATTTGCACCATGTGATGTACAGAACATGCCGACAACTTTGACGATGTTTGTTTTTATTTATTGTGAAGCAAACAACAAATAGGACAAAATAACAGAAAAAGTCAATGTGCAGAACTATTCACCCCCCTAAAGTCAATACTTTGTAGAACCACCTTTTGCGGCAATCACAGCTCCAGGTCGCTTTGGATAAGTCTCTATGAGCAGTCGCCACATCTGACCACTGGGATTCTTGCCCATTCCTCCTTGCAGAACTGCTCCAGCTCCTTCACGTTGGATGTTTGCGCTTGTGAACAGCAATCTTTAAGTCTGACCACAGATCTTCTATTGGATTGAGATCTGGGCTGTGACTCGGCCATTCCAACACATTTACATGTTTCCCCTTAAACCACTCAAGTGTTGCTTTAGCCGTGTGTTTGGGGTCATTGTCCCATAGCATCATCCATCTTTCCCTCAACTCCGACCAGTTTCCCAGTCCCATCCCCCCAGCATGATGCTGCCACCACCAGGTCTCACTGTGGGGATGGTGTTCTTTGGGTGATGTGTTGGGATTGGCCGAAAAGTTCAATTTTAGTCTCATCAGACCAGAGAACCTTCCTCCATACATTTTGGGAGTCTCCCACAGGCCTTTTCGCAAACTCACAACGTGCCTTATTGTTTTTAGCTGAAAGTAATGGCTTTCTTCTGGCCACTCTGCCATAAAGTCCAACTCTATGGAGCGTACGGCTTGTTGTCGTCCTATGTACAGATACTCCAGTCTCTGCTGTGGATCTCTGCTGCTCCTCCAGGGTTACCTTAGGTCTCTGTTCTGCCTCTCGGATTATTGCCCTCCTTGCCCGGTCCGTGAGTTTTGGTGGACGGACGTCTCTTGGAAGGTTTGCTGTTGTGCCATGTTCTTTCCATTTGGTTATGATAGATTTGATGGTGCTCCTGAGGATCATCAAAGGTTCGGATATATTTTTTAAACCTAAACCTGACTTGTACTTCTCAACAACATTGTCCCTTACTTGTTTGGAGAGTTCCTTGGTCTTCATGGCAGTGATTGGTTAGTGATGCCTCTTGCTTAGGTGTTGCAGCCTCTGGGGTCTTTCAAAATAGGTGTGTATATGTAATGACGGATCATGTGACACTTAGATTGCACACAGGTGACATCATTTCACTAATTATGTGACTTCTGAAGGTAATTGGTAGCAGCAGAGCTTTTTATGGGCTTCCTAACAAAGGGGGTGAATACATACACACATGCCAATTTTCTGTTTTCTATTTCTAAACAATAGTTTTATTTATATATTTATCTCATTTCACTTCACCAACTTAGACTATTGTGTTCTGATCCATCACATAAAATTCCGATTAACAAAACATTGAACTTAAGGCTGTAATGTAACAAAATACGAAAAAAGTCATTGGGGGGTGAATACTTTTGCAAGGCACTGTATACAATCTAATAAAATATTGCTTAACATATGACCTATTAAATGGATGCTAATGAATGGAAATATTCTACTTGTAGCTTACAAGGGCTCGTACTTTACCGGTTCTCGTACTGGTGGGCGCCGTTGCACAACTAATATGCCAACATATATGGACGTGAAGAGTAACAATGACTTGCAGTTTGAGTCGCGATTTGAAAGCGGTAATCTCCAGAAGGCTGTGAAAGTGTGAGTGACCTTATAGCTTCAAAGGACCTCAGTAATACATAGTACAGTATCATATAACCTGTTGAAGACTAGGACATTTTATCCTATTAAAAGGGCTGCCCTCGTGGTAAAGCGTTTTTTAAAAGGCTTAGGGCCCTTTCACACCTGCGTTATAGTCTTCCGGCATAGAGTTCCGTCGTCGGGGCTCTATGCCGGAAGAATACTGATCAGGATTATCCTAATGCATTCTGAATGGACAGTCCGTCCTTCAGGATGCATCAGGATGTCTTCCGTTCCGGAACGGAACGTTTTTTGGCCGCAGCAAATAGCGCAGCATGCTGCGCTTTTTGCTCCGGCCAAAAATCCGGAACACTTGCCGCAAGGCCGGATCCGGAATGAATGCCCATTGAAAGGCATTGATCCGGATCCGGCCTTAAGCTAAACGTCGTTTCGGCGCATTGCCGGATGCGACGTTTAGCTTTTTCTCAATGGTTACCATGGCTGCCGGGACGCTAAAGTCCTGGCAGCCATGGTAAAGTGTAGTGGGGAGCGGGGAGCAGCATACTTACCATCCGTGCGGCTCCCTGGGCGCTCCAGAGTGACGTCAGGGCGCCCCAAGCGCATGGATGACGTGATCGCATGGATCACATGATCCATGCGCATGGGGCGCTCTGACGTCATTCTGGAGCGCCCCGGGAGCCGCACGGACTGTAAGTATACCGCTCCCCCGCTCCCCACCACTACTATGGCAACCAGGACTTTAATAGCGTCCTGGGTGCCATAGTAACACTGAAAGCATTTTGAAGACGGATCCGTCTTCAAATGCTTTCAGTACACTTGCGTTTTTCCGGATCCGGCGTGTAATTCCGGCAAGTGGAGTACACGCCGGATCCGGACAACGCAAGTGTGAAAGAGGCCTTGGGCTACTTTCACACTTGCGTTTTTCTTTTCCGGCATAGAGTTTCGTCACAGGGGCTCTATACCGGAAAACAACTGATCAGGCATATCCCCATGCATTCTGAATGGAGAGCAATCCGTTCAGGATGCATCAGGATGTCTTCAGTTCAGTCGTTTTGACTGATCAGGCAAAAGAAAAAACCGCTGGATCTGGCATTTTTCCCTATAGGAATGTATTAGTGCCGGACCCGGCATTCAAAATACCGGGATTTTGGATCCGTCCTTCCGGCCTGCGCATGCGCATAGGGGCGCATTCCCCTATAACTCGGGCTGATATATCATCGCCTTTTGACTGCACTGTAGAGCTGATCTGCCAATCCCCGGCACCCAGCAATCACATGATCTCCAGGACTGCAGCAGCAATGGCAGATTTACACCACACAACTGTCAGATTATTGGGTATAACCGTTACTACAAAGGCTTGTTCCCGATAATCTGCGCCTCTAAAGTTGCCACAGATCACCTGATGAACGAGCGAAGTGGGTGAAATAATGTTTCATGCACCACATTAAAAATCAACGTTTTTGGGCAGCAGATTTTGCCGTGCAAACAGCGACCTGCTGCCCAGAAGCAATGACTCTATATGAAGACAAGTGATAGAAGTAGCCATCACTCATCCCCATACAGTGCACACATGTAAATGTCTTCTCCATTCCTGATAACTGCCTGCTCGCACCCTCATCTACATGTGCCTCAAGTGACGGTCCTGATCTAGATTCACGACAGCCAATGTGCGCCATAGATCTATAGATCAGAAAGACAGAGGCCATAATAAACCATCTGTGCCTTCTCTATGGATGGTTCGGCTATCGCTTCTCTCCCACAGCTGCAGACTCCATCTCTGTAGAGTTATATGCCAAATGTTTAAAGATATTTGGTGCTCGGCAAATCATTAAAATGGTGTAACGACAAAAAAGGGGTTTTCCCATCTGAGACAATGGGGGCATATCGCTGGGATATGCCACCATTGTCTGATAGGTTGGACCCGCACCTACACCGAGAATGAAGCCCTGAAAGTGGTGGAGGGTGCACAGTGCACCCTCCGTCGCCATGCATTCATTTCTACGAGGTCGCCGAAAATAGCTGGCTCGGAGCGGTGGCCACGCATGTTTGGTGCGCTCCCATTTACTTCTATTGGGAGAGCGCTTGGTAGTGGCCGGACCAGGGGAAACCCAGGGTACTCGAGCCACCATTTTTGCCCACTCCGTTCTCGATATAGGTGCAGGTCCTAGTGATATGCCACCATTGTCTCAGATGGGGAATACCGCTTTAAGGAATATACCTGTAAACTCAGTTGGGTAATTTTATAGATACAATGTGGTTTTACATGCCTATATGCCGCTTACATTTTTTTTCACTGTTCATGCAGGGGGGCATACGAGTATGAATTGACGCTGCGCACCGACCTTTACACCGGCAAGCACACTCAGTGGTTCTACTTCCAGGTGAAGAACACCAGGAGGGGTATTCCTTATCGATTCACCATCACTAATCTGATGAAGAAAAACAGTCTGTACAATGAAGGAATGAAACCCTTGATGTACTCCGAGCATGATGCTGTACTACGGGGGGAAGGATGGCGAAGGGAAGGGGGAGACATAAAGTACTATAGAAGTTCTCGTTCTCAGGAAGGTGCCACTCTCTACTGCTTGACGTGGACTTTCGAGTTCCCACATAACAATGACACCATTTACTTTGCTCATTGCTATCCATACACATACTCTGATCTGAGTAGAGATCTTCAGAGGTGGACTTGTGATCCTGCACGTTCCCAGTATTGTAAGCTCCGGGCCTTGTGTAGGAGTCTGGCTGGGAACACTGTCTACTTGTTGACCATCACTTCCCCCTCTATAAACCCGGCACTGGCAGTCAATAAGAAAGCAGTGGTGGTGACGGCAAGGGTGCATCCTGGAGAAACCAATGGCTCATGGATGATGAAAGGCTTCCTGGACTTCATTCTGAGTGACTCTCCCGATGCTCAGCTACTCAGGGACACATTTATCTTTAAAGTTATTCCTATGCTGAACCCCGATGGGGTAATTGTTGGAAACTACCGCTGCTCTCTGTCTGGGAGAGACCTAAATAGAAACTATAGGAGTATGCTGAAAGATTCCTTCCCATCTATATGGCACACTCGGGCTATGGTTAAAAGGTGAGTGCTGACTAAGTGGTAGGTATAGCTAAGACCTATCTTACCCAGTCAGTCCGTCATACCAGATATTTGTTATTAAGACATCTAGTCAGTCTTAAAGGGGTTGTGCAGTGCTACCATATTGATACCCTCTCCTCAGGATAAGTCATCAAGATCAGATTGGCAGGGGTCTGACTCCCGGCGCCCCCACTGATCAGCTGTTTGAAGGGGTAGAAGCACTCATGTGAGTGATGCTGCTTCTTCAAAGTTACCTGCGGTCCATCTGCTTAATTGAGACAGGCAGTTGTAATTAGACTGCGTCATCTCTACGGAGGAGACGACGAGCAGGTAAATTTGAAGAGGAATCGGCACTCGCACGGGCGCTGCTACCCCTTCAAACTGCTGAGAGGCAGGGGAGTTGCAACCCTGCCAATCTGATACTAACAACCTCTCCTGAGGATAGATCATCATAAATGTAGCACTACACAACCCGTTTAAAGGGCACATATGAACATGGGACCAACACAGACGCCTTCAGCTGCCGAGCGCACATGTAACAGGTCAGCCAGTGTCATAGGGACAAATCTGCTGACAGATGCCCTTTAAAGGGAACCTGTCACTAGTTTTATGGTGCCCTAACTAAGGGCAACATAAATAAGTGACTGATAAGTGCTGGGTCACTTTCTTTAATTGTCCCAGTCAATCTGCCAACATCTTGTATTGAAAAGCTCCAGCTGATAATGATGAGTCATGAATATTCATGAGCTCCTGACTCTCCCTGCCTACCTGCTGCTGAGTGACAGTTTTTCCATATGAATCAGCAGCAGGTGGGCAGGGGAAGTGGCTATAGCTCTGAATTAAATAAACGCTGGACTCAATGACCTCATGCTGGACTCAAATCAGCTCATTAGCATGCAGCATCTTTGTGTGTATATTATGAGGTGCCCATCTGTCACACCAGTAAGTGAATACATCTAAGGTACTTTTTTAGTAGTTAATGATTGTATATAATTAGTTAGATTATAATCAAATATCGACATGACAGGTTCCCTTTAAGAATAATCCCAGGCACACTAATCAAAAAAGTTTGCCAACATACTCAGTTAAACATGTCATCACCAATAAGGTGTACATTACATTGCCTATGCAGAGTTCTTCTGCGTCCTGTTCATCCTGGAAGCTGCGGCTGCTTTTCTCAGCCCGTGGAAGGGTCAGCTTGTCTGCCTGCCTGTGTCTAACCCTGCACAGTATTACTTCACTCACAGTCACTCTGATCCCTCCTGGGCTTGACAAAAGGATTTATTATTTCTGTAATGGGGAATAAGGCACCGCCCGGAGTGAGCAGGATACAAGATGTGCTCTTTGACAGATGTACTTTTCATAGGTCTTTCTTAATGTTTTACTCTCATCAGGCTGGTAGCGGAGAGAGAAGTTCTGCTGTACTGCGATTTTCATGGCCACAGTCGTAAGAACAACGTATTCATGTATGGCTGTAAAAACAAGGGTCAACCGGAGTCAAAGCTGCACGAGAGAGTCTTCCCTCTGATGTTGAGCAAAAATGCCCCTGAAAAGGTACTGGCACATTTTGTTTTTTGTCCACGGATATCGGGTCCTTTCCTGTCCCCACCTCCCATAATTTAACTTCTTGTGCTAAAGACTTTCTGTTCTTCATTGGAATATCTGTTTCTGGAATTACACAGCTCCGTCCATTGTGCAGGGTGCTTTAACTGCAGTGCCGCTCCCATTCATATCAGTGGGAGCAGCGGTACAGTAAGTAACTCAGTTCCCTGCACACTGGATGGAGCTATTCTGGCGCTGGAGGTACTGCAGAACAGCTGGTCGCCGGAGGTGTGCTGTGTCAACCTCCACTGATCCTGAGGATAGGCCATCAGTATTAAAATCCTGGAATACCCCTTTAAGGGTGGGTTCACACTAGCGTTATGGAGTCCGTTATGGCTTTCTGTTATAACGGAATCCATAGGATGGAATGCAAAACGGAAGCCTTTAAGAGGCATTCTGTTTTTCTCCATCCTAATAGAAGACTATGGGAAAACATAACGGATCCGTCTGGGTCCCGTAATGCAAGACGGAAAACAAAGTCCTGTCGACAGGACTTTGTTTTCCGTCTTGCATATCGGGAACCAGACGGATCCGTTTTGATTCCCATAGACTTCTATTAGGACGGAGAGCAAACGGAATGCCTCTTAAAGGCGTCCGTTTTGCATTCCGTCATAATGCAAGTCTATGGGCAGCAAAACGGATCCGTCCTTCCGTCTTATGTATTCCGTTATGTTCCGTTATAACCCTGTTATAACGGAAAGCAATAATGGACTCAATAACGCTAGTGTGAACCCACCCTAACGATGCAGGACAGGATCAGAAATGCAACATGATGCACAAATGAAGATGGAAGGCTCCCAAATATAACAGCAAAGTATTTTGAAATGAATGAGATCAGAAAAAAGGTAATAGGCATACGTACACTTAGGCCTTAAAGGGCATCTGTCGGTAGATTTGTACCTATGACACTGGCTGACCTGTTACATGTGCACTTGGCAGCTGAAGGCATCTGTGTTGGTCCCATGTTCATATGTGCCCGCATTGCTGAGAAAAATTATGTTTACTTTAAATACAAATGAGCCTCTAGGAGCAATGGGGTTTGTGGCTGTTACACCTAGAGGCTCTGCTCTCTCTGCAACTGCTGCATCCTCTGCACTTTGATTGACCGAGACACACAGTGAAAATGTGATCACACCTGACCCTGTCAATCAAAGTGAAGAAGGGGCGGCAGTTGCAGAGAGAGCAGATCCTTTAGGTGTAAAGGTAACGCCCCCATTGCTCCTAGAGACTGCTGGGAAGCAACGCTTCCTTCCCGACAATCCACTATATGCACCTTTTTTATTCCGCTCTCCACATTCAGAACATGGAAGAGTGTGTAGGGGGTGATCAGGAGAGATAATTGTCATATGAACAGGGATTCGACTGACAGGTATCTCCCATATGTGACCAGCCTTATCCTCGCAGATATCTTTCAAGCTGTAATCGGCCACTCGCAGACTTCTTGGGGCCCTACTCAGATTTTGCAGGAAACCAACATACGACATTGAATACCTTATTATTTCTGATTATTTCTGTGAGAAGGAAAATCTGGTAACCATGTGATCTGAAATCCTTCAACGTGGTTCACTGTCGCCATTTTTGGTTGGATTTACGTGGTGATGCATATGAAGTCAGGCACGACCTGGGTAGTGAGGCATGGATTATTTTGTTTTGTTTAAGTAAGAAAGAAAAAAAAATCATAATTTTATTTATTTAAACCAATAACATGGTATTTCTCCTCTACTATTTTCTGCAGTTTTTTTTTAAGGGCTGTAAGTTCAAAGTGCAGAAAAGCAAAGAAGGAACCGGTCGAATTGTGATGTGGAGGCACGGCATCAGAAACAGCTACACCATGGAGTCCACATTCTGCGGGTCCACACTCGGTCAGTATATCGCACAGTTATACCTTACAATGAACATTCTTGTGATGCACGTGTCCTGGGAAGTAGGGCCTTGTTAAAGGGGTTTTCCAGAATCAACATTTATCAGCAGTTGGGCATCCGCTCTGCTGCCCAGTTTATTGTCTATGGGACAGAATGAGATATCTGAGCTCTGTCGGTAGGTGATTGTCATTTGTGGTTAAACACCTTTAAATAAATACATTTTCAATCGCTTCAATTAAAAAGTCACAATTTTTATTACTTCCATATGATTTTTGGGGTTCTAAAAAGCCTGTCTATGCTTTTCAGTACTGCCAAAAAAAAGGTATCCAGACAAACCCTTTCTTTTCATGTGTCTGCCCCATAGAAAAACATTGGTACTATATACAATATTTTTCGCTTTATAAGATGCATCTGTTGATAAGACGCACAAGTTTTAAAGATGGAAAATAAGAAGAAAATTTTTTCTTTCATCAGACCCCCATATCAAATTTTTAGATCAGCCCCCAGATCAAATTCTCAGATCAAACCCCATTATCAGAGCCTCAGATCTGACCCCCAAGACATTACATCAGACCCCCTATATCAGGACATCACATGAGACCTTCATATCAGACCCTGATCAGAACTCCATCAGACCTCATATCAGCCCTTCATTTCAGACCCCCATACTAGACCCCTATCAGATCTCAGATCAGACCTTAAAGGGATTCTGTCATCAGATTTGTGCCCTATAAGCTAAACATATGGCCATGTCGGTGCTAATAACATGAATCCTAAACTGCCCTTATTAAACATGCTTGTGGCTCTATTAGCCCAAACTCACCCCACTCACCTACCTAAGGTGCCCAAGGGGTTTCACGTTAATCCAGGATGCCCGCCTGCACCCCTCGCCGTCTGGTGCCCAGCGCCGCCTTCCTCACCTCAGCGCCGCCTCCTCAATCCACCCGTCCCTCTGCCAGAGCCTGCGCTTGCGCACTAGGCTCAGCCTGATGCGCCGCGGACTCCTGGCAGCGGCTTCATTGAGCGAAGTGTGCATGCGCCGGCCTGATGCACATGCGCACTTCGCTCAACGAAGCCGCTGCCAGGAGTCCGCGGCGCATCAGGCTGAGCCTAGTGCGCAAGCGCAGGCTCTGGCAGAGGGACGGGTGGATTGAGGAGGCGGCGCTGAGGTGAGGAAGGCGGCGCAGCTCCACTACAGGTCCAGCTGTCTCTTTTTAGAAGTCCCGCTCCCCTGTCTTCTCCGGCCCGCGCTGCACAGTCGCTCAGGACAGTGCGCGCTCGGACCCAGGAAGGAAGACCAGGGACTGTGACTACAGAAAGCACTCGCAGAGCTTCACTCCCCTCTCCCGGCACCTAATGCATACTAGTGAGCACTTCCATAATTAAATCGCTCACTAGTATTCGCTTTATAAGACTGTGAACTCTGGGGAGTAGTCAGTTTTTCTTGAGCCTGTAATGTTGTAAAATGTGCCAAATTTATCAAATGTGGCACGTTGTTCAATAAATTTAGTGTATTTTTACAAATAGCACTTTTGTCTAGAGATTGTATACTGTTCCCTACTGGAGTAAAATTGCAACTTTTTGAAAAGTCTGTATTGATAAATCTGGTGTGCACTTCATTAACATAACTAACCTAACTAAGGGTACTTTCACACTAGCGTTTTTCTTTTCCGGCACTGAATTCCGTCCTAGGGGCTCTATACCGGAAAATAACTGATCAGTTTTATCCCCATGCATTCTGAATAGAGAGTAATCCGTTCAGTTTGCATCAGGATGTCTTCAGTTCAGTCGTTTTGACTGATCAGGCAAAAGAGACAACCGCAGCATGCTACGGTTTTATCTCCGGTGAAAAAAACTGAAGACTTGCCTGAACGCCGGATCCAGCATTTTTTCCCATAGGGATGTATTAGTGCCGGATCCGGCGTTCAGAATACCGGAATGCCGGATCCGTCGTTCCGTTATGCGCATGCGCAGACTGAAAAAAAGGTGAAAAAAATAAATGCCGGATCCGTTTTGCCGGATGACACCGGAACGACGGATCCGGCATCTCAATGCATTTTTTCGACTGATCAGGCATTTTTAAGACTGATCAGGATCCTGATCAGTCTTACTAATGCCATCAGTTAGCATACATTTTGCCTGATCCGGCAGGCAGTTCCGGCGACGGAACTGCTTGCCGGATCTCTCTGCCGCAAGTGTGAAAGTAGCCTTACATAAAATCTCAAAAAGCTGTAGATTTTTTCACAAAAATGTCCTTGCTGCTACATTTCTGGCACAGGGGATTGATAATTTCTCCCTATGACTAAAGTTGGTGTGAACTTAGCCTAAAGTAACACGTCACAACCATCTCATGGTGAAGATTATTACTGTGTCGGATTTTTTTTTTACATCGTTTTTGCTTTTCTTTTACTATAATTATTTTTATCTAATAACCCTACAGCAGACCGAAAGGGCACACATTTTACAACTGAAGACCTCAAATCGATCGGTCACCACTTCTGTGACACTCTGCTGGACTACTGCGATCCTGACAACTCTAAGGTAAGATTACAGGAAAATGGAACCTAGTTGCATCTTATTTCTTCTAAGTTCTTCCTGTTTTACGTGCACCTGGTGTCTGTCCTGTGAATAGATTCTCTCCTTCAGTTCAAGGTCTGCTTGTCCGAGCTCCATACTCTTGTGCAGGAGGAAATAAAGGAGAAGTTGAAACGTCTTGGAAGAGATGTCGATTCGGACATGAATTTGAGCGATATTTCACTATCGGACATTGAGTCAAGGTAATAACACAACACCTAAGGGTACTTTCACACTGGCGTTTCTGGGTCCGCTTGTGAGATCCGTTTCAGGCCTCTCACAAGCGGCCCAAAACGGATCAGTTCAGCCCCAATGCATTCTGAATGGATATGTATCCGTTCAGAATGCATCAATATGGCTGCGTTTGGTCTCCGTTGCGTTTTTTAGACTGTCACTAAAACGCAGCTTGCAGCGTTTTGGTGACCGCCTGACTATGCGGAGCCAAACGGATCCGTCTAGACTTACAATGTAAGTCAATGGGGACGGATCCGTTTTTCACTGACACAATATGGTGCAATTGAAAACGGATCCGTCCCCAATTGACTTTCAATGTAAGTCAAGACGGATCCGTTTTGCCTTTAGACTTTTTTTTTAATGAATAATGCAAACTGATCCGTTATGAACAGATACAAGCGTTTGCATTATTGGTGCGGATCCGTCTGTGCAGATACAAGACGGATCCGCACAAAACGCGAGTGTGAAAGATTGCAAGCTTCCGGTAACCTCTCAGCTGGGTTTTCGTATTTAGGTCTTTTGATGCAGTTTTGGAAACCAAAGCCAGGAGTGCATTCAATAAAGACCCCCCCATACATATTAGCGTAACAATAGAGGACGGCAGGTTCGTCCTACACTCTACTGTGTATGGGGAGATCCTGATTCCCTCCTGACAGATGATGTTGTTGGGGGAGGGAAGGATCGGGCAAAATGAATATTTTCGCCCTTTCCTTATGTTCTCCCAGGAGATAAGCCTCTGCCAGAAGTGTCTAGGAGCAGCTTTCTACAGTCTCCCCGTAGAATAAACATTCGGCTGAGCTGAAAGTGTATGGGGGAGAGAGTCACTAGAGATGGCTGTCAGCCGAACGATCGGTTGAGTGTGTATACCTAGCTTAAAGGGCTATTCCAGTTACCATAAATATAACTTATGTTTTAGATTAATCCATCATCAATAATTGCCTAATATAATGTAAATTTCACATGATTTCCGTTCAGTAGTTTTCTTCCTCTGCTTCCCACTGTGTTTCCTCATAAATCAGCATGGCATCGACCTGTAGTTCTGAGCCTTTTGTTAGGTCGAGCATGCTCAGTGTGTCGCTATAATTTCTCTAGCGAAATGTCTTATGAAACAAGGGGCGTGTTAGTGTGCTGGAGATTACGGAGTAGAGGGGACGCGACTGGACGGTATATCAGGCAGCCAATCGGAAAACATCAGCAGGAAAGCTAGGGATTGTGGGGATTGTATTAAATAATGGGAGAAAAGAAGAAATGAATCGCACATCCACTGCAAATGCTATGATCTCATTCCTGCAGGAGACAGCAGTAAATAGCGCATGTGTACTACCTCCATGCTACATGCTAAATGAGGCATTAGTGTACATTTTGATCAAAAGGCAATAAGCCCAAGGTTGCCTCTATGAGTGGATCCTAACCTAAAATTGGCGTGGCGCTGCACGGCGACCACCAGCGCTGTGGCGCCATCCCGGCCGGCGGCGGGCCCCAGTGGCCAATCAGCACCCCTGCTGCCTGACCATGCCAAACCTAGCACTGGGCCCCACCAACCAGCCAGAAAAACAGCACAGTGGCCCCCGTGCAGCACCGCACCATGTGAACAGTTGTAAAAGCTCACCTGCGCTGAAGCTCACAGGAACTCCAACTGAGAGCATGATGGGCTAATTTAACCCCTACTACAGAATACTAGGCTAATTAAAATCACCTGGCGTATGGAAGGAGTGCAGATCCAGGGACAGAATTCTATGCATTAAATAATGGAAGAAAAAAAGAAATGAATCGCACATCCACTGCTAATTCTATGATCTCATTCCTGCAGGAGACAGCACTAAATAGCGCATGTGTACTACCTCCATGCTACATGCTAAATGAGGCATTAGTGTACATTTTGGGGTTAGGCAATAAGCCCACTCACCACGCCGAGGTTGCCTCTATGAGTGGGTCCTAACCTAACCTTAGCCTAGAATTCTGTAGTAGGGGTTAAATTAGCCTATCATGCTCTCAGTTGGAGTTCCTGTGAGCTTCAGAGCAGGTGAGCTTTTACAACTGTTCACATGGTGCGGTGCTGCATGGGGGCCACTGTGCTGTTTTTCTGGCTGGTTGGTGAGGCCCAGAGCTAGGTTTGGCATGGTCAGGCAGCTGGGGTGCTGTTTGGCCACTGGGTCCCGCCGCCGGCCGGGATGGCGCCACAGCGCTGGTGGTCGCCGTGCAGTGCCGCGCAAATTTTAGGTTAGGACCCACTCATAGAGGCAACCTTGGCGTGGTGAGTGGGCTTATTGCCTTTTGATCAAAATGTACACTAATGCCTCATTTAGCATGTAGCATGGAGGTAGTACACATGCGCTATTTAGTGCTGTCTCCTGCAGGGATGAGATCATAGCATTAGCAGTGGATGTGCGATTCATTTCTTCTTTTCTCCCATTATTTAATTGTGGGGATTGTAGTCTTAGAAGCTTTGTGAGGGAAGATCAGGCGCCATGATACTCAGTCTGTTGCAGGCTCACTCAGGAGCCAAACAAATGCAAGGTAAATGGAAACTCTGGTTATACAGGTGAAACTAGAAAAATTAGAATATCGTGCAAAGTTCATTTATTTCAGTAATGCAACTTAAAAGGTGAAACTAACATATGAGACTCATTACAGGCAAAGCGAGATATTTCAAGCCTTTATTTGTTATAATTTGGATGATTATGGCTTACAGCTTATGAACAGTGATGGCCAGTTCGCAGGGTTCGCTGACGAACACATGCGATCTGCCATCTTTATTCCCAAGTCCGGCGATGCAGAGGTAAGTCCTTACCTGTGCCTGCGCCGCGAGCCGCTCTAAAACGCATGCAGTCACCGGGAGCAGGCAGTTCCGACAACAGCCGCCAGGGGCCTTCATCGAGCTGTTCTCAGAACTGCCTGCTCCCGGTGACCGCATGTGTTTCAGAGCGGCTCGTGGCGCAGGCACAGGTAAGGGCTTACCTCTGCATTGCCGGACTTGGGAATAAAGATGGCAGATCGCATGTGTTCATCGGCGAACCCTGCGAACTGGCCATCACTGCTTATGAAACCCCAAAGTCACAATTTGAGGTCCCCTTTGCTCAGGGGGTATGGATTAGCTAACTAGAGTGTGACACTGTGAGCCTAGAATATTGAACCTTTTCACAAAATTCTAATTTTAAGCTGCATTACTGAAATAAATGGACTTTTGCACGATATTCTAATTTTTCGAGTTTCACCTGTATGTATAGGTATGAGTTCTGGATGGGTCATAGCTTCCAGCATTAATGCAGTTTTTCAAAAATTAAGTTACTTTACCGGAATACCCCTTTTAAGCTTGTGTCGATGCAGATGATTACGGACTAGGAATTTATCCGTAGGAATGTGTGAGCCAGACTCTTTATGACTGAATTGTCCAAAAATGATTCTATGGTGAAATGAACTTCTCTCTTTCAACATTCAGCACCAGTGGATCCAATAGCTCTGAATCTGATGGACTTCCTGCACATTTACTGCACATAGCCAGTAAGGTGAGCACTATATTTTAGGAAAAGCTGCAGATCAGTTATTCACGTATTTTGCAGCGTTTTTGTGAATACATCCATTCTGAAAGATACATCACAGCAGCGGAAGAATGAATTGCTTGGGACGCCTGCTGTGTTTCCTGCAATGGTACAAGGAACAGCTTGTGTGAACTATAAGATGATGCTCTCTCATTAGGATGCAAATGATCCCTTCTCCAGAAGGAAGAAAACTGTGTCCTCCGTGCCACCTGTAGGTAGCTAATAATCTATTCTCAGTATAGGTCATCAGTATCTCATAGGTGGGCGTTTGACACCCGGGACCCCACCAATTAGCTGTTTGAGGAGGCCGCAGCTCTCCAGTGAGTGCCGCGGCCTTCTCACGGCTTACCCTAGGCCAGTGATGTCACATTCCTCGCTCACGTGGCTTAGGAGCAGCTCAGTCCCATTGAAGTGAATAGGGCTGGAGTGCAATATCAAACATGGCCGCTATACAATGTACGGTGGTGTTAGTGGCACTGGAGTGCCACAGCATCTTCAAACAGCGGTCCGGGTATCGAACCCTCACTGATCAGATACTGACTATCTATCTTGAAAATCGGTTTAAAACCGTCATAAAATCCCGTTAAAGTCAAACCCTTTATAAAGTCTTGAAACATGAGTAGGGACACCTGCCAAACCAGTCGCACCCCTCTGTAGACAGCACTTTGTGAGTTTTCGCTGTAGACAGAAGCGTGCTGTCTACACATAGGTGTTGCTGGTTTGACTGATATCTCTGGTGTGTTTCAAGGCTGTATAAAGGGTGGGACATTGACAGGTAGTCACCTATAGGGTGAGGTTTCTTCCTTCAGGAGAAGGGCTATTTTGCATACTTTTTCCCAGGAAATATTGCCCCCCTAACGGAGTCCTTATTCACACATCAGTGTTTGGTCAGTGATTTCCATCAATGATTTTGGGCCAAAATCAGGTGTAGGTCAAAACAGATGAGGTGCAGAACTTTCCATTATACCTTATCTCTGTGTAGGTTCCGCTGCTGGTTTTTACTTACAATCACTGATGCAAAACACTGACTGTGTGTGAATAAGGCCTAATGCCTTATTCACACAGTCGGTGCTCGGTCAACGTTTTCCATCAGTGATTGTGAGCCAAAAGCGGGATTGACGCCTACACAGAGGGAAAGATCTGTACCTGTTCTGTGTTTATACCCGCATCTGGTTTTGGTTGAAAATGACTGATGGAAAACACTGACTTGTGTGAATAAGGCTACATGCACATGACCATATGTGTTCTGCGGTCCGCAAATTGCAGATCCCCAGAAAAAAACGGATGACATCCGTATGTCGTCCGTTTTTTTTGCAGGGCTATGGAACGGACATACGGATAAGGATAGCACACGGTGTGCTGTCCGCAATTTTTGCGGACCCATTGAAATGAACGGGTCCGCATCCAAACCACAATAAAAATGGAACGGACACGGAAACCTAATACGTTCGTGTGCATGAGGCCTAAGGCATAAGGCTTATTTGCCTCAGTACATATGTGCCAATTACCTGATGATCCTCTTTTTTCCTCCCTGGCCCTTTAGTGATCTGTACTTGATGATCATTCTGCTTTTGTTGTAATAGAGGAAAGCTCATCAGTATTACTCCTCTGCACAACCCTTTAAAAAGGTACCGCTATCCTGCAGAGAGAGTAAAGCTGAATTATTATTACTGGGTGCTTGCTGACATGTTACTCCATCAGCAACCATTCATTTACTAATGTTTTGTATTCACTGCCTAATCGCCTCCTCTTCAGTTTTCTCAGAAGAAAAAACGATTGAGGTCTCGCAAGGAGAGGAACCACATGTATCAGAAGCGCAGTTCCAAACACAAGCCAAAGTCACGTGATGATACGGTAAAAATCTAATTTCCACTTAGAAGAGAAAAATTAGAAGAACTACGTCTTTAATCTCATTAGCCAGATTGTTTTTATGGACGCAGTGTTGTATATGAGGGAATTGTATTCATGGTAATTCCTGCTTCTACTATCAGTATAGTACATTACAGCCTGTATTCTGCTGATGGACTCATAGGGCGATTGCTTGGATTTTCTTTTCTCAATATAATGGCTGCAGGTTTTAATATTTTATATAGCAAATGTGAAGATCTGCTGTAGCTTACCAACCTATTCATAACTGGAGTTCAGCAAATGCACACCTTTCCTTCAGCAGACATTGCTACATAAAGCTACATAATGCATCTTATCCTTTTAGTAAATACAGCAACAGCTGTCGGCGTCCAGAACTTTCAATTGATGGTGCCTTTGTTCTGCAGATTGATGGGTCTTCCTGGGGTCTGAACCCCAGTATCCTTTATGAATGGCCTCTCTTAAAGGGGTTGTCTGGTTTAAAGAGGATATTGGACAACTCAAGAGATCAAACTGTATTGAAGAATAGATGAATACCTACCTTACAGATCCCCTTTAGTTTTCCTGGCTGCAGTGGTGACATCACATCAACAACATGTGACCAATTCAGCCAATCATCTGCTACAGCAGTGCACTGAAGAGGCCAGTGACTGGCTGCAGCAGTCATGTGTTGTCCATGTGGTGTCACCACTGCAGCCGGGAAAACAGAGCCCTGCCAGGAGAACAGGTGCGGGGGATCTTTTAGGTAAGTGATTATCTGTTCTTTATTATTGATCGATCCTCTGAGTTGTTTAGTTTCCTCGTGAAACCAGATTTATTTCTCTTGCTTTTTTCGCTTTTTCACAGCGCTGTACAGAGATTCCCACTGCTCACGTTGGTCCATGGGTCTCACAATCAAATTTTTAACCCTGACCCTAACTCAAACCCACTAGGGCCAGTTTCATAGGAGAAATGTGGGCAGCATGTCCTGTACATTTTGCCTTATTTATTAATAAATCCTTGCATCTCATCACAATGTCTCATTCTCATAGGACATTACTGAGCCATCTAACCAAACGGCCAAATCCACACCCTCAAAAAGTTCTGGCAAAATAGATCTAGAGAAAAAAAAACGGATGGTAAGTGATCATTCAGCTTATAAATGTATAGTCTATGTACTTTTGTGCTCACACTATTTTGTATACGAGAAACTACTGTTCCCCTAAAAATAGCACCCCCCTTGTTTGTGCCTGGTATTGCAGTTTAGCCCTATTCACTTAAATGGCGCTGAGGTGTAATAGCAGACCATAACCTTGAAAACCTCCTCTGGAAACAACCCATTAGACCAGGGCTGGCCAACCTGCGGCTCTCCAGCTGTTGCAAAACTACAACTCCCAGCATGCTCAGGCAGCCTACAGCTATCAGACTACAGCAGGGCATGGCGGGAATTGTAGTTTTACAACAGCTGGAGAGCCGCAGGTTGGCCAGTCCTGCATTAGACTGTAGCAATGGGATGAGGGTCAGTCCACTACATGGCAGGTGCCTGGTGCTAGACTGACTGTCAGTGGCCCACAGCAGCTCAGATTATGGGCAACAGCTGTTACCCAAGAAGGAGTTCGGGTCTGTACTGCACTCCTCACGGTGGTTACATGGTGTGCTGGATAATTTTGCCCTAGGTTTGTAAAAGGTTCCTCTACATGTGATGACAGAGCAGCAGATTATCGTGAGGGAAGCGTTCCTTCCTGCCAATCTGCTGCTCGCTGGTGGAGGAGACTTCTGTATTTACATGCAGTGATCTCCTCCAGCGATGGGGAGGAGCGATCGCTAATGCCATCCCTGTTCCGCAAACTGAATTGTTGTTTTCCGGCAAACAACTATTTTTTTTTTTTTTGTACGCACAAACAATCGGATTACCCGATTCGGATTTGCTCGTTCATCGGGTAATTGGCAGTACATTTACACTGCCAGATTATTGCTAATGAGTGTCCTATGAACGTTTATTAGCGATTATATTTAAGATTCTCGGTCTGTGTAAAGAGCTCTTAAAGGGGTTCTCCGGGCTTTTAATATTGATGACCTATTCTCAGGATAGGTCATCAATATGAGATGGGCGGGGGCCCAACACCCAGCACCCCCGCCGATCAGCTGTATGAGGAGACGGCGTGCCCAGTGTGCACGTGCCATCTCCCTTCCTGCTGCTGTCTATGGCAAAGCAACCACAGAGCGGGAAGAGAGATGGCACGTACGCACTGCACACACAGTCTCCTCATACAGCTGATCGGCGGGGGTGTCGGACCTTATCCTGAGGATAGGTCATCAATATTAAAAGAAAACCTCTTTAAGGCTGCCTTATATTTTTTTGTCAGGTGAAGTCCCATGAAAGCTCCATATCACAACCTGATGTGGTGCAGACATCTACAGTGCAAATGTCAGGTACGTCAAAAAAGAAACAGACTCCTTTTGAAAAGCTTCTTCAGATAATAAATGTCTTCATTTGCGACTTCCAGAAAAACCCACCCTTTCCTTCTCCCGCAAGTCGGAATCTATCTCTGTGAAGACCCAGCTGATCAACAGACTCCCAACCTCCTTTGTTGGTGAGTCAGCTGCCCTTGTGTACCAGGTACCTGCGTGGTCTCCTATGGTGAACTAAATATAGGTTGTGATAGAACATGTACAGAGATGGCCAAATTTTTGTCCTTCAGGAGATTTCTCCTCCATTGATCATGTGTGTCCTCGTCATGGCACGGTAAAGTCCCGTGAGCCTGCTGGTGGAAATCGTCTTCCTCTCATCATTACAGTCATTCAACGTGCCAACTTACCCCCGATCTCCAAAGACGACTCCTCTATCAAACAGCACCCACCACCTTTCCACGCCATGCTCAATTACAACAATGACAAAAGCCATGTATCTGATCACGTTCTGAAAAGAGGTACATGCATCTTCTGGTCACAATTTGGAACACAGTAATGCAATGTTAACATTATGTTTTTAGCGGGTTTGTCATACAGTTGCAAGAAAAAGTATGTAAACCCTTTGGAATGATATGGATTTCTGCACAAATTGGTCATAAAATGTGATCTGATCTTCATCCAAGTCACAACAATAGACAATCACAGTCTGCTTAAACAAATAACACACAAAGAATTAATTGTTACCATGTTTTTATTGAACACACCATGTAAACATTCACAGTGCAGGTGGAAAAAGTATGTGAACCCCTAGACTAATGACATCTCCAAGAGCTAATTGGAGTGAGGTGTCAGCCAACTGGAGTCCAATCAATGAGATGAGATTGGAGGTGTTGGTTACAGCTGCCCTGCCCTATAAAAAACACACACACGTTCTGGGTTTGCTTTTCACAAGAAGCATTGCCTGATGTGAATGATGCCTCGCACAAAAGAGCTCTCAGAAAACCTACGATTAAGAATTGTTGACTTGCATAAAGCTGGTAAGGGTTATAAAAGTATCTCCAAAAGTCTTGCTGTTCATCAGTCCACGGTAAGACAAATTGTCTATAAATGGAGAAAGTTCAGCACTGCTGCTACCCTCCCTAGGAGTGGCCGTCCTGTAAAGATGACTGCAAGAGCACAGCGCAGACTGCTCAATGAGGTGAAGAAGAATCCTAGAGTGTCAGCTAAAGACTTACAAAAGTCTCTGGCATATGCTAACATCCCTGTTAGCGAATCTACGATACGTAAAACGCTAAACAAGAATGGATTTCATGAGAGGATACCACTGCTGTCCAAAAAAAACATTGCTGCACGTTTACAGTTTGCACAAGAGCACCTGGATGTTCCACAGCAGTACTGGCAAAATATTCTGTGGACAGATGAAACCAAAGTTGAGTTGTCTGGAAGAAACACACAACCCTATGTGTGGAGAAAAAGAGGCACAGCACACCAACATCAAAACCTCATCCCAACTGTGAAGTATGGTGGTGGGGGCATCATGGTTTGGGGCTGCTTTGCTGCGTCAGGGCCTGGATGGATTGCTATCATCGAAGGAAAAATGAATTCCCAAGTTTATCAAGACATTTTGCAGGAGAACTTAAGGCCAACTGTCCACCAGCTGAAGCTCCACAGAAGATGGGTGTTACAACAAGACAAGGACCCAAAGCATAGAAGTAAATCAACAACAGAATGGCCTAAACAGAAGAAAATACGCCTTCTGGAGTGGCCCAGTCAGACTCCTGACCTCAACCCGATTGAGATGCTGTGGCATGACCTCAAGAAAGCGATTCACACCAGACACCCCAAGAATATTGCTGAACTGAAACCGTTCTGTAAAGAGGAATGGTCAAGAATTACTCCTGACCGTTGTGCACTTCTGATCTGCAACGACAGGAAACGTTTGGTTGAAGTTATTGCTGCCAAAGGAGGTTCAACCAGTTATTAAATCCAAGGGTTCACATACTTTTTCCACCTGCACTGTGAATATTTACATGGTGTGTTCAATAAAAACACGTGTTATTAGTTTAAGCAGACTGTGATTGTCGATTGTTGTGACTTAGATGAAGATCAGATCATATTTTATGACCAATTTGTGCAGAAATCCATATCATTCCAAAGGGTTCACATACTTTTTCTTGCAACTGTATATCTCCAGTGGAAGGTATTCAATTACACATAGACTTACATTGTCGAAAGTAGATTTTTCTTTACAGGATGCTTTTTCATAGAAAATAATTGTCTACTACACTTTCCTGTGCAAAAAAGGTATTCTGACACATTTCTACTTGGTGGAGGCCTCCGTTGGGTGAATGGAGCCTTTTGCATATACGTCCTGGTAGTTCTTCCCAGTGTCACCATGCATAGGACCCTAGCTTGATGTGAACAGGTCACAAAGTATTTACATGTGCATTTCTATCATATCTCCATACAACCAGCATATGAATCCTCATCCTGGTCATTGCTCCATTCCTGCCCTAGTGGCCAACTATGCACCAAGAAGCACTGATGTCTGGCACAGATGCAGCCTACTGAAGACCTCTTTACACGGGACAACTTTGTAGGCAATTATCAGGAACGAACCATTTGTTCCCAATAATTGCCTGCTTGTCAGAGGACAATGCTGCAATCATCTCCTCTTTTTGGGGACTCGTCCCCATAATAGACTCATTGGGGGAGCTTTATAAAACTGGTGTAAAGTAGAACTGGCTGAGTTGCCCAAAGCAACCAATCAGATTCCACCTTTCATTTTTCACAACTCCTTTGGTAAATCTCCCCCATTGTTTCTGGGCAGCAGATTCTTGTTTACACAGGATGATCTGATGTCCAGAAACTGAGATTTGTATAACTGCATCAATGATGATTTTACCCAATGAATGAGACTTTTCTCTTCTATCGTAAGGCCCCCACCACCATGCACATTTGGTAGATTATTGGTGCATTATATAAGAGTGGCTGTGTTCACAATGGGTATAAGAGAGAGAGTTTTAGGGTCAGACAGATCTGTTGGAAGGGATTCCACTAGATCTGAAAAACTTGAGGCGCCTCGGGTTTGTAGGAGTGGGGTGGAAAAGAAGTAGAGTGCTAGATACTAGAGGCTGCTCGGGGTTTGTCAGGTCGACAAGAGTGTCTGCCTGTAGAGGATATGAGAGTATGCCAAACTAGGGGGACTGGTGGGTAAAGGTAGCACCTCAGTCTCGTCTGTTCTTGGAGAAACCCTTTTTAGTGCCAATAGTGGTAGGTCAGTGTCAAGCTATTCAGGTATACAGTGGTTTTTACATCAACTTATAATTTGTAAAAGAGTGTAATAAAAGATGTGTGGATATATAAAGAATATATAAGATATAAAATATATAAAGATATACACGCAAGGTAGGAACAAATTCGGAATGGATGAGCATAAGTACACTACATTCTATCTCAAGTGCCTAAGAGACCGTATTCTGAAAGTGTCATACACGACATAGTGTGGTGTAGTAGGGCGAATGGGTTGTAACAAATAGGTAAAATCTGTTTACAAGGATACGCGTAAATATAATAAAAATACTGTAGTATCGTATGATTATTTACTCACTTCACGAGGGGGGCGGTTTACCAGGATAAGCATAATACACCTGTAAACCAAACACTCCCCGAGCCTGGATCGCTTCTAGAATCTTAACGGATGAAGGCAGCCAATCACATGGGTGCTTCTCTTCAAATGTCTTTATTGCAATACATGTAAAAATCTGGCTCAACGCGTTTCGGGACAGGCACGTCCCTTCATCAGGAGAAATTTTTTGTCTGTCTATGGTCACAGGTATTTTATACCCTTATTATGCTCTAAATTTCTTGTTAAAATAGTGCCTAATTGGTAAAAGGGCACCAAAAGCTACCAGGTGACCGCCCACAGGGAGAAAAAAACGCCAGAAGCCGATCTGTCATTACCACAAATGGAAAACCAACATACCCTTTAGCCAGATGAAAAGAATAAGACGCAACTGCACAAATACAGACACCATGGAAACACAAATAGAGACCCTAAGCCAAAGATTCCTGGAAAAAAGCTACCCCATCAAAAACTCATCAAAAATTCTCAAATAGATCAGAAAGAAAGCTTCCAACCCAGACCAAAAGCAACTAAAGAAACCCCCTTCAGACCAGGGCTAATCACCAGATACAATAAAAATCACCAAACAATCAGACATATTTTACCCAAACACTGGTCCGTACTACTCAAAGACCCCATACTAGGTAAAGAAATACCCAAAACACCAAGACTCACCTTCCGAAGAGCCAAAACCCTAAAAAACATTTTAGCCCCATCATGCCCAAATAAACACACCCCGAAAACAACGGAACACACACAAAATAACAAACAAACACCAGAATTCAAGGGATCTTCCAAATGCAGCACAAAAAAATGTAAATGTTGCCAAATAATTAAAACGGCAGAAAGAGAGATGGACATCCCACATCCTATAGGATAAAGATCATTCCAACAACAAATGACATGTGCAAGCAGAAACGTCACCTACCTACTTCAATGCCCCTGTAACATCTACTATGTAGGCCGAACCACACAAACGCTGAGAGAAAAATCCCAACACACAGCGTATTGCGTCATTTCTCACTAGTGCATGAAGGCAACCCCCTCGATCTGAAAGTTATCCCCCTAGAACAAACCCCTTCCTACCAGCAACTCTGTAGGAAGGAAATGTTCTGGATTTTTAAACTCGACACCCTCACTCCGTTTGGCCTTAATGAAACAGTAGAACACGCCAACTACTAATTATCCCTACAGTCACATCGAATACCCCAAAAAAGACCCCCAGCCCCATATCGCTAAACTAACATACATATCCTGTCTAAACCGCAGGACACATTTACACCGACATATCTAATAAACCTCCAAAAAAGTAGAAAAATTCGAACAACATAAAAAGGTTGAACATTATAATATAACTGAAAAACATTATAAAAAATAAAGCAGCGACACAAATAGGGTGATCTAACCCCACATTATTTATTTATTTAATTCTTTTTTAAATACATATGTCTTTTCTTCATGAACTCTATTCCATATATATGTTTTAATGGATTTTATCCCTAAGAAAATATTTCCAACAAACAACCCCACCATCACCTCTGATTTTAGATTTCTCATCACTTTATATTTCTCCTCAGTTTCTATCCTTTCCCATCCCTCAACATCCTATATAAATACATGAACCTCATACATCTTCATTAGAATATACAAAAGCACATCAAAATACTCAAATCACACAGATCATGATGTGGATGCACATATAACCCCCCCCCCCCTCTCCCACTGATATCTTTCAGCCAATAGTCATGCACACCAATGTCCAGACACCCCCATGATGTTAGGTAGAATAAATCCCAATATCGATTTTATATGCCCCAAAAAAGAAAAAACTAACCCAATGGTGATGATTTTTATTAGAAAGACCAATGTAAAGACACTTCTATCGGGTCTTTTGTGCCCCCTTAATGAAATTACCGCAAGTAAAAAGATCAGAAGAATCAACATTGAAGATTGCAGTAACCGGAAGATTCGCATGCGTTCCAGCTTGGAACGCTATACCCAACTTCCGGACATGCGCACCGCCCACACAAAACAACTCCGGAAAGAGAGGAAAGAAACTAACAGGGCCGGACGCCGCGATGCGTTCCAGCCTGGAACGCACAGACTTCCGGTCATGCGCAATAGTGCAGCCGGACACTTCCTCTTCCGGCCGGCCGAACAGATCGGCTTCTGGCGTTTTTTTCTCCCTGTGGGCGGTCCCCTGGTAGCTTTTGGCGCCCTTTTACTAATTAGGCGCCATTTTAACAAGAAATTTAGAGCTTAATAAATACCTGTGACCATAGACAGACAAAATTATTGCTCCTGATGAAGGGACATGCCTGTCCCGAAACGCGTTGAGCCGGATTTTTACATGTATTGCAATAAAGACATTTGAAGAGAAGCATCCGTGTGATTGGCTGCCTTCATCCGTTAAGATTCTAGAAGCGATCCAGGCTCAGGGGGTGTTTGGTTTACAGGTGTATTATGCTTATCCTGGTAAACCGCCCCCCTCGTGAAGTGAGTAAATAATCATACGATAGCTAGAACTTCATAATGATTGTGTGTGCGTGTACAAGAATTTGTAATTTATCATGGTTGTGCATGATCCTGCTTTCCATAAGTTGCATACAGCCCTATTCTGAACTAAAGAACATTTTGGAAAGATGTTACCTCTCTAATTTAAATCTATCTCTTGTTTAGAAAAGTCCTTTACATCTCGGCCTCTTATACCAGCTGTGGGAACAAAGCCATATAGGTAAGACGCCTTCATGTCATATTCGAGGTGGACAACCATTTAAAAAAAGAACACAGTCAGGATTCATGTAATCAATCACTAGACAAGATTTTTACTAAAGTTACCAATGGATGTTATTCCATCTGACCTTTTTGGGTCACCAATCAATAGGAGATGATCATTGGATCTCCAGAGGTTCTGGGTTTATAATGTCTTGTATAAATGTTACAATTTTAGTTTTGCATCAACTCTGGAGAGGCAGAAACACTTAGAAACATCTACAGTTGATCTGCAGCTGAGCCTTAGTCCTGTGGTCCGGAGAACCAGCCGGGTGCGCCAGGAATCGCTGATAGCTCTGGTGACTTCAGGTAAATGCCCATTCTCTGCAAATAGTTTTGTCATATCTGTCATGGATTTTATTATTTGCTTCTTAAATTCAAAAGTAAGCAACTTTCTACCACGTGTGTAATTCCTTCACATACCTGACTGTCCTGCTGCTTTTGAAATAGATTAGATAGTACACTGTTCTTGGCTGTGTCGACTCTCCCGCCTTTCTCTCCGTGTTAGAGATAGCAGGGAGGGGGAGGAGGTTGTACATGGCAGATCAGAGACTGGTGAGGTTGGAAATGTCCTGGTTTTGAGAGCAAGCAGATCACACAGGCTGTAGATAGTAAGTAAAACACACAAGGCTGTTTGCAGAGGTCAGAGTTGGAATCCTGAATGTTGTGTACAAGTGTAGTGGGAAAGTTTAGCACCTACAGCCAACTCTTCGGGGGATGGGGAATCACGCTTTGGTTAGTATCAATGATTGCCAGTACAAGTGCAAGGAAATCCCTCATGAGCTGTAGAAAGGACAAGCAGTCCAGGAAAGAATTTGTGCTAATACATGAGAGTTAGTGAAGAGAGCAGTGTCCTGGACACACAAGCCTCACACCCAGCAGGAAATACTGGAATAGACACATCCATGTTAGAAAAAATGGATTTTGTCCTTTTCTCGTTGGATGCATTGGGGGACACGGCCCCATGGGTATATGCCCAGCTGACTCTAGGAGGCTGACACTAGAAAGAAAAAGTGTTGGCTCTGCCCAGATGGGCTTCACCCTCTGCACAGACACCAAACTAACCAGTTGGTCCAATAGCAGTAGAAGCATAAAAAAAAAACAGACGAAGGCTTCCAGAGAACAAGGATATTCAAACCTTATCGAACACTTTGGTGGGCGGCACGGTCGGACTGTGGCAATCTATCAGTAGGTCTGGTGTGCTGTTTGAGGGCACCTCACCTCTGCTACCAGCTTCTCTCTTACCTCATATAGTACAACAAGACATTGTCTCTATGAGATAATTTTGGTCAAAATTGCGAGACATAAATATCACAACATGTATGCCTGCTGACAGGATACCAGACCACAACATGCTACAGACGCAGATGAAGTCCCTAAACATAAATTTCCTACAATATGAACACTTTAGAGCAACATGTGCACTATTCTCATTATCAAAAACGGTCTCTAGACAATAGTCATGGTTTGAGCAGCTGATTCTACTCCATAAAACCACTAAACAAAGATTGTCATTGGTTTACTCCCATCTACTATTAACTTCCTATGCTGAATCCCCACACTTCTTAAAGGCTTGGGAAAAGGAGTTGGACGTGAAGCTGTCAGGCCAAGATAGGCAGTTCATTCTGACTCACTCACATGGCTTTTCACCATGCATCAAACTACAAGAAAACCACTATAAGTTACTGTCTCGGTTGTACAGGACACCTGAA
Organism: Bufo gargarizans; assembly: GCF_014858855.1. NCBI lineage: Eukaryota > Metazoa > Chordata > Amphibia > Anura > Bufonidae > Bufo > Bufo gargarizans. The sequence goes on from NC_058089.1 coordinate 48,496,605, forward strand.
CTGTTATTTAAAATGGGCCTCTCTGACACAAACTTATGTTGGAGGTGCCATAAGAATATAGGATCTCTGAGGCACATATGGTGGTCTTGCCCGGTGGTTAGCTCCTTCTGGACAATAGTTCAGAAATATATGAATGCTCTAAGGGTACTTTCACACTAGCGTTTTTCTTTTCCGGCATAGAGTTCCGTCACAGGGGCTGTTTACCGGAAAAGAACTGATCAGGCATATCCCCATGCATTCTGAATGGAGGGCAATCCGTTCAGGATGCATCAGGATGTCTTCAGTTCAGTCATTTTGACTGATCAGGTAAAAGAGAAAACTGTAGCATGCTACGGTTTTATCTCCGGCGAAAAAAAACTGAAGACTTGCCTGAATGCCGGTTCCGGCATTTTTTTCCTTGGGAATGTATTAGTGCCAAAAATACCGGATTGCCGGATCCGTCCTTCCAGTCTGCGCATGCGCAGACCTTTAAAAATGAAAAAAATTAATAAAAAAATTATCCGTTTTTGCCTGATGACACCGGAAAAACAGATCCGGTATTGCAATGCATTTTTCTGACTGATCAGGTATTTTTCAGACTTATCAGGATCCTGATCAGTCTGAAAAATGCCTGATCAGTCAGAAAAAATGACATGTTTGCATAAAGTTTGCCTGATCAGGTAGTCAGTTCAGGCAACGGAACTGCCTGCGGGAATCAAACAACGCAAGTGTGAAAGTACCCTAAGTTCCCTAGAATTCACTCTTACAGAAGGTTTGGTACTTTTGACCCAACCCATTAGACAGTTCTGCCCATCTCGTGGCTCGTTACTGACACACCTATTATCTGCAGCCAAATGTTTAATTCATCTACTATGGTTACAACCACCCCCTCCTTCGGAACAACAATGGGTTCAGAAGGTACATCAATTGTGTCACATGGAGGAGCTGACTAGCTGGCAGACTAACAAGCATGACACATTCGTAAAAACTTGGGAACCATAGCTATGTTACACCAACAATAATTGATCATTTGTACTAATGTCTACATCTAATCTTTTGACCGCCATATAGATAGAAACATTTAAAGGTACTTGTCCTCCCCATTTGGCTCGGCAAACACTTGTTTTACCCTTTGTTGTTTAATCGTTGATGATTAATCTGTTGACCAAATCTCACAAGGTCCATGTATCACTACAAGGTACCTCCCAGCTGGAAATTCCAGTTTCTTTATGCAAATGTTCAACATACTGGGATGATATACAGTGAGGAACAGAAGTATTTGAACACCCTGCGATTTTGCAAGTTCTCCCACTTAGAAATCATGGAGGGGTCGGAAATTCACATTGTAGGTGCATTCCCACTCTGAGAGAGAGAATTTAAAAAAAAAAAAAAAAAGGAAATCGCTTTGTATGATTTTTTTTTAATCAGATAATTTTTTTATTATCAAATTTTCCTTTCTCATCATCAAATGACAGTCAAATCAAATATCCGGTCATCAAAAGACATCATGTACAAAAGGTAAAAGTACAAAATATTACATATGCACATTTTACATAATATACATCCTATGACCAAAAGGCACCGCAGGAATATACACATTAGATCTAGATCTTTATTTATCTAATTGTTTTCTCCCTCAACAAACATCCCTATAAACAGCCCCCCCCCTCCCCTCCCAAACTTTCCAAGAGCAGGACATCATTGCAATAAGAGCATAACTACCTCCAAATTCCTTGTCTCCTCATTCTATCGGCACCAGTTCGATTGAAGTCAATAAACATTACAGGCTATGAGCCCCAAGTAAGTAAACTCCCATACAGACATGGCACTCAGTCCACAGTCACACATCACACATCATACACCACACATTCCACCTATCACCAGGATGTACACAGTCACTTCCCCAGATCAGCCTTACCGGGCAATCAAAGCACTCCTCGTCAATGCTAGCCAAGGACTACAGCATCCCGACCTATCTATCCAGCTACCCCAAATAGCCTCAAATTTAGTCAAGCATTTTCTTTTCTGGTATACACCCCTCTCAAGACGCACTACCATATTCATTCTAGCAACATACTCCGGTACTTCCGGGGGTATCCCCTGTATCCATTTTGCTGCGACAGTCTTCCTCACCTGATAAAGCATCCTTTCTATTCCCGTAGCTACTGTAGACTGCAAATTGTCCTCTGGCAGTATTCCCAGAATACAAATTTTTGGATCCATTTTAAATTTAGTACTATGTACCTTATTAACAAGATGTAGTATTGCCCTCCAATAAGAGGTCAATGAAGGGCATGACCATAACATATGCAGAAGATCAGCTTCGGCGCTGCCACATTTCGGACAATTGGGACTATCCCTGCAACCCACTTTATGCAGAAATACCGGAGTCCTATATACTCTGTGAACTAGATACAGCTGGGAGAGACGTGCCGCCTCACTGAGAGATAGATCGGGAGTAAGCGCCACTATCTCTGACCATTGCGCATCTGTAAGCCCACCCAAATCTTTTTCCCATTGCTGCCTACATTTTAGCGGGTATCCCTTAAGAAAATCTTCTAGCAAGGCCTGATACATCACGGAGATTGCCCCTTTCACCGAACCAGCAGCCACCACTGTGTTCAGCGCATGAGTGGACGTAAATACTATTGGGGCCACTTTAGCCTGAGCGTCTAGTGCATGCCTGAGCTGAAGATATCTATAGAACTGCGAGGAAGGAAGCCCAAACTCCGAGCACAGCTGTTGATATTGCTTCAATACCCCGCCTGAGAAGATATGGCCCAAATTCCATACTCCCTTATTATTCCACCCAGAAAACCCAGTTAGACCTTCCAACTCTGGCAGTGCTGGGTTTCTCCAAATAGGCGAGATATTGACGTACCCCTCTAATCCCAAGATATGTTTGGTTTTACACCAGACTTTCCTCATAAGCACTAGTATTGGGATACGCCCCACATCTTCCTTTACCCTACCTTCAATGGCCGTCAATGGGGGATATCTATTCGACGCCCACTCCATCAATCGTCCACTCTTCATACCTGGGCTACCCCCCACTCCCCACCCTTTAAAATGCTGTAATTGGGCCGACAGAAAATAGAGTAAAGGGTTGGGCAGAGCAAGTCCCCCTGCATCTTTGTTCCTCTGTAGCGTTTCATACTTTATTCTCCCCCTATTACTTTTCCACAGAAAAAAACGAAACAGTCGTAAAATTTTGTGAAAGTAATGCACGGGAATCCAAACAGGGGAGTTGTGCAGGACATAAAGCAATTGCGGCATAAGGATCATTTTCAACAAATTTCCCCTTCCTATCACTGACAAAGGCAGTTTATGCCACACTGTGATCTTATGTTTAAATTTCTCCAACAAGGGTAGGAGGTTACTGGTAATATAATCTGCAGGGTTCATGGACACTATTACCCCAAGATACTTAAAGGATTGCACCACCTTAAGTCCGGAGAAGGCAGCAGTGCGTGACGGTATTTGAGAGGATACTGGAAGAATCACTGACTTATCCCAGTTTATTAGTAATCCAGACTGGTCGCCAAACTGAGACACCACAGATATTACTGCATCCATATACTTTTCCAGATCGTTCACATATATCAATGTATCATCCGCATATAATGATACTCGCTCCTCCATTGAGCCCCGCAATAACCCACCCACAGAAGAAGTAGAACGCAGGATACAAGCTAAGGGTTCAATGGCTATCGCAAACAATAACGGAGACAGCGGACAGCCCTGTCTTGTCCCCCTCTCCAAAGCAATAGTTGACGATAAATGCCCGTTAACTCGCACTCTAGCCCTGGGTTCACAGTACAAAAGTTTAACCCACTTCATAAAATCCATTCCGAAGCCCATTTTAGCCATAACCGCCCACAAGTAATCCCACTCAACACTGTCAAAAGCCTTGGCAGCATCAAGAGAGACCACCGCGGCCCTGTTATCCGACACATCCCTACCCTCTAACTGGAGGTTCAGGAATAGCCTCCTAAGATTTAAAGCCGTGGATTTACCAGGCATAAAACCGGACTGGTCATCATGAATAATGGTGTGAATAACTCTATTTAATCGATTAGCTAGAATTTTTGCCAGGAGTTTAACATCAACCGTCAGGAGAGAAATGGGCCTATACGAATCTACCAAAGCTGGATCCTTACCCGGTTTTGGTATTACTACAACTATAGCCTCTCTCATGGAGGAAGGCAAAATACCTCTACCAAAAGCATGCTTAAATACTGCAAGCAGGTGCGGAAGTAGCAGTTCTCCATGTTTTTTATAGAATTCCCCAGGGAGACCGTCTCCACCCGGTGCCTTCTCATTAGGCAAGGACTTTAGTGCCTCTTCCAATTCCTCCAACGTAATATCCTCCTCAAGGATCGCCCTATTCTCCTCAGACAGGACAGGCATGTCAATTCCCTCCAAATATCCAGACCTACAAGAATCAGTGGCGACCAGCCTGGACCTATAAACCTCCTTAAAATGTACATAGAATTCTTCCAGAATGTTCTCATTCCCCACCACCATTTGTCCATTCCCTCCCCTAAGTGAGGTGATAGAAGAAGGACCCTGCTGAGCCCTAGAAATCACAGCTAACAAATGACCTGCACTTTCACCTTCAGCGAAATATCTTTGGGTCGTAAACATCCTTTTATCCTCCGCTCTAGCCTGTATATGTTCCTTCAGAAGATTCTGAGCTTCCTTCCATCGCAGCTCCCCAGCTACCGTGGGCTGTGCAACATAATCAGCCTCGAAATGCGTAACACGATCTGAGAGTTCCTTGTCCAGAGCACGACTTTTAGATTTTTTAACGCTGATATGTTTAATGTAGAGCCCCCTCACATATGCCTTCATAGCATCCCACACCACATCTAGCGACGCCGAGCCCACATTAATAGACAAAAAATCAGCCAAAGCCCCGGATATCACAGTACCAGTATCCACTATTGACAACCAGAATGGGTTCAAGCGCCAAATAGGTCTAACAACATGTGTCTGGGGACCTACTTCCAGAGTTATCAATAATGGAGAATGGTCAGATATGCTACGAGGTAGATACAAGATTTTCTTTGTCAGGGCCACTAAAGATAAGGATCCAATAGCCAAGTCTATTCTGGACAAGGAACCATGTGTGGTGGAATAACAGGAAAATTGACGTTGCGTAGGATACAAAGTTCTCCATATATCACATAGATCCACCTCTGACAACAACCGCGCCAGAGAAGTAGAAGCAGCGGAGCATGTTCCCAGCCCATTATGGAATTTATCCAAGGCGCCATTAAGATACATATTAAAATCCCCTATGGCCAGCAGCGGAATTGATGGGAACTTAGACTTGAAGGAGATAATCAGTTTCATAACTTCAGCTGAATATGGGGGGGGAACATACACCGCCGCCAAAACAATCCTGAAATGAAAAATACTACAACTCAGACACACAAACCTCCCACCATCATCAATATATGAGTCATACACAGTAAATGGTATAGATCTATGAACCAGGATGGTAACCCCCCTAGCATGTGTGGAGTGAGTAGAATGGTATTCATAACCTACCCACGCTCTATGCGCCAAGTGCGTCCTATCAACATTTAAATGGGTCTCAGACAAACAAACAATAGCTGGTTGTACATCTCTCAGGGCATGAAATATTGCTGCACGCTTAGAGGCTTGTGACATGCCCCGCACATTCCAGGCTACTATGTTAACAGAAGACATCGCGAGCATATAAAATCAGATACAAGAACCAGTGCCGATAGATCCATACGAACCTCCTCTCTGAGGTAAATGCAAAGATAGAGCCTGCTCCCAGAATCCCACCCTCCCCCCCAACATTCGTAAACCTATTGTAAGTCATAAATCTGATGTATAGGGGTACACCATACATACACAAAGTGAACCTAACTGCCACGGTTAGTGGTATATGCACAAGAACACAGAAGCGTAGTTTCCTATCACTTAGTGACGCAGCAGCCTGGATAACTATAAGAACAAACCACTCAACCTTCTACCCTGCCCTATAAGTACCTAAACAGAATAGAAAAAACAACCGACTTTAAGTCAGGATATATAGCCGCCCTATCATATACGGAAACAACAGAGTACCATACATTTATAACTGGCAGTAAAAACTATCAGTAAGTAAACATTATAATAGAAAAAGTTCTATCAATAATATCACCAAGTCCTCAGGTATTGTTGCCACGCAGATCCTTCTCATGAATGTCCAGCCATTGACACGCTTCAACCGGATCCTCAAACATGTGCGTGGACCCATGCGCCACAACCCGAAGTTTAGCCGGGTATAACATGGAGTAAGGCCATTGCAGAAGCCTCAGACGCCTCTTTACGTCCAAAAATTTCGCCCTCCTTTTCTGAATTTCTGCAGAAAAATCCGGAAACATCAGGACTCTGCTACCAGCAATCTGGATGTCAGGAGTATCTCTGGCAGCTTTGAGAATGGCATCACGGTCTCTATAGTGGAGAACTTTAATCAGGAGAGGTCTTGGAGGCGCTCCCGGAGGTGGAGGCCGAAACGGCACCCTGTGGGCCCTCTCTATTGCAAAAAGTGGGGATAGCTTTTCTTTGCCAATAGTGTCCACCAGCCACTTTTCCATATATGAAACTGGATCCGAACCTTCAGTGCGTTCCGGTATCCCAATAAAGCGCACATTATTGCGCCTCAGACGATTTTCCATATCATCAGACTTGGCTATCAGTAATGACACATTATGAATAACTCGCTGCAAGTCTCTCTTAACAGGTGGCAACTGATCCTCCATATCGCTGACGCGACCCTCGAGTTCTCCCACTCTCTCCTTAAATTGCCGCATATCTTGGCGGATTAATAAAACTTCCTCCTTGAGGCCTCCCATATTAGTATTCAGGGATGTGAGAGCTGCGCTGCACTGCGCTACCATTTTGTATACGTCCGCAATGGTAGGTTCAGGGACAGGCTCCGTCTCCGGTAGCAATACTGGGCACTCTTTCTGCTTCACAATCGAGGCATAAGTAATTGCCTCCTGAGGCTCCGCTCCCCTCACCTCATCAGACACTTCAGTCTCAGGCTCCGGACCAGTAGCCGCGGCGGCCGGGGTGCGGGCGAACCTCCCAAGCTTTACCGCCACATCAGTGAGCTTCGCAGCTTGTGCGGCGCCATCTTGTTTGGACGGAGTGTCCGTGCCGCCGTCTCTACCCTCCTTTTCCCTCTGCTTCTGCCGGGTCATGATAGTACCGGGAGTTACCCCAGCGTCCAGGGAGGCTTCGGTGTGCTGTCGGCTGTCTCTGGAGTTAGGCAGGAGGTGAGCAGACATGAAAATCAGGATTCTTCCCAGGAGCTCTACGCCATGCGTCTTCCTACATCGGCAGTCAGGCCACGCCCCCCGCTTTGTATGATTTTTAAAGAATGTATTTGCCTTGCAATGCTGAACATAAGTATTTGAACACCTGAGAAAATCCGTGTTAATATTTGGTACAGAAGCCTTTTGTTTGCAATTAGGGGTCAAACGTTTCCTGTAGTTCTTGACCAGGTTTGCACACACTGCAGAAGGGATTTTGGCCCACTTCTCCACACAGATCTGACAGGTTTCGGAGCTCTCCAAAGATGTTCTATTGGATTTAGGTCTGGAGACTGGCTAGGCCACTCCAGAACTTTGATATGCTTCTTACGGAGCCGCTCCTTGGTTATCCTGGCTGTGTACTTCGGGTCGTTGTCATGTTGGAAGACCCAGCCACGACCCATCTTCAATGCTCTGACTGAGGGAAGGAGGTTGTTGCTCAAAATCTCACAATAAATGGCCCCATTCCTCCTCTCCTTAATACAGTGCCATCGTCCTGTCCCCTTCACAGAAAAGCACCCCTAAAGCATGATGTTACCCCCCCATGCTTCACAGTAGGGATGGTGTTCTTGGGATGCAACTCATCCTTCTTTTTCCTCCAAACACGACGAGTGAAGTTTAGACCAAAAGGTTCTACTTTGGTCTCATCTGACCACATGCCTTTCTCCCATGCCTCCTCTGGATCATCCAGATGGTCATTGGCAAACTTCAGACGGGCCTGGACATGTGATGACTTGTGATGAGCAGGGGAACCTTCCATTTTCTAACAATTGTTCCAACAGTTGATCTATTTTCACCAAGCTGCTTGGCAATTGCCCTGTAGCCCTTTCCAGCCTTGTGAAAGGTCCATAATTTATTTAAAAATCATACAATGTGATTTCCTGAATTTTTATTTTATTTATTCTGTCTCTGAGTGGGAATGCACCTACAATGTGAATTTCAGATTCCTCCATGATTCCTAAGTGGGAGAAAAATCACAGGGTGTTCAAATACTTTTGTTCCTCACTGTATCTCTTTACAATGTCTTTTATTTACTTCATCTTTGAGAACATGTAATTCTCACCAATGTATCATTTGACAATGCTTCTATATTGTAAAATGTGGTTGATACAAGTATCTGACATAATTAATAAAAACAGACAAACAATGAAGCCAACATGTCCTAAATTAGAAAGAGGACCATTCTCACAGGGTCCAGGGGAACCCGGAAAACCTGAACGAAGAAAAAAACAACAAGGGTGGGATCTGTGTCCCCCCAATGCATCCAACGAGAAAAGGATTTTACGGTAAGTACAAAAATCCATTTTTTCTCGTGAATGGCATTGGGGGGACAGCACCATGGGACATCCCCGAGGGTGGGAAGAAACAGCCATGCAAAGAACCTAGCGCACAGCCGCTTGCAGAACCTTGCGACCCAAACTGGCATCAGCAGAGGCCAAGGGACGAATATGGTAGAACTTGGAGGAGAAGGTGTGAACTGAGGCACAGGTGTTGGCCTTGCAGACTTGGGAAGCAGAGGCTAGATGCTGAACCGCCCATGATGCCCCGACCGCCCTAGAGAAGTGAGCGGTCAACCGGAAGGGAGGCTCACGACCCTTCACCACATAGGCTTCCTTGACAGCCGACCTAATCCAACTGGAGATGGTAGCTTTGGAGGCTCGTAAACCCTTACTTGGGCCCTCAGGGACGACAAAGAGAGAGTCAGACCGATGGAAGGACTCGGTTAACTGGAGATACAGCCGGAGCACCCCAACCACATCCAGATGGTGGAGAGACCACTCTCTGGGGTGAGAAGGGTTGGGGCAGAATGAAGGCAGGACAATCTCTTCATTAATGTGGAAGAAAGAAACCACCTTGGGAAGAAAGGAGGGAACCGACAAGAGAGCGCCGCCAGCTCAGAAACTCTGCGAATGGAAGTAATTGCGACTAAAAACACAACTTTAACCACTTCAGCCCCCCTCGCTTAAACCCCCTTAATGACCAGACCACTTTTTACAATTCTGCACTACACTCCTTTCACCGTTTATCGCTCGGTCATGCAACTTACCACCCAAATGAATTTTACCTCCTTTTCTTCTTACTAATAGAGCTTTCATTTGGTGGTATTTCATTGCTACTGACATTTTAACTTTTTTTATATTAATCAAAATTGACCGACATTTTTGCAAAAAAAATGAAATTTTTCACTTTCTGTTGTAAAATTTTTAAATTAAAACTACATTTCTAAATAATTTTTTCTCTAAATTGTTCTACATGTCTTTGATAAAAAAAAAAAATGCAATAAGTGTATATTTATTGGTTTGGGTAAAAGTTATAGCGTTTACAAACTATGGTGCAAAAATGTGAATTTACGCACTTTGACTTTCTGAGCACCTGTCATGTTTCCTGAGGTTCTACAATGCCCAGACAGTAGAAACCCCACAAATGACCCCATTTCGGAAAGTAGACACCCTAAGGTATTCGCTGATGGGCATAGTGAGTTTATGGAAGTTTTTTTATTTTTTGTCACAAGTTAGCGGAAAATGATTTTTATTTTTATTATTTTTATTTATTTATTTTTTCTTACAAAGTCTCATATTCCACTAACTTGTGACAAAAAATAAAATTTTACATGAACTCGCCAGGCCCCTCACGGAATACCTTGGGGTGTCTTCTTTCCAAAATGGGGTCACTTGTGGGGTATTTATACTGCCCTGGCATTTTAGAGGACCTAAAGTGTGAGAAGAAGTCTGGAATATAAATGTCTAAAACATTTTACGCATTTGGATTCCGTGAGGGGTATGGTGAGTTCATGTCAGATTTTATTTTTTGTCACAAGTTAGTGGAATATGAGACTTTGTAAGAAAAAAATAAAAAAATAAATCTATTTCCGCTAACTTGGGCCAAAAAAAATAAATCTTCTATGAACTCGCCATGCCCCTCAAAAGTGATCTTTATAGCGCCGCAGCGATTTTACGGTGTTTTTGCAGTGATCAGAAAAAAAATATTTGTCACTGTGGTGGGGCGGACTGAACGCAAGTGTGTGCACAAGATCAGGCTTGATCGGGCGAACACTGCGTTTTTTGTAGAGCTTATAGAACATGTCCTATTCTTGTCCGCAATTGTTGCGGACAAGAAAAGGCATTTTCTATATAGTTCTGGCAATGTGCGGATCCGCAAAATGGGGAAAGCACATTGCCGGTGTCCGTGTTTTGCAGATCCGTGGTGTCCGTGTTTTGCGGATCCGCAAAACACATACGGACGTCTGAATGGAGCCTTACAGGGGGGTGATCAGGGAGTCTATATGGGGTGATCAGGGGTTAATAAGTGACAGGGGAGGGTGTGGTGCTTGGTGCTACTTATTACTGAGCTGCCTGTGTCCTCTGGTGGTCGATCCAAGCAAAAGGGACCACCAGAGGACCAGGTATATCAGACGTTGTTAACAAAACAGCGTCTGATATACCTTTCAAGGGTCAAAAAAATCGCATCTACAGCCTGCCAGTGAATGATCGTCGCTGGAAGGCTGTAGATCAACTCGTTTACCTTCCGATCCTGTGAGCATGTGTTCACAGAAAATCTTGCGTCTCGCAAGATGACGCACCGATGCGTCGAAGAGGAACAACCCGACCGCCCGCAGGACGCATCCCTGCGTTAGGCGGTCGGGAAGCGGTTAAAGGAGACATAAGAAAAGGAGACCTCCTTCAAGTGCTCCAGGTAATCACTAACCCCTGCTGATCAGCGGTTTGAGAAGACACTGGCAGTAGCGCCTAGACTACTGCTTTCCCTAAACCAGTGACATCACTTTCATTGCTCACATGGCCTATGCGCAGCTCATCCCCATTGAAGTAAATGGGGCTGTGCGGTGATACCAAACACAGCCGCTATACAATGTACAGAGCTGTGCTTGGTAAGCATGGAGGAGGCCGTGCCTTCTCATACAGCTGATGGGCAGGAGCCCTGGGTCTCAGAACCCCACCAATCAGATATTGATAGCTTATGCAGAGGATAGGTCATCCGTTAGAAAGTCTCAGAAAACCCTTTTAATGCTTGTTTTTCTATCCACCACATGTACACTCGGCTGTGGAATAAGCCGCCCCCAGAGTCCTCTGGTGCAACTTATCTCCTTTAAACACAAAGATCGGGCATGTTGTAATTTAATAGAACTATTTTTCTGTCCCTCTCTCTGCTCCCCGTACACTTTATATGGTTGGCCGGTCCTGTCCGTCCATGGGTTCGCTCCACACTTCACAGTATGCTTTTGTGTAGAAAAGGGTTATGATGGATCCCAGTCATCTGTATGGGTCCTAACTCTACCAATGTCCATGTTGCAGACTATTTGGATAACTTCCTGTCGAAAGCAAAGAAGGATATTTTAAACCCAGCAAGATCATTGCAAAAGATTAAGAAGTCAGACTCCTTCACCACAAGCGCCTCAGAAGACATGGCATTTCCCAAGGTAAAAGGAAATTGGTAGTATTTGCTGAATGTCCCTCTGTATAAAACATATCCTCCTATGTGAGTGCTGGGGCTCTTTTCAGATAATTTACTGAACACAGATCCCTGCACGAGAGAGAAGGGTTCAACAGAGTGCACGCGGCTGGTACCCGTATATTGCGGACCCTCTGTTTGCAGCCCGCACACAGCTGTGTGCATGAGCCCTTAAGATCTGACGGGGAACAGTCTGCTGAACGCTACATGAATGCACGCTGGTCCCGTTAACTATAATGGGTCCCCGCCACAACCTGGCAAATAGGCAGAGAATCAGCCGGACAAATATTGCTGCGCACAGTGGTTTTTGTCTGGCTAATTTTCTGCATCTCCGCCAGTCCCCATTATAGATGTCGGCATTCAGAGGTGTTCCCTGTTTGATCTCTTTAACACTAGTGTGAAACCATCCTTGGGGTACTTTCACATTAGCGTTTTTCTTTTCCGGCATAGGTCACAGGGGCTCAATACCGGAAAAGAACTGATCAGTTTTATCCCCATGCATTCTGAATGGAGAGCAATCCGTTCAAGATGCATCAGGACGTCTTCAGTTCAGTCATTTTGGCTGATCAGGCAAAAGAGAAAACCGTAGCATGCTACGTTATATTTTTTTTCCGGCGAAAAAAACTAAGGACTTGCCTGAATGCCGGATCTGGCATTTTTTTCCATAGGAATGTATTGGTGCCGGATCCGGCATTCAAAATACCTGAATGCCGGATCCGTTTTGCCGGTTGACACCGGAAAGACTGATCCTGCATTTCAATGCATTTATTTTGACTGATCAGGCATTTTTAAGACTGATCAAGATCCTGATCAGTCTTACTAATGCCATCAGTTGGCATACGTTTTGCCAGATCCGGCAGGCAGTTCCGGCGACGGAACTGCTTGCCGGATCTCTCTGCCGCAAGTGTGAAAGTAGCCTAAGGCGCACAACCCTATGAGATGGGCGATTCTACTCGTGATTACAGGTCCCCTTTTTTTCTACTTTTGTTTCAGCATCCGGCAGTGTAATAAGAGCTGCATCTACTTATACATCCGATTTTCTAAAACAACCCAAATTCCCGGCATCGGTAAGAACAGGCTGTGAAGACTAAATCCACACAAGCTGCTGCGTTCATCTCAATCATGCACACATCCCCTGGTATTGTTCTAAATCATTGCACTGACAATACCTGCCCTGTTTGCTGTTAAATACATTTCTATAAAGTATTATTTGTACGGAGCAGTGGTGACTAATGTCCATCATTTCATACATGAGGCCCAATATGCAATTCAGTACGCACTAGGTGTACGGCCACACGTCTAGAAGCTGGAACGCGTAGATTAAAAAGAGGTTAAATCGTATCTGTCCTTTATAATTTCTCAAACTACTGAAGCCACTACTAATGTTGGCTTCAAAAACTGCATAAAAAAAACAACCTTTTAGGGCAGGGATGCTCAACCTGCGGCCCTCCAGCTGTTGTAAAACTACAACTCCCATGATGCCCTACTGTAGAATGATAGCTGTAGGCTGTCAGGGAATGATGGGAGTTGTAGTTTTGCAACAGCTGGAGGGCCGCAGGTTGAGCATGCCTGTTTTAGGGTATTCAGACTCTACTGGAGCAAAACCAGAGCAGCAAAAAGTGCTGCAGTTCTTCATCAATGGATATGAGGAAAACAGGAACGCTCATTTGTTTCCCTATTTCCTCCTATAGCAGGGATCAACAACCTCTGCCACTCCAGTTGTTGTGAAACTACAACTCCCAGCATGCACACCTGCTCAACTGTACAGAGTTCATATTGATTTTCCAGCTCAGCATATATAGAGAGAGAGAGAGAATGAAGGGTGTTGGGGACTGATGGCAGGGGGTCTGATGAGTTTTTATAAAGGATTTTTTTTTTTCTTATTAGAGTACTCGATTCATTGTAAAAAATAATCGGTAGAATACTCTATTACTAATATAATAATTTACTGCAGCCCTAGTACAAACCCAGAAACACACAGGTCCGAAAAGGCCCTTAAACAAAGAAATGGGTGGGAGCGGTGTCCCCCAATGAACGGAAGAGAAACAGATTTTACGGTAAGTACAAAATAGTTTTCTCATCAGTCTCATTGGGAGGACACAGGCTTGACCATGGGACGTTACAGAGCAGTCCCCAAAGGGTGGGCATAACAAATAACCCTCCCGTCAATCAGAGAACTGCCGTCTGCAAAACTATGCCCCAGAGACAAGGTCGCCGCCTTGCATACCTGAAGGGCCGAAGCCCCGTAATGCACCGCCCAAGAGGCCCCCACTACCCGAGCCAAATGAGCAGTCACCCGGAAGGGCCAGGCCCGGTCCTTAACGCAGTACGCTTCCACAATAGCCAAACAATTCCATTGGGAAATGAAAGTCTTTGACGCTGCCAGCACTCGTCTCGACCCGTCCCGAATCACGAACAGGGAATCCGTCCGCCTGAAAGATGCTGTCTGTGACAGATAGCCCCGAACGGCTCGTACCAAATCCAGGGTATGGAGCGACTGCTCCAGAGGAGGAGACGACCCGGACAAAATGAAGGGAGAATAATCTAAATTTAGATGGAATGCCGACACCACCTTCAGTAGGAAGGACATCACAGGGCGAAGGAACACCTTATCCTGGAGGATCAAGAAAGGCGACCGACATGACAGAGCCGCGAGTTCCAACACTCTACGGACAGAAGTAATTGCAACCAAAAAAGCCACTTTATAAGACAGGAAGCGCGAGAATGATGGGCAGTCCCTCGGACCTGATCTTCCGAAGGAGCCGCGGAATCAGAGGAAGAGGCGGGAACATGTAAGGAAACTTGAACCGACGACACAGAAATCACCAGGGCGTCCCTGGACTGCGCAGCAAAGTCCTCAACCCTGTTTAGGAGTGAGGCCATGAGATCCACATCCGGCCAACCCCACCTGTCGCAGATGACTCTAAAGACCTGCTGAAAAAATCTGCGATCAGGTTGTCGACGCCAGGGATGTGAACTGCCGATAGTGCCGGAACTTGTTTCTCCGCCCAGATGAGAATCTGCACAGTCTCAGTCATGGCTGCTGGGCTCCAGCTGCCTCCCTTGTGATTGAGGTACGCCATCACCGTGGAGTTGTCAGATTGAACCGGTCACCCCGAGATGGTCGGCCCAATGTCGCAGAGAGCTGAATCGCCCTTAACTCCAGAACATTCATTGGAAGGGAGCGTTCCTCGCGTGACTATAGTCTTTGAACAGAGTGTTTTTCCAACACTCCCCCAACCCCTGAGGCTTGCGTCTGTTGTTAGCACCTTCCAACGGAGAGGGAGGAACAAGCGACCCGACGTCACCATCTGAGAAACCAACCACCATCTGAGAGCCCGGCGCACCGAGACGCATGGGCTGGGGAGCGGTCCCAGCTGGACAGAATGATTCGCTGAAGTGCTCTGGTATAAAATTGAGCATAGGGAACTGCTTCGTAGGCATAGACCATGTGCCCCAGAGCCCGCATGCAGCAACAAATAGGAACCGGAGCTGGCCGCAACAAGGGTAGAATTTAAAGACTGATAGCTTCTCAGGAGGCAAGAACACCTTGGCCTGATAAGTGTCCAGTACCATGCCCAGATAAGTCAACCGCTGCAATGGATACATACAAAACATCTGCCCGTTTAGGATCCACCTGCAGCGTTCCAGAACAATGCTCAAGCTGTCCGCCGTCTCCTGGAACGACGGACCCTTTACCAGGATGTCATCCAAGTAAGGGATAGCAGGGCTATGACTGCCGCCAGAACTTTCGTAAAGACCCTGGGAGCTGTAGCCAGGCAGAATGGGAGGGCTACAAACTGGTAGTGAAATGGACCCACTGCGAACCGCAGAAACCTCTGATGACTGACGCATATGGGCACGTGAAGATAAGCGGTCTACAGTAGCTTTGGGGACAAAACGACATAGCTGGTTACTGGAACTACTACTCTACACAATGGATGGAGCCAGAGCTACTGCAGAACAGCAGATCGGCGGGATTCAGGGTGTCAGATCCATGTCATTGAAATATTGATAGGCATCAATAAAGAAAGTACCGGAACACCCCTTTAAGTCAATGGCAGACAGAGCCAAACATATGGGGGTAGCAATGTTTGGATTTCTATGAAATTAGAACCATCATAGTTTAACAAACCCATTTTCAAATAACTTTCTGTACCCAACATAGAAGAGTGACGCACATATTTGGTGGAAAACTGCAGGTTCCTTTATTACGGCAGCATCAATCCACACTCTATCAATGGGCTTTCACGCAATCCTACTCTGCCATACCTGCACTACACAGTATTTTTTAGGAGCATAATTCTATAATAAAGAATAAGAGGAAGAGTCTTTTGTTTTTGGTAAAAATGCATTTTATTTATTTACAGTATTTACAAAACTGTGGAAAAAAAAAGTGAAGAATTTAACATACAATTTACTTCATCATGGCGACATCCTGTTCTTTCATCCATCCAGATTGTAATGTACAGGTATTTACAGTTCATGCATGAGACACTGAACAGAACAGGCACCGGAAACCGAATACCTTTCAAATAAATAGCTCCCTATGAGAATCCACACATCACAGAAGACCAATTGCCCCATGACTTCTATTGAAGCGTTGCCCCTTGCTGCTGCTTTTGACTGTATGTGTAGGCGGTTGATCTGCCCTTCACTCCGAATCTCTATGGACAGAGGTGCTGCAATGATTCTTAGTGTATGCACAGTCATGATTATGTCTCAGCTCAAACCTATAGGCAAATTGTAAGGGTAGATTCACATCTGTTTCAGCAAGGGAGCTGACTACTGGAGTTACTGTATCAGGCACAGGTGGGTACCGCCGGATCCCCATTCACCATAATGGGATCCGACTGGTTCCTGGCGTTCTGCCGGAAGTGGCTATATTTTCTTGCAGAATGCTGGCATTTATGCCAGAAACCATTACAATGAATGGGGACCTGGCAATGGTAACAGCTGTCTGCTCCTCTGCCAGAACAGAGTACCAGATTTACCTGCTGCAGATGTGAACCTACCTCTGGTTTCTTCTTCCCTCCAACAGAAGCCCATTCATTATCTGATCATTGCAAGAATTGCTTCAGTCTTATTCTGTGCATGTATGTACTAAAAGGGCAAATGACAGTTGTTGCAAAAACTACAACCTCCAGCGTTTTAGGGGTTGTAGTTTTGTAACCGCTAGAAACCAGTATCCTAAGAAATGCTCCAGCAGTTCTCAAAACAGATTTGGAGAAGTAGATGGTACAATGAAGGAATGTACGTTACCATAGGGAAGAGAGAACGCAAATGACAAGTCCTGGTCTTGGACAAAATGAAAAGGCAGCTGAACGCGTGTCACAACAGACAGGCGATCCGGAGAAATTACTAAAACCTACATTCCTAAAACTCAGCACAAGTACACCATGGTGAAGGAAAAGTGTATATATATAATTTTTTTTACAGTGTCATTTATGTGGCAATTGTCCAGGATCCTGAGTGGTGGTCAGGAGGTTGTGCTGGAAGCCATTTTCCTCCTCTTTAATCTCTGTCTCCAATCTTCAGGAAGGACCTCAAAGTTAGCGTTCTTCTCTGCCATGCCACTAGAACAAGAAGGAAGCCATTAGATAAAGGTCAGCGGATGGACGGCTCCATGACCGATAATCATGAAGGATTACTGACTACACATTATATAGAGGAGAGTGGAGGGACTTTTCTTATACACTAATGCCATACACGTGTAGAATAGGTGACTGTTATATTAGGTCATATGACATCTCTACAAGAACACGTGGCCCCTCTGCGATTGACTTAGTGCTATTTCCACAATGCTTAAGAAACTGGTCACAGCAATTTCCATTACGGTTTACAGGGTTGGCATGACAGCAGAATTACACTTTACTCTGTAATGGCTCATGCACATATTCGTTGCTCAGCCGTTCCGTGCATTGGGGACCACAGTTTGCTGTCCCCAATGCACGGGCAAATTTTGTGCAGCTGCTGCAGACGGATCCTGACCCATTCAACTTGAATGGGTCAGCAATCTGTCCACACTGCAAAGAAATAGAACATGTTCTATTTTCTTGCAGTGCAGAGGCACAGGGAGAAACCCCATGGAAGCGCTCCGTAGTGCTTCCGCGTTGTTCTGTGCCTCCACTCCACACCGCACCTTCTGGATTGCAGACCCAGTCAAGTGAATAGGTCCACATACGTGATGCACACAGCCGATGCCTGTATATTGCGGGCTGCAATACGGGCACGGCCTAGCAACGGCCATTTGCATGAGCCCTAAGACGATGCAACATGGAATGTCATCCCTGCAGTGCACGTATTATACATGTCCTCTCATTAGTACTTGATGCTTAGGTCGCTCACAGTCGCACTGATCACATACCTGGTCAACTGCTGCATCTTCCATTCTTCAATGCGTTTCTTGTTCAGGACGCCCCGATCCTCATCACTGGAGCTGGAATTCTCCTCCTCATCCAATTCCTTCTGAATGTTCTGCCACTTCTGCACCAGGGAGGGCATTTTCACTTTGCTCTTCTTTACCTGCAGGAAGCGAGAGCATTAAAAGGGGTTGTCCAACATTTTTCTTTTCACTTATTTTTTTTTCTTACCTACTGTACCCGCAGGGGGGGGGAAAAAAAACCCAAAAAAACTCAACTGCTGCCTGCTGCTCTATTACTGGTCTTCCAGTCCTAGTCTCTAAACTTTCAGACAGGTGGGGTGGCGTGCGCTGTTGCAACCAATAACTGGTCTCAAGTGGCATGTCACCACTGAGGTCAACCTTTGGCTGCAGTGGCACAGGTGACCATAGGTTCGGAAGTTTACAGACGGAGAAGGGGAGTAGGTTTTTCTTTTTTGTTTTTAAACAGGTACAGCAAGCAGAAGTTGAAATTAGCGTTTTGTTTTTAAAAGCGGGACAAGTCCTTTATATAGACTGGTTACATGTGAAAGAGTCTTGTTAAAGTGGTTGTCTCATGAAGGCAAATCCTGACCAAGCAAAGAGCACCCACATAAGACCCCCTTTCCCTCAAACCTATGATCCAGAACAAAGAGCGGCTCTGTGGGATCCTTTCTTGGACTGGGGGACACAACACATTTGACCTTGGGCTAATAAAAGTTATGGCCAGATGTGGCTTTCCCAGGCAATAAGAGCTGAGCATTAGTCTGGTTTCTATTTGAAAATGAAATAAATATATATATCAAAACCATAAGATTCACCTTTACTTTTTTGCTCTTTTTCGGCTTCTCTGTGGGCGGAGGTTTGCTTGCAGGTGCTTGGATCTGTGATGGCGAAAGCTGTGGCTCTGGGGCCGTAGAAGCGGGCAAAGAGGGAAGTGGCATAGCATGCTGTATGGAGGGCACAATATTGCTGCTTGGAATGGTATAGTCTAGGCTGCTCATCACAACAGAAGAAGGGACTTGTAGCGGAAGTCCCATGTAATTGGTGGGGACGCTCACAGCAGTCATAACAGGAGCTGGAACACATTACATTAAAAATGGTAAACTTGGAGAAGTGGTGGTTGGTACTCAACACATTGTGGTTGGTATATGAGAATACACATCAGACCTGCTGCGAGTGACTGCTGAGTGTAGAGAACAGGACAACTTCCAATAGTTATAGACTGCTCTCCGAAAATATCGGTTGCCTTCCTTTTCGTGACTTTTCCTGATGCCTAGAATACAGACACAAGATGAGACAGGGCACCTAGCTGAAATACCAGACACAGCTAAAGGACATGAGCGATACAGATCCTGGAGGAAGACACTTTCCCAATTCAGACAACTCTTAAAAATGAACCAGTCACTGGGAGATGGGCGGGCTAGCAGGGGATGACTCCATGACTCTCCACATTCAGCGCAACGCCACAATGACTCCAGGAACTACCAGTTGACATTTAGATGTCAGGTACATTTTCAGAGATGATTTTTAATATAAACGCATTTCTTTTAATCCTGAACAAAACCAGTTGTGATTTGATTTGTGCACGGACATGTAAATAGCTTTACAGGTCAATTCTGATGACAGGTTCCCTTTAACCCCAAGATATGTTTTCGGCCTCCAGGACAGATTTTTTCATCTACCTGTTTTGGGGAATAACCCCCCCCCCCCCCCATCCCTCCCCAAAACTAAAAAGTTTACAAGGGGACCCCCTTTGTCAGAGTCAAAACTCAGGCTTGATCTTGAAACCGAGAGGGTTAACTGCCAGGATTAGGCTTTCCTCTGATCCTGGCAGTCGCCTGCATATTACAGCCATCCTTGCACTGAGAACGCGTCAGCACAGTAGTAATCAGGGAAGGAGTTAAGTCACGTGCCCCCTCACCTTAGCTGCTGGGACCTCTGAATTCCCACATGTCACAAGCATAGCTTCTGTTCCGGGGACGGGAGGTTCCTCGCAATCTTCATCTTCCATTTCAACCTCTTCTATCTCGCAGTCTTCCACTGGGGGAGTAGGGGGTGGTGAGGAAGGGGGAGGTGGGGGTGGAGGAGGAGGAGGTGGAGGAGGAGGGGGGGGCGAGTCAGGAGGAGGTGGTGGCGGTGGAAGAGGGGCTTCTAAAGGCAGAGGTGGCTGCATAAACTCCCAGTAATAAGAAGCCGGCACATTAGCTGCAACTGAAGGTTTAGTAGAAACAGATTCTATAAGAGAAAAAAAATATATATATAATGAAATCTACATATAAAAACCTTTTACCGGCAAGGCAACCACGCTGTGACATCATCGCGTCAGAACATAAAATTACCTGCTAAAGGCGCTGGTGGTTCTGGAGGAAGAGCTGGGGCACCGGGGATTTTGTCCCTTTCAGCCAGTTTAGAGGCTGCTTCGGTTTTATTATTGGGTGCCGACTCCTCCTCTTCCACATCGGGAAACTCCCACTGCGACTCTCCTGAGATTTCATTAACATAGAAATAACGTCTATGATCCCTGAATCACAAAAAAACAGAGAGAGATTTTAAGCTCCTGCCTTCCCCGCATTCGTATCCTCATTAGGTCCCGTCCCCTGTGGCCGCATCCAGCAGACCAGGGGGGGAGGGGGACCCAACAAATGCATAAAAAAGGAGAAAAAAAAATTCCATCCTACGACAAGGATGGGCATTACTTTGAAGGGAAAGGTTAGCAAACTTTGCGAATTAAGAAGGGGGGCAAGTCTTAACCAAGCTGGTAACCAATTTCATGAGCACAGGATGTGAGGGAGGGGGGGGGTTTATTAAAACATTGGAGAGAGGCGAGCATCAAATCTATGACATCCTCTAACAGCTCCACTCATTGAGACAAACTAGGCAATTGTGTATATTTTCTTAGAGCTGAAAGATAAAGAGCAAAGATCTTCAATAAACATAAAACACAAAACGAAAAAAAATAAAAAGAGAAAAAAGACAAATGTAAAAAAATAATTCAGTCTGACCTGCGTCACGAGAGACAGAATCCTGTTCTTCGCTGGTACTTGGCACCATGAAGCTTGAAACTTCACCGATGTTACACAGGGAAATGAAGGGTTCCAGAAATCCTGTAAGGGTCACAGAGCTCTCGCATGCGCTTACCCCCAAATTCCCTTACCAGAGGAGTACACTCAGTACTTTTGAGTGAAGTTCTAACCAACTTTCCGTCCAATCAGGAACCTCCTCATATGAACACTATATGCATACATTTATATAACAAAGTTTAGTTTTGTTTTTTTCCAATTTGCAGGCCCAAGCGCTCATTGTGCCCCAGAAACTACACTTCAGCCGCGTTCAGTCTCCAGACAGATGAGGTCACGAGGTCAGGTGGTGATGTCACAAGTCATGTTTGAGATGTGAAAGGTGAAAATTGGGGGAAGATGCGTACCTGTCCCAGTGGCAGGACCAGCCTTTGGGAGTGGCGTTAATTTCATAGTGTTTTATTTGTTCTGATGCGTCTTGAAGTTTGCGCTTCAAGTAGCTTCCGCTGAGGGCGCCTTCCCGCCAATCTGAGATCCGAGTCTGAAAGCGACAAAAGCAGCAGAGATGTTATAGCTAACAGGCCAGCGACAAGCGAGGACTGCTGGAAAAGGAGAGAGTGTAAAAAACAAAGCTCACCTCAGTCTGAAAAAGCAGGACGTGGAAATTAGACACATTCTGCCTGTTGATACCCAAAAATTCTAATTTGCTGATTAGGTTGTTAGCAAGTTCTCCAATCTGTAACTGTAACACAAGGAGGGAACGCAAATTATACGTAAAACTACTACTACTACCTCTCACTACTGCAAAGCTGTGGCACTCTCTCCACTGGCTGCGGCCAGGATCGCAGAGTAACGGGGATCCCATAGAAATGAATGGGACTGCAGCAGTGTTTTTGTGAATTTTTGGCGACTTACACTGCAATCCCATTACCTTCTATTGGATGAGTGCTACTCCTGGCAGAGACCAGTGTAGCCGTACCCTAAAGCAAGTGAAAATGTTAAACTTCAGGAGAGCTCATAGTGAGCCAGCCACTTTTCAAAAGGGCACATGACATAATGGAGATGGGTTCCCAGTCAGGGAAGTGCGGCTGACAAAAAACAGTGCTTTGCAGACCTGACAGCCTGTGCTTAGAGGGACAGATATTGATCATCATGGATCACTTCCCCCGCAGCAGCCAGTGAAAGGGAACCATTTGGCTTCACCCAGCAAATACAGTGGGTAGTGCTGGACCGGCTTCACATGCAAAAAGCTGCCTACATTAGCAAACCTTTGTAGAAAAATCACGTGACATTTAGGCTACATGCACACGAACGTATTTTGTTTCCGTTCCGTTTTTTTTTTGCGGATAGGATGCGGACCCATTGATGTCAGTATGTCCGTTCCGTAGCCTCGAAAAAAATGAAATAAAATAGAACATGTCCTATTCTTGTCCGTTTTAGGCATTGTTACAATGGATCCGCAAAAAAAAAAACCAAAAAAACGGGTGGCATCCGTTTTTTTTTTTTTTTGCTGATCCACAATTTCCGGACCATAAAATACATACGGTCGTGTGCATGTAGCCTTATAATGTTTTTTTTCTATGTTTGTAAGACACAGTGATTCGCCATTATCACTAGGGAAAACTCCAGCAGCCAAAACTGTAGTATTATAGGACGACCAATCGAATAAATAGGCAACCATGTAAATAAATGGTGACGTTGCAAGAGCTCGCTCCCGTCCTATGAAAACCTAATGCAACTATGGGGTGTATGGAATAAGAATGTCTGAATGAGTGATGGAAACCCCTTTAACCGCACTGAATAGAAAAGAAAAAAAAACAAAGCAAAAAAAATTCAGAACAAGCTGGAAATACCTTCACATCGTCATCTTCTTCTTCTTCTTCTTCAAGTGCAGGTTTTGTTGGTGGCTGTGTCTTCACACTATCATTCTCGGGCTCCTTCACAGGAATCGGACACTCTGCAGCTTCAGCCCCCATTTCTAGAAAAGTGACAATCCAAACATTAGCGACAAACTTCCTGCAGTGAATGAACATGAATGAACTGGATACAACACACTCACCAGTTTCAGGCGTGTCTCGACCCGTTTTGCTGGAGCTGCGGCTCGAGCTAGGGCTGGCTACGGGAACAAAAACCTTCCACTTGCTGGGGAGAGGTTTGGCCTTGAGAGCTTCATCGCACGGACTGAAATCTGAGCGTGGACTGGACCCAGACACACTCACGTCTCCCTCCTCCAGTGCTCTCAGCTCAGCCTGGTATGGCAAATAAAAAATAAAATAAAGTCACCCTAATGATCCACAGATGCATCAGCCCATATGACTGACAGTCCATGTAGGTTCTAAGGCAGGCATCCTCAAACTGCGGCCCTCCAGCTGTTGTAAAACTACAACTCCCACAATGCCCTGCTGTAGGCTGATACCTGTAGGCTGTTCAGGCCTAGTTTTGCAACAGCTGGAGGGCCGCAGTTTGAGGATGCCTGTTTTAAGGAATACAACCAATATCAACAATGCAACACAGAGATTACATCAGCAGTTCATAACTAAGCGTCATGCACACAAAACAAAAAGAATCCCAAACCCTTCTTCTCTCCAAAACTCGTTCCAGTTCCAAGTTGTCCTGCTCCTCCATCTCTTCCTCACTCTCTCCAGACTGGACAGTGCTGCAGATATCATCCTGAGCCTTGTCGTCTACCGCAGCTTCTCCGTCGGTACAGGCCATATCGTCCTCGTCCTCAGAAGCTGCTTCACCCACATCTTCTTTACAGATGACCTTCTTCCGCCAGCGTTCCTCTTCCTCCTTCACCTCATCTGGCAAAAGTGGTGCCAGGAGCGATGCGGCCACTCCGACTTTCTCCTCTTCTTTGTTAGAAAGGGCCTGAATGGCTTCATTGACTTCCTAAAAGAGGGAGGGGGGGTATAACAGGACAAGCACAAAGAAAATACTCCCCGTTTTCCAATGGGGGATGTGGATCCAGGTCATATAGAAGTAATGTCTCCCACTCGGTTTATAAAATCTTTACAAACACCAGTCACTATAGTCTAGAACTCCACATATTACAAGGGGCTGCCCTATGACAAGTATGTTAGGGGGAGCTATGACCTCTGGGACCACCACATCCCTTTTCTCAGGGGCAGGGCATGTGCTATACCTTCTTTACAAAGACGAATAAGGCCTCTTTCACACTTGCGTTGTCCGGATCCGGCGTGTACTCCGCTTGCCAGAATTACACGCCGGATCCGGAAAAACGCAAGTGTACTGAAAGCATTTGAAGACGGATCCGTCTTCAAAATGCTTTCAGTGTTACTATGGCACCCAGGACGCTATTAAAGTCCTGGTTGCCATAGTAGTAGTGGGGAGCGGGGAGCAGCATACTTACCATCCGTGCGGCTCCCGGGGCGCTCCAGGCGCATGGATCATGTGATCCATGCGATCACGTCATCCATGCGCCTGGGGCACCCTGACGTCACTCTGGAGCGCCCCGGGAGCCGCACGGATGGTAAGTATGCTGCTCCCCGCTCCCCACTACAGTTTACCATGGCTGCCAGGACTTTAGCGTCCCGGCAGCCATGGTAACCATTGAGAAAAAGCTAAACGTCGCATCCGGCAATGCGCCGAAACGACGTTTAGCTTAAGGCCGGATCCGGATCAATGCCTTTCAATGGGCATTCATTCCGGATCCGGCCTTGCGGCAAGTGTTCCGGATTTTTGGCCGGAGCAAAAAGCGCAGCATGCTGCGCTATTTGCTGCGGCCAAAAAACGTTCCGTTCCGGAACGGAAGACATCCTGAAGGACGGACTGTCCATTCAGAATGCATTAGGATAATCCTGATCAGTATTCTTCCGGCATAGAGCCCCGACGACGGAACCCTATGCCGGAAGACTATAACGCAGGTGTGAAAGGGCCCTAAGGGCAGTTAGTCATTTCTGAAAATAGTACATACTTTCCTTGGTGAGAGCAGGGGCTTGAGGTCCCTCATTCTCAGCAACAGTGGGGGTCCCAGACATCAGACTCCAACTGACGTCTTTGTATAACCTGTCTAATTGCTGGGTTTTTAAAGTAAAATGGTTGTCAAAGGACAATCCCTGCAATCCAGCCGAACCCTGCCCATAATGCACAATGCCATACATGCTAATGAGCTTGCATGCTATGGCCCATCTGGCAGGTGTCTCTGCAAACTAATTATCACCTCGCCCTTCTCATTAAAAGATTATTACGGTTATAACAAGTTATATTATCTCCAGAGCTCCCACAGAAATGGAACGGCAGCGCGCCTTTCCGACCAACTGTTCTGTCCGTTTCAGGGGGCTCCAACAGGTTACGAGCCCCCCCGTTTTCTTATGATCGGTGGGGGTCCCAGCTGGGACCCCACTGATCTCATAGTTATCCCGTATTCTGTGGATAGGGAACAACTTGTTATAACTGGAATACCCCTTTAATAAAAAGTCTCCAGCTATAGGGGCATCACACATGAAGACAATGCAAAATTCACTAATGCACCTAGTAGTAAACTGACCTTCTTTGGCTCTTTCTTCACAAGCACTGGCACACTGCTGACACTGGAGACCACTGCCACCACTGCAGTTTCTTCTTTCAACTCTGGTAAAGAATCTGTTGTAACGGCGCCCGATAGCACAGGAGCCTTAACGCTGTAAATCAATGATAATCGATGAATACCCCACAGTACAGTACAGCAATAAGTAACATTTCTGTACCCAAGCTCCTCACCTGCTGCCATAGCCTTGCGCACCCTGCACTTGTGATGCCAGGCACAGGGGCAGCTCCCAGGCGACTTCATTGGTGTGCGTGTTCCAGTAGTAGTAGCATCCGGTATTTTCATCCCACACTTCCTGCCAATCTCCCATTTCGACTCCAACTAAACACAAGCAGGGACAAGTCATTCAAGGCGTTGTGCAAGAATGGGAGGGGGTTTGCCGGACCTGTAAAGGGAAGATTACTCACCTGCTTACCGGCGCTGGCCCCCCGCTCCTTCTCCTCCAGGCCTGCGATGCTCCGCTGGGCTCCCTCATTGTAAACATCTGGTTTGATATTGCCGCAGCCAATGACTGGTCAAGGCGGTTACCGGTTCCCCTTAAGTCATGACAAATGGTCACATGACACAAGGGTATCCGTTCTCTGCTACAGCAATGTCAAACGGGATGTTTAGAGCAAGGAGCCCAACAGAGCATAGCAGGCCTGGAGGAGAAGAAGCCGGCATAGGGAAGCAGGTAAGTAATCTTTCCTTTACAGGTCCAGCGAAGTGGTGAGGTTTGCCAACCCCTCTCGATCCACAAACCCTTTAAGTCACGGCATAAAGTTTTCCCCTAAGTCTTTGCCCAAATCTGAGCGCTCACTCACCTCCAGCTAGAGAGCACTGAGTGTCGTAATGCCATATATCACCAGCTGCACTGGGATCAGATCCATTGTGCACAGCAGACGCTGAGCCATGAGAATCCTTTGGATCTGGTTTTGGAGGGGTCGGTGGGGGAACAAGAGATGGTGGCCCAGAGTTTCCATCAGGGGGGGCAGGGGCAGTAATCGCATCAATTTCCTGAGGGAAAACAAAAAAAACAAAAACACATTAGACATAACCCCCTAAACTAGACAACAGAATGGGGGGAAAAAATAATAAAAAAATCAGCATTGCGCACAAAAGCCTACAACCAAATTAATAATTCTTCTTCAGCCTCCAGGCTTACAACATAAACTGACATGGTGTAGATATAAAACCCACGGCACAGCTCAATTGCTGCTGCAGATTATAATTTTTTGTCTACGGATGAAATCTGTTTAAGGGCTCACGCATCCGGCCATGCCCGTAGTACGGCCCGCCAACAGTGGGTCTGCAACATGTGGGCACCGGCCGTGTACACCCCACATCACGGATGGGTCCGCAATCTGGAAGGTTGGTGTGGAACGGATGCAGAGAACCCCACAGAATGCTTCTACCTCCATACTGCAAAAAAGTAGTGCATGCAGTGCATCAAGTTGAATGGGTCCGGATCCATCTGCGGAATCCGCAAATTGCCGTCCCCAATGCACAGAACAGCTGATCGACAGCTGTTTGCACGAGGCCTAAATCTCATCCACTCTGCTACTACTGTATAAAGCTGCAGGCAGGGTGTAAGGAATAGTAAGCTGGGGGCCTTAAAGAGGTTTTCCAAAATATTGCTGATCTATCCTCAGGATAGGTTATCCCGGCACACCTGCCTCTCAGCTTTTTCGCTGTGGCCTCTTCCTATGATAGTGACATCACGTTCATCAGTCATGTGGCCTTAGTGCACCTCAGTCCTATTCAAGTGAATGCGATAGAGCTGCAACACCAAGTACAGCCGCTAAACAACGAAAGGTGCTTGGTCTTTTCAAACAGCTGATCAGTGGGGTTGCTGACACCACCACGACCTGATACGGATTATCTACTCTGTGGATAGGTCATCAATTTTGTACTCTCAGAAAACAATTTTAAGTAGCCGACATGTATCTCATGTTCCCGGTCGGCTTATAACATCTACTGAAGTGCTGATGGTCTCTCCTTACCGCGAGGAAATTTGCCAAGGTGCTATCAATATCTGCAGAAGTGTTCCCTTTCGTTCTCGATAACGTTTTGTCGATTGTGTCACCGTCCTCATCGTCACTGTCTGTGTATGCTCCCAGCAGACCTAATCCACCTGCAAAGGGAGAAAGAGGACATGGCTCACCATCATCATGCGCTGGGAGGCAGGAGGACACCACGTGACATTCTCATCTCTTACCTGTAGGCTTCACTACCGTGGCCTGCAGTTCTGTCACCTTCGCTGTGGCAGGCGGACCTAGTGCTTTCTGAGGGTCTGCGTCATCTGTTGGGGAGAAGATACGTTATTGGAGGCTTGGCGCATAACATTAGCCTGATGCCACACTGACATGCATGGTCAGCTGAATCAAAGAGAAGAATTTGAGAGGCACCGCCCAATATGGCCCATTCTCTACCCTCCTCACAGGACAGACTCTGGACAGAACTATGATGTCGGCTGATTGCGTCTTTCATTCAGACTAACAGGTGCTCAATTATTGGCAGTGCATCGTCCTGTACATCTGAAGGGGGTGGAACCTATTACATTGGCTAATACAAAGAGGTGCCAACGAGTGACCCTTTTATCGTCCATTGGCACTCATCCTGCCAAGCACTGGGCCTTTATGCTTGCCATACACATTACAGTAATGTCGGCTAACCCCCTCCCCTAGTTTTCGTGGAACAAGCAAAGTTCTGGCGCCCCAGAAACTACATTTTCTGGAGTTCCGGTGACGAACCGGGCTCTCCTTAGAGCTGCCAGGCAGAGACTTCCGCCCAGCGGTGACATCACTGGCACTAATGGGCGGGCTTTAGCATTGCCCTAGCCTGTAAAATGGCTAGGGCAGCGCTAAAGCCCACCCATCAGAGATGGTGATGTCACCAAACACACTGCAGTGTGTTATTGTAAATAAAAGAGCCCATACCCCGCGCGATCCAGCGCAGGGCAAGGAAGAGCATCGGAGCATAAAATGCTCCAATGCTAACATCAGGGGGGCTGCCTGGGTTAAGTTATGGGCATGTCCGCGTTCAGCTCTGAGCTCGGACAACCCCTTTAAAGTAGCACTTCCACAAAAATTTGATTCTCTGACCTGTTAGAACGGTACATGATGTAATCTTCTTACCAGGGACTGTACTTGTGAGCTATCCCCTCCCTCCTGATCCTCAGCTGTGTTATGTGACCAGCACTCGGACTTTCCAAATAACACAGGAAGCCAATTCCTCTATGTATTCCTATGGGAGCCTCAAGGTCAGCCTCATAGTCCTTAGAACGGGGCCGTCCGCCATACATTTCTATGGGAGTGCCGAAAATAACCGAGCACTTCATCGGCCATTCTGGTCAGCCCCATAGAAGTGAATGAGGTGGTGGCAATGCTTTTGCGGTGCATTCTGGGATCAGCTTTGGATGTGAGCAGAGGAGAAATCAAGCAGATGCTGGTTCCGTCCTGTGCCCATAATAGACCAGTACTTTTCACAAAGTCCATAGCAGCGCCCCATGGAGAGACAGCAGGCCGCCATACTGGGAAAATGCCCTAAACCCATCACTTCAGGACCCCCTTACCCTAAAGCCACCCCTGTGTGTCACTACTGGGGACCTGCCATAGACCCTCATGGACCTGAAGAAATTCTAATGGTTTCCTATGGGAGTTTAAACTGGGGAATTAGTGGGTAACACAGGGGGGTGAGCCTGGCATCACATCTAATGGCTGCACACTGCGGCCTACACCCGCCCGCGGTACCGCAGGGCCCCGCGCCTCACCGTCTGAACCAGAGCCGGCTCCCTCCCGTATAGCGGCCGCTCGGGGCCCCGGGGGTGAGAGCTGGAGGATGGGTCTGCGGCCCGAGGCCACCCGCGTCTTCTTCCCCATGAGAGCGCCGACGACTTGTCGCTCTGACTCCCTGGCGCGGAGATATGACGTCACATCCGACCGTCTCCCGGGACACAAAGGAATGACGTGACCGCCAACGTCACGTGCCCGCCCCGGCCCTCTGACACGCGTCACGTGGTATCCGGCGGAGCCGCCCCCTCCTCCTCTTTTGCGCTGTGCTGTGGTTGGAATGAGGAAGGGTGACTGTGCAGACAGTGCGGTACAGGCTGGGAATAAAAGGGCGCGGCCAGCAGAACACATTCCCTGGATATATATTTTTTATTTTATGGATTTTAATAAAAATAAAAAAAAGTTTTTGTATCTTAAAGGGGCTGACCTCTCTAAGATAAGTAATATATGGAGGGACAGAAAGAGGGCTCTGAGGGTCCCATCTGAATGTAACAGTAGAAGGCAGGCCAGTCCACTACTCCATTCTATTGACTTTTATGGGCCTGACAGAGAGCTATCTACCAACATAGGTGCTGCTCCAGTGAGAAGGGACTAGCCGATCTCTAGTTCTCAAGGTTGCTGGGGGTCCCAGCCGTTAGACGCCCACTTAAATCCGCTCCTGGTTTTGGCTTTAAAAACTACCGTACATTAAAAAATCTAGCGGTGTCCTAAGGGGGGGTCCTATCCAGGGATCACCCCCACAATACGCGTAACATCAATGCCGCCCCCCCCCCCCCCTCCCCAACATCTATAACAGGTGTCAGCAACCTTCAGCACTCCAACTGCTGAGAAACTACAACTCCCAGCATGGACACTTGCACAGCTGTTCTTGCAACTCCCATAGAAGTGAGTGGAGGATACTGGGAGTTGTAGTTTCAGAACAGATGGAGTGTCGGAGGTTGCTGATCCCTGATCTATAATAAGGGTCTGACATAAATGCTCCTTTTAGGTTAAAGGGGTTGTCAGATAAATAGAAATGCAGAAATAAACTGCATAAAATAACCCTCCTCTCCCCCAGCTGCTTCCTGCGCCGCGCTCCGGTCCTCCCCACTGGTGTACACCGCGTCACCACTGGCCTCAAGTCACGTCCCAGGCACAGACTGGCTGCACAGGACATCGCCACACTGGAAGAAGCGGGGGAGGAAAGGGATGATGGGACATACATCGCAGTTTTAGGGTCCATTCACACGTCCATTTTGCGGACCGCACATCACCGGCACTTAATAGAAAAAGCCTATTCTTGTCCGCAATTGCGTACAAGAATAGGACATGTTCTATTTTTTTTTTGGGGGGGGGGGGGGGGGGGGATCGGAACTGCAGACCCGGAAGTGCAAAATGCGGAACAGAATTGCGGACGTGTGAATGGAGCCTTATTGTGTGACATTTATTGCTGCTGCTCAAGTTTTACCTCTGACAACCCCTTTAGGCCTCTTGCACACAAACGTTTTTTTTTTCCCATGTATGTTCCGTTTTTTGCATTCCGTATACGGAACCAATAATTTCAATGGGTCCGCAAAAAATAATGGAATGTACTCCATATGCATTCCGTTTCTGTATTTCCGCGTTCCATTCAAAGATAGAACATGTCCTATTATTGTCCGCACTACGGACAAGGATAGGACTGTTCTATCAGGGGCCAGATGTACCGCTCCGCAAAATACGGAATGCACACGGACGTCATCTGTATTTTTTGCGGATCCGTTTTTTGCCGGTCATGTGCAAGAGGCCTTAGATGCAGACTGCGGTCACCTACTGCAACATCACAAGTAGATTGTGAACCTGATGGGGCAGTAAAAAAAAAAAAAAAAACCTGCTGGATTTTTGGTTTTAGGTCGCCAGCACAGACTTCTGGTAATTAGCTTGCAGCCGATACCGGCGACAGGTCTGATCTTTTGTTTTACTGTGTTATGTGCAAATCCTAAACTGCAGGTGATGCATAGTTAAATCACAACTTAAAGGGTTATACCAGTTAAAGTAAGTTATCCCTTATTAGGTCAGTGGCTGTCCTAACACTGGGACCCCACGGATCAGGAGAGAGGGGGCCCCCATACTCCATGGAGACCCATGAAATTAAAGGGGTTTTCCCAGGACTAAAGTAAAAAATGGAAAGCAGACATATAGTACATGGCAATCTCTTTCTAACAAAGCTAGAACCAGCCCTGCACCTCACATGGATCCAGAGATCTCCCCATTCATTGCTCTGCTAGATTTATATCAGGCTGACAACTCAAGGGGAGGGTCTTTTCTGCTGCAGCTAAGGGGGCGTGTCAGCTCTCCCTATCACAGCTTAGGAGGCGTGTCTCAGCTCTCCCTATCACAGCTCAGGAGGAGTATCTCAGCTCTCCACATCACAGCTCAGGAGGCGTGTCTCAGCTCTCCCCATCACAGCTCAGGAGGCGTGTCTCAGCTCTCCCCATCACAGCTCAGGAGGCGTGTCTCAGCTCTCCCTATCACAGCTCAGGAGGCGTGTCTCAGCTCTCCCTATCACAGCTTAGGAGGCAGCTGAAGGATGAAACTGAGCATGTGCGACTATCTCCGTGAACCGGACAAAGAAATAAAAAAATAAAAAAGCAAACAGAAGGTGGCACTATACAGATATATTTTATTAGCTGTGCTAAATTTTTATTACATGTAATTACAAAAGTCTTCAGATCCAGGTGAATATTGTAGAATATTTTTCGTGGGCTAGTCAGGGATGTGTGCTGCTGTTCCAACCATTCTGGGGTTTTCCACGGGGTAAGGTAAGGGGCCCCTGTTCTCATGATTGGTGGGGGTCCTAGCGGTGTAATAGTTAACCCGTGAATAGGGGATTACTTAAAGGGGTTAAAATGTCTCCCCATATGCCCGGGCCCCTCACAGAGGTTGTACTTACCTCACTCCCCGGCACCTGCGTCGCTTCTGACGCCAGCCACATGGATGAAGACATCCGGCGCAGAGGGAGGGGCAGCCAAAAGCAGACCGCAACAGGAATGAGCCTCCCCTAGCATCGCTGGTGACACTAAGGAGGCTCATCCCCATCGCGGCCTGCTATTGGCTGCTCCCCCCTGATGCTGGATGTTTTCATCTGCGCGACAGGGAGATGCATTGGAGGGCGTCAGAAGTGATATGAGTACAACCTCTGTGAGGGGCCCGGACGTACGGGGAGGCATTTTAAAGGTTGGGTAACCCCTTTAATATAACCGGAATACCCCTTTAAAATACCTGTGACACAAAGTCCTAGACAAATTGCACAAATTTTTGGGTCCAAAGTCCCCATATAGCCCTATGGTCAGTATAATGCTAAAAAGTGAAAGGGAGCCCTAGCAGGATCCCGCTAACCAGTTGCATCAGACTCCCCAAAACAGTGCCATGTACAAAATCCTCATCCCTATGACAAAACTCCCACCACTGCACTCCGGCAGATCTTCACTTTAACTACCGCTATGTAGGTCCTCGCAGATCTAGGTCATATGCAGTCCTAAAAATGTGATGAAACCCCAGAAGGTTTCTTCCTCTATTAGATGATATTCTGAAGACAAAAAAAAAAAAACCTGAGGACGATAAAACCTGTTATTTTCCTCTCTGCCAGTGTGAACTAGAAATAAATGCAGTACAGTATGTAGTGACTTCTGAGAAATTCTGCACTTTGAGGCCCATTTGTACCGACATTAGGACGGGAGGCTGACATATACAGTAGGTTCTGGAATCAACGGGCTTTATCTTTAAAGAGGTTCTGCAGTTCTTTTAAACTGATGACCTATCCTCTGGATAGATCATCAGCATCTGATCGGCGGGGGTCCGACACCCGGGTCCCCTGCTGATCAGCTGTTTGAGAAGGCAACGGCACTCCAGGAGCGCCGCGGCCTTCTCTTGGTTTCCCTCAGGCCCAGTGACATAACGACTAGTATCAATGGCCTGGGCGGGGCTAAGGTCTGTACACTTGAATGGAGCTTAGCCCCGCCCAGGCCAGTGATACTAGTCGTGACGTCACTGGGCCTGCGGTAAACAGCGAGAAGGCCGCAGCGCTACTGCCAGCGCCGCTGCCTACTCAAACAGCTGATGGGCGGGGGTCCCAGGTGTCGGACCCCCGCCAATCAGATGCTGATGATCAATCCAGAAAAATAGGTCATCAGCTTAAAAAACTGCAGAACCCCTTTAAAGATAATGGCCGTCGATATCAGAACCTACTGTATAAGTCAGCCTCCCGTCCATGTGCCCTATAAAGCCTATAGATGTCCTCCTACAGAAAGGGGAACAACTAGGAAAAGTGCCGCCCCCAGTTAGGCGATTTATATCATGGTCAACCTTTTTTTTTTTTTTTTTTTTTTACAAGAACCCTTATAAAAGGAGTCGTGCAGCCAGTACATATTGATTACCTACCCTCAGGATAGGTCATCAGTATCTGACTGGGGAGGTCCGACTCTTGGCACCCCCGCCCATCAGCTGTTTGAAGAGAAGGTGGTGCTCGTGCAAGCGCTGCTTCCGCTTCAAGATCGCACTGCGCCTCGTCTTGCTTGCCGTGGCAGCGCAGTGTACTTACAGTGCTCATCCCATTCACGTGACGGGAGCAAGCACTTGTAATTACAATGTGATGCTGAGACGTCCGCAAATGCGTAATCTTAAAGACCTGGAAGTGCTCACACAAGCGCCGTCTCCTCTTCAAACAGCTGATCGGCAGGGGGTGCCAGGTGTCAAACCCCCACCGATCAGCTATTGATGACCTATCCTGAAGATAAGGGCTCATACACACGGCCGTTGTTCGGTCATGCCTGTATTTCGGCCCGCAAACAGCAGGCACCGGCCGTGTGCGCTTGAATGGGTCCACCATGGTGCATGGAATCCCATGGAAGCACTACAGAGTTCTTTCGTGGGATTTCTCTCTGTGCCTCCGCACAAACAATAGAGCATGTTCTATTTTTTGCGGTGCGGATGGATCATGGACCCAACCAAGTTTGAATGAGTCTGCGGAATCCGTATGGATAGTGTGACTGAGCCCCAAGTCATCAATATGTACTGGTTGCAGAACCCCTTTAATTTTGGAATTTGGTTGTGGGAGTTCCTCAATGGCCCAAACCCTTAGGCTAGGTCTACACGACGACATTTGTCGTGCGACATTTTGTTGCACCAATGTCGCGCGACAATTTTTATAATGGCAGTCTATGGTGTCGCACTGCAACGTGCGACATGTTGCGACTGCGATGCGACAGTCGCAGAAAATCCATTCAAGATGGATTTTTCTGCGACTGTCGCGTCGCAGTCGCAACATGTCGCATGTTGCAGTGCGACACCATAGACTGCCATTATAAAAATTGTTGCGCGACATTAGTGCAACAAAATGTCGCGCGACAACTGTTGCGCCCTATCTGTCGCGCGACTTTTTGTCGCGCAACAAATGTCGTCGTGTAGACCTAGCCTTAATGTTCCAGTTATAAAAGTGCGTAAAATCCTGGTTGGTGAAGCGAGAAATAGAAGAATTTCTCTCGAACTTGAGAACATAGAAAATATTTTATTTTATTTTACAAAAAAATACCGATTACAGATTTGAAATGAAAAAAAAAAAAAAAAATGAAAAAAGAAAAAACACGAAAGCTAGCTTCTTCGAAGGCCGAGTAGATGTGAGGTGGAGGATCCAAGTTTGTCAAAGTAGTCATTGAGTTTGTCGCGAAGCTTCTCCAGTAACTGTTGAGAAAAAGGGAAGTGTTTAAATGAGCAATGGACAAATCCCGAAGAATTCGCTTTGCGGAATATTTCCCTTTCACGTTTTAAGTCATCCCT
This sequence comes from Bufo gargarizans, assembly GCF_014858855.1. Classification (NCBI taxonomy): domain Eukaryota; kingdom Metazoa; phylum Chordata; class Amphibia; order Anura; family Bufonidae; genus Bufo; species Bufo gargarizans. Next base: position 48,531,899 of record NC_058089.1, read on the forward strand.
CTCACATCAGCCTACGTGGATCCAGGGTTTTACACAGGCACAATGATCTGCTATTGTGTGACCATCGTGATTTACGTCACTATGATCAGATATCGGCACAGCCGGCAGTCACCATGGTCACGTGACATGAAATCATTATGGATGGCATTGTATCACGCCACGATGTAAACCACAGAATCCCAGGGAATCTACAAAGACTATCTGCATTGGGAAGCAGGGATGACACACTGGCGGCATTATTTTATTTCCTACATCAGCCATAATGAACAGAAAGGATCAGCTATAATCAATCATAAGATCGAGTTAACGGATCCGTCTTTTCCCGTTAACTTATAACGGATCACTCAGGTTTCCATCAGTTTTAGCCGGATACAATACCGCAGAATGTAAAGCTATTCGGACCAGCAAAAACAACTGAAGCCAGGCAGCTAGCAAGTGTGAACAGAACCCAAAATGTCCCTCTACTGTGAACAATTTAACAGGCGATTGTCAGGAAGGAAGAGTTCCCTCCCGGCAAGCGCCTGCTTATCAGTGAAGCAAGACACTGCATTTACAAGCAGCGATCTCCACTAATACCATTATACGACCTCATACAGAATCATTGTTTGCCGGCAGCAGGCGGAACAATCTGCTGTCGGCAAACATTGATTTTGGTGACTGCATAAACCAGGGACGCTCAACCTGTGGCCCTCCAGCTGTTGCAAAACTACAACTCCCAGCATGCCCCAGTAGTTGTAGTTTTGCAACAGCTGAAGGGCCACAACTCCCAGCATGCCCCAGTAGTTGTAGTTTTGGAACAGCTGGAGGGCCGCAGGTTGAGCACCCCTGGCATAAACGATCACATTACTAGATGAACGAGCATTTTGCTCGTTCATTAGAGAATTGGCGGCACTAACAAGCGTTCGTACAAGCGCTCGTTAGTGGTTATCTGGCCAATCTTTGGCTAGTGTAAAGGGACCTTTAGTGTTACGTGAAGGATCTGCTCTCACGTGTACTGTACACAATTTTAATCTATCATATGACAGATCCAAACAGCACCAGACGGACACTATTCCTGCCATCAAATCTAATTTACTGCCAGCAGTGTCAACGGAACCCTATATTTTTTATTTTAATAGGGGACAGGTTTATGGGATTTCCCATTATCTGGCAAAAATGCTTGTCCTATAATCCCAAAAATATTGTAGGACCCCATAAATCTTCTCTTTTACATCCTGATGTATGACACAGTAAATACAGCTACTCACATCTCTGTTTAGCCGACTATTGTTATTCTCTTCCAATGCTTGCAGGAGATGATCGATGGAGGTATAGGGCAGCCAGACCAATGGAGACAATGCAGACAGAGGCAACTAGAGAGAACGCAAGTAATAAGTACAGACAATTCAGTCACATGTAGAACACCGATTATAGAGTTTACATGGTATAAAATACACCTTTCTGTAAATTGACATAAATATGATGTTCTGCAGCAGCTACAAGACAGTAACGAATAGGCACTACAGCTGCTGAAGAACCTTTTTTAAAAATAAAGAAAGGGTTGTCTGAGATAACTAAAAATCTATCAACAGCCTAAATAAGAAGACAAAAATTATACTCACTCCTTTCTCCAGTGCTCCTCTCTGCGGCACTGGTCCGACAGTTTACATACAGCGGTGACATGCTGGTATACAGCAGATGACAGCTGCAGCAAAGCGTCGCCTTCAACGGGCCAACGCTGAGGAGCGCGACTGGCTACAGCAAAGACGTGTCATGCACCTGCATGGTGTATGGCACATGGCTGATGCAGGCAATTACTCTTTAACCGGATTGCATAACCCCTTTAGGGTAAGGCTTCACGACGACAACAAGTCGCATGACAAAAGGGGACAACTACACTGCGACAGGTGTCGTGCAACATTTTTAGTAAAGATGGACAATGGAGTCACAACAGTCACACAGAAATCCAACTTGGATGGAGTTTTGTGCGACTGTCATGTCGCAGTGCGAAACTATTGACCATCATTACAAAAAAGGTCATGCAGTGTAGCAGTACCCTTAATGAGGGAGAGTACATTGAAGTTGGCATAGGCGAACGAACTAGGAAAAGTAGTATATGAAGGTTCAGATCATTATATATGGTCACACACACTTACCTCTATTCCAAAATCCTTGTGACCTTTCCCCAATATGGCATCTACGTATTCCAGCACAAGCTCAGCCGCCTCTTCCAGATTATCATACCTCAAATAAAGTCGAAGTAACTCTGCTGCATCCACTTCCTGATGAGGAAAGCAAGGATAAAATCACGCAGTGTATTGGATAGTATTACCAGTCTTATACTGTAACTGAACCTATAGAAACTAAGATTTGGCATAAGGAAATTTTCACTGTTTAGACACATGCATCGCTGCAATGTCACAGCACTGTACATGGCTGATTACACCTCGGAGCTCCTCAAACCTTCCTTACTGCCCGAAAAGAGCGCTCTAAGCACAATACACAGTACAAACCTTATAACTGATAGTTAACCAGCTGGGCAGGGGGGTCCCGTGAGACAGCAGCTTGTCAATAACGCAGCGATGGTATTGGCTGTTCTGTGAATGGTATTTCTCTAGATAGGAAATCAATAACCTCCATGCTTCATCTGTGGCACTAGAGATACAAATAAATTAAATGTCAGAATTTTAGTAGACCTAAACTACATGCACTGAGCTTCTTCATGAATCCGATTTACAGATTGCGACTAGAAGGCTCATGGCAGAAATCCACAGCTGACAGTCCGCTTTCTGTCACACGTGTGAAGTTCGATGCACCATAGATGTGCATGAGGATTGGCAGCATTCAATGGGGGCAATGGGAATGGAGGGAATCTGTGTGGCATCTGCAAGAATAATTAGTTTTGTCCTTGTGTGGAATAAAATAGGCACAGAAAGTGCATGTGAATGGGGTTGCAGAAAACAATTTCACTTGCATTGGAGACAGATTTTAAGTGGATCAAGATCCGCATCATATTCAGATCAGTGAATGGGGCCCAAAGACTTAAAATGGCTGAAAGAGGTTTTCAGGCTTTTACTATTGATGACCTATCCTCAGGATTGGTCATCAATATCAGATTAGCGGGGGTCCGACACCCAGCAGCCCCACCGATCAGCTGTATGAGGAGACAGCGCGTGCCATCTCCCTCATCTCTTCCTGTCCGTTGCATGATGTCTATGGTCTTTGCCATAGACAGCAGCAGAGGCAGCGAGAGAGAAAGGAGATGGCGTGTGCACGCCGATCTCATATTTATGACCTATCCTGACGATAGGTCATCAATAGCCCGGAAAACCTCTTAAAAAGGGGTTGTCCGGGCTACAGATACTAATGAACTATCCTCAGGTTAGACAATATAAGATCAGTTGGGGTATGCCACCCCCACCAATCAGCTGTTTTCACAGGCGTGGCACTAGAATATACAGGGTAAGGAGTTGAAGCAGAGCACATAGATATAGGCTGCTGTTTAGTTATTTATCAGTCTGCAAAAAAAATACAAAATTCCTAATAAATAATTACAATGGAAAATTTTTATCAAGGTTTCTTGTTAAAAACCCAGTCATAATAATACAATAAGTCAAGAAGTCTAGATAAGATATATTTTTTTTTTATTGCCAGAAAAAGGAACAGTACCATACCTTGACTCTTTGGTAGTAACCACAGAAAGCAGCTGATTTTCTGCCAGCCATCGCCAAGCTTCCGCCTGAACAGCTTCTCCACTGTTCTGCAACTTGATGCATCTGATAAAGGCAGAACCGAATTATTACTGTGTAACTCCATAGGCAGAGTGATTGCTGTACACGCACAACACACTGATGAGCAGCTCTGAAACCAGTGAAAGTCTCCAAGTCACTTACTTGTACGTAAGGCTCTCAAACACGGGTATGAGGGAGAGTTTGAAGGTTTGGCAGAGTGATATCGCTGTATCAAACAAACCGACCTGCACCAAGAGAGACACCATTTCTTCAGCAGACGCGCTTCCTGCAAACGAGTGACAATTCAACGTTTTTGGCAAGGGCAAAAATATCAAGTGTATAAAGCAAAGTAAAACAAGGAACACCTAAATACAGTCATTTGTATCATTTAAAGTTAACCTAGATTGAAATGGTCTCACAAATGCAGGTGTGGGTCCAGCTACTCCAACCATCAGCAACTGGTTCTTTTCTCTGGAGGAAACCACATCTTAAGACCCCTTTACATTGCTCAACTGAGCAGACGATTGTTGGGAAGGAAGCGTTCCTTCCCCACAATCGCCTGCTCGTCAGTGGAGGAGACTCACCCACAGTATGGGACGGAGCAATCACTAATGCCATTGCCTGTCCCCATACAGAATCATTGTTTGCTGGCAGCAGAGCGCTGATTACACTGCACAAGCCGCTGCCAGCAAAGCATGATTTAGGTGACCGCATTACATATCCAATTACCTGATGAACAAGCGATGAATTGCCCTATGTTAAGTGTAAAGGGCCTATTACTGTACCTACAGTAAACCTACTAACTGACAGCGGCCGCTACATGGGAAGTGTAACATTATATAAAAGCCTATCAAAAGAACCGCTGACCATGTAAGTCCATGGACGGACCAGATCCTTCAGAAGCGGGGCTGCCCTGCGTTCTAGCTCACAGTAAAGAGGTAAATCATTCTATAACATTCATATGGCCTAATAACGCATAGCGGCATGGGTTAATTTTATTAGACAACAGCTTTAATAGGGAACATTTTCAAAAATCTGGGATTCATGGCCCTAATGGGTTTAAAGACTAATCCCCAAAAGGACTATGAACACTATGGTCCAGCAGCAAATTGTTTAGTGTCAATTCGACCTGCAATTTTAACTCCACATATAGTTGCATAAAGAACCAGATACGTCTCCAGGTCGCTAGATTTTAGCTTTTTTTTTTTTTACTGTGTGTCTGACATGTTCCAGCATCCACTGGATCCTTACCCGCTATTGCTGCTGCACTGTTATCATGCTGAGCCAATGTCAACCGTGTCCGGGCCAGGATGTATTCCTTCTCTAAATCTCGGAGCTCCAGAATCTCAACCTGATTTCCACCTGTTAAAGGAATAACAGCTAGGATTCATACAAAATTAGGGCTCACGCACACGAGAAAAAATATAAAATAATATGTTCTCCATGTCCATTCTGTTTCTTTTGCCGGATGCAGAACCTTTTACTTCTATGGGGCCGCAGAAAAATCATAAATGACTTCATGGGCATTCCATGTCCGTAAAAAAAAATAGACCATGTCCTATTATTGTCCGCATTACAGACAAGGATAGGACTGTTCTATTAGATGCCGCCCCTCCATTCTGCAAAATGCAGAATGCAAGCAGCAGGTATCTGTGTTTTGCAGATCACAAAACACCCAATGGTTGTGTGCATGAGCCCCAAGAAAGGGAAAAGAGCTGAGAAATACACTTACTGGGCAGGGGCGCAGATTCCCCTTCGTGGTTGCGTTTTGGAGAGGCTCCTGGACGCTCATACTTGAAATGAAAAAAATATATTTTAAAAAATTACATTTTTATAAAAAGATAAAATAATTTGAGAGTTGGATGACATCAATTTTTTTTAAAATAAATAAACACATAGGTGAGAAATGAGCCCCAAAATGTTTCCAATGTAAACTATGCTTGATAAAGCCCACAGCAGAAAGGCAGTGCCGTGGCGGTCAAGTGATGGTTTTCAGACAAGTTCAAAAGGGCATTTATTTTATGTTCTATAGGTCAGCCTCCACTGTAAATGACTGGGCCTTGTTACCTTGTACACTAATACTCTACATTACCCTCTTTGAACGCACACCTAATATTATGCGGACGTTAGGTGAATTACTCCACTGACTGCACAAGATGATCCAGACAGCAGGACTGACCTTAGCCCAACCCAAGACACATTAGGTGAATGTTCAGAGAGGGCATGAATACATATAACACAGTAGGGGGCGCCATAACAAGTATATAAAAGCAATATCCAGAGACTTACAGTTCACTTGGAAACGCCCCTTTAAATATAAAAAAATAATGTATTTCTTTACCACGGCTCCTGGTGCAGGTTGCACAATCCAGGCATATTCAGGGCGGATAAGCCGCAGACAATTCAGACATGCTAGGTAAGCATTGACTTGCTTCTGAAGACCAATAAGGGTTCGGACTTCTCTGCCAAGACGCATCCCGTATTCAAACATCACTGTGCCAGCTGAGAAAGTGAAAAAAAGGGCAAATTTATAGTTACTTTTTTTTGGGTGTAAAATAGTATATTGGGCTGATGTCCTAAAGCCATATGCATTCAAGAGAAATTTTTAAATGGTAGATAAATTTACGTCACTGCTTTATGTTTGATCATCCAGACAGAAGCAATCATTCCTAGTGTTCAAATGCTCTGTCTGGTGATCCCCTCACGCTTTTCCTAGATGCACAGTAATTATAAGGATACTGTATTGGTAAATGTCATTTGTTAGAGAATTTCTCTAATAGGTCCTGTACACAATCTTCTGATATTCCAGGTAACTTTTATGAATTCCGCTACCACTGACCATAAGTTTTGATCCATGGTAGCGGAATCCATAACGGAATTGTTAGATAACCCGAACCTTGTACGCCGACCTTGAAAACACAAGTTCGCTCAACACTATGGCTGGAGCATCTTTTCGTAAGAAATTAGTGTTCCGTGTGCAGTTCCTCTGTTATTCCTCCTGAACCTTTATTAGGAAATAAATTGACAACTGGGTGTTATCATTCCCCTGTCAAAGAGGTGTCACTACATAGTCTGATAGTGTCAGCGCTGACTGCACAGTGCCAATCAGAACACGGACATTCCCGATTGACAAGGAGCGTAAAATGGTAATGCTCAATTGTCAATTTATACATACTTGTTTAGGAGAAATAACAGAGGAATGCCTATTCAACATGTGGAATACAAACATTTATTAAAATAAACACTTAAAGGGGTTGTCCAAGTTAGGTCATCAATATCAGATCGGCCGACACCCCCGCCGATCGGCTGTTTGAAGAGAAGGCGCGCGCCGTGCCAGCGCTGCCTCCTCTTCACTGTTTACCTGCTCGCCGTGTCATCTGCAGCTGTGAGCAGGTGTAATTACACCCAAGCCGCCCCATTCATTTCAATGGTACGGTTCGCTCCTATACAAGTGTATGGGAATGATGTGTCCCATTGAAATGAATGGGATGGTTAGGTGTAATTACACCTGCTCACTGCTGCAGACGCAACGGCGGTAAGGTAAACAGTAAAGAGTAGGCAGCGCTGGCACGGAGCGCAGCTTCTCTTCAAAAAGCTTCATCGGCGGGGGTGTCGGATCTGATATATATGACCTATCCTGAGAAAAGGTCATCAATAAATATAACTTGGACAACCCCTTTAAGAGTCCACAGGGCCTCTAAGAAAATTATATATAAAAGTAAAGAAAATCACAGGCAATAGAGGACGATACCTTTCCGATAGTTGTGCCGATGAATATGGAAAGCATAAAGGAGCTCATAGTAATTATGGGTCATTAGATCAACAGCGCGAGCTCGAGCTTCAATGATATTAACAACCTGATATGATAAAGATAGAACAATTAAATGCAAACCAATTCACCATAAAAGACAATGCTCCCAGCAGGTACAATACTTACCTCATTCTGTAGGTTCACATAAGGAAAATCGACAAGTTCTTGGAGCTGTGAACGTTCACACAGGACTATAACCAATTGCCGCAAGCAGTCCAGTTGCCTAACAAATAGGAGGCGAAGGGACGGAAAGATTAGAAACAAGTAAAGAAGAAGTAAAATGGTGTATAGACAATTGTCAACTCAGGACAACCTGTTCTGAAAACGCATCTGCTGAGAAGGTCAATGCATTTAAACAAGTGGGAAACTATGGTCATACACCGGTATCCCAAAGCAGCTTTTTTTTTTTTTACATGGTAGTCTATGGGTGACAGATGCCACTGTAAGCATCCATCATTGCTGGAGGTCGGGAAATAACCCTGATCTATACGGCAAAGTGCAGTATCAAAGTAGCTTAAATAATTAATACAGGATCCAACAAACACAAGTCATTTTCTTATTTCTAATGGAAAATATTCAGGGGGAAAAAAAAAGATCTTTAGATGCAAATGAAACATACAGCTGCAGCTCAAGATCGTTCTGGAGACATCTACTCTACCTGCTGTGATCAGGAATAAGTGTGAGCGCATCATAAGCTTGACTGTTGTGTCCCAAATCCAAGTGATACTTGAAGATACGTGTCCTCAAAGTTGCCTAAGGAAAAGTTTAAACCATCTCATCATGTGGAAGAAATAAAAATAAAGCATCAAGAAACTGCAATAAGAGATATAATCTTAGTACCTGACTTTTCAAGTCTTCAGCGGTCTCTGTAATAGCCAAGGTGGCTAATTGAATCACCAATTCTGGCAAACCCACACCTTCCAGAAGACGCAAAACCTAGAATTAAATGAAAGAATTTATCGACACCTTCAGCAGAATACAGGGGAGGGGTCGTCAACGCATCCATTTAGCAATTGCTCATCAAGCAAAACTATATCCTCAGGAAAGCCCATGTTTTCTGTGAGTTTGATGTTGGTGACCTATGATCAGGGTAGGTCATCAATATCTGATCGGTGGGGGTCCAACACCCAGCACCCCTTTGAAGAGGTTGTGGCCTCTTCTTACACCAGTGATGTCACATTCATCTATTTCATCCAGTGATGGCTAAACTACGGCACTCCAGCTGTGGTGAAACTACAATTCCCAACATGCTCCCTTCATTTCTATGGAGTTCTGAGAACAGCCAAGCAAGTGGGAGTTGTAGTTTTAACACAGCTGAAGTGCCAGAGGTTAGCCATCACAGCTAGGCACAGCTCAGTCCCATTCAAGTGAATGGATCCGAGTTACAATACCAAGCACAGCCACGATACAATGGACAGCGCTGTGCTTGGTAGGCTGTGTGAGGGTCATAGCTCCCTGGTGAGGCTGACTGGAGGGGATGCCCAGAGATGGATCCCCACCAATCTAATATTGATGACCCATCCTCAGGAACTCTCAGAAAACTACTTTAATGCAATGAGCATGTGTAACGTTATACTTCCCTACCTCGTGAGATTGCCCTACCCTCGTCACTTCCGATCGCACCGGACATGACGCGAGGAGGTGTGCCGCGCAGGCACACAGCGACGGGTTAGGGAAATTTCACAGCAGAGTGCTCATGCGCCAGGAGCCTCGCCAGCGGTTAGGGACAATTTATGGGCCAGTGCGCAGGCGTGGTGATCGGATGGATGTTCTCAGCTGGCACTGGCCTGTATGTAATTTTTCCCTTCCCTAACCGCTGGTGAGGCTCCCGACGCATGCGGCCGGTGTCCAGCTGAGAACATCCATCCGATCACCGTGCCTGCGCACTGGCCCATACTTTTTCCCTACCCTAACCGCTGGCGAGGCTCCCGGCGCATGCGCACTCTGCTGTGATATTTCCCTAACCCGTCGTTGTGCGCCTGCGCGGCACACCTCCTCATGTCATGTCCAGTGCGACCGGAAGTGACGAGGGTAGGGAAAATCACACGAGGTAGGGAAGTATAACGTTACACCCGGCCACACAGATTTAATAGCTGTCGGTAGAACAGTCGGTCAGCCGACAGCTATTGAATCTGTATGGCCGGCTTTACAACTATCTTTCCTGACTCCTCCATACACATACGGTCCGGCCAATCCTATGTGTTATCAATCGGGAGAGGGAAGAAAGCCACTGCCAGATGCTTGTGATCAATAATATGTATTCTACCTTCTACTTGGCACAAATAATCTTACTCTGTTATAATACTGAAGACGGGCAGAAGAAGGAGAATCCTCTTCCTCCACGTGAATCAATTTCTCCAGAAAATCCTCCCGCTCCACTTCAGAAGCAGCTTTGGAAAAGCATTCGAGAGCCTGGAAGAATTGCAATGTAACAAGAAATCAATGCTGTGTAAGGCTAATGAGCCAAGCAATGTGGTCCCTCTATGGTACATGCTCATCTAGGACTTGCCCAATAAAAAAGCGCATGTACAGGAAGTATGAGGACAATTAACCAGCACCATGTCCTTACCTTGTGACCTTCACCAGTGACCAGATAACACTGCCCCATCATAAAAAGACAAGAGCCAGCATTGACTTGACACCATGGCTGCAGAAGACGCACATACTCCTATGGATACAAGAAAAAATAAAGAAAATACATTACACAATGTGCACTTACGCCATGCACAACACTGACGAGCTTCAGTGGAAAATTGGCAAAAATTATCTTCTATAACAGTTTATAGTGGGAGTATTAGTTCTTGCACTATAAATCCCCCACCCCAGAAAATACATGGCCCCTGTTCCTGCAGTAATGACGGATCACCAATCATTTACGGGCACACATACGGGTTAGGGGATCAGCATGCGATAACGGGGAACCTACCTGCAGTTGGGTATACTGACAGCTTCTCATCAAGCACTCTGGAAAAAGAAAGCCGGGGTTACTGGCCCAACTAGTAGTTTAATATCGTTAAGGAGTGGAAATATTTCATACTAGTGAACACACAAAATATTTCCTTGCAGCATTAAAATAATGGAATTCCCGCGAGTGTAAAACGACATTTGGTCACATAGCAAAAAGTGATTGCAGAACTGAAAAGTCGCCAATTGTGTCCACCCACAACACTGTCAAATGAGGGGATATAGCCAGCATTTGATACTTGCTGATAACGAAGCCAATACATGACCACTGAAACCTCTGGGACCCTCAGTCTTTCGCTGCGTTTTCTCTGCCTAGCAGCACCCGGGCAGCCTCCGTGGAGCAAACTGCAGCTGGTCCAATGCATGTTAGGTGCAGTTTTAGAAAGAAATCGGCCATGTTTTTCTAATTCTAGACAAATCTTTAATCTGGCCTGATATATTCGATATCCTGACAGTTACACCCATAACAATATGTATGGAGATTACATGGCCGTTACAACAAGGGTTAAACAGGTTAGATATTAACCAATCCACTCCCTCCCCCTACTGAAATAACCAAGCATGGATGTTTCTGGGAGATGGCCAAAGGAACCCCGTCAACTCATATTATATGTGGAGAGCTAGCTTTAGTCTGTAGTAACATCTTAGCAATTACCTGTCTGACAATGCAGTGAAGAGGAGTTTGAAATGTACGGCAGTCGAGCCGTGGGGCCCCATGTGTCTATGGGGCTGGCGCAAACCAAGTACAAAACATGAATGCTTCCGCTGGCTCAACAGGAATTGAATGGAGCGGCAGAGCGGATGTGTGGCCACCCCCTCCATTCAAATACCTACTAAATGCATTAGTGCAGTGAGGAGGAACAGCGGGGCCCCAAGCAAACAAACATTTACCTACTATTGTGTGAATAGGTCAAGGAGGACCTTTGTGGGACCTTTAAAGGGCATCTGTCAGCAGATTTGTACCTATGACACTGGCTGACCTGTTACATGTGCACTTGGCAGCTGGAGGCATCCGTGTTGATGCCGTGTTCATGTATGCCCGCATTGCTGGAGAAAAAATGAAGTGTGCAAATGAGCCTCTAGGAGCAACAGGGGAGTTGCCATTACACCTAGAGGCTCTGCTCTCTGCAACTGTAGCAGTCTCTGCACTTTGACTGGGCCAGGTGTGATGACGTTTACCTTGCCTGGCCCTGTCAAAGTGGAGAGGGTGCAGCACTTGCAGAGAGAGCAGAGCCTCTAGGTGTAACCGCAACGCCCCGTTGCTCCTAGAGGCTCATTTGCATATATATATATATATATATATATATATATATATACATATATACACACACACATATAATATATATATATACATATACACACACATATAATATAATATATATATATATATATATATATATATATATATATATATATATTATATATATATATATATAAAATAAATAACGAGGCAGCACTTCCAGCTTTCAGTGAACGGGTGAAGACCCCAAACTTTAATCCAAGCGACGTTTCGGCCTGCTCAATGAGGCCTTTATCAAGCTACATAACAGTGCAAATGACAGGGTATGTATACCCACACTCCAATACAAGTGAATTGCAATCAGTGATTACACATGTTTTCAATCTGGTCACATGATCTCAGCAGTGTACATAAATGTTTATGTGCATATATAATATATAAAGGATCCGTGTCCATTACAACCAGTGAACACTATACAAAAGTGCTAAGTGCATATAGGGTTAAAATAATCTGCTGTCCTTACAGCTGTACCTTATTACATATTAAAAACAGGACGGAGCTCATCACATATGGACATCACCACGCCGCCAAGATTGGCATCCCCTTGTCGCCGGTGCGCATGCGCCGGGCCAGACGTCTCTGGCCCTGCCCCCGACGTCGCTGCGCTCCCACGTGACGTCCCAATGGACCGCACTGGACCCCAATGGACTGTATGTATGTGTGTGTATATATAATTTTCTCACATATGGGCATGGGACCAACACAGACGCCTTCAGCGGCCAATCGCGCTTGCAACAGGTCAGTGTCATAGGTACAAATCTGCTGACAGATGGACTTGAAGTAATAAGGAGTCCAAAAATCAAACTTCAAATGTGCAGAAACCCCAATATTGAAACCACTGAATGACATCTTTTAGCTGCAGGGGGAGCACCAGCTGTACATACCTGTCAATCCTTGCACAGGGGGTCAAGCAATGGACGCTGAGCGACTCAAACAACCTGCCTACAGCGAAATCTAAAAGAACATGACTCTCCCTTCAGCCCAACATTTGGTCTCTACATTACAATAATTATAAAGGCAAACTATAGGGACGACAGATGAGTATTGGTCAGTCAGCGGAATCGGTAAGGATACAGATGCTGGAGAAGGTAAGTGGTGATGTCTGTTATCAGCTGGGCCCAGCTCAGAGGACTGTGTGTTTGGGCAGCTCCATAGCGAGCAAAGATTTGGGACAGGCGCTTTCTTGCCACATCCTGGAAGAATAGCTCCACTATGGTCTGAGGCCCCGATGCTGCAGAAAAAAAAAGACCAGGCACAAAAAAATAAAAATAATAACAATGGTCGATAATACAAGTGTGTTTAGAAGGCCTGCGGTCATGTATAGCCAGGCTGACAAGGAACCCTTACAGTATTTATTGACTGGTGCGTAGGTCTTCGAATCGGACAGCTCAAGGACGGACAGATGCTGCATATTGGAATCCCTGAAGAAAAAAAAAAAATACTGAATAAAATGCATTACCCCGTATAGTCTCATCTCATTCTTATAAGCGTACGATCATGAAGAGTTAGTCGAGTAGACAGTACTGCCATACAAATTGTGCGTGCTGACCCCAAATGCAAGTGAGGTATAGTAGTGCTTGCTAGCCCACCCCTTCACATTACAACAGTTCATGTCTAACAAGTGCACTAGCTTTCCTTTCATTGCACCTGCATCCAGTGATCGTGGAAAACAGGACATGTTGCTAAACAGGAAGAGAACAAAATCCAGCATGAAGAAGTTGCAGGATACAGAGCAGGGCTCTATTCACATCTGCACGGTGCCACAAGTGGTGTCCGACAGATCTACTGGCTTGTAAAGGGGGTCAGTCAGGTTCTGCTGAGGTGCACGGGAGTTGTTTTTCCACATGTGACAGAATCTGCAATACAGGCTCCTGACAGCCTAACCAAAACTAAAATGTTACATTCAATGCAAGACTAGGTGTACGTGATCATCCAAGGTGGACGGAGAAACCTTTCCATGTCACAGTACTAATAGAAGACATATACACCAATCGGCCATAGACATTAAACCCACCCACAGGCAACGTGAATAGCATTGATCATCGTGTCACAAGGGCATGGTTTAAGGGATAGAATATATTAGGCAGCAAGTGAACAATCAGTTCTAAAGTTAATATGTTGAAAGTGGGCAACTAAGGATCTGAGAGCATCGCCACAGCAGGCAGGTCATGTATTGTTTCTGTGTTGCAGGGGTTGGCACCTATCAAACGTGATCCACGGAAAGACAACAGATGAACCAGCAACAGTCTGATATGAGCCTACGGCTCAATGATGTGTGAGGGAAGCAAAGGCGAACTAGACTGGTCCAATCTCACAGCTACTGTCGCACAAACTACTGAAAAATTCAATGATGAACGTGGGGCATGGGGCTGTGTAGCTGTAGACTGGTGAAAGTGTTTATGCTGACCAGTTTTCACCATCAAAACTGGACCATGATAGAATAGAAGGTGGTGGTCTGGTCCGAAAACAATCAGGGCTTCTTTTCCATCATGTGGATGGCCGGATGCGCATGTGTCACTTACCTGGGTAAGAAATGGCACCAGGATACATTATGAGAAACCGACAAGCCGGTGGATGCAGTGTGATGCTTGGAGAAGTTCTGCTGCGAAACCTTGGGTCCTGACGTTCATATGGATGCGAGACATGCCACCTATCTAAGGGTAGTTTCACACTAGCAGCAGGACGGATCCGACAGGCTGTTCACCCTGTCAGATCCGTCCTGCAGCTCCGTCCCCATTGACTATAATGGGGACGGGTGCAGAGCTCCGGAGCAGCACGGCGAGAGGCCACCGGACTAAAAAGTCAGACATATAGTACTTTTAGTCCGGCGGCCTCTCGCCGTGCTGCATCGGAGCTCTGCACCCGTCCCCATTATAGTCAATGGGGACAGAGCGGCAGTCCGGCAGCACGGCGAAATAGCGGCAGGACGGATCCGACAGGGTGAACAGTTCACCCTGTCGGGTCCGTCCTGACGCTAGTATAAAAGTACCCTAAACGTTGCACAGACCACGCACACCCATTCATGGCAGTGGTACTCCCTAATGCAGTGGCTTTTATCAGCAAGATAATGCCCTGGTCACACTGCAAAAATTATACAGTATGAGTGCAATACGTTGACTTGGCCTCAAAATTCCCCAGATCTAAATCGAGCATCTGTCGAATGTCCTGGAAAAACAAATCCAATCCACCTCACAAGTTACAGGACTTAAAGGATCTGCTGCTAACATCTTTGTGTTAGATACCACAGGACACCTTCAGAGAGAGGTCTTGCTGAGCCCATTCACCGACGAGTCAGAGTTGGTTTCACATCGTGGGGGGAAACCAAACAGACGGCTTTAATGTATTGGCTGATCAGCGTATACTTCTAAAGCCTCATGCACACGACTATCAGTTCTGTGGTCTGCTAATCGCTGATCTGCATGGATCCCTGCTGTGTGCATGCCAACAATTTATTTTTATTTTTTTACTCCTGTAGAAATGTCCTATCCTTTCCTTCAAAATGGACATGGTGTGCTGTCCGCATCTTTCGCGGCCATATTGAAATGAATAGATCTGCAATTTTTGCAGATCGGATGCGGACTGAACATACGGTTGTGTGCATGAGACCTAAGAATGTGATCTAAAGACAGAAGTTAAAAAAAGTTACATAATTTGGGACAAAAACTCACAGTGTATCCAGAGGGATAGCAGATGCCACACACTGGCTACACCAGCGGATCACATAGTAGGACAGCAGCATGTTAGCGGTGCGAGGTATATACTCTTGCTGTGTTTGGAGTAACTGACCTTCTCCTGCAAAGGCCTGTAAGGAGAAGAACAGAGTCAAGTGGATAAGCAATGAATGCCCAAGATGAATACACCCTTTAAATGACTGCATATTAAAGCCGCCTGACTTACCATATCTCCCATCCTTAAAAGCAGGTGCTCTAGGATGAGCAAGTCACGACAAATCAAGAACCGTGTAAGAGAGATTTTGCAGACAGCCTGGCACACAATGCCAGCAGCTGTGGTGCTGCCATAGAGGCTGGAGAGGTTCATTCGCACATTCAGAGGCTGACCTAGAGTTAAAATACGACAAAATAAATTGAACTCTATCACTATTTATTACAACTTGTCCAAAACTTACTAGGCAACAGGCGACTTACCAAGGTCCATCGACTGGTCTATATCCAAAGAGGTCTCATAATCCATCTCTCGTAGCAAGTTCCCAATGACCAGGACAGGATTTCTGATGTCCTGTAATTTATTGTTAACGTCCTCCATGATGTTTTCACTGTAAAGAGCAAACGAGGAAAGAGCTTTACTTCATATCAGACCCACTTACCAAGAGTTACTCTTCTCTGTAAGGGTCCATTTACACGTCCGTAGACTGGGTCCGCATCCGTTCCGCAAATTGCAGAACAGGTGCGGACCCATTCAGTCTCTAAGAGGCAGGAATGGATGCTGTCCGCATCTGCATTTCCGGAGCGCGCCCTTGATCTTCCGATCCTCGGCTCCGGAAAAAAAATACAACATGTCCTATTCTTGTCAGATTGCATTATATATATTTTTTTTGTTCATGGTAATGCAAACGGATCCGTTCTGAACGGATACAAGCGTTTGCATTATAGGTGCGGATCCGTCTGTGCAGATACAGACGGATCCGCACCTAAACGCAGGTGTGAACGTAGCCTTAGTTGCTTTCAGTTTACAATTACTCTGTTCTTGAAGTAAGAAAGATCAGCTCTTTTGGACTGACTTCCTTACAGCCAATACTAGGGAGCACTTCCATTAAGGAAGGGCACACTAGTATGCGGGAGTCAGGCACTGCCCGTACACACCTCTCCCTGGAATTCTCTGCGCTCGCACTGCACCGTCCTGAAAGCGTACAGCGTCAGGACGTAGTGCGCACTATGACCTGATGCTGCACGCAGTCAGGTCAAAGTGCAGCATGGGCCCAGAGAAGATCAGGGAGCGCAACTGCCAGACCTGGAGAGTAGCCGCAGAGCAGGAGAGGTAAGTAAAATGTATTTATTTTATTTCTGATGGGCATCTGAACTGAGGTCTGATCTAATATGGGGGTCTGATCTGAAGTCTAATGAAGACTGAGGGTCGGTCTTGTTGGGGGTCTGATGAAAAAAAAAAAATGGATTTTTGTACTTATCGTAGAATCTGTTTCTCTTCCGTTCATTGGAGGACACAGGCTTGACCGTGGGTATAGCTGCTGCCACTAAGCACAAAAGTGTGAGCTTCTCCCTCCAGCTTTACCCTTCCTACAGGGACTAAGCTAAAACAGTTTGTGCAAAAGCAGTAGGAGAAGCAAAAGGAAAAACCAGGAAAACCAAACAATGTACAAACCCAGAATCACGCAGGCCACGACGAGGCCCGTAACCAGAGAGAATGGGTGGGAGCTGTGTCCCCCAATGAACGGAAGAGTAACAGATTTTACCGTAAGCACAAAAATCTAGTTCTCTCATCTGAATCATTGGGGGACATACACTTATTTAACGTTACAGAGCAGTCCCAGGGGTGGGCCATAAATGAAGAAGCCCTCCGGACAATTAGAGAACCGCCGTCTGCAATACTCTACGCCTCAGAGAAGCGTCAGAAGATGCAAAAGTGTGCACTCTGTAAAATTTGGAAAAGGTGTGCAGAGACGACCAGGTAGCAGCCTTGCACACCTGAAGGGCAGAAGCCACATGATGTACTGCCCAAGAGACCCCCACTGCCCGAGCAGAATGAGCAGTAACCCGGAAAAGCGGAGCACAGTCACTGATGCGGTACGCTTCCACAATCTCCAAACGAATCCATCTGAAAATGGAAACTTTGGATGCAGCCAGCCCTCGTCTCGGTCCCTCTGGAATGACGAATAGAGAATCTGCCCGTCGGAAAGAGGACGTCTGAGACAGATAGATAGATGTGAATGGCCCGAACCAAATCCAGAGTTTGGAGCGACTGCTCACGAGGATGAGAGAATGATCTCTTCATTGAGATGGAATGCTGACACGACCTTCGGAAGAAAGGACTGGACAGGGTGAAGGACTACTTTGTCCTGGTGCAGGGTAAGGAAGGGGGACCGACAGGAAAGAGCTGTTAGCTCCGACACCCTACGGATGGAAGTAATTCCCACCAAAAAGGCCACCTTGTAGGACAGGAAGCAAAGGGACACCTACTGCAAAGGCTCAAACGGAGAGGACTGGAGAGCGCTGAGCACCAGATTAAGGTCCCACGGATTCAACGGACGATGGTAAAGTGGGCAGACAGGCGTGTCATGTAAGTGAGTGACGTTGCGCCGCCGCCCGCTCTGCCTGTTACTGGAGCTTCATTGTAAGGTAATAAAGATGCGCTGATTTTAAGTTTAAGTTAAAGTTACTGCCAGTTAAAGAAAAGTCTACTGCTGTGAGCGGCGGGGCCAGGGCTGTTATGGGGAGGGAGATCTGTTGATGACACATAGCATAAGATGCTATATAGTGTCATCCATAGATCCCCCCCAAAGCATGGTCATCCACAGATCCCCCCCCCCCCCCATAACAGTGCATCATCCACAGATCCCCCCCTATAACAGTGCATCATCCACAGATCCCCCCCCCATAACAGTGCATCATCCACAGATCCCCCCCCATAACAGTGCATCATCCACAGACCCCCCCCCCCCATAACAGTGCATCATTCACAGATCCCCCCCCCCCATAACAGTGCATCATCCACAGATCCCCCCCCCCCATAACAGTGCATCATCCACAGATCCCCCCCCCCCCATAACAGTGCATCATCCACAGATCCCCCCCCCCCCCCCCATAACAGTGCATCATCCACAGATCACAAGGGCGTCCGACGCCTGAGCCAGAGGATCCTTGGACCTCGCCATGAAGGTTCTACCTTGCGGTTGAAGCGGGAGGCCAAGAGATCCACATCTGGCCAACCCCACTGCTCGCTGATCGCAAGAAAGACCTGTGGATGCAGAGCCTATTTGCCGAGATAGAGTCTCTCTAGGCTGAGAAAGTCGGCTATCTAGTTATCGACGCTGGGGATATTAACTGCCGACAGAGCTGGGACATGGCTGCGGGGCTCTGGGTGCCACTCTTGTTTAGATATGCAACTGCCGTGGAGCTGTCGGATTGAACCCAAACTGGATACCCCCGGAGACGGTCTGTCCAATGAACCAGAGAGATGAATCACCCGCAATTCCAGAATATTGATCAGAATTTGGCGTTCCTCGCGGGACCAGGACCGAGAGCTTGCCCATAACTCCCCCCCAGGCTCCGAATGGCGTCCGTCGTCAACACTATCCAGCAGAGGGGAAAGAAGGAGCGGCCCGACGTCAGCATCGGAGACATCAACCACCACCGAAGGTCTCGGCACGTCGGGGCAGGGAGACTGATGAGTCGATCCAGGGAGGTGGGGTACGGTCATAAATGGTCAGAATGCACCGCTGAAGAGCCCTGGTATGGAACTGAGCATAGGGCACTGCTTCGAAGGAAGAGACCATGGGGCCCAAAGCCCTCATGCACTTGCAAATAGGAAGAGGCTGAGGCCGCAACAAAGAGTGGATCTGACTACGGAGAGTGGAGAGTTTGTCCGGGGGCAAGAATATCTTGGCCCGATCGGTGTCGAACAGCATGACTAGAAACATCAGCTGACGAGATGGATGAAGACATGACTTTGATAGGTTCAGATCCCATCAAAGCGTTCCAGGGTGTCCCGGACAAGGTGCAGGCTGTCCGTCATTGTCTGAAAATGACTGACCTTGATCAGGATACGTCCAAGTACGGAATCGCCACTATCCCCCTGGCATGAAGCAGAGCCATGACTGAGGCCAGAATCTTAGTAAAGACTCTGGGAGCTGTGGCAAGACCGAACAGAAGGGCCACAAACTGGTAATGAAAAGGTGCCACTGCGAACCGAAGATATTTCTGGTGACCGACACCGATGGGAACATTGAGGTAGGCGTCCTTGATGTCTATCGAGGACAGGTATTCCCCCGGGTCCGTGGATGCAATGACCGAACGCAGGGACTCCATCCGGAAGCGGTGGAGCTGAAGGAATCGGTTGAGGGCTTTGAGGTCTAGGATGGAACGAACCGTACCCTCCTTCTTGGGGACTACAAAGATATTGTAGTAGAATCTGCAAAAAAGGTCTGGAACAATCACTCCCTGCCGCAGAAGGGAGAGAATAGCCTGAAGAAAGGAATGAACGGTGAAGGGAGAGATCAGGGGGGACGAGCGAAAAAAATGGGGCGGAGGTGGGGATCGGAACTCCAGTTTGTAACCCCCTGATACGACTTCTCGCCCCCAGGCAACCGAGACGTAAGCTAGTCAGACATGCTGGAACAGATGAAGAAAACCTCCCACTCAACTGGGGGGCGCCAGAGACAACCCGTCATGCAGAGGAGGACTTGGGGGTATAGGGCTTGGAGCCCTGCTGGCGAGGCTTGAAAGATGGTTTGCGCTTCTGCTCTGGGGCAGATTTGTCAGCTGGCCGCTTTGGGCTGGAGGAACTCCGAAAGGGCCAAAAAAGAGGTCTGCGCTTTTTAGACCTGTTGAAGCGCATCTTACTCTGCGGCAAATGGGGGCTTTTACCCTCTGTAGCATCAGAGATAATCTTATCCAGACGCTTGACGAAAAGTCAGCTACCAGCAAGATAGCCACAAGGCATTGCGAATAGCCACCAAAAGGGCTGCAGAGCGGGCCACAAGCCTGGCCGCGTCTAGAGAGGCCTCACAGATTAAGAGCTGGCGTGGGAAAGTTGCACTGCAATATCCAAAAGTTCCTCCGAGGAGTCCCCAAAGGCGAGGCCCTGACGTAGCTTGTTTGCCCACTCGGTCATAGCCTTACTAACCCATGTCGAGGCAGTGCCAACTGCTTCAAAAGATGATTTGGCAAAATATTCCAATTTCTTATCCCTTGGCTCAGAAAAGGAAGCCCCATCCGCCATAGGCAAGGTGGTATACCGGAGGGTCAACAATAGGAGAGGACAACCACTTCTTTGTCAAATCCTCTGGAAAGGAGTATAACACGTCTAAACGTTTCGGTAAAGCAAAACGCCTGTCAGGGAAGTTCCATCCCTTGGAAAGGGAGGAATCAAACTCCGGGTGGTTGGGGAACACTTTTGGCGAGCGACTGGATTGCTTGAAGGAAAAACCTGAACTGGCAGATGAGGGCACAGGGTCCTCAACCTGTAAGGTTTCTATAACCGCTGCAAGGAGATTGTCTCACCAGAGGACCAGTCATCCAAACTGTCCGCTATGGTAGACAGCGCTTCTAATGAGGAGGCGTCAGAGCGAGACTCCCTGGGAGGTGGTAGGGAGATGGAGGAAATGGTGGACCCAGACGCCCTTCAAGGAGAAGGTGGTCTGGCCAGTTTTGCAGGACGGCTGCAATAGGGAGCAGTAGAGGGGTCCCCAGAGTTTGACTGGTTAGAAGGTGGCCACGCAGCCAAACTCCCCATCGTGTCCACAATGGCCTTGTTGGAATGGGAAACGTCCTGCACCATCTTAGCCAGAGAGCACCCACTCCAGCTCTATCATGGGCTGGGCAACTGGGACAGGGTCAGAGCCACTTAGTAGCGGAGCAGAGCGTGTCCAACTGACCGGAGGGGAATTTTGAGCGACAAGAAGCACATGCAAAAAGTGGCACGGAAGTGACCGCCGGCTTTGGAGCCTGGGTTCGGACATAGTGATTACCTGTAGTGAAAGGTAGGAGGGTAAAGCTAGACCCTGTAGGAAGGAGGGGAAAGAGCTTACCTGGCCTGTGTCTCTTACTGCAGCCTGTTCGGAGAAAACTTGGTGCCAGAGTCCGCAGAGGTCCTCTTGAACAGGAGATGGGCGGAGTTAGGGAAACAAGATCGAAGAATTTGCGCCAGGAAGCCAGATGGAGGGGGTAGCTGGGAGAATACATGCCCCGCCCCCGTAATGGAGTGGGCCGCCCGCGATAATGAAAAAGGAGCGCAGGTCCTCCTGATGGCGCACCAACTGACTCCCCAGGACTCTCCCCCACATCCCCCGTACAGCGGTGCTGCCGCAAGGAGCCCCAGCCGAGTAGAGATGTCGGCCGGGTGAGAAGTATCCGCGGCAAGCAGATTGGAAGTAGGCCGCAGTAGAAGCCGGGGCCTCAATTTACAAGCGGCCCTGGAGGAGGAGAATAGCGGAACTCCGCGAGGAACAGTTGGGCAGGCAAACGGGAAGGCGGTGCAGAGCCAGAAATACTTACCCGTCTGCCGTGTTCTGCCCCCCTGGTTCCAGCCGGGTCACCACCTTCGGTGTGCGGCCCCTTGGGGAGGGTCGCTACACGAACAGAGGGGACTTGTCGTGGGTGACCCGAAGGCTGGCGGGATTCAGAGAATTTAGTAACCTCTGGTCCTCCTTGTCTTCTGGAGACAGGGAAGGAGCAGTGGGCTTGGGGACCCCCTGTAATACCGCTGGAAGAAAAAAATAAAAAGGAAAAAATAAATAAAAAAATCTGCAGACCTGCAAAGCAGGGAGGTCTGCCTCCTACAGACACCAAGCTAAAACAGTTTTAGCTTAGTCCCTGTAGGAAGGGTATAGCTGGAGGGAGGAGCACACAGTTTGTGTGCTTAGTGTCGCCTCCAAGTGGCAGCAGGTATACCCACGATCAAGCCTGTGTTCCCCCTCAATGATACGGATAAGAAAACATTTTTATTTTTTTATTTTCCTCCTCTTAAACCTAGGTGCGTCTTATAAAGCGAAAAATATGGTATATAACATTTTTTTAAAAACACGATGCTGGAGTTGTACTTACACATCATTTGATATCAATTCTTCTAACATTTGTTCTGCAACCCTCTCTGGGGGTTCTTGATGGCAGCATGCCCACTCCATCATATATGCTACGTCCATATTTATGCTATCTCCAATCATACGTAAACACTGCATCAAGAAGATTGTGTCACTAGCAAGATTCACATCTGCCCCAAAAAAAGTAAAAAACAATAAGTGTGTAAATAAACCAACATACAAAACCTGTTACAGAAAAGTGTGGCATAAAGAATAAAAAACAAAAAAGCAATTTTTTACCATACTACTACTACCTCTATTATACTCACCATCTGAGATAAAACTTTCATCCTCTGTAAGCAAATGTTCTGCTGGTAGAAGGTAAAGATGATCCACTAATGAACAAGGGGCCAAAAACGAAACAAATCCCTTGATGAGAAAATGAAAAAAACCGAGTTGCTATTTGCTCAGAAGAACTGGTGCCCCCCCGTCACACCCACTAAAGCAGATGCCTAAAGGCCCATTTATATGGACCGGCAAATCAGGCAATTATTGGGAATGATCCATTTATTCCCAATAATTGCCTGGATGTGAGAGAAGACGAGAGCTGCATTTACAAGAAGCAATCACCTCCACTGTGTGGGCATGAGAGATTGCTACCGAGATCCCTCGTCTCCATAGAGAAGAATTGTTTCTGGTCATCGGATTCCTGGTTTCACACAATGATCTACTGCCCAAAAACAACTATTTTGGGTCCCTGCAGCAGTGATGCTTTCACTGGAACAAGCGTTTGCTTGATCATTTTACCTTTTTGATATTCTACCTATCATTACTGGATTTTGCCATCTGTTATAAGCTGTATCAAGCCAGAAAGAGGTTGATCATACTTGTTCTTTATTAGTATTATTGACAGTAATCACAGAAAAATGTCTGCCTTTAGGACCCAGGTTCTTTGAGAAACAATGCCCTAGACTAGAGCTCCTCAAGGGAGGGGTCTCTTAAAAGGCCAGTCCTTGGCTGCAGTAACGCATGTGACCACTGCCCAAGCCGGACATTTGCATGCAGGGCCCAGAGCCCAAAAATGAGAGTGGTAGACCAAAGGAGCCGGAACCAAGCAGCGAGGAGTAGGTAGGTATGCTTAACTCAACAGATCCAGCCAGGAGGGAGAAGAATTTAAAAACTGCTGGACAAACCATTTAAGCCGTTTAAAATCTACAAATCTAAAACTGAGCATGTCGTGGATGCAGAAAGCTGCAGGTCCCTGGGTTGGAGAGCTTCTCTCTAAAAACACACATCACTGAATAAGATGAGCACATGTTCAGTATTGGTGTATTGATCCAAGTATTATATGGTGACGAATACTGCATCACTGCAAGAAACCGAGACTCACCTTTCTGAGCAGGCACACCATGCTGGAGTAAGGGTGCACCATCAGAGCAAAAGGGCGAGACAGTTCCTCCTGGTATTGCAGGCAGCAGGTGTAGAATTTAGACCACGATTCCACTTGTAACTGTCGGAACTCCTCCTGGTCCATCTCATAGTCGGTAACATGACTATGCAGCTACAAAGCAAGAAGGTGTTGCTGCGGTTAATTACTTCATAAGGTGTCTGTTGACCATATTAATTGGTAGAGAGAACTAGGATTACATTTCCATTGCAATCCTATCATAATCGCAGTGGAAAAACCACAGCGGATGGGCAGGGAGACAATCGCTGCAAAAAACGCACAAAATTGTCTGGTTTTATAAGCAGCATGGCTGTGGGTCCTCCACTGTATTGCAAAGGCTGAAAGCCATGGGTATAGATAAAATCCACAGCATAAATTAATATGCTGAGGATTATCAGTCCATGCCAGGGGAGCACAACTTGCGGCCACATGTGGCCCTAAAGATCATTCTGTGTGGCCCTCAATATCATTCTGTGTGGCCCCAACCATCTGGTGACAGACATGCAAGTCTATGTCTTGTGGCTACTCGCATGCATTTTTCATGTAGTCTACCATTAGATGAGTCCTGGAGGTGTAACCGGACATTTATCGTATATACTGTATGTACAATACCCCATAAATACAGCATTTTAGTTGGTAATACCCTTGGGATTCCTTCAGTCTGACAATGTAGCTCCAAACCCAAAAAAGGTTGTGCACCCCGGACTACGCTGCGAGTTTTTTCCACAGTGTGTGTACGAGATTTCTAAACCCTCACCGAACATACTGTGGATTTGCGGCACACAGATCTGCAGCATTTACACCCCAAAGTGTTTTTCAAGCCCCCTGTGTGAATAGAGGTATGGCCACCATTCATTTACTGTTTATAGTAAGTACAGCCCTCAGCTACCCCCTATAAGTGATTGAAGCAATGGTCACGCATGCACACTACTTTTCCATTCGCACACGGGTCAATATTCCCATGATTGGTGGGGAAACCAGTAGTCATAACCCCAGCAATCATACCTCAATTGCCTATTCTGTGGATGGATGACAAATGGCATTTATGGGAAAATCCATTTAAGAAAATGTTTTCCACAAAAAAAAAAAAAAAAAATAATAATAATCTCACGTCATTTTCTACTATTAGAGTGACTTCCTTCTTCATTTCTTCCCAGGACAGATCCTGCAGCTTCCCAGCGTCTCTCTGATAAATCTTTAAGTAAAAGAACAAAATTGAATTAGAAATCTGAAAATATGTTTTACTATTGATGCAAAGAAGCAAAACTTGACTGCATTCTGGAGAGCTCGACTATAGGGCTTTTTAGCTTTTTTGTGGAAGAAAAAAAGAAATAGATAAAAAAGAAAGAAAAAGAAAGAAAAAGAAAAGGAAAGAGAAAGAAAGAAAAAGAAAAGGAAAGAGAAAGAAAGAAAAAGAAAAGGAAAGAGAAAGAAAGAAAAAGAAAAGGAAAGAGAAAGAAAGAAAAAGAAAAGGAAAGAGAAAGAAAGAAAAAGAAAAGAGAAAGAAAGAAAAATAAAAAGGAAAGAAAGAAAGAAAAAGAAAAGGAAAGAGAAAAAGAAAAGGAAAGAGAAAAAGAAAAGGAAAGAGAAAGAAAGAAAAAGAAAAGGAAAGAGAAAGAAAGAAAAAGAAAAGGAAAGAGAAAGAAAGAAAAAGAAAAGGAAAGAAAAAGAAAGAAAAAGAAAAAGGAAAGAGAAAGAAAGAAAAAGAAAGAAAAAGAAAAAGGAAAGAGAAAGAAAGAAAAAGAAAGAAAAAGAAAAAGGAAAGAGAAAGAAAGAAAAAGAAAAGGAAAGAGAAAGAAAGAAAAAGAAAAGGAAAGAGAAAGAAAGAAAAAGAAAAGGAAAGAAAGAAAGAAAAAGAAAAGGAAAGAGAAAGAAAGAAAAAGAAAGAAAGAAAGAGAAAGAAATTCTACACTACACAATTCTAGTAGTGTAACAACACTATTTAGTAGTAGTATAATTTATTACGGTCATGGGGATACCAAATATGTGACACCCCCACCGTACCGCTATGCAATCCCAGCACGGATAGTTACACACAGGGATCCGTTTTCCCCCAATCTCAACCTTCTATTACACTTGTGACTGATCTCGTTAGTACAGTGGCAGTTACCATGTGATCACCATTCAGGATATATCCGTTAGAGGTCATTTAAAAGGTTAATATTTTCCAAATAGGTTTCCGGGTTATAATTGCAAGCAGCATGTAATGTCACTTAGGCCACTTGCACACAACCGTATGCCCTCTGAGATATACGGTCCGTGAGCGGCATCGATCGTGCGCACGGTAGAACACAGCATCATAGATTACAATGATGCTGTGCACTTTGGGCCGCCCGCGGGGCTATTGTCTAAGATCATATGAGTGCGGGACAATAGCCCCCGTGGGCGGCCCGACGTCCACAGCATCATTGTAATCTATGATGCCGCGTGCTCCCGATCAATGCCGCCCCGGGACATATGGCCCACTCACGGACAGTATATCTCGAAGGGCATACGGTCGTGTGCAAGAGGCCTTATGTAAGAGAATAAATAAAAAGTTAGACTTGCCTGTAGTGCTTTAAGTAGAGCAGCAATGGTAAATCTCCCCGGAGAGAACAAATACTCCAGGTAAGACTCCTAATAATAATAATAAATAAAAAATGTTAAATAAACCATTACCATCAATGAAAGTGTCACCATGAAAGTTGCAGGGCATCTAAAACAAGGTCAATGAACAATGAACTAGTGGACCAAGTTATGAACTATACAATCCTAATCAAGAGCGGAGAAGGATCTGAAACCATTCTCACACCATCAGTCAGTAAACCCTTACTACACACAGCACAGACACATTTTCTAAAGGTGTCAAGTGCGCAAAGTATCATAACACATGCAAATAAGCAACAAAGATCTGTAACTAACCCGTGGGTCTTGGTCATCCCCAATGTTAAGTTCTTCGTCTGCCAATGGATTGGTGAAAACTTGGTTCCATTGCCCGGCTTGATTACTGGAAAATAAGTCCGTATGGTCTTGTTATACAAAATTCAAATGTTAGCAACGCTAGACAGAAAAATAATAAAAACACTTATAAGATCAGCTCCCTAAAAGTCATATACATGACCATAAATTCTCCCTTATATAAGAAAATGTGTCAGGAGCTTCACGCTCCCGCATCATGCAACACCGACAGGGTCTCTTGTCAGAAACAGCCATGTTCTGCTCTGAAATGATCTGGCATTTCAGAGAAAACAGTTAAAAAAAAAATTCGCTGGGAGTTGTGGAATAGGAGTCACGGGGGCGTCTCCCTGTCCACTTCTCCCTGCCAAGCTCTGCAAGCTTGACAGGAGTCTCCTTATACACAAATAGGAAGACACCTGTCAATATAGCCAAGCCGGCCGGGGGGAGCCAAAGGGGTAGCGGCCCCTTTGCCTCTTCTTCCCTGTTCCCGACCAGATCCCTTTAAAGAAGCTGTAGTGTCTGGACATCCACTTCTCTAAGTAAGGACACGCTACAAGTCTTCTGCAGTAGTAGCTGCAGGAGAAATGAGGGTTATTGGTGTCCATTCCAAAGAACGGGTCACCATTTAACAAATGGTCCTACCAAGTCCTCTGGGGTAAGTTTGAAGCAGGGGATATATAGACAGGGGAACAGGCCGTTTTAGACATAAGAAATATTGACTAAATGTACTCACTTTTCAAAATTAATGTGTTTGACAATGGTTTGATTTTCCTCATCAAGCCACAAAGCCCAAATGTCTGTGGTTGTCAAAGTAAACATGAAGTCGACCAAGGTTTCCTAAAGGGTGTAAAAAACATAAGCAGGAACTCAAAATCAATTCGTAACCCCAATCAAGGGGACATATTTGCAGAAAAACATGGATTACTAACCTGGTTTGAGAATAAGGAAGAGATGTGATCCAAGCTGTAGCGATTGCTGTCCGCAGTAACCAACTGGAACACACAGAACTGCAAGAAGATGACAAAAAAATAAAATAAAATGAAAAATCACCCATATCTAGAGTATAGCTAAAAAACAAAAACAAGACAGTACTTCTCTACCTATTCCACCTACCCAATAATATTTTTATATCCCCCTAAAAATGGTATATACCTGTCCTTGTCTGGATGAATGCAAGTACACTCCAAGGTAAAGTCCTATAGATGGTGAGTGCGCAAGTCTTAATTTGTGCCCGATTCCCGGGATCTGACGCATTTCTTTGCTAACTGGCACAAACTCCAGCATGTCTGATTCCATAAGGCACGTCTGGTCCTGGAATTGTAAAAGAGATTAAAGACTGGTAGGATTTTTTTTACATTCTCTCACAATTACATATATACACCATCGACACAGAAGTAATTTACCTTGTAAGACCACATGCGGAGTTTATGATCCTGACACAATGCAAATATGAACGCGTCGTTCTCGAGGCAGTGAACAGCGAGACTCACAGGAAGATGTGCAAGGTCCTGGTCTCCTCTACAGGCATGGAAAGAAAGATTATTAGGTGTCCTCCTGAAATCATTTTTAAATTATGATCTATATGACATGGCTAAACATAAAAAGATCACCCCTTCCAATAAGTAGATTTACCAGTCAAAGCCACAAACTCCTGCTGAGGGGTACATAAAATGAAGCATATAGCAAGGCATTCTCACCCGCATGGGGTGAACAGAGTGGGTTTTCTTCTTTTCATGCAACCTCCATAGACAAATGGGAGCAGTACTATAAGTTGTACGACTTTCAATAGAACAAGATCCGTCCATGAATTTCTTGTTTAGCCTTAGCACCTATTAGGCCCAAGTGTTCTTAAAAGGATTGTGTCATTAAAGGGGTTATCCAAAGTCTAACACATGCCCCCACCAATGCCCGAGCCCCTCAAAGATTTTACTTCGCCAGCTCCCCGGCACCAGTGTCGCTCCTGATCCACGCATGGCCGCCACTGCATCTCCCTGTCGCGCGGATCAAATGATTCAGGAGCAGCCAATAGCAGGCTGTGATGGGGACGTACCTCCCTAGCATCGTGGGTGACGAAGCAGCAGCCATGCAGGGATCAGGAGCAGCGCGAGTGCCGGGGTAAGTATAATGCGTATGAGGTGCACGGGAGGGGTGCATGCCTGAGTCATGTGGGCTTAGGCTACCTTCACACTAGCGGCAGCCTTCTCCAGCAGGGGAACAGCCTGCCGGATGTCGTAGTTTTATTCTGGCCGCCTCTCGGCATGTTTGCTGTGCTGCGGCCAGACCTCCGGCCAACCCCCGTTATAGTGAATGGGGCCAGAGCGGAGTTCCGGCGGCACGGTGCACTAGCGGCAGCACGGATCCAGCAGGCTGTTCCCCTGCCAGAGAAGGCTGCTGCTAGTGTGAAAGTAGCCTTAGCCTGGCTAGAGGGGTGCAGGCCTGAGTCTTGGGAGCTTAGCCTGGCTAGAGGGGTGCAGGCCCGAGTCTTGTGAGCTTAGCCTGGCTAGAGGGGTGCAGGCCCGAGTCTTGTGAGCTTAGCCTGGCTAGAGGGGTGCAGGCCTGAGTCTTGGGAGCTTAGCCTGGCTAGAGGGGTGCAGGCCTGAGTCTTGTGAGCTTAGCCTGGCTAGAGGGGTGCAGGCCCGAGTCTTGTGAGCTTAGCCTGGCTAGAGGGGTGCAGGCCTGAGTCTTGTGAGCTTAGCCTGGCTAGAGGGGTGCAGGCCTGAGCCTTGTGAGCTTAGCCTGGCTAGAGGGGTGCAGGCCTGAGCCTTGTGAGCTTAGCCTGGCTAGAGGGGTGCAGGCCTGAGCCTTGTGAGCTTAGCCTGGCTAGAGGGGTGCAGCCTGGAGTCATGGAGGCTTAACCTGGCTACAGGGTGCAGGCTGGAGTCAAGTGTTCTTTGCCTGGCTGGAAGGATAAAACTTTTTACACAGTGTGAACCATGACAAAAGGCATGTCAACTATGTTGGTAGTGTCAGAAATGTGAATGATACTAACCTTATAGCTGTTGGTATAAACCCAGTTAACAGTCTTCTGACTGACATTTGCTTTAACTCCACCACAGTCACCGCTCCTAAAGAAACAGGCATTTGATTAAGAAAATACATAGAATTTGTTGCTGCACATAAAATGAATGGCAGCATAGTCCGCTTACATACCTGCAACACCACAAGGAGGCATCTTGACAACCAGAATACCGCCAGAACTGGAGGGAAAAGCAAAGAGCGTCTCCCCCTCACTGCTCAGCCAGGCTGCGGTGGCAGTGGAGCTCTGGAAACGTCCAGGCAATGGAGGGATGACATAACTGTTAGCAGGGTCGCTATAGTTCATCTTCCCGACGTCTGTAAATATGGACTGCATCTGACTTTCCGTAATTATCTCCTATGAACAAAATAAAAAGGTAACAATAATAACATCTAAGAGGTTATCTATAAAAACGGAATGCAACCAACCAATCAGTATGGTCATCAAAACTTTATGCCTTAAAGGGGCTATCTGGGAATAGCCATCGATGACCAATCCTCAGGATAGGTCATCAATATCATATCGTGGGGGTCCAACACCCAGGAAGCCCAGGTCGGGCACTCAACGAGCGCCATGGCTTTTTCCTAGGCCATTTGATGTCACTGTACATCAGTCACATGGCCTAGTTGCAGCTCATCTCCATTGAAGTTAATGGGGCTGAGTTGCAATACCAAGCACGGCCACTATACAGTGAACAGCGCTGCGCTTGGAAAGCTGCCAGGAGCCGGCTGCGCTCTCCAGAGCTCTGGGCGGCGCAGCCGCTCCCTGTACAGCTGATTGGGATCCATGCCGATGTGATAATGATGACCTATCTTGAAGACAGGTCATTTTCATTTACCGGATAACCCCTTTAGGCAGACAGGTCACAGCGGTCCTTTCAGCCCTGTACCTTGCTAAAACAGGGCACCCAAGTAAGGTAGAGTGTTTGGGATAAGGAACGGAATAGTCAGATCAAGTTCATATGACTTCCTCCAATATTTGTGAATAAATGCAAAGTGCAGTTGGACCGAGAGGAACAGAATCTTACAATGCCATGGATGATGAATTTAGGGTTTTTTGCATTGCTGGCTCAGTAATCCTTCATTTTATAGCTAGAAATCCTGATAAACCAGCATGCACCAAAAGCAGGTGTCACTACGGATGAAGACTAGGGCTACATGGCAACTTTGGTGGCACAACACCAAGATCACACTACAACATTGCAAGTATTGTAAATGTGGTTGCCAAAAATCCAAAACGGCAAGATTTTTGGTTGCAGATTGCATGTCACAAGTAACTTTGGCAGCATAAATCTCAATGTTAGGGCTCACTGACACAACTGTATCAGTTTTTGCAGACCACAAAATGTAGATCTGCAAAACACAGATACCGCCCGTACGCATCCTGCAGAACATCCTTCTCCGCGATAGAAATACGAGCATGTGGATACACAGCCCACGGTGTGCTTTCGGCAGTATTTGCGGCCCCGTTGAAATGACGGGGTTTGCACCCAATCCGCAAGACTGCAGAATGGATGCGGACAGAAAACTGCGGTCGTGTTAATGGGCCCTAAGCAGTGTGAAATTGTGACTCACTTGTGACAGACCTTCTTTTATATTTCAGTGTCTTATAGTTGCTGCAAAAACCTAAGTGCGCCTCGCAGTCAAATCTCACTGTGCAATATTTATGCGCCTCCAATGGAAGTCCCACATAAAGCACTCACATTTTTTGATCACAGGACTTCACGTTTTGCACAACCAAAGTCATCATGCAGCCATGGCCTTCTAGGACCCGTGCACAAAGCTGGGCATCAGATGGTTATGGTAACTCAGCAACCTGGTAAACCCAACAAGCAGTGGCATCTGTCTACAACCAATGTTGGATTAGGCGAGAAAGTATCCATAGGATTTACCATAAACCTCCAAAAAGGTGCGAGTCCCAGACACCAGTCCTGCAATCGCTGTGAACTGAGAGGAGTCCACGCACACACAGCTCTCACCATTTAATTCTATGGGAGTTCCAAAAATTGCAGAGCATGCATATTCAGATATTTTTGGAACTCCCATAAAAAGTCACTGGTGACAGTTTGCATTAATGGACAGCAAAATCAAGTCTGGGGACTTGCAGCTATCAGACATTTATAGCATATCCTGTGAATAATGCCATCACATTTCTAAATGCTATGGACACCTTCGGGGCCTTAGCATGGAGACACCACAATGCTTCCTCGAGACAGTTTAAAGGGAACCTGTCACCGGGATATTGTGTATAGAGCTGAGGACATGGGCTGCTAGATCGCCGCTAGCACATCCGCAATACCCAGTCCCCATAGCTCCGTGTGCTTTTATCGTGTAAAAAAAAACGATTTGATCAATATGCTAATTAACCCGAGATGGAGTCCTGTCCCTGAGATGATTCCTTCGTGATGGAGCCCAGCACTGCCCCGCATCCTCAGAATCTCCTCCTTGCTCCCCGACATCAGAAAGCTAGAGCTAGTGCAGTGTTGTCATAGTGTTATTTCCCTGTGCTGGCATCAGCCTTTAGGGAACGAACTGCGCATCGCGAGATTATGGCGCTCTAGCTTTCTGACATCAGGGAGCAAGGAGGAGATGCGGGGCGGGACAGGACTCATCTCAGGGACAGGACTCATCTCAGGTTTATTTGCATATGTATCATTATTGTTTTTTTTTTACACAATAAAAGCACACAGAGCTATGGGGACTGGGTATTGCGGATGTGCTAGCGGCGATTTAGCAACCCATGTCCTTAGCTCTATACACAAAATCCCGGTGACAGGTTCCCTTTAAAGAGGACCTTTCACTACTCTACAAACTAAAAACTAACTAGATCAGTGGGCAGAGCGGCGCCCAGGGGTCCCCCTGCACTTACTAGTATGCCTGGGCGCCGCTCCGTTCGCCCGGTATAGGCTCCGGTGTCTGCGCTCCCTCTGACTGATTTCTTGTAGGAGGCGTGTCCCTTGCTGCACTGCTGGCCAATCGCAGCACACAGCTCATAGCCTGGCTATGAGCTGTGCGCTGCGATTGGCCAGCAGTGCAGCAAGGGACACGCCTCCTACAAGAAATCAGTCAGAGGGAGCGCAGACACCGGAGCCTATACCGGGCGAACGGAGCGGCGCCCAGGCATACTAGTAAGTGCAGGGGGACCCCTGGGCGCCGCTCTGCCCACTGATCTAGTTAGTTTTTAGTTTGTAGAGTAGTGAAAGGTCCTCTTTAAACAGGTTTTTCAAGTATTTTTTACTGATGACCTATCCTCTGATCAGTGAGGGTCTGACATCTGGGACCACCACAGATCAGCTGTTTGAGGAGGCAGCAGCGCTCGCAAACAGTTGATCGGCAGGGGTCCCGGTGTCAGTCTCCAACCATCAGATACTGATGACCTATCCACTTGGAAAATCCCTTGGAAACTAGGCAGTGGCCTAACTAGCAATCCCACCCCCCTCAAGCAACCACTTTGCAAGCTTCTCCTTTCGTGCAACCCCCACTCCTGTGGCTAGTCAAGATCGCTCTTTCAGGCGAAGCCCAGCAGCTGCTCTGTCCATTTCCTACATGTATGTCACGTCACTGTATATAATGTCATTGTATAATACTTTTGACTAAATCTTTCAGTCCTCCTCCTGGGTGGGCCCCTTCTGTGTTTGGGCCCCGTAGCAGCCGCTCCCCCTGCTTCCAATATAGCTACGCCCCTGTATATGGCTTAATAATACATAAGAGCTTCTTTGGTAGCAGTGTGGATTAGGCTACTGTCACATCTGCGTCACTGCCATGCGGCCGTCTGTTCCAGCAGAGAACGCCAGAAATCGGCCGGACACTAACTGCAGAGTGCAGCGAGTTGTGTCCAGCCGATACTCTGCATTTTTGCTGGAATACAGCCAGAATTCCGCCGGACCCCATTATACTTGCATCCGGCATTCTGTGCTGGAACCCTGGAACCCGCCGCAGATCTGAAAGTAGCCTAAACAGCACAGCGTCTCAAATGCTGCAGAACATCTTACACACATCTTGGGCTGAGTTCACACTTCAGTTATTTGCATCAGTCATTGTTAATCCAAAACCAGCAGTGGAGTCTATGTAGAGATAAGATATAATGTAAAGACTTGCATCTGTTCTGTGTTTTTGACCCACACCTGGTTTTGGCTCACAGTCACTGATGGGAATAACTGACCACCTTTTAGTGTGAACTAGGACTAAGCCAGTTACATGGTACCTGAACTTACAGTAGGGGGTGTATACAAGGGCACATCCTACTTACACTTCTATATAAACGTGAGGGGTGAGGGAGGACCAGCCGGTGAACAGTCTGATTTGTCAGGATCAAGATGATCACGTTACACTGTGTCTCACACACGTGGACCCCGCCGGGCAGGATGGAGCAGTTGAAGATTTTGAGGCGGATGGCATTATTCAGAAGGTTAACATCCAAAGACTCCTCCACCAGTTCTAAAGTGTCAGCATGAGATGTCCTGAAGAAATAAGAGAAACGTCAGAAGAAAACGGTGCCGACAATGCAACGGGATAGAAAGTATAGGTCAGCGCTCCATGGCGTCATCCGACTGCGCGCAAGGGATAAAAAATTGTGGCATTGCAGGGAATTGCATGCAACCTCAACGTGTCCCTACAAGGTATAGTTATACCATCATCCAAAGCCGTCCACTCCTTGCCTCAAAGGAAATCATACTGGGTGACCATCTGTCTCTGCAGGCCCCGGCGTCAAATGAAGAAATAAGGATGGCGTCCAAGACCCCAACCAGCAGAGTAAACCACCACTTTAAGGGCTATGTACACCTCTGGGGGCAGTTTGTTGCTACTGCGTTGTACTCATTTGGAAAAAAAAAAACTTTTTTTCAATTAGTCTTCATTAAAAGATTTTAAAGGCTACGCACACCTTTGCAAGCAATTTATTTTTATGATTGCATTGTACTCATTGTGAGCTAAAAATATTTTTTTCAATTGGCCTTTATTAAAAATATGGAAGCCTTTTCTCTATACAGGGCTGAGATGCTCTAGCAGCAGCCTTTGGATTGTCTGTCTTTTGCGTCAGTTGGGGAGCTGACGGGCTCCTTATCTCTGACATTATAAACATCATAGCTCAGTTCTTATCTTACTGGCTTAAAGGGAGTCTGTCACCAAAATATGACGTTGTACACCACTTATATGGCTCTCTGGCACACCTATCCATGATTCAAATGATACCTTTGTAATTTTCTTATGAGTTTCACCAGCAGGAAAAACGCACTTTAATCCATATGCAAATGAGGGCTCGCAAGTGCCCAGGGGCGGCGTTCGGTGTGTAGGTGCCCAGGCTGCTCTGCCTTCTTTTTACTTTACTCCTCCCCAGCCTCTTCCTTGGCCCACCCTGCAAGTCCCTTACGTCATCCACAGGACCTGCCGATATACCGTGCGTGCGCATTAGATGAACGGCAAAAGGTGAAAGTACCAGTCACACAGCTAGACAAACAGTTAACCCTCTGTGACCGAACAGCTCAATATTTTTTTAATAAAGACCAATTGAAAACAGGATTTTTAGCCCAAAACGAGTAAATAGCAATAAAAAAAAAAATTAAAAAAAAATTGCTCCCGAAGATGTACATAGCCTTTAATGGGAGTAAGCTGTGGTACCAGACACCGGTACAGTTACTGATGTGCGGCAGTTTCTGCAGTAAGAGGAAGTGCTGGTTTGGCGCAGCGGGGTTTTTCATTCTGCAGATGCCAGACCCAACAATGACACATTCATGGCCAATCCTACGAATCAAAGTATATTACCGGAAAACTCATTTGCTAAGGAAAATATTAGATTAGACTCACCAGTACAAGAAGCGATTCCTTGTGGCGGACAGAAGACTGCTGCTTTCCTTGTAGTAATAACCTCCGGCGCTCTCGCTGTATTTGGGGCCACCAATCACAGGAGTGACGTCTACAATGAGGAGACATTTAGTACACATCTCATAATAGGTTATTTACAAATGCCTAAACAAGCAATAGAACCTATCTTGACCCAGGTGAAAATTAATACTTCACTTTTATTATGATATATACTAAAACCTAGACACTATGTGTGTGCATGGTGCATATTTTGATTACTCTTAAACAAAAAAGAACAGTATTAATTTTCACCTGGGTCAAGATAGGTCCTATTGCTTGTTTAGGCATTTGTAAATAAACTAGTTAAATAACCTTACCCAGGTTAGGTCCCAAACATGCACATCTCATAATAGGAGATTACGATGAACAGACTGGAATATGTCAGCACACGGGAGAATACCTGAAGTTACTAGGGGACTTGCAAAGAGAAAATATGAAGTTCTCAGGTGATATACATAACCTACATAAAGAATTGAGTCACTGTGCACCTATATTACATTACTTATCCTGTACTGATCCTGAGTTACATCCTGTATTATACTCCAGAGCTGCACTCACTATTCTGCTGGTGGAATCACTGTGTACATACATTACTTATCCTGTACTGATCCTGAGTTACATCCTGTATTATACTCCAGAGCTGCACTCACTATTCTGCTGGGGCAGTCACTGTGTACATACATTACATTACTTATCCTGTACTGATCCTGAGTTACATCCTGTATTATACTCCAGAGCTGCACTCACTATTCTGCTGGTGGAATCACTGTGTACATACATTACTTATCCTGTACTGATCCTGAGTTACATCCTGTATTATCCTCCAGAGCTGTACTCACTATTCTGCTGGTGCAGTCACTGTGTACATACATTACTTATCCTGTACTGATCCTGAGTTACATCCTGCATTATACTCCAGAGCTGCACTCACTATTCTGCTGGTGGAATCACTGTGTACATACATTACTTATCCTGTACTGATCCTGAGTTATAACCTGTATTATACTCCAGAGCTGCACTCACTATTCTGCTGGTGGAATCACTGTGTACATACATTACTTATCCTGTACTGATCCTGAGTTATAACCTGTATTATCCTCCAGAGCTGCACTCACTATTCTGCTGGTGCAGTCACTGTGTACATACATTACTTATCCTGTACTGATCCTGAGTTACATCCTGCATTATACTCCAGAGCTGCACTCACTATTCTGCTGGTGGAATCACTGTGTACATACATTACTTATCCTGTACTGATCCTGAGTTATAACCTGTATTATACTCCAGAGCTGTACTCACTATTCTGCTGTTTATAGAAACCGCAAGCATGTTGTCAGACATACCCCTACATCCTTACTAGGGATGAGCAAATCGACTTCAGATGCGAAGTCGATTCGCATAAAACTTAGCTGTAATACTGTAGCCGAAGTTGTTACTTCGCGAAGTCCCGCGACACTTCATGTAATAACTTTGTGAATTAATTATTACTGTAAAAAAAAAAAACTTTATACTCAACTTCGGTTCCAAGGTAACACTTGGAACTGAACCCGAGCTCGGTACAAAGTTTTTTTTTTACAGTAATAAGTAATTCACGAAGTTACTACGGGCAATTTTACTCCATGATAATAGTCTCTAGCATGAGAGCGTCTGGTCCGGAGCGCAGTGCAGCCTGGGAGGTTTGCCGAGTCCCTGCTGCCAGCAGCATTAACCTCAGCGTGGGCGGCAGGTGCTGAACAGAGCTCACAGGCTGCGCTGCTGTCCAGATCACCGACCGGCAATGACTGAGGTCGGGCTCCCACTGTCATCGGAGTTAATGCCGATTGTGGCCACTGAACTCCCTAGATGCCTCGGTCAATAACGACCACGGCCTCTAAGCAGAGTCACAGCTCCCTGTCACCAACGGCCATGACAGCTCACAATGGCCCCAGGACCGCCATGTGTGTGGCTGTCTATTAGACTGTGCAGCAGCCTATCAGGCTATTATGCAGTGGTGTACAAGGCATACCAGTGTATTATTAAAACTATTTCCACTAGAGAGCGGAAAAAGAAATAAATCAAAGTTAATAAACCTTTTTTCCAACAATGTGATCTACTCCCAAGAACCCATCAGACCATCGGGGGGGAGAGCGCAACACAAATCTGTGCACCGGGACCCTAGACAAACAGAACACTTCCAGTTTTTACGCTAGGTTTCCATGACGACGGATACTAGTTGTAAGATCACAAGTCATCATCACGTGACCTCAATGATTCTCTATGGGGAGGGGGAGCTGATGCCCCGCCCCCGAGGAACATACTGAGGGTGGGGCAAGATTTTTGCTGCATCACGTGACCAAGAGTTATCATGAAGCCCTGGCAAATTTATCTATGAAATTGCCTCCAATGTTTGGGTGCAACTGCGTGGAGAAGAATTGCACCATATTTATGAAGACCCTCCGATCCCTTGGAAGAGTTACATAAAGGGCGCAATTACATAAATCTGACGCCACCGCGGCGATGACGCCTACACTAGGAGTGCACACTGACGCCACCGCGGCGATGACGCCTACACTAGGAGTGCACACTGACGCCACCGCGGCGATGGCGCCTACACTAGGAGTGCACACTGACGCCACCGCGGCGATGACGCCTACACTAGGAGTGCACACTGACGCCACCGCGGCGATGGCGCCTACACTAGGAGTGCACACTGACGCCACCGCGGCGATGACGCCTACACTAGGAGTGCACACTGACGCCACCGCGGCGATGACGCCTACACTAGGAGTGCACACTGACGCCACCGCGGCGATGACGCCTACACTAGGAGTGCACACTGACGCCACCGCGGCGATGACGCCTACACTAGGAGTGCACACTGACGCCACCGCGGCGATGACGCCTACACTAGGAGTGCACACTGACGCCACCGCGGCGATGACGCCTACACTAGGAGTGCACACTGACGCCACCGCGGCGATGACGCCTACACTAGGAGTGCACACTGACGCCACCGCGGCGATGACGCCTACACTAGGAGTGCACACTGACGCCACCGCGGCGATGACGCCTACACTAGGAGTGCACACTGACGCCACCGCGGCGATGACGCCTACACTAGGAGTGCACACTGACACCACCGCGGCGATGACGCCTACACTAGGAGTGCACACTGACGCCACCGCGGCGATGACGCCTACACTAGGAGTGCACACTGACGCCACCGCGGCGATGACGCCTACACTAGGAGTGCACACTGACGCCACCGCGGCGATGACGCCTACACTAGGAGTGCACACTGACGCCACCGCGGCGATGACACCTACACTAGGAGTGCA
The DNA here is from genome assembly GCF_014858855.1 of Bufo gargarizans. Classification (NCBI taxonomy): domain Eukaryota; kingdom Metazoa; phylum Chordata; class Amphibia; order Anura; family Bufonidae; genus Bufo; species Bufo gargarizans. Next base: position 48,570,970 of record NC_058089.1, read on the forward strand.
CACTGACGCCACCGCGGCGATGACGCCTACACTAGGAGTGCACAGTGATGCCACCGCGGCGATGACGCCTACACTAGGAGTGCACACTGACGCCACCGCGGCGATGACGCCTACACTAGGAGTGCACAGTGACGTCACCACAATATGAGGCATCTTCATGCACATGTCACCGCCTGAGACATTGTCTCCATCACGTGACACGTCTACAAGCACAGGTCGCTGAGACAAAGCTGCGCCTTTTCCCCTCATCTGGCGCACACCCAGCCACAGAATATACGCCCCGTATGTACCGGTACAGTGCGGCTACCCGGCTGTACAGGCCATATAGGCCGGTCCACCCCGCGTGTGACAACGTCCTCTCCCATGGGACCTCTCATTACCGGGGCGAAAGCTGAGGTCCCGGTAATTCCTCCTGACTTCCCGCTCGGTCGCGCTCAGTTCGGTAAAGCTCCGTTCTAGAACCACAGAGGCCGCCATGTTTCGCCGCCGCGCTGCTTGAAAGGTGGGCGGGGCTTGCCGCCCGAACGGGCCACTTGAAAATGACCACGGCGCAAAGCAGGCTGGGTAGTGAGGGAGGAGGCGGCCATGTTAAGTGCTGGCAAAGTCATACATTACCCTGTGTGTGGAGTGTTGAATGGCATTGAGGCTCTGTGCTTGGAAGGAGGCTAAAAACTAATAACATTTTTGACCTTGGCTAGGCTAATGTGTCCTCTTTACAAAGTCAAAAGGGTTGTCTCCCTTCAGAGAATGGTATTTATCATATATATAAATTGAATACAAGTCACTAATGTATTGTGAGTGTCCATATTGCTTCTTTTGCTGGCTGGATTAGTTTTTCCATCACATTATACTGTACACTGCTCGTTTCCATGGTTACGACCACCCTACAATCCAGCAGCGGTGGTCGTGCTTGCACACTATAGGAAAAGGAACTGGTCAGGACAGTGGGAGCTCACATAGGCACGCATGTGCAGCAGCTTTCATCCCGGCCACCTCGGATCTGCGCTGCTTTGGTGGACGTAATCCCTGGAAACAATGTGATGGAAAAATGAATGAAGCCAGCAAAGATGGCGGTATGGACAATCACAATACATTAGTAAGTGTAGTAACATACCAACATTTGAGTTGGTAAAAATCGGGGGGTATAAGCCATGCCCAAGGTACGCCCCCGACCAGAAACATCCAGGGTTTGTGGTAGCCTCGTTTGTTTGTTTTTTGGGCCCAAGACAGGACAAATTTGCCGGAACTGTCAGGGACAGTCTTAGCAAATTCGGGACAGTTGGCAACTATGTATTAACTTTCTCTACACGGTAAATGCCATTTGCTGAAGTGAGACAACCCCTTTAAGGTGGCCCTGGACAGAAACCTAAAAGTGGCCCCATGTTGTAGGCAGGTCAATATTGACATAAGGCGGGGCAGCACAAGCAGGGAGAACACACATAGGCGGGGGTGCAGCACAAAGTACCGCCCCTGCAGAACCAAATACCACAGTGCAGCACATAATACTGCCCCTGCAGAACCAAATACCACAGTGCAGCACAAAGTACCGCCCTGCAGAACCAAATACCACAGTGCAGCACAAAGTACCGCGCCTGCAGAACCAAATACCACAGTGCGGCACAGAATACTGCCCCTGCAGAACCAAATACCACAGTGCAGCACAGAATACCGCCCCTGCAGATCCAAATGCCACCATGCAGCACAGAATACCGCCCCTGCAGATCCAAATGTCACCATGCAGCACAGAATACCGCCCCTGCAAAACCAAATACAACAGTGCAGCACAAAGTACTGCAGCCCCAGCGGCAGTATTCAACTGTATCACCATCCTGAGGACAGCAATACAGTTGAATGTCAGGGAGGCTATCAAAAAAAGGGTAGATCTTCTAAGTGAGCTGACAATCTTTCAGGCCCCACATGCATTATGAAAAGGGACGTGACTGATCACATCATCACAGAGAGGTGTAGTATTGGGGGGGGAGGTGTGTTAGTGCTGGAGACGAAGAACGGTGGAGCCCAAAGATTGCTGCACGCTCCAGCCTCTGGGATGCCAACAATGTAATGCGTGCTTTCATGTTCATGCATCTTCTTTGGTGTGCTACGGTGAATAATTTGCTAATGTGGGTCTGGTGCCACTGTGGAAAATCAGCAAAGGGAACTTTATAAAGGTATAGCACAAAGATTGGTGGAAGGCCCCACTGTGTAAAGGCCCTGAATATAGCCGTGTGCCAGTTGGAAATGTTGCAAGTGGATTGCAGCAAAATATTGCCATGGACAGGATGCAAGGGGCATTGCAGGTGAGTGCCATCCCGCTGTAATCCTACCCATTAAGGCTTGATTCACATGCCAAAGAAGGTCTGATATTGTCAGAGTCACTGCTGGAACCTCACGAGTGCTTTGTAAATTCCTTCTTCCTCTTCCTTCGCAGTGAAGCCTCTTGTACTTGTGTTTTACAGTGAATTCTAAGATACAGGAATAAAGTAGGCTTATGTGCATAAACAGTACTAAAGTACAGAGATAAAAATTAACATATTGAGTTAATCAAAGTAACAAATCACCTAACCTTCACTCAATTGAGCGAGCTCCCCATCGACCAATTCCCAACATGGCATCTGGCCAACGTCCACGGTGATACAAAGACAGAGATAGTCACAAGGTGTCTTACCCGATTGATGTCATCAGAGGAGCTCGGCTCCTTGTTACATGCATAGAAGTTTATACTTTCTACCTTTCTGGTCCTTCCTAATGGTTTAAATGTCACTTCCAGCATTAAAATGCTAACCTCCGCGAGATCCCACTGGTGCGGCTGTTCTGATGATGTTGAGGTCCTGTTCCTGTCTCAACAGGACGCAGTCCAAAATACAGCCTGAGAGGTGGGAATGTAAATCGTATTCGACCTAATGGAAGCATTAACTTCTATAGAAACAGGTATACAGTATAATATATGGTAAGAGCTTAACGGGGTTCTCCAGGCATTTTGTTTAATTAGTCGTTGTAACATGTAAGCCACCTTATTATCCATGATAAATGAATCTTTATTGAATAAATTATAATAATATAAAACAATATAATCTTTATTAAGTAAATTATAATATATAACAATATAATGTTTATTAAAGGGATTCTGTCATGAGATTTTACCCCTCTAACCTAAACATATGCTCATGTCCAGACTAATAAGAAGAATCCTAAGCTGGCCTTATTAAACCTCACTATGGCTCTATTTGCCCAAAAAACAGGTTTTTATAACCTGTCAATCACTTACTTAAGGTGCCCAAGGGAAGGTCCGTTAATACAGGGTGCCCGGCCGCACCCCTCGCCATCCCGTGCCCAGCGCCACCTTCCCTGTCTTCCTCGCCGCCTTCTATAGCTCAGCGCTGCCTCCACAATCCTCCCCATCCCTCTGCCAGATCCCGCGCCTGCGCACTAGGCTCAGCCTGATGCGCCCGTGCAGACTCCTGGCAGTGGCTTAGTTGAGCGAAGTGCGCATCAGGCTGAGCCTAGTGCGCAGGCGCGGGATCTGGCAGAGGGACGGGGAGGATTGCGGAGGCAGCGCTGAGCTATAGAAGGCGGCGCTGAAGACAGGGAAGGCGGCGCTGGGCACGGGATGGCGAGGGGTGTGGCCGGGCACCCTGTATTAACGGACCTCCCCTTGGGCACCTTAAGTAAGTGATTGACAGGTTATAAAAACCAGTTTTTTGGGCAAATAGAGCCACAGTGAGGTTTAATAAGGCCAGCTTAGGATTCTTCTTATTAGTCTGGACATGAGCATATGTTTAGGTTAGAGGGGTTAAATCTGATGACAGAATCCCTTTAAATAGAACATAGAGAAAATAGTACAATAGTACCAAAACAGCGTCCCCATCTGAAATAACATGCCATATATATAACAAGACCATAGAGCGCACAACAACACCAACCCCACATAGTACGCCTAGTGCCAATGGTAGTACGCAATCCGGTACACAATGAAGAAATATACCAAAATAACAGGCAGAATCACAGGAAGGTGGACGCTGGCAACCAGCAGTGTCCCACTCCCAATATGTTTCACAACCACTTTGTATATAGGGATTATTTTTGTAACCTGGTGACTATAATGAAGCAGAACATTATCCTGCAGCGAGACGCCGTCACCGGATGAGAGCGGGAGGGTAAATACTATGCTAAAAATCTTCCCTCCATGGGTTAGTTACAATTGCTAATTAGACAAAATGCCCAGAGAACCCCTTTATTAAGGGCACGGCCTGAGAGCACAGCTGGCCACATGTAAAAAAAAAATAGAACATGTCCTATTATTGTCCGCAATTGCAGACAAGAACAGGCATATTCTATTAGTGCCGGCAATGTGCGGTCTACAAAAAACTGAAGACTTGCCTGAATGCCGGATCCGGCATTTTTTTCCATAGGAATGTATTAGTGCTGGATCCGGCATTCAAAATACCGTATAAGTATGACAAACGGACAGACGGATCCGTTCTTGCAATGCATTTGTAAGATGGATCAGGATCCTGACCAGTCTTAAAATGCCATCAGTTGGCATACGTTTTGCCGGATTCCTCTGCCGCAAGTGTGAAAGTAGCCTAACGCATTGTTTTGTGCATTTGCCTCAAGTGTGAATAAACTGAAGTTTTGCGTTAAGAACTTGTCTTTGCCTCTGTACTACGTCCGCTTACCCTATCTACCAATAAAAAAATGAGAATATAATTTTAGTAATGTTTGCAAATTTATTAAGAAAGGAAAACTCACATTTCTCATGGATCTACACATAACTATTCAGACCCTTTACTATGACACTTGACATCTAGCTCTGAGGGCTTCCCACTTCTCTTCTTTGAGATGTTTTTACACCTTGATTGAAGTCACCTGTGGTAGATTCAGTTGATTGGACATGATTTGGAAAGACACAGCCCTGTCTAATTAAGGTCTCACAGCTGAAATTGCATATCAGAGCAAAAACCAGGCCAGAACTGCCTGTAGAGCTCAGAGACAGGATTGCGTAGAGGCACAGATATGTAGACGGAGGCAAGAACATTTCTGCTGCACTGAAAGTTCCCAAGAGCACAGTGGCCTCCATAATTCTTAGGGTACTTTCACACTTGCAGCAGGACGGATCCGACAGGCTGTTCACCCTGTCGGAGTCGGATCCATCCTTCCGCTATTTCACCGTGCCGCCGCTCCGTCTCCATTGACTATAATGGGGACGGGGCGGAGCTCCGGCACAGCACGGCAGTTCGCCGTGAGAGGCCGCCGGACTAAAAAGTTGAACATGCAGGACTTTTAGTCCGGCGGCCTTTCGCCGTGCACTGCCGTGCTCTGCCCATGGGGGATTGCCGATCGGCTGCTGCACCCTGCGCTTTCTCCAGTCTGCCTGCCACAGTGAAGACGGCCAGCGATTTCTTTCCCCACCCTCCCTTCAGGAAAGAAATAAGTATTTGTTGGGGCGAATTAGGTCTTATTATATTAAGTAAAGGCAGGCAGCCGATCGGCAATCCTCTGCGCATCCTACCAGGCTGACTGAGGGAAAGAGCTAATATCGGACGTCACTGGGCTCGGCGCATGCCCAGTGACGAAGATGAAGCTGCCGCCCTCAGTCTCCTGATGATCGCACAGGCGCAGCCCTCAGTGGGTACTGCGCCTGTGCGAGACTTCGTTCGGCGTGAGGGAGGGGGAGGAGAGGGAGGGGAGGCTGTGGCAGGCTGGGGGCGGCGGTTAGACAGTACAAGGAAGGCGGGCTGGGCACTGAAAGAGGGGCGGTACTGGGCTCACTAAGAAGAAAAAAACGCCCCTCTGGGCACCTTCAGGACGCATTTCCTTATTGATCAAAGTCGTTTTTTGAAGTAACTGCTGGACGGATTTCAAGATAAAAGAGCACAGCCTAATCCAGGTAAGCTGTGCTGCATGACTGCTTTAAAATCGTTTTTTGGCTGAGGGGAGGTGACAGAATCCCTTTAATGAAAACCTGATCCAGAGTGCTCTGGACCTCGGACTGGCCCGTAGGTTCACCTTCCAACAAGACAATGACCCTAAGCACACAACCAAGACAACACAGGAGCGGCTTAGGGACAACTCTGTGAATGTCCTTGAGTAGCCAAGCCAGAGCCCTGACGTGAACCCAATCGAACATCTCTGGAGAGACCTGAAAATGGCTGTCCACCGACGGTCCTCATCCAACCTGATAGCTCGAATGTATCTGTAGACAAGGATGGCAAAAAATCCCCAAATCCAGGTGTGCAAACCTTGTGGCATCATCCCCAAGAAGACTGGAGGCTGGAATCACTGCTAAAGGGGCTTCAACTGAATCCTGAGTAAAGGTCTGAATTCTTATGTCAATGTGAGATTTTAGTATTTCCTTTTCAATAAATTAGTAAAAAAAAATGTAACATTCTGTCCTCACTTTCACATTATAGGGTATGGAGTGCAGAATGATGGGGAAAAGTTGTTTTTTTAATTTAAGGAGAGGGCCACAGCATAACATAATGTGAAAAAGTTAGCACGGTCGCTGCTGCATCTCCCCATCGCACGAATCAAAACATCTGGCGAGTGGGGGGGGGGCATCCAATAGCAGGCGGTTACGGTAACAAGCCTCCCTAGTGTCACCCGGAGATGCAGCGGCGGCCGCGCGGCGATGCAGGTGGGTGTCGGGGAGCGGGGTAAGTATAACCTATATGAGGAGACAGGGCATTAGGGGGACATTATAGGGCTTGGATAACCCCTTTAAGAAGACCAACTCTACCAGGATTTACCTATTGATGGACCTTCCGTCTATTTGTGAAAGCGTTCTTACTAGGCAGCATTTTCCCCACAACTGCCTAAAACTTTTCACGGTATATGTTTCACGGATATTTTAATTTATATGTATTTCATGTCTTTACCTGCAGGTGTACACAAGAATAGATTATAAAAAAATAAACTGTCAGGAATGGGGAAGCGAAACATCATTTTTCAAGGGAACACCGAACACCTGATCTGTGCCTTTCATTAAGATGAATGATCTAGAAAGTGCAGCCACAGAAAATGGGATTTTAAGTGCATTTACACGAGGCATCTACATGCAATGTCCATAAACCTAACGGGAAAACATAACAGAAAAATACAATCTGGTTTTCCCCGGCCATTTAGCAGAACATCAAACATATGATGTGCAGGTCGTTTTAAGACTGGATTTCCTTAAGCCCACCAGAGACAATGATTCTTAGGTCCACTCTGCATCTATGCAGAACACGTCCATGTCCAATTTAAATTGCATTGTAATCTTTGTAATCTTCTGCCTGTGTACTGACTTTCTGCCCGTTTACGGTATTCTGACCTGACTTGTGACTGACGTTCGTATAGATCCTTTCTGCCTTCCCTTGTTGTGATTCCTGTACTGCACACATTCCACCAGCCCTGACCTCAGCCTGTCCTGATTATGATTTTGCCTGACCCCCTATCTTTGACGCCCTTCGGTCAGTTATCAAAAACACAGACCACTTCGGCCTGATTGTTCCCTTGTAGATTCCTGTACGGGGTTAAAGGTTGACTACCAGGGGACTGCCAGGATAATGCCCTTAGGATTAGCCCTAAGCCAAATCTGTTAGTTGACAGTGGTTCCACACCCTCTGTCTTAGGCCTCTTGCCCTCCGAGATATACGTTCCATGACCGGGCCATATGTCCCGGAGCAGCATTGATCGTGCGCACGGGAGAGCACAGCATCATAGATTACAATGATACCGTGCACGTCGGGCCACCCGCGGGGCTATTGTCCTGCACTCATAAGATCGTAGGAGTGCGGGACAATAGCTCCGCGGGCGGCCCGACTAGAGCATACGGTCATGTGCAAGAGCCCTTAACTGTATGCTCAGGCCATAGAACCCACTGGCCTACCCAAGATGGCCTTGTCTGCAGTATATAAAGAGTTAACTACTCAGTGTGGGCATCAAGAGTAACGCCTAGACATCCTGACCACTACTGCTCCTGTACCACAACCTCAAGCCACAGTGTCTACACCATGCATGCTCAACCTGCGGCCCTCCAGCTGTTGTAAAACTACAACTCCCACAATGCCCTGCTGTGGGCTGACAGCTGTAGGCTGTTCAGGCATGCTGGGAGGTGTAGTTTTGCAACAGCTGGAGGGCCGCAGGTTGAGCATGCCTGGTCTACACCATCACCTCCGCCTGTCACAGTTTCTGATATCTCCAGTCTGCTTCTGCCACGTCCCCCACGCTATGCTATATCTTGGATTTCTGAACCAGTGTACTATCCACTTTGAGTTACAGGCCCACCATTTTCCTACTGATTGGGCCAAGATAGGTTTTCTGGTCTGCCTCCTGTCTGGTGAAGCCCTCACCTGGGTCACTCCCCTCTGGCAATCTCTGACCAGCAATCTCCAGGAATTACTGGCCACCTTCCGCAAGGTCTTTGAAGAACCAGGCCGTACCACCTCGGCTGCCTCCTACCACCCGCGCCTCCGCCAGGGCAATCTTATTGTCGGGCAGTATGCCATACCGTTCCTTACCCTTGCCTCAGAACTATCATGGAACAATGAGGTCTTGGTGGATCTGTCAGGTCTCATAAAAGACGAATTGACAGGTCGTGATGTGCCATCTTCTCTGGATGACCTGATTACCTTGGCTACCTGAATTAATCTTCATTTCAGTGAGCGCCTCAGGAAATTTGCACATGAAAGGAGAGTTCATAAAAAAATTGCACAAACAGCTGACATGCAAAAATGCGAAATTGGGCAAAAAGAGCAAAAAAAAAAGAAGAGAAATAATAAAGGATGGCATGGCCTGTATGCAAGTAAAGACCTAAGTGTACAGGGTGTCAGTTTAGCCACACAGATGCATAGCTAATCAAATCCCTAATAGTCCTTATCTGGTAAGGAGCCTGAGGACTCGCTCAGCGCCCATTACTGCTGGTTGGTCCCGAGTAACCACAATTATACACTCCATATCATAAATCTAGGTGCCAGCACCAAGGAGTGTAATTGCATAACAATGGGGGTGAACGATGCCTGACCACCCTAGAGAATTCAGAGCCTCCAGAAATCACTGTTGCAGACAATGAGCAAGTTGCTACAATGCCAACAATAAGTGCTAATGCAGTGAGACGCTGAGGAGCTGGTGCAGAGGATGGGAGTGGTAGTGTTCCTGAAGAAGTCTTGTATCACGGTGTACTCCCTCAGGCTGTTGCTCCCTGTGAATCGGTGCAAAGGATGTTTGAAGAATGAGGCCGGAAGTAAATTTAAAATAGTCTCTTTTTTACTGTGCAAAATATAACTTGTGGCACATCCAGCAGTATTAAGTACAAAGTGCAGTTTCTGGCACCAGATGAGGAGGTATGGTGGCTGGTTGGATGGCAACTTAATAGCACTAGTAGGCACTTGTAGATATAGGTGTCCAACGTGATAATGGCTTGATGTTAGTCTGGCCTGGAAGTACTTTGGATGATGGGTGTCTGAGCTGTGGTCCCTCCCCTGCAGCAGTGTCTGTAAAGCTGTAATTTTGTTGATCACTCTGCTGTCTTTATACACAGATGTTTTCTGGAAGCAGTGTTCTTGATCTGGATACGGTTCTTAGGAGTAGGAGCTCCGACATGTGCTTCCTCTCCCCTCTGTGTCTGCACGGGAACTCCCCCTCCTGACAGGAAGCAGGACCAGCCCAATCCTACCAAGTAGGGAGGAACAGGGTGGTTAGGTCTGGGGTACCGCACTGACAAAGGTACTCCCTTTAGTGGTCAGGTTTGCTGATCTCTAATGCGTTTAAAAACTCCCTGACTAGTGTCTCATCAGGAGCTTATGCTGTATATAACGCACCAGCCACTACTGATGAGAAGTGACGGTGATTCCAGCGCTAGCGCGGCCGCCGGAATAGCGCCCATTTAAACAGAAAGCCACTCTCCACTATGGGGTGTCAATCAGATAGTGGGGGTGTCACTCCCCCACCCTAGACTGGCCCAGTTCACCGATATGGAGCAACCCCGTACATGATGACAAGAGTCCAATGTTACTATGGGCATCCCGCGCAGTCTAAGAGATAACTGGAAATGAGACAAAGTATCGATTGGGAGCGGTGAGAGTGTGAAGCCGGATTATTGTCCTCAGTCACACCCCTGCAGGGTAGGTAAAGAATGAAACAATGTGTATTGTATCATCTAATACAGGCAAGCTCAACCTGCGGCCCTCCAGCTGTTGCAAAACTACAACTCCCTGCATTCCCAGACAGTCTACAGCTATCAGCCTGCAGCAGGGCATGGTGGGAGTTGTAGTTTTACAACAGCTGGAGGGCCACCGGTTGAGCATCCATGATCCAATAGGTAAAATTGACAATATAATGGATCTATGAGCGCATTATAATGATCGACCGGCAAACAGAGATCCCGTCCTATTGCTGGGTGGTAGGTACACGTATAAAGAAGTGCCACAGTAGACAAAGTGTCCATTTACCGTATGTTATATATCAACCCCTTGCAGTTGCATCCACATTACGTGCTGGGATGGGGTGTATGTGACATCTTGAGAGGTAGAAATGTAAATGCCATTCATTCTAATGGAAGAATTACCAGTATAATATATGGTCAGGCTATAAGCCACGCTCGATCTGTGGCGGACAAAGGTTACATGATTTAGTGGTAAAATGCCGTGGGTGGGCATTGTTTGGGCTCATGCGGTCAGCAGCAATATCCTTAAACATATGGTCACCATTATTATAAAAGGACGCCAAAACGTTGCATTTATGATAAGCTTTAATATTCCAGCAGTAAAAACTTCTAAGGTCTCAAATGTAATATTGTGTTACTTATGAAGACGGGCAATTTTCCATGGAGTTCAGTAAATGTTTGACTGTGGATAACAGCAGTGATTTTTTATTTATTTATATTACACCGAAATGTAAAAATTTCAAAAATATTTTTGTTTTAATTTTCTTGAAAAATTCGACTCAGAAATCTTGAGTTTTTAGTAACTCATAACCCGACAGTCTGGGTCTTTTTGTATATATGCGGGCAATGAAGCCGAGCAATGCCACAATGACCACTCCTGATAGCGAAATCACCAGGGTGTTCACATTCAGAGAGGACGATTCTGCTTGATCTGAAGAAAAAAAATAAAAAATTAAATAAATTATATATACACACAGTACATACAGCCATTCAATATCATGTAACACAATGACAGCCGAGGTTTCCCAGAGTGGAAGTGGCGTTTCTATTTTATTATTATTATTTTTTATAACGGAGTCCTATGGGTAACATATGCCACTGTGTACCTATGAGCAGCCTCCCAGCAAATGTAATATAAACAGCAGAGTGGCAGCTTGAAGCCCCTGGGACACGATACAAAATCTGTAACAAGGCGCCTACTTACCATGTGTCATTTATCATACTGGTGTCTGTGGCAGAGGGCTCCTTGGGTCTCCTCAGGGCCCAGTGTAACTACTACCTATCCCCCCCCCCCCCCCCCCCCCCCCCCCCCCAGCTATGCCCCTGGTGAACAGTCATACCAGTTGTGGTCCTCACCTGTATTACCAGGAGATTGTCTTTTCATTCTGAGCGGACCCTGGGAGATGAAGTGCTGCTGAGACTCTGAGGTCAATGATCTCCTGTGTCGTTGCCTATTAGAGTCTCCCTGTGATTTTGTGATACAGCCTTGGCTGCAGCGAGTACCTGACTCTCCAAACTTACACAAGATGACCGTGCAACTCACGTAAACCTAAGGATTCATCAGAAATTAAATACAGTTAGTGTTCTTTATTATTTGCTTGACTTCCTGATGACTACTAGTTAGGACTCATGCAGACGGCAAGCTAGGCCGTAGCCCTGTATTCATAATTCATTTCCACTTACTTCACTATAGTCTCCGATAAATGCAAAAGCCTCCATTGCAAACCTGTATTCGGTCCTTGTTGCAGAGTAAACTACTAAAGTTTCATCCTTTATGCATCTGCAAAGATTAATATTATAAATTCAACATTAGGTGCCTAAATTGCATTGTCTGCATTACAGTCCATGTCACAATGTCCCCAGCCAGCCACAGGATCTCAAAAACAGATCCAACCTGCGCCAGCACCCCCCATAACTGGACCAGGGTATAGAGCACTGTGGCTCAGCAATGAAGGTCCAGATGGGTGTTACCAGTTGGGGGTGTGACACTATCCAATCAGTGCTGACTATGCAAGGACCCCCCCACCCCCATATTAAAATTTCTATACGTATCCAGGACCATGGACAACATCTGCATGGAGTTTGTATGTTCTCCCTGTGTTTGTGTGGGTTTCCTCCGGGTTCTCCGGTTTCCTCCCACACTCCAAAGACATACTGATAGGGATCTTAATTGTGAGCCCCATTGGGGACAGCAAGCAATAATAATGTCTCTAAAAGCACTGCGGAATATGTCAGCGCTATATAAGTGAGGAAAATAAAAAATATAGACGGGGTTGTCATAATGAGGCCATCAAAGTGTGATTGACCCTGGCGGCACAGTCCCTTCAATGCAAAACAGCTCGCCATGTGGCAATGCCTGGTACTGCAGCTATTAATGAAAAACGGTCTCTTACTAGGAAAAGCAAAAACATTAATATACAGTATTATACAATGAAGGTCCCCATGTCAGGAAGTAACTTTACCCGTTTTGTATGAAGTCGTAAAATACGGGGTCACTAGGGTTATCGTGCGGTGTGGCTTTACAAGACTCCACAAATAATTGGACGTTGGGGACTGAAGAATCAACTTGAATTTCCATGTAGAGCAATTCCTGCAGAGTCACCTCCAGAGGATACTGGGTCTCGACCTCTACAAAGCGATCGTCTGTGTAGAACTGGAACTTGTAGGTGAAGTTACCGAATCCGGCCTCTGTGAACACGTAATCGGATTTATGGGCATGAAATGAAGAGGACACCCGGCTCATTTTTGGAAAGGAGCAGTTGAAGGGGATTGACACCCCGTGTTTCCTGGTAATGACGCTGAATTCGTTAGCAAAGGAGGTGGCCTGATTTTTAAATACAATGTCATGTTCTGTTTCCTTAAAATAAAAAAGGAAAAGAAAAGAAAGATTGTAAAATGTTACATACTGGATACGTATAGAAATTTTAATATGAGGTGGGGGGGATCCCTGCACAGTCTGACACTGGAATCACTGACTGGATAGCGTGAGACTGTGCAGGGGCACACCCCCAACTGGTAACACCCATCTGGACCTTCATTGCAAACTGCTAGCAATTCATTTATAACTTCTAGTAGGAATAATAGAGGAGCGGCACAACATCAAGTCATGAGAATAGATGCTCCGGAATTGTTATTACATGGGGAGTGAAAGTCGCTACTGAACAGGTGCTCCGTTCTTTTTGTCTACTGAAAGAGACATGTCAGGAGAGGCGAGAGGTCTTTTTTAAATGGATTTGCAATGTTATATGCATTCATCTTCTGACCAGGGGGTGGTCTGACTGTGAAATCGCCGTCAATTCTAAGAAGGAAGAGGGCACAACGCTGGTTTAATGCTGCATCCCCTTCACTCTTTTTCCCAGGTCACAGGTCCCCCGGCCACCCGATCTGCTGGGTCTACAGCACCATGAAATGCACCATGCTGCAGGTCTTTGCCCAGCCAGGGGTCAGGACGTTGCTAGACAATGAAAAGGTTTGGAGGGGGCACAGTGCTCAACTGGATGTCTCGGTTGTTGGACCCCCAAGTGATCATAAAGTGACAGCATATCCTGGAGATATTGATATGCCACCACTTTATGGGAAGAATCCTTTAAAAGGGTAATTGGTAATATCCTCAGCATAAGTCAGTAGATATCAGATTGGTGGTATTCGACACCCAGTACCCTCACTGCCAGCCTAGGAAACAAAACAGTAGATGGAGCTGGAGGCACGAGGCACTGTCAACTGAGTACTGGTCATTGAGTTCAATCAGTATGCAAAGAGCTCCGAAGCTCCCTCTAGTGGTGGCTGCAGCTATCTTATAATATGTCTAAGCAGTAGATTTGGATCACTGTCAGAAAATCGAGCTCTAGCAGCTATACAGATATATTGAAATATTAATCAGCACATCATTTTGAACCTAAAAATTACACTAAAGGGCATCTGTCAGCAGATTTGTACCTATGACACTGGCTGACCTGTTGCATGTGCACTTGGCAGCTGAAGGCATCTGTGTTGGTCCCATGTTCATATGTGCCCGCATTGCTGAGAAACATGATGTTTTATTATATGCAAATGAGACTCTAGGAGCAACGGGGGCGTTACCATTACACCTAGAGGCTCTGCTCTCTCTGCAACTGCTGCGCCCTCTGCATTTTGATTAACTGGGCCAGGCGTGATGACATATTTACTGCCTGTCCCTGTCAATCAAAATGCATGGGCGAGGCAGTTGCTGAGAGAGCAGAGCCTCTAGGTGTAATGGTAACGCCCCCGTTGCTCCTAGAGGCTCATTCGCATATATAAAAACATCATTTTTCTCAGCAATGCGGGCACATATGAGCATGGGACCAACACAGATGCCTTCAGCTGCCAAGCGCACATGTAACAGGTCAGCCAGTGTCATAGGTACAAATCTGCTGACAGATGCCCTTTCAATATCACATGTTTCCCTTCCAAAAGATTGTCTGCAATATTTCACTTAATAATAGGAATATTCTAACAGATTAAACCCCTTTCATTACCTCAATCTCCGTCCCACAGGAGTTGTAGGCCACGCTTGCTATGAGGTGGGTGCTGTTTGAACTAACCAGACAGTGTGGATCGTTGAGGCGGAACTGGTTTTCGTAAAGTTCGTGATCAGATGACTTGGCAGCAATTAAAGTCATGGTGTTCTCATGGCAGATCAGCTCAATGTTATCTAGACACAGAAGGTCAGATCAGACCTTTAAATAATGCTTTCTGTGGGTCATGATACAAGACATCACAATGAAATAATTAAGCTTAAAGGGTTAAAGGGGTGCTCCAGGATTTAACAAGCGATGATCTACACTGAACAAATATATAAGCACAACACTTTCGGTTTTGCTCCCATTTTGCATGAGCTGAACTCAAAGATCTGAAACATTTTCTACATACACTAAAGACCCATTACTGTCAAATATTGTTCACAAATCTGTCTAAATCTGTGTTAGTGAGCACTTCTCCTTTGGAGATAACCCATCCCACCTCACAGGTGTGGCATATCAAGGTTCTGATTAGACAGCATGAATATTGCACAGGTGTGCCTTTGACTGCCCACAATATAAGGCCACTCTGAAATGTGCACGGTTTGGGGGTCAGAAAACCAGTTAGTGTCTGGTGTGGCTCACACAGTGCAACACATCTCCGTGGCATAGAGTTGATCCAGGTTGTTGATTGTGGCCTGTGGAATGTTGGTCCACTCCTCTTCTGTGCGAAGTTGCCGAATATTGTCAGGAACTGGAACGCGCTGTCGTATACGCCGATCCAGAGCAGCCCAAACATGCTCAATGGGTGACCTGTCCGGTGAGTATGCTGGCCATGCAAGAACTGGGATGTTTTCAGCTTCCAGGAATTGTGTACAGATCCTTGCAATATGGGGCCGTGCATTATCATGCTGTAACATAAGGTGATGGTCGTGGATGAATGGCACAACAATGGGCCTCAGGATCTCGTCACGGTATCTCTGTTCTTTCAAAATGCCATCAATAAAATGCACCTGTGTTCGTTGTCCATAACATAAGCCTGCCCATACCATAACCCCACCGCCACCATGGGCCACTCGATACACAACGTTGATGTCAGCAAACCGCTCACCCACACACGCTGTCTGCCATCTGCCCTGAACAGTGAAAACTGGGACTCATCCGTGAACAGAACGCCTCTCCAACGTGCCAGACTCCATCGAATGTGAACATTTTCCCACTCAAGTCGGTTACGACGACGAACTGCAGTCAGGTCCAGACCCCGATGAGGACTACGAGCATCCAGATGAGCTTCCCTGAGACGGTTTCTGACAATTTGTGCAGAAATTCTTTGGTTATGCAAACCGATTGTTGCTGGAGCTGTCGGTGGCTGGTCTCAGACGATCATGGAGGTGAACATGCTGGATGTGGAGGTCCTAGGCTGGTGTGGTTACACGTGGTCTGCGGTTGTGAGGCCGGTTGGATGTACTGCCAAATTCTCTGAAACGCCTTTGGAGACGGCTTATGGTAGAGAAATTAACATTCATTGCACGGGGAACAGCTCTGGTAGATATTCCTGCAGTCAGCATGCCAACTGCACGCTCTCTCAAACGTTGCGCCATCTGTGGCATTGTGCTGTGTGATCAAACTGCACATTTCAGAGTGGACTTTTATTGTGGGCAGTCTAAGGCACAGCTGTGCAATATTCATGCTGTCTAATCAGCACCTTGATATGCCACACCTGTGAGGTGGGATGGATTATCTCGGCAAAGGAGAAATGCTCACTAACACAGATTTAGACAGATTTGTGAACAATATTTGAGAGTAATGGGTCTTTTGTGTATGTAGAAAATGTTTCAGATCTTTGAGTTCAGCTCATGAAAAATGGGAGCAAAACCGAAAGTGTTGTGTTTATACTTTTGTTCAGTGTATTTGGAATAGATCAATATCATATTGGTAGGGATCGGCAATCCACATCCCTGCCGATCAGCTGCTCCGGCGCCCGAACTTCACATTTCCATCTCTTCTGTAGTGGATTGGGCCGGTCACTTGGGTAATGGGAGCAGCGCTGCAGTAACCAGATCCACTCACTACACAGTGGACAGATTGTTTAGTTCCAGCGACCTATTTCTGAACAGCTGATCGGAGGGGTGGCGATCTGATATTGATGACCTGTCCTATGGATAGATAAGGGGGAGGAGTGGTGGTTTTAGACAGAGATAAGTATGAGAATGAGATGCTTAGGTTGTTGTCAGATAAAGATACATATAAAATCCTAAAAAAGGACCCTACCTCTGAATTCAAAAGAAAATTTGAGGTGTTGCTACAAAAAGGCTTTGAGAACAGTGTTCTAAATAAGAGAGAGTTGGAATATTTAAAAGTTAGGTATCCAAAGGGCCCAGTAATATATTTTTTGCCGAAAATTCACAACAGCCTGTCCAATCCTCCTGGCAGGCCAATTGTTTTAGGAAGTATGTAAAGGTCATAAACACTTATTTAAGCCACATCCTTATCAGTAAAATAAGGACTGAGCTATAATGAGTGTTTATAATGTCAGAGATAAGGAGCCCATCCGATTAGTTGGCTGACGGAGCAGAGAGAAAATTCAGATCCCTCTATCGGAGCATCTCAGCCCTGTACAGAAAAAGTGCTGCATATTTGTAATACAGACCAATTTTTAGCTCAAAATGAGAACAATGCAATAATAAAAAAAATTCCCCCCAAAGGTGTACATAGCCTTTAAAGGGGTTTTCCGAGATTATGATATGGATGACCTATTTTCAGGGTAGGTTATCAATATCAGATCAGTGGGGGGTCCAACACCAGGATCCCAGCCAATTATATGTTTGTGTGAGCACTGCGGTCTCCTCGCAGCTTACCAAGCACATTGTATAGTGGTTGTACTTGGTACTGCAGCTCATCTGTATTCACTTGAATGAGAATGACCTGCGCATAGGCCACGTGACTGATGTATGGTGACGTCATTGGCCTAGGAAGAGGATGCAGCACCACTGCCTCTTTGTACAGCTGATCAATGAGGGTTCTGGGAGTTGGACCCTCGCCGATTTGATATTGATGACCTTTAGATCATGAATATCAAAATCTCCCCAAAAAAAACTTTAATCTATTCTAAAATCTTAACCTACAGCGGAGCATACCTAAACTGCTGGGTCCCACCACTGCAGTGACACAACGCATTTCAGACTGATACCTGTAGGAATAATGGAAGCAGTAATCATGCATATTGTGCTCAATACATCATGGCGGATAATGCTGGATTAACAACGATAAAAATGGTCTGCACAGGTATAAATGCAGAAATGACTACATCTGTCTAGGTGTTTAGGTATTATTATTACCACTAGAACTTCCTGTGACTACTTCTGTACAAAACATGGCTGCTTTATTCAGAAGGAGCACCACACCTTTCCGGTGGTTGTATCTGGTACTACATCTTGGCTCTATTGAAGTGAATAGTGCTGAGCAATAATACCACACAGAACTTGTGACCAAGTGGGGTGCTGCCCTTGACAAAGACAAAAAGAAGCCATGTTTTTGAAATTCTGGACAACCCCAATGGAGGCCACCCAGGCAAGAAGTGAGGTGCTTACTGGGCAATGCTAAGTGTCACCTTGTACAGGTAAACTGTGTATATGCAGTTCCCACAATGAAGTGAAGCTTTATATGTTACAAACTGTACCGACCCGTTGTAGGTTTCTGCCACAAAACAGATAGGTACATGGTCTCCCACATTGTTTTCGGACGGGGTCCATTTTACCACCATTCTCACTGTGCTAGACCGAGATATGCTGGTGAATGATTTGGTCATACCAGGTGGACCACTGACTTTGAAATCTGAAATGCTAAAAAAAAAAGAAAAGACATATAAATACATACATTTTCACATAAACGGATGCTATATATACCGTATATATATCTATCTCCGAAACGTTGCACCACCTGGGTGAATAAAGGGTTCACTTGCTTTTACTCACCGGAGTGCCGCTCTTTTTTCTGGATCCATTTATTGGGGTTACAAGTCTATTCCCCTTGAGACGTGCACCCGTACCTCTCCCCTTGAGCCAGTGCCGCCATTTTTCTTCATATATATATATATTTTATAAATGGAATTGACATTGTAATTCTGTGTAGCACGGTATTTTGTAGTTCTTTCCCCTTCAATTCCTTATAATGTAGTTGGTTAGGGGTACCTGGTAGCGTTCTTGAGGTCTGAAGTAACTGTACATGGGTACTGCACACTGAACACCTTTAGCAGGGACCAGGAGGCTAGAACACTAGCTATGTAACTAAGAGCTCAGCTCCATTGAGGACATTATCAGGGTTAGATGTGTCTTGCAACCACCATCTCTCTTTGTATCACATGGGCATTGGCCAGGTGCCATGTTGGAAGTGATGTAGAGCTCACTCATTTGTTCACGGCTTTGGTGACTGTTACTTACTTTACTTGGTTATATTATCTTTTGTATTTATATATATATATCTTTTATCATAGTCTAGTAAAATGTTTATGCTCCTAAATCATGTTAAGCCTATTTATTCCCAAATCTCAGAATTCACGGTAAAACAAATTCCCTTGGAATAATAGCTGGATTCAGGGATCTCACCAGCAGCTCCCTCCAGTTTTTATCTTGACATTAAATGTGTCCCTGTTAAATACCGCATTGGGTATAGCAATGGGTACTTCATGAAGAAGACTAAACAGTTTAAGGGGGTTTTCAGAGTTTCTGATATTGATGACCTGTCCTAGTCATCAATATCAGATCGGTGGGGGTCCAACACCTGCGATCCCCACCGATCAGCTATTTGATGAGGCCATGGAATTCCAGTGAGCACCACGGTCTCCTCGCAACTTACAGAAGCACAGTGCCATCCATTAGGAAGCGGTGTTAGGTATTGCAGCTCAGCCCCATTCACTTGAATGGGACTGAGCTGTGTCTAGGCAACATGGCCGATGAATGTGATGTCACTGGCTTAGCAAATTTCCTCTTACTGAAGCGTCGCAGCCTCTTCATACAGCTGAACGGCGGGGGGTAGAGGGAGTTGGACTTCCACCGAATCCCGGAAAACACCATTAAATCTGAGACTACATAATAAATCCTTGCATTGTGATCAGTAGGCTTAGGTTTGTAGTCTATGGTGTGCTCTTTGAAAACTGGTTTCCTTGTCTTAACAGTTGTTAAACGGCATCTGTCAGCAGTTTTGTAGACAGGCGGAGACCGGAAGTGCAGTGAAGGCATCCCAGAAGCAACAGAACCAGAATAGAGCGGTAGGTGGCAGGTAAGGAATAAAAAAAAACAAAAAAAACTAGACAACCCCTTTAACCACTTAAGGACCACAGGTTTATACCCCCCTAGTGACCAGGCCCTTTTTTATAAATCGGCACTCCACAACTTTAGCGGTTTATTGCTCGGTCATGCAACTTACCACCCAAATTAATTTTACCTCCTTTTCTTCTCACTAATAGAGCTTTCATTTGGTGGTATTTCATTGCTGCTGACATTTTTACTTTTTTTGTTATTAATCGAAATTTAACGATTTTTTTTGCAAAAAAATGACATTTTTCACTTTCAGTTGTAAAATTTTGCAAAAAAAACGACATCCATATATAAATTTTTCGCTAAATTTATTGTTCTACATGTCTTTGATTAAAAAAAAATGTTTGGGTAAAAAAAAAAAATGGTTTGGGTAAAAGTTATAGCGTTTACAAACTATGGTACAAAAATGTGAATTTCCGCTTTTTGAAGCAGCTCTGACTTTCTGAGCACCTGTCATGTTTCCCTGAGGTTCTACAATGCCCAGACAGTAGAAACACCCCACAAATGACCCCATTTCGGAAACTAGACACCCTAAGGTATTCGCTGATGGGCATAGTGAGTTCATAGAACTTTTTATTTTTTGTCACAAGTTAGCGGAAAATGATGATTTATTATTATTATTATTTTTTTCTTACAAAGTCTCATATTCCACTAACTTGTGACAAAAAATAAAAACTTCCATGAACTCACTATGCCCATCACGAAATACCTTGGGGTGTCTTCTTTCCAAAATGGGGTCACTTGTGGGGTAGTTATACTGCCCTGGCATTCTAGGGGCCCTAATGTGTGGTTAGTAGTTTGAAATCAAAATGTGTAAAAAATGGCCTGTGAAATCCGAAAGGTGCTCTTTGGAATATGTGCCCCTTTGCCCACCTAGGCGGCAAAAAAGTGACACACATCTGGTATCGCCGTACTCAGGAGAAGTTGGGGAATGTGTTTTGGGGTGTCATTTTACATATACCCATGCTGGGTGAGAGAAATATCTTGGCAAAAGACAACTTTTCCCATTTTTTTATACACAGTTGGCATTTGACCAAGATATTTATATCACCCAGCATGGGTATATGTAAAATGACACCCCAAAACACATTGCCCAACTTCTCCTGAGTACGGCGATACCAGATGTGTGACACTTTTTTGCAGCCTAGGTGGGCAAAGGGGCCCACATTCCAAAGAGCACCTTTAGGATTTCACCGGCCATTTTTTACAGATTTTGATTTCAAACTACTAACCACACATTAGGGCCCCTAAATTGCCAGGGCAGTATAACTACCCCACAAGTGACCCCATTTTGGAAAGAAGACACCCCAAGGTATTCCGTGAGGGGCATGGCGAGTTCCTGGAATTTTTTATTTTTTGTCACAAGTTAGTGGAATATGAGACTTTGTAAGGAAAAAAAAAATCAAAAAAAAATCAAAAAAATCATCATTTTCCGCTAACTTGTGACAAAAAATAAAAAATTCTAGGAAGTCGCCATGCCCCTCACGGAATACCTTGGGGTGTCTTCTTTCCAAAATGGGGTCACTTGTGGGGTAGTTATACTGCCCTGGCATTCTAGGGGCCCTAATGTGTGGTAAGTAGTTTGAAATCAAAATGTGTAAAAAAGGACCTGTGAAATCTGAAAGGTGCTCTTTGGAATGTGTGCCCCTTTGCCCACCTAGGCGGCAAAAAAGTGACACACATCTGGTATCGCCGTACTCAGGAGAAGTTGGGGAATGTGTTTTGGGGTGTCATTTTACATATACCCATGCTGGGTGAGAGAAATATCTCTGCAAAAGACAATTTTTCCCATTTTTTTATACAAAGTTGGCATTTGACCAAGATATTTATCTCACCCAGCATGGGTATATGTAAAATGACACCCCAAAACACATTCCCCAACTTCTCCTGAGTACGGCGATACCACATGTGTGACACTTTTTTGCAGCCTAGATGCGCAAAGCGGCCCAAATTCCTTTTAGGAGGGCATTTTTAGACATTTGGATCCCAGACTTCTTCTCACGCTTTCGGGCCCCTAACATGCCAGGGCAGTATAAATACCCCACATGTGACCCCATTTTGGAAAGAAGACACCCTAAGGTATTCAATGAGGGGCCTGGCGAGTTCATAGAATTTTTTTTTTTTTGGCACAAGTTAGCGGAAATTGATTTTTTTTGTATTTTCTCACAAAGTCTCCCTTTCCGCTAACTTGGGACAAAAATTAAAATCTTTCATGGACTCAATATGCCCCTCATGGAATACCTTGGGGTGTCTTCGTTCCGGAATGGGGTCACATGTGGGGTACTTATACTGCCCTGGCATTTTAGGGGCCCTACAGCGTCAGAAGAAGTCTGGAATATAAATGTCTAAAAAAATGTACGCATTTGGATTCCGTGAGGGGTATGGTGAGTTCATGTGAGATTTTATTTTTTGACACAAGTTAGTGGAATATGAGACTTAGTAAGAAAAACAAAAACAAAACAAACAAAACTTTCCGCTAACTTGGGCCCAAAAAAATGTCTAAATGGTGCCTTACAGGGGGGGTGATCAATGACAGGGGGGTGATCAGGGTAATCTATGGGTGATCACCCCCCTGTCACTGATCACCCCCCTGTAAGGCTCCATTCAGACGTCCGTATGATTTTTTACGGATCCACGGATACATGGATCGGATCCGCAAAACACATGCGGACGTCTGAATGGAGCCTTACAGGGGGGTGATCAATGACAGAGGGGTGATCACCCATATAGACTCCCTGATCACCTTCGTCATTGATCACCCCCCTGTAAGGCTCCATTCAGATGTCCGTATGATTTTTTACGGATCCACGGATACATGGATCGGATCCGCAAAACACATGCGGACGTCTGAATGGAGCCTTACAGGGGGGTGATCAATGACGGAGGTGATCAGGGAGTCTATATGGGTGATCACTCCTCTGTCATTGATCACCCCCCTGTAAGGCTCCATTCAGACGTCCGCATGTGTTTTGCGGATCCGATCCATGTATCAGTGGATCCGTAAAAATCATACGGACGTCTGAATGGAGCCTTACAGGGGGGTGATCAATGACAGGGGGGTGATCAATGACAGGGAAGTGATCAGGAAGTCTATATGCGTGATCACCCCCTTGTAAGGCTCCATTCAGACGTCCGTATGCGTTTTGCGGATCCGATCCATGTATCCGTGGATCCGTAAAAATCATACGGACCTCTGAATGGAGCCTTACAGGGGGGTGATCAATGACAGGCGGGTGATCAATGACAGGGGGGTGATCAGGGAGTCTATATGGGCTGATCAGTGGTTTATAAAGGGTTAATAAGTGACAGGGGGGGGTGTAGTGTAGTGTAGTGGTGTTTGGTGCTACTTTAGTGAGCTGCCTGAGTCCTCTGGTGGTCGATCCTAACAAAAGGGACCACCAGAGGACCAGGTAGCAGGTATATTAGACGCTGTTATCAAAACAGCGTCTAATATACCTGTTAGGGGTTAAAAAAATCACATCTCCAGCCTGCCAGCGAGCGATCGCTGCTGGCAGGCTGGAGATCCACTCGCTTACCTTCCGTTCCTGTGAGCGCGCGTTCACAGGAAATCTCGGCTCACGCGAGATGACGCCTATTGGCGTTAGTGTGACCTGGGAGAGCCGCCGCGATGACGCCTTTCGGCGTTAGCGTGGCGGCAAGCGGTTAAAGGGCATCTGTCAGCAGTTTTGTACCTATGACACTGGCTGACCTGTTACATGTGCACTTGGCAGCTGAAGGCATCTGTGTTGGTCCCATGTTCATATGTGCCCGCATTGCTGAGAAAAATGATGTTTTAATATATGCAAATGAGCCTCTAGGAGCAACGGGGGCGTTACCATTACACCTAGAGGCTCTGCTCTCTCTGCAACTGCCACGCCCTCTCCACTTTGACTGAGAGGCCCAGATAGTGAAAACGTCGTCACACCTGGCCCTGTCATTTAAAGTGGAGAGGGCTCAGCAGTTGCAGAGAGAGCAGAGCCTCTAGGTGTAATGGTAACGCCCCTGTTGCTCCTAGAGTCTCATTTGCATATATTAAAACCTCATTTTTCTCAGCAATGCGGGCACATATTGTCACGACCGCTAACCCAGCAGCAGTCGTGTCGTACCAGACGGAGGGGAAGGGGGACCCTTATCTACGGATGGGAAATAGAACGGCCACCCCTGACTAACCCTAAGCTGGCACCTGTCTGCCCTGATACCCTAGACGGGGTGTGAACCCGTGCGGCGAGCAGGATGCCTAAACCCTCAGTCACCCTAATAAGACTAGACTGGGGAAAGGCAGATGGGAGCACTAGTCACCATCACTCATGTCTAGGAGAACAACAGGGGAAGACAGCAACAAACAAACAATTATAACAGAGATAGACTTATCCAGTCACGAGCAGAGAAGGTGATCCCAATAACGACAGTCCACGCCAGACAAGAGCTCCACAGCAATACCGTCAAACGATCTCCTTCAAAGGTCAGAATAGCACTGGAAGTAAGGACTATATCTGGCAATGACTGCAAGTGAAACTGAAACTAATATAGTAGCTGGGAGTGGCAGACAGGACTCACCTGAGAAGGATGCCTACAAACTCCCAGTCAGGACAAAAAGGTTCACAAGGCAAAACCCGGATGACATACCCTTAACCACGGAGCAAACTCACAAGCTATCGCGAGTAGCTAGTCGCTGCGACACATATGAACATGGGACCAACACAGATGCCTTCAGCTGCCAAGTGCACATGTAACAGGTCAGACAGAGTCATAGGGACAGATCTTTTTACAGATACCCTTTAAGGGGTTAACTTACATATTGAGCCATTTCCTTGGCCTAGCTCATCAATATCAGATCGGTGGGGGTCTGACACCTCCCGCCGCCACCCATTGATCAACTGTTTTGGGCAGCTGCCAACACCAGAAACCATACAGCGAAAGGAGCGGGAAGCACAATGTTCTGTGCCGGGGTACTGCAGCTCAGCTCCTGTTCAAGCGCATGGAGGCTGAGCTGCAGTACTCCGGCACAGAATCTACACAGTACAAGGAGCCTTCTGTCCACCAGAGGATGCCCGAAACAGCTTATCAGTGGAAGTGCTGGGTGTCGTACCCCACCGATCTGATACGGATGACCTACCCTGAGGATATAGTAGTACTGGAAAACCCCTTTAATTAGCTCTCCCAGCCGATGTATTATATGTCTTACCTTTCATACACTGCATGAGCTGATAGATGAAGCTGGAACACATCTCCTGCTTTGGTCGGTAGCCTCTCCCCTTGACGTGGAGTAGGTGCAATCAATTTTGGCCTGTAATCCCCAAATGTACAAGAGGGAGCTGGGCTGGTAACTGAAAGGGGAAAAAAACAGATGCCGGTAATCAAAAAGAGGAAAAACAATAGGAATTTGCATTGAGATGTTCTCCTATCAAGGGCTCATTCACAGCTGTGCACATGCAACCATTTTCTCCCCCCTACCTAGAGAAAAGTCCAATTCTTGCCTACCTAAGGCCCCTTTCACACGGGCGAGTTTTCCGTGCGGGTGCGATGCGTGCGGTGAACGCATTGCACCCGCACTGAATCCTGACCCATTCATTTCTATGGGGCTGTGCACACGAGCGGTGATTTTCACGCATCACTTATGCGTTGCGTGAAAATCGCAGCATGCTCCTCTTTGTGCGTTTTTCACGTAATGCAGGCCCTATAGAAATGAATGGGGTTGCGTGAAAATCGCATGCATCCGCAAGCAAGTGCGGATGCGGTGCGATTTTCACGCATGGGTTCTAGGTGACAGTCTATTCACTGTATTATTTTCCCTTATAACATGGTTATAAGGGAAAATAATAGCATTCTGAATACAGAATGCTTAGTATAATAGTGCTGGAAGGGTTAAAAATAATAAAAAAGTTAACTCACCTTCTCCTCCTGTTCGCGTAGAGGCCGGTCTGTTCTTTAGCTGTGGCTGAAGGACCTTTGATGACGTCAGATCACATGCTCCATCACCATGGTGATGGACCATGTGATTGGAGCATGTGATCTGACGTCACCTCAGGTCATTCAGTCCACAGCTAAAGAACAGACCGGGATCTACGCTAACAAGAGGAGAAGGTGAGTTAACTTTTTTTATTATTTTTAACCCTTCCAGCACTATTATACTAAGCATTCTGTATTCAGAATGCTATTATTTTCCCTTATAACCATGTTATAAGGGAAAATAATACAATCTTCAGAACATCAATCCCAAGCCCGAACTTCTGTGAAGAAGTTCGGGTCTGGGTACCAAACATGCGTGATTTTTCTCACGCGAGTGCAAAACGCATGACAATGTTTTGCACTCGCGCGGAAAAATCGCGCATTTTCCCGCAACGCACCCGCCTCTTATCCGGGCAAAAAACATGACGCCCGTGTGAAAGAGGCCTAACAGACAAGAATAGGACATGTTCTACTTATTTGTGGGGTTACAGAATGGACTTTGCAGGGTGCGGACTGAAACTGCGGCAGTGAGAACTAAAAGTTGGGTGGCGTACTACTTCTTAAAGTGGACTTGTCAACTCTCCTGCCATGTCTGTTTTAGTAAAGACTTAGGCTGGTTTCACACGGGCGTTGCGGATTGGGGCCGGATGCGTTCAGAGTGCGTTCAGTGAAACTCGCACTATTTTGCAAGCAAGTTCAGTCAGTTTTGTCTGCGATTGCGTTCAGTTGTTCAGTTTTTTCCGCGCGGGTGCAATGCGTTTTGATGCGTTTTTCACGCGCGTGATAAAAAACTGAATGTTTACAAACAACATCTCTTAGCAACCATCAGTGAAAAACGCATCGCACCCGCACTTGCTTGCGGATGCAATGCGTTTTTCACGCAGCCCCATTCACTTCTATGGGGCCAGGGCTGCGTGAAAAAACGCTGAATATAGAACATGCTGCGATTTTCACGCAACGCAGAACTAATGCGCGAAAAACAACGCTCATCTGCACAGACCCATTGAAATGAATGGGTCAGGATTCAGTGCAGGTGCTATGTGTTCACGTCACGCATTGCACCCGCGCGGAAATCACGCTCGTGTGAAAGGGACCTTATATTCCTTAACATATAACAATGCTGGAGCGTGTTTTCCTAGAACTATATGATGTGCCATTCCTCTGTTATTCCTCCTAGAGATGTATGAACAAACTGGCAACTGGGTGTTATCAGTTAAAGGCATGTCCCTGCACACTCTGACATTGTGCTGACATTGGTAGAATGTGTAGGGGCACGTCCATTTGCAAGATAAAGGTTAACATCCAATAGTCAATCTATTTATATATTTCTAGGAGGAATGGCATAAGGTAGAGTTATGAGAAATGATGTTCCAGAATTGTAATTCCATAGGGAAACCAGGTGTTTACTAGAACAGACATATCAGGAGTGGTGACAGATACAGATCCCCTTTAATGCAATCCAAGTAGACTAATGGTCTCCAATGCCATGGAATGGTTGATGAGCTGATGTTGTACCTTAGGACCATACATTATGGATCCGTATGGCAACTTGTATCTGCTTTTTGGTGCTTCTTACCTTCTACTAAAAACTGCAGAGAAATTCTGCTCAGGGAATCTGTAAAGACCGGTAATTCTGAAGTCGGGTAGAAATCCCATCCTGTTGTCTCATATGGAAATGTCACAGCCTCAGTAAAAATGTCTTCACTAGAACCTTCATAAACTGAGGTTGTTCTTATGGGAAGATCAGTGATCAGCTCTGTAATATAATAATGTGGGGTTGTCTCGATATCTGGAAGAACCTCTGTGACTTCTTCTGTAACATAATAATGTGGGGTTGTCTCGATGTCTGTAACTTCTTCTGTAACATAATCAAGTGGGGTTGTCTCGATGTCTGGAAGAACCTCTGTGACTTCTTCTGTAACATAATAATGTGGGGTTGTCTCGATGTCTGTAACTTCTTCTGTAACATAATAATGTGGGGTTGTCTCGATGTCTGGAAGAACCTCTGTGACTTCTTCTGTAACATAATAATGGGGGGTTGTCTCCATGTCTGGAAGAACCTCTGTGACTTCTTCTGTAACATAATAATGTGGGGTTGTCTCGATGTCTGTAACTTCTTCTGTAACATAATAATGTGGGGTTGTCTCGATGTCCGTAACTTCTTCTGTAACATAATAATGTGGGGTTGTCTCGATGTCTGGAAGAACTTCTGTGGCTTCTTCTGTAACATAATAATGTGGGGTTGTCTCGATGTCCGTAACTTCTTCTGTAACATAATAATGTGGGGTTGTCTCGATGTCTGGAAGAACTTCTGTGGCTTCTTCTGTAACATAATAATGGGGGGTAGTCTCCATGTCTGGAAGAACGTCTGTGACTTCTTCTGTTATATAATAATATGGGGTAGTCTTGATGTCTGAAAGAGGTTTCAAGGTGGCTTCAGGAACCTCTGAAACAGCTTCTGTCATATAAAAGGACGTGCTAATTTCTACTTCAGCAGTGGCATAATCTATTGTCGATAGAGGCTCTTCGTAAATAGTTGCATCAAATTCTGACTGTGTGGTGTCATACCAGTAATATTTTGGGGAATCCTTTGGTAGTTCTCGACTTCTACGCTTAAGGGGCCGCTGTTTGTAAATCACTGTTCCATCGCTGTATGTCAGGTAAATAGCGTTCTTTGCAAAGTCTTCTAGTATTAATTCCACCACGTAGGATCCAGTGTTCATCCATTGTGTTACATGTAAGGTACATTGGCTCTAGAATAAAGATTGTATATGGGCTATTACTAGTGGATGAGTATCTGTCATTTTTAGCTGATACATGTTTTAGTATTATGTAGATGGCTAGCTCATAGCTAGGTTATGGTGGCAATTTTTTTCCCCAGGCTAGACACATCCCATTTTTTACAGGCCACACCCCTATTTAGCCAGGCCACTCCTTTACATTGCATGCTGCCGCCCCCTCATGGTGTGTTTGGACATCAGGGCCAGGGGTGCATTGGCCACAGTAGGCCGATGCTCAGGGGGCCACCTGAGCCCTCCTCAGGGGCACTAGCCAAGTAAGTAATGATCTGTCACTCCCAGAGTTAATTAATTCTGAGGAAGGGGCCACGTCCCCGAAACGCGTATAGGCTATACCTTGCACCGGCATGCTGGCAGAAAGTCTCCCCTGGATTTGACCTAAGTTCCTGGAACGAAAAACCCTAGCGACACTCGATTTTAACGAGCGCTGATTTCGCTGTTGACACTGGATACAGAGTCAACTGAGATCAACGGGTCGGTATTCAGAGACGGGAATTGAGCAAGAGTAAGGTAACATTGAATAAGCAAGTACAACTGAGTGGCACTCCACTTTGCTTTTTACATTGTACCCTCTAGTCTCTCCCGCTATACCGTAAATTAACCAGGAGTGGAATTGTAACAACATGAGACATTGTCTTGACTTGCCACTTGGGCGGTTCATTTGGATGGACTTTAACTCATCATTGCACTTGCTACATTTTACTGCTGCTAATGATACATTTGCTGCTGACACTTGTTGCTAGACTATTGCTATTCATTGCTATTTATTTGTCACTGTTATTATATGCTGATTTTAGTATTTGATTGATTGTATTTTATTAAATAAATATCTCGCTTGTTGGCTACATATATAGAGTGCCTGGTCTACCTTTTTAAATTTTCTACAACCCCTTTGTGGCTGGGTGGGCCACTTAGACCAAGAGCACCTTGTCGAACCCCGACAACCTGTTCCACGTTGTCTAGTTGGAGTGATCCACAGATATTCTTTCGTACTGTAGGTATATACTTTACCGGTGACCACAGGCTTCCTCCTGATTCCTGAATTCAACTGCTGGCTAAGTTTATTGTGTTGCACTGTAGTATTTGGCTCTGCTGGGGTGGTATTTTGTGCTGCAATATGACATTGCTGACCCACCTACTCATGTTAGCCCTGCCTTCCGTCAATTTGGACCCGCCTACAACACGGGGCCACTTTTATTTTATTTTTTCCAGGACCACTTTAAGTTCCCAGTCCGCCCCTGACCAGGACTGTGTCTGATGATCATATACTGTTAGGATTGATCTTCAGGAGGTGCCGGAGGCTTCTGCAGCAAGTGGGGTATTTGCAATAGCCTCACAGATGTTCCAGGAGATTTGGCAAGTATGGACTAGTTTGTAAGAGGGTTAAAACTATTAGTGTGACCAGGGCTGTTTTAATACAGTGGTGAGCCAGTTCAGAAATTGAGTGGAACCCCCTTAGTGCCCCCACACTGTAGTTATGCCCCCTTAGTACCCCCACACAGTAGTTATGCTTCCTTAGTACCCCCACACAGTAGTTATGTCCCTTAGTGCCCCCACACAGTAGTTATGTCCCCTTAGTGCCTCTACACAGTAGTTATGCCCCCTTAGTGCCCCCACACAGTAGTTATGCCTCCTTTGTGCTCCCACACAGTAGTTATGCCTCCTTTGTGCTCCCACACAGTAGTTATGCCTCCTTTGTGCTCCCACACAGTAGTTATGCCTCCTTTGTGCTCCCACACAGTAGTCATGCCTCCTTAGTTCCCCCACACAGTAGTTATGTCCCCTTAGTGCCCCCACACAGTAGGTATGTCCCCTTAGTGCCCCCACACAGTAGGTATGTCCCCTTAGTGCCCCCACACAGTAGTTATGTCCCCTTAGTGCCCCCACACAGTAGTTATGCCTCATTTGTGCCCCCACACAGTAGTTATACCTCCTTTGTGCCCCCACACAGTAATTATGTCCCCTTAGTGCCCCCACACAGTAGTTATGTCCCCTTAGTGCCTCCACACAAGTTATGCCCCCTCACAGTAGATATGCCCCCTTAGTGCCCCCTCACAGTAGTTATACCCCCTTAGTGTCCCCTCACAGTAGTTATGCCCCCTTAGTGTCTCCACACAGTAGTTATGCCCCCTTAGTGTCTCCACACAGTAGTTATGCCCCCTCAGTGTCTCCACACAGTAGTTATGCCCCCTCAGTGTCCCAGCATAGTAGTTATGCTCCCATAGTGCCCCTTCATAGTAGGTATGCTCCATTAGTTCTCCCGTCACAGTAGTTTTGCCTTCTTAGTGTCTCCTCACAGTAATTATGCCCTCTTAGTGCCCCCTCACATTAGTCAGGGCTCACTTAGTGCCCCCTCACATTAGCTATGACTCCTCACAATAATGTCCCTTTGGTGCCCCCTTATTTTAGTTATACCCCCTCATAGTAGATATGCCCTCTTAGTGCCCCCTACAGTAGTTATGCCACGTTAGTGTCCCCTCACATTAGCTATGCCTTCAGTGCCCCCTCACAGTAGATATGCCCCCTTAGTCCCCCTTCACAGTAAGTATGCCTCCTTAGTGCCCACTCACATTAGGCTCCTCACAGTAATATCTCTTTAGTGCCCTCTCACATTACCCATGCACCCTTAGTGCCCCCACACAGTAGTTATGCCCTCTTAGTGCCTCCACACAGTGGTTATGCCCCTTTAGTGCCTCTATTAAGTGCCCCTTACAATAGTTTTCCTCTTTTATGCCCCTCACAATAATGCTGCCCCCTTAGTGCCCTAATAGTGAAGCCCCTGTAGTGTTAATAAAATAATAAAGTATTCACTTAGCCCCGCTCCCCTGATGAATTGAGCACATGCATCCCAGGCTTGTGTTCTCTTCCGTTCAGCACAGCAGGCACAATGCAGTCACTTCATCACACCCTGTTTCACCATTGTATTCAATTGTATCTGCATCCTGAGGATGCAGATACCCTTAAAAGCAGGACATGCTGCATCCTCCCAATAGTCCTACCGGATCAGGGCGATCGAGAGGCAGGAGTCATGTGAGCTTCTGGTCACCCTATGATTTAAGCGGCTCTGAGTGTTATCCCCACCACCTGCCCCCCACTAGATCCTTCAACTATACATTGTTGGCAATTCATGTATATGGGATGCGACTGGGCAAGAAATTCCAACCCTACAGGCAAAAAAGCTGCATGACTGGGCCTGTTGTACCACCCACGAGCAGCCCTGAAGCCTGCAACTGGTTACGGATCAAGTCCCAGCCTAATCCTTGGTGAGCAGCACCCGACAGAGGAACCTGGACCGCTGCCCAGTTGTAGGCTGTATTGGGGGATCAAGCCGGACACCCTGAATTGTGACTTGAGCCAAAGTGTGACCAGCCAATCTGCCTGCCTATGAAAGCCTGAGAAAGGGTAAAGCTATATTGAACTGTGGTGGACATTTATTAAGGCCCACGTTCTGCATGCCAGTCTAAATCTGCCCCCCCATGCCAGTCTAAATCTGTTTCAGGTATAATCTACTCCATCTGTGAGGAGTTGATTATATTTGTGCCGAATTTGATATATCCAGCCCTGCACCGCCTTGCTCTGCCCACTTTTTGGAAACGTCAACCTGCGGCTAAACCCCCCCCCAAAAAGTTGGCAACTTTTGCATAACAGGGGCATGCACCAAACTTTGTGAATTTTTGATGCCAGTTTTCTGACGTACAGGGCATGATAAATGTCCCCAAGTATGTGGTAATGCAAACTACCCTGAAACTGTTGCCGAGGATCTAATTTCAGCTATGACTGGCCCCTTTTGACCACTTTGATGCTCCATGATAGGTTTACACCCAGTTTATCATCTTACATAGTCTACATGAAAATACCAGGCACACAATGAGCACTCTCCGTAGTAATATCCACCATTTCGGCACGTCACAAGATCTCCATCGGGGTCATGTCCTAATAAATTAATGGTGGTTTCACAATTTTGAGGAACCCTTAAAAACAAAAACAAGGCCATAAAATGTTTTTTCTTTACATAAAAGGTAAATTTAACAATAGCTTCAAAGAGTCAATTTATCTTCTCGGACACAAGCCTTTTTGTACAGTGGCTGGTAGATGGTGTTATACCTTATAATTGGTATGATGGTGGTCACAGGTGAGCTGTTAGGCATTTGAGTATCAGATCTGATTCCTAAATCCACAGAGGTCATCAGTTGCCACCCGCCTTCATAATAATGATTGTTAACCCAGCAACAACTGCTTTCCCTGTTGAGACATAAATGAAAATTGTGCTTTCAATATCTCCAAGAATGAAATAATGTAGAGGTGCATCATCTTCTTGATGAAATGGTTCTACAGCATCTCAAAGCATGTTCCTTCCCTGGTGTCTGAAAGCGCAAGGGGAACTGCATACCACCACCTCCTGCTTCCTCTAATGAAAAATAGAGTGAACATGTTTTAATAGTGGGGTAATTGTCACGTACGGGAGAAGTGTGTGTCGCCCTGAGCTCCACCCTCACCTCTGTCCCTGCCTACTTGCACGGTCCGCACTTGGCGACGGTGTACAACTTGACGGCGGTCCCTAATCTGAGTACATGCAGGGCTTTAAAGGTAAGAATAAAATAAAGGAGAAAACAACAAAGTCACAGGCAGCCACTGAGGGGTTAATCAAATATCAAAGTCAATACGAGCCGAGGCGAGGAGCCAGGAGGAACACCAATACAAAAGGGAAAAGCAAGATCAAGTCAAACTCACGCCGGGGTCAAAGCCAAGAGGTCACGTCAAATGCAGGAGGTAGCAAGAGCAAGGTCAAAATACGGTCCGAGGTCAAAACACAACAAACACGAACAGGCGATATGCTGGTGAATGAAATAAGACCAATCACAGGCAACCTGTGGTCAGCAGGCTGCCTGTTTAAATAGCTCTGGCTGGTGAGTCACATGACTTGGCCAGCGTCACGTGACTCACAGTACACAGCCCAACACAGCTGAGCACCGATCATCATTATCGGCGCTCAACTCCTCTGCTGCTCACCTGCTGCCATGGAGACGAGGACGCAGGCTGCATTCTTGACCCTCTCCTTGCGCAGGGCAACGGCGGCACTGCGAAGGAAGCACGCGTCGCCAGCCCCTCGTTACAGTAATCCTGCCAATCTAGCCTCCAACATTACAACAGAGCTGTCATCCAGTCATAATCACTTCGCCATATAGATGGAGACAACATCAGCTGATTGTGTCTTGCTACTGTCAGTGCTGTAATCCTGCCTATCTTGTCCCCAGCAGTATAATACAGCTGTCGTCTAGTCATTATAATGTCAGTCTGTAGAGGGGCAGGAAGCAGCAGCTGATTGTGTCTGTTACTGTTGGTAGTATAACCCTGCCTATCTTCTCTCCAGCAGTATAGTAGAGCTGCCATTCAGCCATTACAATATCACTATGTAGACAGGCAGGCAGGGGCGTAGCTATAGGGGGTGCAGAGGTAGCAATCGCTACTGGGCCCAGGAGCCTGAGGGGGCCCAAATACCCTTGTGCTGCATAAGAAGACACACAAAGCACTGAGGGAAGGGGGGCCCAAGTCTAACTCTTGCACCAGGGCCCATGAGCCTTTAGCTACGCCCCTGCAGGCAGGCAACATCAGCGTATTGTGTTTGCTATTGTTGATGGTGTAATTCTGCCTGTCTAGTCTCCAGCAGTACAATAGCTATTATCCAGTCATTATAACTTGTAAGGAGGCAGGGAGCAACATCTGATTGTGTTTGCTATTTTGGAGGTTAATCCTGCCATCCAGTTATTATAACGTCACCCTGTACAGAGGCAGGAATCATCAGCTGCTACTGTTAGTGGTGTAATCCTGCCTATCTTGCCTCCAGCAGTATAGTAGAGCTGTTATCAAGCCATTACAACATCAGCACGTAGACGAGCAGGCAACAATATTAGCTTATCGTGTTTGCCACTGTCAGTGGTATAATTCTGCCTGTCTAGTCTTCAGCAGTACAATAGGTGCCATCCAGTCATTATAACATCACCCTGATCCAGTCCCCTGATCCTATTGAGCATGCTACTATCTGTAGTGTAATCCTGCCTATCTAGTCTCGAGCAGTATGGTTATCCAGCCATTATATTTTTATTATACAGAGAGGCAGGAAACATCAGCTTACTGTGGTAAGTTCCAGTGGTCACTGTGCCCGAGCCGCACACATCTGATGGCACTGGTATTGGGAAACAAGTGGCAGACAGAAATTATTTCCACCCCCAATCTGCCCGCAGATCTTACCAGAGCTGGAAGGGTTTATCATAGTCCACCCGTCTCCTTAAATGACCTTCATACTGGTACCAGCGGCTTGGGTACGAAGTTCTGTTATCTACAGGTTGACCCCAATTATGTTGTATCTCATAACCGCAGTCCCCAGTATAACAGTACCAGTTAAAGGGACCTCCATATCCATCAATGAAAGATGATCTATATGTAAAGTCAACCTGAAAGATAGTTAATAATTAGTAAGAATTAAAAAGTGCAGCAGAGAGGTGCAAAATATACCGCAATATACAGTAGTCTGGAAGGCAATGCTCAGAGGCCATGCTGGACCTAGAAGTAGGGAGCAGGTAAGTATACTTCCATCCGCAGATCTGGCCATGGGGTGGGGGTCTTCTCGAAAAAAAAACTGAAGATGGAAACCCCTTTAAGAATACACGAAAGGTAAAATTTGGACCTCTGAAAGTTTTTTAAATACAGTAGATGTCCTATCCTGAGAATAGACCATGTATTAGGTAGGTGGGGTCTTAATCCAGCACCCCCACCGATCATTCTTTACCATGCATGACACAATACATGTTGTAGTGGTATTGATTGCCTATCATTCCGGTTTCCTAAAACCGATGACCTGTCCTCAATATCAGTTTGGTGGAGGTCCGAATCTCTGTACCCCCACGTTAATCAGCTGTTTGAAGGGGCTGCGGTGCTTGTGTGAGAGGCGCGTTCTCTTCATTGTTTACCTGCACATTGTGGTGGCGGTGCAGTCTAATTACAATTATTTATACCTTTCAAGTGAATTGGAGAAAAAGCTGTAATTACA
Source organism: Bufo gargarizans (assembly GCF_014858855.1). NCBI lineage: Eukaryota > Metazoa > Chordata > Amphibia > Anura > Bufonidae > Bufo > Bufo gargarizans. The sequence continues at coordinate 48,606,699 of NC_058089.1, forward strand.
CTGCGCCACCACTAAAATGTAGAGCGCGTGCAGGTAACCAATGAAGAGGACACAGCACTAGCACCCTTTTAGGGTCTATTCACACGTCCGCAACTGTTTTACGGCGCCGCAGAACGGAAGTGCGGATGCGGACAACACACTGTGTGCTGTCGGCATCTTTTGCGGCCTCATTGAAAATGAATGGGTCCGCAAAATTGCAGAACGGATGCGGACCCATTTTGCAGACATAAAGGGGTTCTCCAGGAATTAAAAAAATGTAAATACCTGATTAAATTTTATAATAAATATATTCACAAATACCTTTCATTACTTAGAATGGCTTGTTTTGTCTGGGAAGCAATCATTAGAAGAAATAAAATGGCCGCCGTCCTATCAGTACACACAGAACCTGTCCTAATCACACAGGAGGACGAGTTACTTCACCACAATGAGCCACAGTGCTGCCTCATCCTCCTCTCTGCTCTGCCTGTCAGTAATCATGATCCTGAATACAGGTGAATCTCTGTGGGAATGGAGAAGATGAGGAGACATAAGAGGAGGGTGAGGTGAGGCTAATGAGCAGCAGCACTTGTATGCAGTCTCCATTACCACAGTCTGTCCTGTCCGTCCTCTCTGTACTTCATGTCTCCTCATGAACTAAATTCCCCAGAGATTCAGCTAAAGTTCTTATCAGCTGCATTCAGGATCACAACCCCTGACAAGTAGAGAGGAGGAGGAGGAAGATGAGGCAGCTCTTTACCTCAGTGTTGTAAAGTAACTTGTCCTCATGTAATCAGGACAGGTTTTGTGTAAACAATTGGGACAGCGGCCATTTTATTTCCCCCGATTATTGCTCCCCAGACAAAACAAGCCATTATAAATAATAAAAGATATTTGAGAATATATTTATAATAAAGTAATATTTAAGTATTTTCATTTTCTCAATTCCCGGAGAACCCCTTTAAGTAAAAAACTCTTTAAACAGGGTTGTCCAGGATGTTTTTAAAATTTGCACCCCAGCCTGAAATAACTGGTAAAATCTAGACTCACCTGTTCCCCGCAGCTCCGCTTTGGCTCCCTGGCTCTCTTCACTGGTCTTCTGGTCACTATCTGGAAGACTAGAGGCAGAGAGCTGGAACGGAGCGATGGGGAGGAGGTATTCCAGGTTGGGGTGCAAATTAAAAGAAAACTGCACAATCCCTTTAAGGACAAGTCAATTTAGTCATGGTTTTATGTCAAGTTGGCAAAATTTGAATTGAATTTCGCTAAGTAACAATGTAGCCTCTTGTATGAAGAACACGTCCTACCACCCATCCTGCATGTGTTTTCTCAGTCGCCTTGAACGATATGGATCCACCCTGCATGTGAGACCCAGACACCGCTGTGAAGATGGCGGCACACACAACGAAGACTTGGAGTCTGGCCATTACTGCCCTTCTGTTCCCATCTGCAGCAAACGGCGCACAGCGCTGACTTTATATACCGCAACGACGTGCAAACTTGGCGTTATACAGGAAATCTCCTCTATACGATAACAGGGCAATCTTGAAGATTATTAATGTGTGCCATATATACTTCACATGGATAGAGGAAGTTGTGATAATCCACCAGTCAGATAAATCGTTTCTCAGCGTTATGACCCTTGTACAAATCATTATAAAATCACCACATTTAACCCCTTGAGGACACAGTCATTTTTCACCTTCTGGCTATTTTATGTGATAAAAACTTTGAAACACCTTGACTTATCCCGGCCATTGTGAGAGTGTTTTCTTGTGACACATTGTGCTTTATGACAGTGGTAAATATTAATTATTTTGTAAATGTCATTTATTTTTTAAGGCTACTTTCACACTAGTGTTTTTCTTTTCCGGCACTGAGTTCCGTCCTAGGGGCTCTATACCGGAAAAGAACTGATCAGTTTTATCCCAATGCATTCTGAATGGAGAGCAATCAGTTCAGGAGGCATCAGGATGTCTTCAGTTCAGTTATTTTGACTGATCAGGCAAAATAGAAAACCGTAGCATGCTACGGTTTTATCTCCGGCGAAAAAAAACTGAAGACTTGCCTGAATGCCGGATCCGGCAATTTTTTCCATAGGAATGTATTAGTGACGGTTCCGGCATTCAAAATACCGGAATGCCGGATCCGTCCTTCCAGCCTGTGCATGCGCAGACCTTTAAAAATGAGAAAAAAATAAATACCGGATCCGTTTTGCCTGATGACACCGGAAAAACAAATCCGGTATTGCAATGCATTTTTCTGACTGATCAGGCATTTTTCAGTCTGAAAAATGCCTGATCAGTCAGAAAAAATGACATGCATTTGCATACAGTTTACCTGATCAGGCAGTCAGTTCAGGCAACGGAACTGCCTGCAGGAATCAAACAACGCAAGTGTGAAAGTACCCTAATTTTTTTTCCAAAACACAGTTTTTTAACCACTTCCAGACCAGGCCATTTACCCCCTTCCTGACAGAGCCTAATTTAGCAAATCTGACATGAACTCTCCTTTTTGTGTTTAAATAAACACGTTTTATTTAGTTTGTGTGGTGTTGTTATTATGAGTATCTATTCACCGGCACACCTCTTAGCTTCTATATACACTACATAGTGGGGTACATACAACTTTTTGATCGATTAACATTATGTTTTTTTTGGGAGGTGAGGTAACAAAAAAAAATCTTTTTTTAATGTAAAGTGTTTTTTTTTATGGCATTCGTGATGATGGGTTAGATGATGTGATATTTTTATAGAGCCAGTCGTTACGGACACGGTGATACGAAATATGTCTATTTTTTTTTTTTTTATCTATCTTTAACATTTTTTTAATTGCTTAATTGGGTGAGTTTTATTTTTTTAACATGTGATACTATTTTTTATTTTTTTTAATAAAACACAATTATTATTTTTTTATATATTTTATTTTACACTTTGTGACCCCATAAGGTCATACAAGACCTCTGGGGGACATTTAACTTCACATTTTTTTTTTCACTATTGATTTCTCCTGTAAATGTAACCTGTTGCAGGGGAAATAACACCCTCCAGAGAGGCTGTACAGCATAATACAGCGCTGTACAGCCTCAGTGGAGGGCTGATCGAGATCTATGGAGATCTATGGAAGACACGACAGCTCCTGCACCCCCGCCCCGGCAGTCACATACAGCGCTCTAGAAGGCAGGGACAATGCCTTCTCTTTGGGGTGCCCTGCTGTCACTGTCAGCGGCCCACCCGCTCGGCAGCTGCACGATTAGCGTGCGGCTGCCATCTCTGAAAAGACGTATAGAAACGTCCCCAAGACGTTTATAGTCAATGGGCGATCGGGAAGTGGTTAAGGACCAGTTCAGTTATGAAGTCACCCATAAATGACTGCATTTTAGAAACTACACCCCTCAAGTTATTCAAAACTGATTTTACAAACTTTGTTTAACCTTTAGGTGTTCCACAAGAATTAATGGAAAATGAAGATGAAAAAAAAAAAAAAATGTTGGCAGATTTTTCAGTATAATCCATTTTTTCCCATTTCAATCAAGTTTTTCCTGTAAAGGTTACCAGCCAAAGAAAAATCAATGTTTATTACTAGGGATGAGCGAATCGACTTCGGATGAAACATCCCAAGTCGATTCGCATAATACTTTGTTTGAATACTGTACGGAGCGAGCGCTCTGTACAGTATTAGAGTGTATTGGCTCCTATTAGCCGAAGTTAGTACTTTGCGAAGTAAATCAATTTCTACTGTTCATTTTCTCGCTCCGTACATTATTCAAACAAAGTATTATGCGAATCGACTTTGGATGTTTCACCTCGATTTGCTCGTCCCTATTTATTACCCTGATTCTGTTGTTTACAGAAACACCCCATATGTGGTCGTAAACTGCTGTACGGGCACACAACAGGGCGCAGAAAGGAAGGAGCAACATATGAATTTTGGAGGACAAATTTTGCTGGAATGGTTTTTGGGAGCTATGTCACCCTGAGGTACCCCTACAGTGTAAACTCCCAAAAAGTGACACCATTTTATAAGCTACACCCCTCAAGGAATTTTTCAAATGTGTAGTGAGCACTTTACCCCCAAAAAGATTCATAAAATTGGCTTTGAAAAAGAGAAAAAGTTGATTTAGGAGAACATTTTTCACTTTCACAAGGGGTAACGGGACAAAATGCACCCCACATTTTGTTACCTATTTTCCCCTGAAAACTGCAACAGCCCATAGGCACTCAAATCCTCCAGTATGGGCGCATAGCAGGACTTTGAAGACAAATTGTAAAATATGGATTTAGCAGGCAAGTCTGAATTGGATTTTAGGTGCCCAGTCGCATGTAAAAAAAAAATTCCCTGAGATCCTCAGAAATTGAAAACCCAGAGAAGTGACTCCATTTTGGAAAGTGCACCCCTGTATGGACATTTTAAGGGGTGGAAAGGGCACCTTTGACTAAACAGGTGTTTCACAGAAGGCAGAAACACTTGTCAAAGGATTTAAAAATGACTACCAGACCCCAATTTTTAACTTTCAAAAGGGGTAACAGGAGAAAATGCCCCCCAGTATGTGTTACCCATTTTCTCCCCATTATGGAAACACCCCATATGTGCTCGTAGCCTGCTGTATGGGCGCACAGTAGGCCAAATGCAAAATATGGATTTTGCAGGTCTGAAAATGGCAGATATGGATTTTAGGTTCCATGTCACAATTAAAAAATTCCTGAAGTCCCCAGAAATTGAAAACCCCAGGAAGTGATCCCATTTTGGAAAGTGAACCCCTGTACGGACATTTTAAGGGGTGGAAAGGGTACCTTTGGCCAAATAGGTGTCTCACATAAATTAATATGTAGTGGTTGGAGGGAAGTGGATATGTAAGCGATGCAGACTAAATCAGAGATACAGTGGGGAAAATAAGTATTTGACACGCTGGCGATTTTGCAAGTTTTCCTACCTACAAAGAATTACTAAAGTCTGTCATTTTTATCGTAGATACACTTTAACTGTGAGAGACAGAATCTAAAAAAAATCTGGAAAATCACATTGTATGACTTTTGTTGGCACCAGTTTTCATAAATAAGGCACATAGCAACCAATCAGATTCCACCTTTCATTTTTCAGAGCTCCTTTGGAAAATGAAAAGTGGAAACTGATTGGTTGCTATGGGCAACTAAGCCAGTTTTCCTTTACACAAGGTTTGATAAATGTCCACCATAGGCTGTAGGCCTAGAACAGGCATGCTCAACCTGCGGCCCTCCAGTTGTTGTAAAACTACAACTCCCACAATGCCCTGCTGTAGGCTGATAGCTGTAGGATGTTCAGGCAGGCTGGGAGTTGTAGTTTTGCAACAGCTAGAGGGCCGCAGGTTGAGCATGCCTGGCCTAGAAGAAACAAATTGGCATGGCATTGCTGATCATTAACAACCCTTTGCCTATAGCAGTCAGAAAACAGGAATTTGATTGTTGCCATGGATATTGGTTGTTATGGCTTGTTCCATGTATGTATTTTTTTTATCAGGATTTTTCTGATTTGACCAGAGAAAAATATTAGAATATCACCAGGAGGCAAACCACGGATCCACAAAATATGGATGCTGTCAGTGTGCATTTTTTTGCGGACCTGTTGACATAAACGGGTCCGAGGTCCAGAGAAACATTTTTTAAATTAAGCCTGAAATATGTAAACTACCATTAATCTAAAATGAAAGATTGTTGAAACAATCAATGCCCCTTTCCATACAGATATAACCAGGCCATGAGATCTCCTCACTCAGACCATTTCATGTGACCACATAAGGTCAGCAGATAACACCTGGTCTTGATTGCCAGACAATGATGAATGAAGTCACAATGGTCTTGGTCTATGACATAGACTTGGTCTAGAGATATCTGCTGACCTGAGTGCTCTGACAGAGAACATCATGTCGTGGCAAACCAGGTCTTATCAAAAACATCACAAGCGAAGAAGACACAAGCGGAAGAAGAGGTCACACAGACTATGTAGACGTTGTAGAAGAAGGCATAGGGGTCAGTATTTTGTGATTCCATGTTGAACTTGAGATTTGTGACTTTTCCAATAACTTGGTAACTAAAAGATATATTATTTTACACAGCTACAAGGGCTCGACCAGTGGTGGACGCTGCCTTGGCCAACTGCATTGATGCCATAACACATCATCTCAGGGCCCTAGATCTGTTGCAGATGTCACCACCTAAAGTCTGAAGGAGTTCCTCAGGCACTTAAATAACTCCTATAGAAGATGACAAGGGTGACCATCTTTTGTTGAACTTATCTAGACCATTTGGGCCCCCACAAGAAGAGGATCCATCATAAAATAAAGGAAGCATAAAAAAAGTCAAAAGAAAATTCTCAGTCCAAATATGACTTACCGGTAAAGAATATGCTTTGTAGTATTACAGGGCTTCCATAACGTGAACTTGGCTCGTTCTCTACATCAACAACATTTCTAAGTAGCCTCTTCCAACTCTATCTAACAGATGGGGTCCAAAATGGGTGACCCCTGTGCTAATCCACAATATCCTAAGAGTGCATTTGACAAAAGGATGCATTTAATCCTACAAGCCATTTAATTATCAAGGTTTAGGCATTTCACTGAACCAGCCAAAACCCTACTCCATACTGATGAGGGGCAAGTGCCCCAAAGCAGCTGTCTACAGCAAAATTGATATATAAAAGAACCTGATATATAAAAATATCACATGAACTAACCCCTCAGGTGAATACCGTAAAAAAAAAACAAAAAAAAACGGTGTCTAAAAAGCCATTTTTTGTCACCTTACATCACAAAAAGTGTAATAGCAAGCGATCAAAAAGTCATATGCACCCCAAAATAGTGCTAATCAAACCGTCATCTCATCCAGCAAAAATGAGCCCCCACACAAGATAGTCGCCCAAAAAATAAATAAAGCTACGGCTTTCAGAATGTGGAGACACTAAAAAAGCATTTTTTTCAAAAATGCTTTGTTATGTAAAACTGAAACAAACAACCCAAAAAAGTAGTCATACTTGGTCTTGTCGCGTCCGTAACAACCTGCTCTATTAAAATACCACATGATCTAACCTGAATGTTGTAAATAACAAAAAATAAAAACAATGCCAAAACAGCCAACTTTTTGTTACCTTGCCTCACAAAAAGTGTAATATAGAGCAACCAAATATCATATGTACCCTAAACTAGTACCAACAAAACTGCCACCCTATCCCATAGTTTCTAAAATGGGGTCACTTTTTTGGAGTTTCTACTCTAGGGGTGCATCAGGGGGGCTTCAAATGGGATATGGTGTCAAAAAACCAGTCCAGCAAAATCTGCCTTCCAAAAACCGTATGGCGTCTCTTTCCTTCTGCGCCCTGCCGTGTGCCCGTACAGCAGTTTAAACTACAGAATCAGGGCCATACATGTTGAGTTTTGTTTGGCTGTTAACCCTTGCTTTGTAACGGGAAAAAATGGATTAAAATAGAAAATCTGCCAAAAAAGTGAAATTCTGAAATTTCATTTCCATTTTCCATTAATTCTTGTGGAACACCTAAAGGGTTAACAAAGTTTGTAAAATCTGTTTTGAATACCTTGAAGGGGGGGGGGGGGGGGTCATTTTTGGGCGGTTTCTATTATGTAAGCCTCACAAATTGACTTTAGACCTGAACTGGTCCTTAAAAAGTGGGTTTGCTTCTAAACTTCTAAGCATTCTAACGTCCCCAAAAAATAAAATGGCATTCCCAAAATTATTTAAACATGTATTAGACATATGGGGAATGTAAAGAAATAACTATCTATTATACAAGGAGAGAAATTTAAATTTGGAAATTTGCACATAATAAATAAAAATAAATTTTTTGACTCAATTTTACCGCTGTCATTAATTACAATATGTGATAAGAAAACCAATCAGAATGGCCTGGATAAGTAAAAGCGTTTTAAAGTTATCACCACATAAAGTGACACTGGTCAGATTTGCAAAAAATGGCCTAGTCCTTAAGGTGAAAAATGCAGGGTCCTGAAGGGGTTAAATGTATGTCCTGTCTTTGCCTGTGCGTGTACACAAGGATAGGTTATAAAAAGGAAACTGTCAGGAATGGGGAAGCGAAACATCATTTTCCAAGGGAACACAGAACACCTTATCTGTGCCTTTCATTAATAAGATGAATGATATAGAAAGTGCAGCCTCAAAAAAAGATGGATTAAGGGTTAAAAATCTTTCGACACAGCGCTCCCATATGGTTAGAAGTCAAACAAATGAAATAGCGGAATCACCTGGTGTAAGGAGGATGTCCTGTGTCACTGGACATCACACCTAGGGGCCAGGTAAGCCGTCAAACAATTCAATAAGATTTATCTTTTTTAAGGGAACGTCCAAACTGTGGAGGCCCAATTCCAGAAAATGCTTGGTTCGGGTGCATATCAATATGCAAATGTAAAAAGGAAAGAAACCCAGCGCTCATAGACTCAATATGAGGGGTGACCTATCCGCCTACCCCCTTCCTGGATTGCTGATCACCCTCAGTGTATGATCTTAAAGAGGACCTTTCACTAGAATAAAACTTCTAAACTAACTATACAGACACGTAGAGCGGCGCCCAGGGACCCCCCTGCACTTACTGTTATCCCTGGGCGCCGCTCCGTTCTCCCGGTATAGGCTCCGGTCCCTTCATAGGCTCCACCCAGGGGAACCTGCCGGCGTCTCATTCTCCCATGCTGTAGCACTGGCCAATCGCAGCGCTCAGCTCATAGCCTGAGAGGAAAAAAAAGCCTCTCAGGCTGTGAGCTGAGCGCTGCGATTGGCCAGTGCTACAGCATGGGAGAATGAGACGCCAGAAGGTTCCCCTGGGTGGAGCCTAACTGTGAAGATACCGGAGCCTATACCGGGAGAACGGAGCGGCGCCCAGGTATAACAGTAAGTGCAGGGGGGTCCCTGGGCGCCGCTCTACATGCCTGTATAGTTACTTTAGAAGAGGACCTTTCATTAGAGGGGCAAAGGTTTAAAAGTAATATCAGGAAGTATTACTTTACTGAGAGAGTAGTGGATGCATGGAATAGCCTTCCTGCAGAAGTGGTAGCTGCAAATACAGTGGAGGAGTTTAAGCATGCATGGGATAGGCATAAGGCCATCCTTCATATAAGATAGGGCCAGGGGCTATCCATAGTGTTCAGTATATTGGGCAGACTAGATGGGCCAAATGGTTCTTATCTGCCGACACATTCTGTTTCATACGATTTTATTAAGGGAGATATATACCTGTAATTGCGGGGTCCCCCCCCCCCCACCCTCCTATGCCCCGGTGTGCCCTGCCGGATGCTAATACTGAGCATCGGAGCAATAGGGAGGAGACAGTCTTTCTCCGTGAGCGTTTCCTTCTCCCTGGCTGTAGCGCTGTCCAATCGCAGCGCAGAGCGTCACAGCCAGGGAGAAAAATCCTTCCTGGCTGTGTATTGTCCATGATTGTCCATATTGCTACCCAAGGCTGGAGGAAAAATATAAACGTTTCCCCCCTCCACAGCATAGTGGATAAGTATCTAATTGCTGCTGGACCCCAACAATCATGAAAACAGGGGTCCCGATTTCCCTGAATGAATGGACTTACAGTTGAGCGTGCTCGCAGCCGCTCCATTCATTCTCTACGGGACGGCCGCAGATAGAAAAGTGCAGCATCTCCAGCAGTCCCATCGAGAAGTAATGCAGCGGCTTTGAGTATGCTCAACTGCTGCTCCATTCATTTGGAGAACTTGGGACCCCGCGGTCCTACAGCCCCCTGATCAAATACTTATTCTGCGCAGGGACGTAGGTAGAGGCTCATGGGCCCTGGTGCAAGAGTTCAGCTTGGGCCCCCCTTCCTTCAGTGCTTTGTGGCCAGGGGCAGGGGAGCACATAGCCCTCGTGCTGTCTGAGGCAGAAATTGAAACAAATTCTTGATCCAACCCCTTCCCTCCAGTCAGAGGTGTAACTTAACTTGCATGGACCTTCTATAATACCGGTGTCTTCTTATGCACCACAAGGGTCTTTGGGCCCCCTATAGCTGCGCCCCTGCACCTGCGCTGCAATAACAGCATGGAACTGCGCATGTTATGAGCGCCAGAAATCATACGGTAACATTTACGGCACTGGGTTGATGTGACGGCAGTAATAAATGAGGTCTGCATACACTTCTGCAATAGATAAGAGACGAGAGCTGTACATATACAGGGAACGAGCGCTGGGCGACTGAAGTGCTGAAGGACAATGTGCGCCATCATGCTGAAAGCTGCGGTCATCAGCCTGGTCGTAGGTAAGAGCTGCCGTATACCCGCCACCGGACATTGTAGAACTAATTATGGTTCTTATATACAGAGGAGTCTCAAATGGCTGTAAAATGATAATAATCTTTATTAAATACATATAATCAATATATAAAAAAGAGATGGAAAACATCACCATAAGGGCTTGATCACACAAACGTTTTCAGTGTTTTGCGGTCTGTTTTTCATGGATCAGTTGTTCAATTTTTTGTTTCCGTTGTGTTTCTGTTTCCGTTCCGTTTTTCCGTATGCCATATACAGTATACAGTAATTACATAGAAAAAATTGGGCTGGGCATAACATTTTCAATAGTTGGTTCTGCAAAAACGGAACGGATACGGAAGACATACTGATGCATTTCCGTATGTGTTCAGTTTTTTTTGCGGACCTATTGACTTGAATGGAGCCACGGAACGTGATTTGCAGACAATAATAGGACAAGACTCAAAATGTAGCGGAACGGAAATGCAGACATATTGAAACGGAATGCTCACGGAGTACATTAATGATTAATGATTCTGTATACAGAACGCAAAAAACGGCCCGTATACGGAACGCAAAAAACGTTAGTGTGAACAAGCCCTAAGCGTCCATTCACACATCCATGTGTGTTTTGCGGATCCACGGATCCGCAAAACACGGACGCCAGCAATGTGCGTTACGCATTTTGCGGACCGCACATCGCCGGCACTTTATAGAAAGTGCCTATTCTTGTCCGCAATTGCAGACAAGAATAGGACATGTTCTATTTTTGGGGGGGGGATCGGAATTGCGGACCCGGAAGCGCAGGTCCGTATTACCGGATCCGGGCCGCCCCATAGAAATGAATGGGTCCGCAATTCAGTTCCGCAGAATGCGGAACGGAATTGCGGACGTGTGAATGGAAAAGTGCGGCATACGACTGAGGGGCAGAGGGGAATATGGTCACTATATCTCATTCAATCACCAAATAGTAGGCTCATAGTAACAAACATATTAGATGACGGCGTTCGCCGAAACTCGAGTCAGGGTGTGCGGTCCTTCTGAGGTGACGCCTCCACTTATGGGTATGTCATTATTTGTTTTGTATTTGCAGTCTCTTTGTCAGGGGGGTCCAATGTTTTTGGTTCCGTGTCTAGACGGTTACATAATATGTTTGTTACTATGCGCCTACTATTTGGTGATTGAATGATACATAGTGACCATATTCCCCTCTGTCCCTCAGTCGTTTGCCGCACTTTTATGGTGATGTTTTCCATCTCTTTTTAATATATTGATTACATATATTTATAAAAATTATTATCATTTTTACAGCCCTTTGAGTCTCGGCGTCTTCTTGTGTAGGTTTGTTTAGTTGCTGTTGAGCTGTGGACGCTGCCCATCATTCAGTGCGGGCGGACATTTGTCCTTGGGTTTATGTCACCTGCATTTTCTAATCATTCTATATAATTACTATAGTTACCTGCCTAGTATTAATAACTAAGGGAGGCAGAGGTGGCAGTTGTGCCTGGTGGGGGGGCTGCTATAGATATTGCACTGGGGTCCAGGAGCTTCAGGTTATGCTTGCTGAACGCTGGCCATGCTCCTGAGATAACTGTTGGCTGACTGCTAGCTCTCCCAGTCCTCTCATACATATGCATGCTTGGCTTGGCTGAGCATGTATGTGTAGGAAAGGGGAGAGGGGATAAAGCTGCCGCAAGACACCTCTGGCAGCAGCTCATCTCCCCACTAACAAAAAGACTGGACAATTGAATTCAATGTGCTCAATATCAACCTTTGGCGGACTTTCACCATATACAGGTGAAATTCGAAAAATTAGAATATTGTGCAAAGTTCATTTATTTCAGTAATGCAACTTAAAAGGTAAAACTAACATATGAGACTCATTACAGGCAAAGCGAGATATTTCAAGCCTTTATTTGTTAGAATTTGGATGATTATGGCTTACAGCTTATGAATACCCCAAAGTCACAATCTCAGGTCCCCTTTGCTCAGGGGGTATGGATTCATTAGCGGACTAGAGTGCGACACTTTGAGCCTAGAATATTGAACCTTTTCACAAAATTCTAATTTTAAGCTGCATTACTGAAATAAATGGAGTTTTGCTCGATATTCTAATTTTTCGAGTTTCACCTGTCTATTGGTCGTCTGAGCCCTCTGGCAGGTTTGGAGGCTAGCTTCTCGTGTTATGGGCATCACTGATTTGGTGGGACTTACAGGGGGACTGCTTTGTATGAAACATTAAAAATATTACAAGGCACTGATTAAAATTAGGGGGTGTCCATTGATTTGTGCTCCACCCGACCCAAGAGCCTCTCTGTGTACTCCTTCCAGTTTTCAGTAATGGAAGGAGGGTTTTGAACAGTGTTGAAGTTGTGCATTCTGTAAAGGAAAGAGTTAAAACAATGTCCTAAGAAGCTCAACAAGACCACACGGAGCACCAGAGATGTGGGTGCGAAGCGGATTGAAAACTGTGGCTGTTGCTTTGAATTTTTTTGCTAGATTTGCATGATTTTGCTGTATCCCCTTGTAACTGTGCAGAATTTGGCACACCGCCATTGCATCGTGGCTGCTTTAGTGCCACGCCACGCGGCCTCACCATAACAGGTGTGGAATTTTGAACCATAGGACTTCCAGAACACATGGCTTGGCGGTTCCCTTGGTGGTGATCCTGGGGCAGTTGCAGAGAGGGCAGAGCCTCTAGGTGTAATGGTAACGCCCCCGTTGCTCCTAGAGGCTCATTTGCATATATGTAAAACATCATGTTTCTCAGCAATGCGATGAACATGGGACCAACACAGACGTCTTCAGCTGCTAAGTGCACATGTAACAGGTCAGCCAGTGTCATATGTACAAAACTGCTGACAGATGCCCTGGGTTGTCTACACTCCCCAACTGCTTTGAGAAGGTAACATTAGAGGTCCTCTTAGAGCTGGGTCTGATAGGAAGCTGTGTCCTTGTGTCATTTGGACACAATCAGGGCAGGTTTTCAGCTGCTGGATGGAAATGAGAATATTTCCATTCACTGACAACAAGCAGAGATCTTGAATAGATGAAGAGTTGAAACTAAATGCAAAGTTTCTGGTGAGGTTGTTAATAATTCCTAAGTATATGATTACAACGCTGTAACTTAGGTCAGACTTTTTTGGGGTGGTCGCTTGTACCCTTGTCTCCTCCTGGGGAAACAGTACAGTATGCAGTTGTGTGTGTGTGTGTGTGTGTATATATATATATATATATATATATATATGTATATATGTGTGTGTCACGAGGATACCACATGTTGTATAGAGTTACACTTTAAATGGGAATGCACCACACACCAGGCAATACTAACTGCAGGTACCTCCTTCTCACAGGCATAGTCTTGGCAGCACCAAATGTGAAGAAGACAAGAGAGGTAAGAGAAATGCCTCTGGGGTTCCTGCTGTTCTACAATTAGATCCTAATGTGTCTAAAATGTAAAAAATCTGCAACTTTGTATATAGTCCTGATTAAAACTTCCAGCCTTTTTGTACATACAGCACTTATACAGACCTATGCGTCTCCAAGGCAACAGACTACAAACAAACCCTGCGTAGTCTGATTCCGCAGTCATGCTCCCTTCTATTTGGCGTCTAAAACGCCAGTCTTAAAAAATGTGCCCCTGGGTGCTTACCTCAGTACAAAACTGCATTTTCAGCTTTTGGTTTTTGGCGCGGATCTGCACCAATAACAAAAAGCATGGGCACGTACAGAGCTATTTTTTTAAGCTTATCATTCATTTCAATGTGAAATTCAGCGCGGATTCTGCCGCACGCTTCATATTTCCTGCTGTTTGAAGGCATTTTTTTTTTAGCTGATTTTAAGGCGTAAACGTTCCAAAATCAGCGCCCAAAAACGGTGTGAACTGGCCCAAAGTTAGCAAAAAAATAGAGGGCAGATAACGGGATGACTGCAAGATCAGACTACAACTACACAGGGTTACTTTGTAGTCTGTAACCACGGAGACACAGAAGTCTGCACAAGTGCTGTACGCACAGTACAGCAGTAAATGTTTATCCCTATTTGCAATTTTATTTTATTTTTACTTTATAGTCTGTATTTTTTTTTTTACATTTTAGTTTACAGTCATTGGAGCAGTAAAACACAAGCCATAAATGTAACCTCGGCTCCTGCAATACCTTTTATTGATTTGCACAGAATGCACTAGACAGTGACGTGTAGGGGATGTCCTAAAACCATGCCTGAGATAGTACCTGGTGGCTGTATGAACGTGGTCACTGTGCTGCGTCTCCTATATAAAAGCAGTATACATAATTCTGCACATAGTTCCCTGTGAAAACCGCTGTGCAGCCTTTGTGTTCCAGGTATGATGAGGGTATATGTCCATATGGGAGTAAGCCGATCTGCGGCACGGATGGATATACCTATGGAAATGAATGTCAGCTCTGCCAGGAGAATCGGTGAGTTATAATATTGCTGTACATAATAGGAAGCAAAACTTATGAACTGCGTATGGCTGTGCTGCCACCTGCTGGTGAGAAGGGGTACCTTTGACACTACCTTCTATTGCCCTGAGATGATATCACAAAAGTTGATGATTAGGCAAAAAACTTGGGAATTTGGGGATCTCCTGACTTCCCAGTAGGCTACATTTGGGTAATTGCTCATTTGCTGCTTGTGAGTTCCTGTGAGCGGACTAGAGAGCGGCGGAGGGCCATGGAGGAGATAAGCGTCTTACAGAATAGGGGTAATTTGGCTTTAAGCTTCCAAGGTTTCTTAGAGGAAAGAGGGACCTCAATGTGTGGCGCATGTCCCAGTATGTTTTTAGATTGTGACACTGCCCTAGTAATACCCATATTATATATGTAGCTGTATGCTGCCATAGCGCTATATGGTGCCCAGATAATAGTGCACACCTTGGTAAATTTGGGGCAAGCAAAGAAAAACCCGCCTACTTATGGGTGGGGCCAGGGGCGTAGCTAAAGGCTCATGGGCCCTGGTGCAAGAGTTCAGCTTGGGGCCCCCGTTCCCTCAGTGCTTTGTGGCCAGGGGCTGGGAAGCACATAGCCCTCCTGCAGCCCCCCCCCCCCCCCCCCCGCCAAATTCTTGACCAAACCCCTTCCCTCCAGCCAGAGGTGTAACTTGAAGATTCTGGGCCCCAGTGCAAAATCTATAACAGAGCCAGCCCACCTTCTATTACACTATTGTGTCTTCTTATACAGCACAAGGGTTTTTGGGCCCCCTCAGCCTCCTGGGCACGGTAGTGACTGCGACCTTTGCACCCCCTGAGTGGGGCTTACATAAATCTCACCCATTTCCTGCCTAATTTGCTGAAACAGGCTCTGAAAATTAGGGACAGTCCCTGCAAATGTGGGACTGTTGGTAAACCATACCTAAGGAGTGTCATACTATGCATATATAGCCAAACAGGGCCTTAATAATACCAGTGACTAGTAACAGTGCCCATAGAGACATTCGTCACCTGTAGGGAGTGAAATGGTCCCCACTTCATGGCAAATGGTACCCACACAAAGTGATACCATGCCCATATAAAGCCAAATGGGTCCCACATTGGGACACACTGCGCCTACATAGTGCCAGGCGGTACCGGCAGTGTTACACTTCGCTCACATAAAAAAAACAAAAAAAAACAATGCCCAACTAGTACTAGTACTACACCGTTCACACATAGATTAACAGTGCAAATAATAAACCGTACTTTCCTCAAATAATGCAGCCAATGCCCATTCAGTGCCCACAGTCCCTTGTGGTACAGGAGAAGTGGCACAGAACAAGTTCCATTTAGCCCGTTTTGTTCTTGTGCTGCCCCTGAATCCCCAGCCTTATGTTATGCTGTCCTTTGCCTAGGACTTGCATTACCAGTTATGGAGGTTTCCAAAATCTTACTGTGTATTTCAGGGAGAGGACAAATAAGGTCCAGATCAAAGATGAAGGTCCCTGTCCGCCATCTGCCCAGCAGCAGAGAAGGATGAAGATGAAGCTGTGACCATTGATGGCACCATTTTGACTGCAGGGGAGGATGCCAAGTACGGTCCATACCCGCAGTGAGGCGACCCCATGTAGCTGCATGAACCATGCTGACTGATTAAGTATGGCGCGTCCACGGACAAGTGTGGATTTCCATTCAATGTAGAGAAAATATCCCAAAGTAAGAGCAGATGCATGCTCCTCGATAGACTTTGTTACCAATAAAGTAGACAATAATTGATTAATATTGAAATGTAACATTTGTTTAAAAAAATATACAAATAAAAGTTTGCTCTGATCTGTATAATAAAGTCAGTGGACCAGCTATACATAAGCTTACCTAGTGGTCATGGAGGCGGCATGTACAATACTTATGGCACCCACCACTGTTTGGAGACTGGTTTGTTTTCATCTATAGTAGATTTGCCTACTTTTGGGAAATTACGCCAGAGTAAAAGTGGGCATTGCCCGCCCCTCCTAATATAAGCCACAGCTCCTCTCTAATGCCCTTCATGAGCACTGACATTGCAGGTCGATCATTACTTGTTTACTGTTACGTGTTGTAATTATTTTGGTATGAATGATCGTTCATACGATTGTTTATGACCAATAGAAAACACGTATTAATGTAACTGATTCCATCTCGTCTTTAAACAACTTTTCAAAACTTCTTGAGCATTCCAATACAGGGAGTGTGAGGGCAGCGGTGGGCTCCAAAACTTTAAGGTTGCCAGGGGCTAAGGCTAGGCAACCCCTGTCCACACATTCCACACAACCTACTCGGTCCTGACACGAGGCTCTGATTGGGTCAGTGTCCTTTACCATAAACCTTTGATTGGCTCAGTGCTTGTGTCTTTATGTATAAATAAACTCTGAGAAAAGGGAACCCCGGACTCTATCCTACACCAACTCTGTGCGTGCTTGATCTCCCTCGGCCAGTGAATCGCTTGATCCTCGATAACTTCATTTTGAGTAGGGGAAGCTACACATGAGAATCATCGTCAATGGACAGGTTAAACTGGGGCAAAGATTACAAAAAAACATTCCCATGACTCATGAGTGATCTTCAGGCGGGTATCCAGCCCCATGTAAAAGGCCCTTTAGGCTTTGATGCTTCAGCACCCACCTGAACACCAGGCTTCAGCAACCCTGCATTCATGCCTCAGTACCTGCGACCCAAAGACACATCATCATACCCCAGACCAGGGGCGTAGCTATAGGGGGTGCAGAGGTAGCAGTCGCTACCGGGCCTAGGAGCCTAAGGGGGCCCAAAGACCCTTGTGCCACATAAGACACTGGCATTACAGATGGTGAATACTGGTCAATTTACACCTCTGGCTGGAGGGAAGGGGTTAGGTTAAGAATTTGGCATGAGGGGGTGCCCTTTCAATGTTTGCCTCAGGTAGCAGAAAGGCTACGTGCTCCCCTGCCCCTTGCCAACAAGCACTGAGGGACGGGGCCCAAGCTAAACTCTTGCACCAGGGCCCGTGAGCTTTTAGCTACGCCCCTGCCCCAGACCTCAGTTCTCAAGGCACATCAGACTCCGGACCTCAGTACTCAAGGCACATCAGACCATCAGCACCAAAGGCAGATCATCACACCCCAGACCTCAGTCCCGGGTCTCAGTACCTGCGACTAATTAGACCCCAGACCTCAGTGTGCAAGACACACCAAACCTCAGCACCCAGGACACATTAGACCCAAAACCTCAGTACCCAAAACGCATCAGATCCCAGACCTCAGTACTCAGGACACATCATCAGATCCCAGACGTCAGTACTCAGGACACATCATCAGATCCCAGACCTCAGTACTCAGGACACATCATCAGATCCCAGACCTCAGTACTCAGGACACATCATCAGATCCCAGACCTCAGTACTCAGGACACATCATCAGATCCCAGACCTCAGAACCCAAGACACATCAGACTCCACATCTCAGAACCAAAACTGATCTGACACCGACCTCAGAAGTCAAAGACTCAGCAGAGCCCAGTACTCAGCATTCAAGACACATCAGACCCAAGACCTCAGCACCAAAGACACATCACACCCCAGATCTCAGTACCCAAGAGATATCAGACCCCGATCTCAGCACTCACTCATTAGACCCCAGAGGAGAGGAGACAAGATGGCTGAGGTCCCACCTGGACTGGTATCTGGCATTAGGGCTCCTTTACATGGGCTGTTACACAGGTCAATGATGGGGAATAAAGTAATCCATTAATTCCTGATCATTACCTGCTCGTTTAGCTGCATTTACAAACAGCAATCATTGCTTCTGTATGGGGATGAACAATCGCTACTACGATCATTCATTCCCAAACAGTTTTGTTGGCAGCACATCCGTCTTTACACAGGACAAACAATTTTGTTATGCTGCGTAAACGATCGGATGACTGAAAAAATGAGCGTTTGTTGGATGATTGGCGTCACGTTTACACTATACGATTATCTGGGATGGGGAATCCCATAAAAATTCATAAAAATTTAAGGGGTACAGTAGATAAGGGCGATGCATGTACCTATGTACAACTGAAATAAGCCATGCCCGAGCACTCCCTCATGATTCTGGCCCTCACTGTGCTGTTGCTTCATCCTCCAGTAGGTGGCGCACTGTGCTTACTGATATGAACTAAGCTCATGTTCGGAGAGCTATAGACGATAAAGGGAACCTGTCACTAGATCTGGGGCCACTAAACCAACAGCGTGTCAATATGTAGCTGGGGTTTAGTTAAATACCAGCTGCATAACCGCATGCTGTTGATTTAGTGGCCCCAAAGCTTCTGTATGGGGATGAAGATGGCCCCCAAAGCTAGTGACAGGTGGCCCCAAAGCTAGTGACAGGTTCCCTTTACAGCAGGGATCAGAAACCTTCAGTCTCCAGCTGTTCTGCAACTACAACTCCCAGAATCCTCCTTTTTACAGCCAGGTAGGTGTGCATGCTGAGAGTTGTAGTTTCAAAGCAGCTGGAGTGCTGAAGGTTTCTGATCCCTACTTTAGATGTTTATTCCTATTTCATAAACCAATGGCATATTGGTGGGATTATGACTGATGGGGTCTGACCTCTCGAACCTTCGTAGATCTTGAGAATGAGAGGGCTGCAGGAATGATACTGCCATGCAACCCCTTTGAAAGTTTTCCCTGTATAGCAGCACCCACGGATGTGGGCTGCACAGGGAAGTGCAGTATAGACCCATTCATTTAGAGCGCCACCGCCCAGGGAAAATCAAAGGGGCCATAGTGATCACTTTATAACATAGCAATGACCCCTTCACAGTAAGTTTCCTACAGTGCAGATAGCAAATCTGTGCCGAATCGCAGTTCTATAACGTCCGCATTCTGTGGCCAATTATGCTGCCGTTTTACAGGCAAAAGCAGACCGGCCATAGACCCTACAGGGAAATTTCCCGGTGGGCCAATGCCCAAAGGGCTGCCCAAGCCCTCCTACGAGTACATAGCGATCTGATGCTCTCAGCATTAATTAATGCTAGGCGTATCAGGTACATATGTACACGCCGACAGTGGAAAGCGCCCTCCTGCATGCAATTGTATCACTGTCCAGCTGCCGGGGCGGCAGTATTATATACTGGACTCTGATGGTTCTGCTGGGGCACTATTTCGTGCTTGCACTACAGTACTGCTGACCTCGCCTACTTATGTTGGCCCTGCCTTCTATCAATTTGGGCCTGCCTACAACATGGGGCCACTTTTTAGGTTTTTTTCCAGGGTCACTTTAAGTTCCCAGTCCTCCCCGGTTGACAGGAGATTTTGCTCTATGCATTGCACAGGGTCAAGTCCATAGTGAAATTCCATAGGTTTTCCACAACAAAATGAACTTTGAAAATCCGTGGTACGCTCATATTTTTAGATTTTTTTCTGCCGTGGATGAGGTTTTTGAAACCTATTCCACATGTATTATGCTGTAAATTGCTGCAAATTTGCAGTGCAGAATCCAAATCTCTGTCAGTTCTGCCACTTCTAAAGTGTCCTAAAACTTGAATATTTTACAAGTAATATGTTACTTCAACCACAAAATGAATGTTGCTTTCATAGGTATCTACTGCCTAAGGCAGTGGTCAGCCACCTCCGGCACTCCAGCTGTTAGGTAGCTACTTTAAAAATGCCACCCACTCCGCTCAGCTGCTGGGTGCCGGCTGTTTCACAAAGCAGACACCCAGGGCTAATGTCTGCAATCGGCGATAACATGGCATCTGAGAGATGAAAAACTCGGTAGTGCACACTCCCAGGGCTGGACAGGCTCCCCGTGCGGTGATCGGGTGAGCTGTTGGTTAAAAGCCCTGGTCTCGCTTAAGAAACCAGGGTTTATAGAGCTGTAGTTCCTATGGAGCCCTGCCTCTGCATAGCAATACCAATTCAATGCAGTCTATTAAAGGGGTATTCCGGGTCGTAACCACTGGGACCCTGTTTTAAAACATGAATTCAAAAGATTTGAGAATGAATAAGCTTACGCAGGCTAAGTGAATAAATATATTTACTAAGTGTGATTAAATATAACACAGACAAATCACATACAGAATAATGAAAAGTAAATAAACATCATTAGCCTAAATATACAATATGGGGCAGGGCTCCGGTCGCCAGGCTATAACACACGGCTATCCACCACGTTATAACACACGGCCAACATCCCAGGGTGTACAATAGATAGGGCAAATCAATGCTGTGGATGGGGGATAACGTAATTACTAGAGTGATTTAAAAAAGGTAAAAAAATGAAAAAACTTCTAGATCAGATCTAGAATCTAGAACTAGAATCTACTAAAATCAACTTGTAGTGGAAAGTTATTATGAAATAGCGTAACTGCTCCATTCGTATTGGCGAGCGCCACATTGTAACACCTTTAATTCCAATTAGCTTGTCCTGTCTCTTACAAAGGGCTGTTCATCTTCTGCATCTCTCAATAACCCTCGAAGAAGCAAGGGTCGAAACACATAGGGCCAGATATATCATTAGGCAAAGTCACTTTTGTGGAGTAGAAAAGTCGCAAAAAAGTCCCAAAGGCTAAAACTGTGCACAAATTTGCGACTTTTTTCTGCTCTGCACTATGCTCGCCAGTTTTCTGAAAGTGGGCGTGTTTTCTTATGTAAATGAATCTCTAGACAGATTTACTATTGGGACTTTTTTAAAAAGTCGCAAAAAAGTCGCAACTTCACTCCAGTGAGGACCATGCTTATCTTATGAGACTTTTTAATAGAACATGCGACTTTTTCATAAAAACGTGCGACTTTTTCGTAAAGATGTGCGACTTTTGTAAAGCTGCTTACTGACGGATAAACTGCTACCGTCAAACCACATTTATCACAGTCTTAAAGGGCCGATCATAAATCTGACTTGGCTAAAACTGACTTTAGCCATATGTGAAAGTGGAGTGAGCTGTCAGAGTCATGATAAATCTGGCCCATAGATAGGGTTCTACCTGTCGTCTATCTACAGGGTTGGTAATCGATCTGTTATAATGATATGGAGCACTATCTTTTAAAAAAAATTCTGACTGTTAGGTCATTCCAACCCTAGTGAATATCTGAGCCATCTTTTGCATGTTTAGCTGTACAAATGTTGCATTAATTGTTATTATTATGAATGTGGTAGTAACAGCAGGATTCCTTTCTAAGGCTACTTTCACACTACTTTTACATTTTCCGGTATTGAGATCCGGCAGGGGATCTAAATACCGGAGAAAAACAAGTGGTTATTCATTATAGTGAATTTAGCCAAAGACTTTGCAGGCAATACTCTTCTCCGTTTAGTGGGAGCACTTGACATAAATATGGATGTCAGAGAGAAGTTGGGCTCTTGAAGAAAAACTACTTTAGGCAGAATTTAAAAAGGCCTGTTGTCTCTTCCGTGTGGAATAAAATAGGACCCGTCCCCTCCCTGACATGTCTGTTTTTAGTAACTACTTGCATTTCCCATGTAATAACAATTTTGGAGAATTTATTCTAATTATTCGATGTTGTAGTTTATAAATGAATTGCCAGCAATCTGCAATAAAGGTTCAGATGGGTGTCACCAGTTGGGGTGTGTCCCTGCACAGTCTGACATTATCCAATCAGTACTGACAGCGTGAGACTGTGCAGGAACTTAATGTCCGTCAAGTCATTCCTGATAAATAGACCATAAGGCCATCAGCTGAATAGGAACCAAGGTTACATGTATAAAACACAAAAATGTAAAGAGTTAGTAATAGAAAGAGGAAATAAGCAAGAACAAACAAAAGAAAAAAAAACAGTTCTCGAATAGTCACTTCGCTTAGGAAGGGGTTTGCACGATCTGGAGGTTCTTGCAATTTTCTCCAGATACTTCATGCCACCTCCTTGAAGGTCGACCAACAGAGGTCCAGCATCTGACTGGTCTCCGGGGGGAGAGGTGGATGAACAGGTACATCTTCCACTTGAATTCTATCTTCTTCCAGGATGAGATGACCTTCTTCCCGAGAATAAATAGAAAGAAAGCATTGTGCAACATGCCGCTCCAGGGCTGATCAGGTCCCAGTGTTAGGAATGCCGAGTGGTGATGTGGCCTGAATAGTTTGTGTATCACACGGTGCTCCTACCTGGATACCGTTGCTCCCCAGGGTTAGTTGTAGTTGGTGGAGAATAAGTCGAGTCCAGATAATTCTTGATCTTTCTCTTGGCTCCAGCAGGTTTTGGGAGGGACTGGCAGGTGAACTTGAATACTTAGCTTTATCTCCTTGCTTTGCTAATCTTTGGCTTCAGAGACTTTATGGCAGTTCTGGTACATTTGCGTGGGGTGTCTTTGGCTGTTGACCCCTCGCAATACTCAGTCCATGAACTGCAAGAAGTCATTGTGCTCTAAAAGCTGCTTCCCAGGGCTCCTACTGGGAGGAGAGGGGGGGGGGGGGGGCGCTCCTATCACTGCGCCATGTTGTCTCCTCTCCTTCCAACTATCAACAATTTATAGCTTCCTGCAACCCCTCCCTTGGTAGGAAACAAGACTAGCCCACTTCTTGTACACAGGTCCGTACCGCCGCACTGCAAAAGATAGAACATGTGCTATCTTTTGCCACATCTTGCAGATTGTAGACGCATTGAAGTCAATAGGTCCGCACTGCGATGTGGACGGATGCAAGTTGGCAGTCCGCAACACAGGCACGGAGGTCCCATGATCGTGTGCATGAGGCCTAAAGTGCATCTCCACTCAAGTAGGACAGTATCTAATAAATCCTGAGTTTGCTGTAGTGCAAATGGCAAAAAATGACAACGTAAAAGTAACACACATTTTAGCTGGCGGGTAATAAGGCTCTTAGGGTATGACCACACTTTATGGTCATGTTGCGGTTCAGCAGCGTGGTATTAAAAGTGCTGGGCAGCCATTAGCAATGCAGACGGACTAAACAATGGGGTCTTCATCAGATCAATTGGTCTTTCTCTGTACAGCCTTGAGATTCTTCAGTAGCAGGCTCTGTATTTTTAGTGTTTCCTGTCAGGCAGCTCAGCTGATGGCTCCTTATCTCTGAACTTAGAAACACTCTATAAAATAAGTGTCTATGTCCAGGGGTGCACCTAGCCTTTCCACTGCCTGAGGCGAACACTGATACAGCACCCCCTCCCCCCCAATGCCAATTTCTTAACCTAACCCCTTCCCTTCAGCCCATGGCCCTTCGGTTGCCCACCTCTTGCCCCTACCTGAGGCGATCACCTCACCTGGCCTCATTGGTGGCGCACACGTGGTATGTCCTTTTAGTAATTTAGAGATGTGGGGTCATTTATCAAACTGGTGTAAAGTAGAACTGGCTTAGTGGCCCATAGCAACCAATCCGATTCCACCTTTCATTTTCCAAAGGAGCTGTCCAAAATGAAAGGTGGAATCTTATTGGTTGCTATGGGCAACTAAGCCGGTTCTACTTTATACCAGTTTGATAAATGACCCCCAAGGTTTATTAAATGACAAAGTAAAAGTAGGATTCACACAGCTAGACAATTAACCCTTAGTGACAGAACTGCTGGATATTTGTAATAAAAACCAATAAGGAAAAATAATTTGTATCCCAAAAAATTGCTCCCACAGGTGTACAAAGCCTTTAAATGGATTATGCAAGATCTATAATGCCCCCATATGCAGAGATTGCATTTACCTCGCTCCCGCGTCGCTTCTGATGCCGGCGTGGCCACTGCTGCATCTCCCCATCGCGTGGATCAACACATTCGGCCACGCCATTTATAAAGCCATATTCCTATCAGACTGATAACACTTTAGCTATAATGAGTGTTCATGAGATCAGCAGATAACAGCTACACATGAGCTGTCAACCGACAGGATTCCAAGAAAACAGAAAGTGACAACTTCAAATAGACTGATTTTTTAACCCTTGCGTTTCAGAAATGGCTGAATGTTTTAAATAAAGACCAATTGAAATATGATTTTTAACCCAAAATTAGAAAAAATTCAATCATAAAAAAAAATGTCCCAGAAGATGTCCATAATCTTTAAAGTCAATAGCGTAAAAGTCATATGCGAATTGCGACACAAAATCGATCAAGTCTGAATTTTGTGTCGCGGTAGTCGCATCTCACGTCACATGGCTTCCATGTTGCGCAACGCATACGCATATCACTGTGTAGCTCCGCCCTAAAGCCTGACTTGGGAAACCGATGGGCACGTGTGGTCTGCGGTGCTGCGGGATCCGTATTAGCAAAATGGAGGTAAAACAATGAAAAATAAATGACTATAAAGAAGACGTGACAAGTCCGCGGTGACTATAATACCGACTTATCTCATGTGGAGCCTTTTAGTAGCAGTGGAGTTTATCCCGAGGGATCTCTGAAGAGGAGCATAATGGCCTAACTCAGCAGAGGCACGATACGAGCGCTCACCATTGCCAAAAATTATATTAAAACTGGCAGCAGTCATTCCGTCTATTCACAAGCAATTAAATAAGCTCGGTTCGTTTCCCTTTTTGTCCTCGGGGCTGTGATACATTGCTTGAGAGCCTTGTTTTCCCACCATAGAAAGTGACACTATAGGACAGGGATGCTGAACCTGCGGACCTGCAGCTGTTTCAAAACTAAAACTCCCAGTGTGCCCCAATAGCTGTAGGCTGTCCAGGCATGCTGGAAATTGTAGTTTTGCAACAGCTGGAGGGCCGCACTAGGGCATTCCTGCTATAGGTCATTAGTCTTTAACTGGTGTGGATCTGACTACTAAGACCCCTACAATAGTTAGACTGAAAGGGCAGGTAAAGCACGATCAACCTTATTAAATTGTGCATTCCATCTGGTAGGGTTGATCCTGCTGATTAAAATGATACACGTCTTGTGAAAATTGATTATGGCATTACCTGAGAGAAAAGACTTTTATTCATTGCATGCCAGGGCTTTAGTGAGGAGTGTGGCCTGCGTCGAGGAGCTGAGGTGCACTAAGGCGCTAGGCCCCACCCCTTGGTGCACCGAAGCCCTCATTTTGCGTAATAAATAAAAGTAATTTTTTTCTGGTACGCCGCAAACGATTTTCACAAGACAGGTATCATTTCAATCAGCAGGATCAACCCTATCAGAAAGTAGGTCTGGTTTTATAGGGTTGATCCTGCTGGCGGGTGCTCTTGAAGCTTTATCCGCAACATGGCACCTTTTAACTTATGGTCCGTGGTAGCAGAATCCATAACGGAATTCTTAGATAACCCGAACCTTGTATGCTGAACTTGAAACCACGCTCATCCCTAACTATACCAAAAACAGCCACTACACAAGTTGTGCTTGCTATACTATGAAGAGGCTGCAGCACCGCTACCTCTTCAAACAGCTGATCGGCAGAGTTGCTGAACACCCACCAATCAGATATTCATGAACTATTCTCAGGAAAGGTGTTGGGGCAAAAACCCCAATGCCGGATGAGTACCCCAATGCCGGATGAGTAGTGGTTCCAAATTAGAAAAATGTGTGTGCACTCGGAGAGAATAACTGATACACACGTGCAATGCTATGTACCAAGTTTCTCTCTAAACTTTATTGAAAGAAAGCAAATTTCTGGATAATTTCCAACTGAAGACGTAGTTAAACATTTACATCATTAACTCATTAAAACCACAATCTGAAATGAGCATCTCTTGGCTATACGCCCGAAGCGTCTCCCTAAGTGTGGGTGTTAATCAGACCAGGTGCTGGGGGCTAGGAGTGACCTTGAGGTTATAGCAACCTTAGCAAAAAAGTTCACAGTTTATAACATAAAATGGCAGTAGTAAGCACAAGATGGAATCTGAAGGCACAACATGGAGTCAACCCTCACAATTCCCCCATTTTGAGATATTCACTCATCACAGGTGACAGATACACATACTTTAGCCGGACATTCCCCTTGCTGCTGGTTTTCCAGATTCTGCATATCTGTACCTGCATGAGGGATAATCTCAACCCGTTTTCATAATCTCTCCTGTTTCCATTCCTGTTACACATTTTGTTTAAATCCATCAATATAAGCTTGATAACAATATAAATAAGTGCAACAACCAATTAAATCTGAATTATCCCTTGTACTATGCCCATACTCGAACAGTTCTATTTTTCAGGGCAGTAATATTGGCTTGCCACCAGGGGGCCTCAACCCACCCTGTGATAGGGAGGGGAATTGCTGTAGAATTGAGGTTAAGGCTATCACCTTCTGATCGAGAAGAAGTCTTTGCAGTTAATGTTAACTCATTCTGACCACGGTACCGGAATGGGCAGATAAGGCATAGTCTTTGAACTCAAAGGACTGTGAGTAGAGATCCAACTGTTTTTTATAATTGTCCGCATCTGTCATGTTTTTCAACATAACCTGTTAATCAACATAACCTGATAATACCTAATAAGGGCATTGTCCCAGTCACTTTTCAGGTTCACATGTAGACCTTGAATGCTCAGAGCCAGGGTTAGCAATGCAAGAATCCTCATCCTCAGGGTTAGACACTTTCTTACAGTGTGAGGTGTGAATCCAGTTAGGCTTTTCTTCCACCTTTACAGAGGTTGTAGTTTTCAACAGGACTTGGAAGGGACCATCAAATCTAGGCTCAAAGGTCTTTCTCACATGCCTCTTTATCACCACCCAATCTCCAGGCTCAAAACTGTGCGTGCCTTCTACTGGGATGGAAGCAAACACTTGTTTATGAGTGTAATCTAGTCTTTCAGTAAGGGCCTTTATGTAGCTGACCATACTATCAGCCTGTAACTGCAGCCCTAGCCTTGGGGCTCTGCCAAACAATACCTCAAATGGGGATAACCCTGACTTCTTGTTTGGAGTGGTTCTTATGGAATATAAGGCTAGAAGCAAACACTCTGTCCAGGACCTCTGGGTCTCCTGCATGACCTTCTGTATTTTCAGTTTCAATGTGCCATTCAGGCGCTCAACTCGGCCACTGCTGGGGATGGTAAGCTATATGGAAGGCTTGGGTCACCCCTAATGCTTGCATAACCTCTCTCATCACTTCACCTGTAAAGTGGGAACCTGTGTCTGACTCAATAACTTCAGAAACACCATACCTGTATATCGGTTCACTGACCAGTTTCTTTGCAGTGTTCTTGGCACTGGCTTTGGCTTTTGGGAAGGCTTCCGGCCAACCTGAAAAGAGATCAACACACACAAGAACAAACTCATACACTCCTACCTTTGGTAGTTGTATGTAGTCTAACTACAGTCTTCACCACTTGGCCGGGGTTGTTCAATGCACAGACCATACATCCTTGTACAAATCGAGCGGCTACTGCAGAAATCCCTGGAGCAATCCATCCTTCATATACCACACTGACCATGGCACCTTTCGACAGGTGTGTGGGCCCATGGGCCTCCTAAGCCATAGCTGGGTACAGAGGACGTGGTAAACAAATTCTGTCTTTGTTTCTCCATAGTCCTTGGTCATCTGGCCCAGCCCCTTGTATAGTCCATAGTTCTTTTTCTTCAGGTGGGGTTTGCTCAGACAATTTGATCAGAGTGTCTTTGGATATATCCACAGGTTTAAAGGCTTTTACCGGGGTGGCATCAGCACTCAGTGGCCTTTTGCCTCTGCCGTGGAACACCTTGTGTGAGCCTTTACTTTTACAATAGCATATTCTTCTGGTAAAGAGTTCATTAGTTCAACCACAGAATCTTTATTCTTAAATGGGCTAGCCCGCTGATGTCAAAAAGTCTCTGGCCTGCCAAATTGGTTCATAATCATGTGCAATACCAAAGGCATACATGGAATACGTGTAGATGTTCACCTTCTTTCCTTTGGCCATTTTACATGCCTCAGTGAGTGCCTTCAACTCTGCCTCCTGCGCAGACATGTGCGGAGGGAGTGGTTCAGCAATGGCTACCTTATGGTGTGTGACCACTGCATATCCAGTGAGGAACCGGCCATCCTCTCCCATAAACCTGCTTCCATCTACAAAATACTCAACATCAGGGTTATCAAGAGGCTTTTTATGCACATGAGAAAATCCAGAAGTTTCTTGTTGCATCAACTGTATACAATCATGAGGATCATTTTCAGCTAAATTAGACAAAAGGTTACCTGTGCTACCCTCCCCCATTTCTGAATCTGTGATTGGTAACAAAGTAGCAGGATTCAGAGTAGTACATCTTTTGAAAAAAATATGGTCTGGCATGAGGAGGGCACATTGGAGTCTGGGTTGTCTAGCCACAGAAATATGTTTTGGTTGCAACTGTGTGAGAATGCCCTGTCACTGGGTAGTCCAACACTACTTCTGAGGCTTTTTCAATCATTACCTGCACTGCCGTGACTTCCCTGATGCAGGAGGGGGCACCCCAAGCAAAAGGATCTAATCTGGCTGAGAAGTATGCCACTGAGCGTTGACGTTCACCATGCTTCTAAGTAAGCACAGCAGTATTGTGACCCTGCATTTCTGAACAGAACAGGTTAAATTCCTCATCATGATTTGGAATACCCAGGGCTGGAGAAAAGCATCAATTTGACTGGCCATTGCTCTCTCCTAGGCATGACTGAGGGGGGGGGGGGGGGGGTGTACTGCTTCACTTGAGGGGGGCTGACATCCTGACTTAACCTCTTTGAGACATCTGACGTACCGGTACGTCATGATGTCCTGGTACTTAAGGACACATGACGTACCGGTACGTCATGTGTAGTTCTGATCACTGTAGTTCTGATCAATCAGCAGGCACCCTGGGACAATGCACGGGGGGGTCCTGTGACCCCCACGTATCGGTGATCGCCGCAAACCACAGGTCAATTCAGACCTGCGGTTTGCAGCGTTTCCGGGTGGTTCGGGCGGGATGCCTTCCTTAGGCATCGGGGCTGCCTTTCGGTGAAGAGCCTGTGAGATCCAGCCCCCTGGATCTCACAGGCAGGAAGCTGCATGAGTAATACACACTGTATTACTCATACAGCCAATGCATTCCAATACAGAAGTATTGGAATGCATTTTAAAGGGGATCAGACCCCCAAAAGTTGTAGTCCCAAAGTGGGACAAATAATAAAGTGAAAAAAAAGTAGAAAAAATAAAGTTTTCCCCCAAAAAAATTAAAAGTTTCAAGTAAAAAAAAAAGAAAAACGTCATTTTCCCCAAATAAAGTAAAAAAATAGGGAAAAGACATATTAAGTATCGCCGCGTCTGTATCGACCGGCTCTATAAACATATCACATGACCTAACCCCTCAAATGAACACCGTAAAAAATAAAAACTATAAACCATTTTTTATCACCTTACATCACTAAAAGTACAACAGCAAGCGATGAAAATGCGTATGACCACCAAAATAGTACCAATCTAACCGTCACCTCATCCCGCAAAAAATAAGCCTCTACCTAAGACAATCGCCCCAAAAATATAAAACTATGGCTCAGAATATGGAGACACTAAACATCATTTTTTTGTCTTAAAAAAGCTGTTATTGTGTAAAATTTAAGTAAATTAAAAAAAGTATACATATTAGGTATCGCCATGTCCGTAATAACCTGATCTATAAAAATATCACATGACCTAACCCTTTAGATGAACACCGTAAAAAATAATTTGTCACCTTACATCACAAAAAGTGTAATAGCGTCCATAATCTGAAAATTTTTATTTTTATAGAAGAAACAATTGCTTTGCAAACAATTGGAGGTAATTCACTCCTAACAAAATAGATGTGGTACAATTTTTTGGTAAACCGTAACATGATAACAGGTAACAGGAGAGAAAGGGAAAGGGTGGAAAAGGAAATAGGGGAAAGTAGGGGGGACAGGTGGGGGGGGAGGGAAGGAGGTACCAGTCAACTAATCAATTGTAAATAGTACAATAAATGATAACAAATATGTACAAAAAGTGTAATAGCAAGCGATCAAAAAGTCATATGCACCGCAAAATAGTGCCAATCAAACCATCATCTTATCACGAAAAAAATGAGCCCCTACACAAGTCAGTCACCCAAAAAATGAATAAAATATGGCTTTCAGAATGTGGAGACACTAAAGAATCATAAAAAAATAAAATAAAATGCTTTGTTATGTAAAACTGAAACAACCCGTGACAACCTGCTCTATAAAAATACCACATGATCTAACCTGTCAGATAAATGTTGTAAATAACAAAAAATAAAAACGGTGCCAAAACAGCTATTTTTTGTTACCTTGCCTCACAAAAAGTGTAATATAGAGCAAACAAAAATCATATGTATCCTAAAATAGTACCAACAAAACTGCCACCCTATCCCGTAGTTTCTAAAATGGGGTCACTTTTTTTGAGTTTCTACTCTAGGGGTGCATCAGGGGGGCTTCAAATGGGATATGGTGTCAAAAAACCAGTCCAGCAAAATCTGCCTTCCAAAAACCGTATGGCATTCCTTTCCTTCTGCGCCCTGCCGTGTGCCTGTACAGCAGTTTACGACCACATATGGGGTGTTTCTGTAAACTACAGAATCAGAGCCATAAATATTGAGTTTTTTTGGCTGTTAACCCTTGCTTTGTAACTGTAAAAAAATTATTAAAATGGAAAATCTGCCAAAAAAGTGAAATTTTATCTCTATTATCCATTAATTCTTGTGGAACACCTAAAGGGTTAACAAAGTTTGTAAAATCAGTTTTGAATACCTTGAGGGGTGTAGTTTCTAGAATAGGGACATTTTTGGGTGGTTTCTATTATGTAAGCCTCACAAAGCGACTTTAGACCTGAACTGGTCCTTAAAAAGTGTTTTTTTGAAAATTTCTGAAAAATTTCAAGATTTGCTTCTAAACCTCTTAGGGTACTTTCACACTAGCGTTTTTCTTTTCCGGCGCTGAGTTCCGTCCTAGGGGCTCAAATCTGGAAAAGAACTGATCAGTTTTATCCTAATGCATTCTGAATGGAGAGTAATCCGTTCAGGATGCATCAGGATGTCTTCATTTCAGTCTTTTTGACTGATCAGGCTTTTCAGAAAACCGTAGCATGCAGTATTTTTACCTCCGGCCAAAAATCCTTAACACTTTGACTGAACGCCGGATCAGGCCTTTTTCACATTGACTTGCATTAACGCCGGATCCGGCGCTGTGTGTTCAGTCAAACCGGATCCGGCTTTTGCATGTTAAACCAGAAAAATGTGAAAAAAAAGTTAAAGTCCATAAATGGCGGATCCGTTTTTTCCAATGCATTTTTACATTGTGATCAAAATCCTGATCAGGATTCAAATGTAATCCGTTTTCACAAGTTTTTCCAGGTCCGGCGGGCAGTTCCGGTGTCGGAATTAAACGCCGGATTTAAACAACGCTAATGTGAAAGTAGCCTAAGCCTTGTAACGGCCCCAAAAAATAAAATGTCATTCCCAAAATGATTCTAACATGAAGTAGACATACGGGGAATGTAAAGTAATAACTATTTTTGTAGGTATTACTATGTATTTTTAGAAGTAGAGAAATTGAAACTTGGAAATTTGCTAAATTATAAAAACAATTTTTTTTTACTCCATTTTACCAGTGTCATGAAGTTCAATATATGACGAAAAATCTCAGAATGGCTTGGATAAGTCAAAGCGTTTTAAAGTTATCACCACATAAAGTGACACTGGTCAGATTTGCCAAAAATGGCCTGGTCCTTAAAGGGCTTCTGTCACCTCCCAAAAGTCTTTTTTATTTTTTATTTCGGCTAATTAAAATCCTTATACTGCGATTTTTCAATATATAGTGCTCTTACCCTTTTCTGTTGGCTAGTTTCTTTAAAAACCACACTTTTATAATATGTAAATTACCTGGCTACCAGCAAGTAGGGCGGTTACTTGCTGGTAGCTGCCGCATCCTCCTTTAAAAAAAACGACCCCTCCTCCTGCTGATTGACAGGGCCAGCGAGTGCTTTCCTCCTTCGGCTGGCCCTGTCTGCAATTCAAATCCCGCGCCTGCACCTCATTCGGCGCAGGCGCTCTGAGAGAAGGACGCTCGCTTCCTCAGTGCGCCTGCGCCGATGACGTCTTCTCTTTCAGGTTTAGAGGAGCTCCCTCTAGTGGTGACTCCAGGTGGCCAGTATGTTATCTATTAAATCGGTGCAGATTTGGAGCTATGTGTGTATCATAAAAATAAAGTTCCAACTGTTTGAAAAGATTGTGATGCTAGTAGATACAAAATTGTTTGGTTGTGAAGGGGTTAATGAACTTCCGTGTAAGATATGAACTTCCTGTTACAAATAGCTACTAGAGATGAGTGAATTTCCGGTTATGAAATTCGTTTAACGCTTCGTTTACATGTAAAAGGTAAATTGCGTTATGGATTCCGATACCACGGACCATAACGCAATTCTATGACGGAATGCATAACGGAATGCCTTTAGAGGCATTCCGTCATAATAGAAGTCTATGGCCTGCATAATAGATCCGTTCCGTTTCAGTTAGGCAGGAGAGGACTCCCCTGCATAACGTCAACAGAACGGATTCGTTTCGCAGCCCATAGACTTCTATTATGACGGAGTGCCTCTAAAGGCATTCCGTTATGCATTCCGTCATAGAATTGTGTTATGGTCCGTGGTACCGGAATCCATAACGCAATTCACCTTTTACCAGTAAATGAAGCGTGAACGAATTTCAAAATATGAAATTCGCTCATCTCTAATAGCTATGTAAATTTAAAATGAAAAAAAAAAAAACATTAAATATCACTCAATATAAAAAAATTATTAAATATCACACAAAAGACAAGCCCTCAAATAGCTATGTAAATTTAAAATGAAAAAACTAACAAAAAAACCCATAAAATATCACTCATTATAAAAAAAATATTAAATATCTCACGAAAGACAAGCCCTCAAATAGCTACGTAAAATAAAAATATAAATCATAAAATATTAATTAATTAAAAAAATTATTAAACATCTACGTAAATATAAAATGAAAAAAATTCCTGTGGTCCTGATTTGTGGGGTGGAGGGGATACATTTTAATTGAAACGGGCCAGAATGGGTAAAAAATACCAAACAAAAATATCAATACTCACTTCACCGATTCCCTGCTGCTGCTGCCGTTTTGACTCTGCTCCAGTCCGTGCTACTCTCCACTTCCTGTTCCTGCCTCAAAGCACAGGAAATGACTGACGATGCCTGCTTAGCCAATCACTTGGCACAATGGTGATCCATCTCAGCCAGTGATTGGCTATGCGGACGTTTTCAGCCAAATTCTGTGCTGGACTCTTGCCTTTTTGATACAAAATTCCAAATCCCCTGCATAGACCTAAAATTTAAAAGTAACTTCTTAATAGCAGGAGGAGCGGCATTTTTCTGATACCAAGCTCCAAATTTCCTGCATGGGCAAAAATTTAAAAGAGGGAGCAACATATTGCTTATATGCTGTATTGTGTTTGCAGTGAGCTCCCTCTAGTGGTGACTCCAGGTGGCCAGTATGTTATCTATTAAATCGGTGCAGATTCGGAGCTATGTGTGTATCATAAAAATAAAGTTCCAACTGTTTGAAAAGATTGTGATGCTAGTAGATACAAAATTGCTTGGTTGTAAAGGGGTTAATAAACTTCTGTGTAAGATATGAACTTCCTGTTACAAATTGTTCAGTAGTTCTGGTTTTTACAAGCCAGATCGGTCTCAGCGTTTCTGCCTTGAAGTTCCTGTTTTTTGAGAATGTAGATGTAGGTGGTAACTCAAAAGTATAATTACCGTACTGTGTTTAATGCAACATATAAAATGTGCCAATAATGCCGGATATGATGCAGATCTGTGTGACTGATAGATCACAATGTGACGGCAACCATGCTCAAGAGACATACCGTAATCTATAACTTAAAGGGGGTGTCCAGGAAATTACAAGGGATGGCCTAGCCAATGTCTGAATGGTGGGGGTCCCCACTGATCAGCTGTTCTGCAGTAACTTCGGGCCCCGGAACTGCACAGCTCTGCCCATTGTGTTGCTGGTTACTGCAGCGCTGCTCCCAAAACTTCCCTGGGAAGTCAGTGACCACCATATGGGGGCTCAACCCCAACACACAACACCAATTTTGCCTATTTGTGGAAGGAAACCATAGTAACACGGGGAGCACATACAAACTCCATGCAGATGTTGTCCCTGGTGGGATTCAAACTCATGACCCCAGAGCTGTGCTATAACCACTGAGCCACCATGCTGCCCACTGAAGAGAATGGAAGCAGCGCTGTGGCAACCAGCTCCGTCCACAACACAAAAGACGGAGTGGTAGTTCGGGGGCCGAAGCTGATTGGAGGAGATGCAGAGTGTCGGACCACCACCATTCAGACATGGATGGCCTGTACTGGACAACCCCTTTAAAGGGGTTTTCTGAGATTTTCAGTATCTGATCGGTGGGGGTCTGACACCCAGGACTCTGACCAATCAGCTGTTTGAGAAGGCAGCGGCTCTTGCCGTACCACCACGGCCGTGTGATGTCATCTTCATTGGTCACATGGCCCGGACGCAGCTCAGCCCCATAGAAGTGAATGGGGCTGAGCTGTGAATCCGTAAACTGCCGCTATCAAATGTATGGCACTGGGCTTGGTGAGCAAGGAGAAGGCCACGGTGCAACTACGAGTGCCAATGTCTTCTCAAATAGCTGATCGGCAGGGGTCCCGGGAGTCAGACCCCCACCGACCAGATACTGAGGTTAAAAAAATCTTGGAAATACCCCTTTAAAGTATACTACCGGCCAAAAATGAAGACTTGACCCTGCTAGTCTTTCTCTTGTGTGTCCAACTTCTTGTGCTCGACCTCTCTTGCCTTCAAGGGTGCACCTAGCCTTTCTGCTGCCTGAGGCGAAAACTGAAACTGCGCCTCTCCCCCAAATCCAATTTCTTAACCTAACCCCTTTGCCACAATGAAAGCGCTTATTGCTCATGGCCCTTCCGCTGCCCCGACTTGGTGCTGATCGCCTCACCTGGCCTCATTGGTGGTGCACCCCTGCCGGCCTTCACTGAGTTTCCATAAAATTGCCGATACTTGATACAGACATATCAAAGGTTTTGATCGGTGGGGTCCTGAGTGCTGAGATTCCCACCGACTGCCGACTCCGTACCAAATGTGTAAGGCCTCTTGCACATGACCGTATGGCTTTTTCAGTATTTTGCGTTCCGCAAAAAATACGGATGACGTCTGTGTGCATTCCGTATTTTGCGGAACGGAACAGCCGGCCCCTGATAGAACAGTCCTATCCTTGTCTGTTATGCAGACAATAATAGGACATGTTCTATCTTTGAATGGAAATGAAAGGCATACGGAGTACCTTCTGGTTTTTTTTGTGGATCCATTGAAATAAATGGTCCCGTATACGGAACGCAAACGGAAAAAAAAAAGAAGCCTAAGGGCGCCTTCACACGTGGCAGAAAATTCTGAAACTAAGGGAAAATAATGGCATTCTTAATACTGAATGCTTAGTAAAACGTGCCTTAAGGGGTTAAAAAATGTAAAAAAATTTACTCTTTTAGGACCTGCAATCTTCATTCAGCAGGACCTGCGCTGACGTCACCACGTGGTGAGCGCGATTATGTCATCAAAGGTCCTTTTGCAGGTCCTGAAAGAAGAAGATGCCGACTGCGCGAT
Organism: Bufo gargarizans; assembly: GCF_014858855.1. NCBI lineage: Eukaryota > Metazoa > Chordata > Amphibia > Anura > Bufonidae > Bufo > Bufo gargarizans. The sequence goes on from NC_058089.1 coordinate 48,642,862, forward strand.
CAAGAGGATGAGGGCAGTTTATTTTTTAACCCCTCCAGCGCTATTGTACTATGCATTCTGTATTCAGAATGCTATTATTTTCCTTTATAACCATGTTATAAGGGAAAATAGTACAATCTACAGAACAAACCCAAACTTCAGTGAAGAAGTCCGGGTTCGGGTCTGGGTACCACAATCAGTTTTTTCTCACGCACGTGCAAAACGCATTGCACTCGCGCTGAAAAAACTGACTGCAATTGCGTGCCTACTCGCGCGGGTTTCCCGCAATGCACCCTGAACGCATCCGGCCCTCACCCGCGACGCCCCGTGTGAAGGGGGCCTAAGGGCTTGTTTACACGACAGTATGGCTTTTTCAGTGTTTTGCGGGCCGTTTTTTTTGTTTCAGTAGTATTTCCGGTTCCATTCCGTTTTTCCGTATGGCATATACAGTATACAGTAATTACATAGAAAAAATTGGGCTGGGCATAAAATTTTCAATAGAAGGTTCCGCAAAAACGGAACGGATACCGAAGACATACGGAGTACATTCCGTATGGGTTCAGTTTTTTTTGCGGACCCATTGACTTGAATAGAGCCACGGAACGTGATTTGCGGGCAATAATAGGACATGTTCTATCTTTTAACGGAACAGAAAAACGGAAACTGAATGCATACGGAGTACATTTCGGTTTTTTTGCAGAACCATTGAAATGAATGGTTCCGTATAAAGAACTCAAAATAAGGACCGTATACGGAACGCAAAAAATGTTTACACAAGCCCTAAGGGTCCATTCACACATCTGTGTTTTGTGGTCTGCAAATTGCGGATACTGGCCGTGTGCCTATTCTTGTCTGTGATTGCGGGCAAGAATAGGACATGCTCTATCTGTTATGCGGGGCCGCGGAATGGAACTACGGATGCGGTCAGCACACGGTGTGCTGTCCGCATCTTTTGCGGCCCCATTGAAGTGAATGGGTCCGCACCCGAGCCGCAAAAACTGCGGCTCGGATACGGACCCAAAAAACAGTCGTGTGCATGAGGCCTAATGGAAGCGTTTTTGCCGATCCATGACAGATGTGAAACTAGCCTTACATGCTGTGGATTTGCTCCAGGTTTAACCCTTTGCATTGCGAAGGGTAAAATCTGCACAAACATTTGACATGCTATTTCAAAATCGGCACCAGAGACCGATTTCCACGCCGTCCATATGAGATTTTGAAAACCTCCTGAACTTTGCTGGTGCTGTATTTTGCACAAAAATCTGCATGTAATAAGCACCGTGCGCGTGCGGCCTAAAAGGTGCAAAGGACAGGATGCTTTGACCCTGCATAACACCTATATGTAGCAGAGCTGAGTTGGTCATTTGGAGCAACCATTTGCGTTTTCACCTCGTGCTCTCTGGGGTTTTGCATGGGACTGCAGGATAATTAACCTCCTCCAGAACATATTGAGGAAGGCATTAACCGTATAAGTCGTCTTTCACGATCCCGGGAAGCTGTTTGGACGCAGTGCCGGGATTTAATGCTGTTTTTTGGCTCCGGTTTCACCGCCCTCTGGGGCTTCCCATTTCTCCGTGTTCATCACTATTTACATGTTAACGATCTGTGCTGACAAACCGCTTCTGTGTAGGGCATGACACTACCTGGCTGGGATGTTTAGTGTGATAATGCATACAAGTGCTCCCTCTGGGCCTTTGGCACGGAAATACACTGCGTCGAGTTAACCCGTTGGCCATGTTCAGAAGCGGCAGATTTTTGGTGTGGATTAAGCATCACAAATCCGCAGCAATTTACGGTACAATACAAGTGTAATGCGGTAATGTCTGCAGCGTCCGTAAAAGTTAAAGGGGTATTTCAACCATAGATATGATGCCTCCCGTGACTCACAGGGGAGCATAAAGTCTGGTGCCTCATACACCCCTCTAAGGCCTCATGCACACCACCATATTTTTAGTCCAAATCTTTTTGTGGATTGCATGTGGAACCATTTATTTCTATGCGCAAACTATAGAACATGTCCTATTCTTGTCCATTTTGGCTCATAAGTGTGAATTGGGCCCTTGGGCTCATGCACACGGCCGTAGTTTTGATCTGCATCCGATTTGTATTTTTTGCAGATCAGATGGAGATCCATTCATCTCAATGGGATAGCACGCCGCTTCCGCGGCCCGGCAATTTTTTTCTTAACATATCCTATTCTTGTCCGTTTTGCAGACAAGGATAGGACATTTCTGCAGATGAAAAAAAATGGCAGCAGGCTCTCGACTGGTATCCACGATTCGCGGACCGAAAAACGGAGACGGCCGTGTGCAGGAACCCTTATATAAATATTCTGATGTGATAATTTGATAAGCTGGACATGACTAATTGGTTCACAACTCTGGGACAAGTGGGTTTCGGTGAGGTGATCGGCGGTGACATCAAGTGAGCTGTGGACAGAAAAATGGTCTCGTCAGTTTATCTGACAGAAGCAGGTTTGTGATGTCACACTGATCAACATTTGTGATGTCACCACTGATTACTTGATGGAAGCACATTTGTGATGTCACACCAATAACCTGACGGAAGCACTTTTGTGATGTCACCGCTGATTACCTGATGGAAGCACTTTTGTGATGTCGCCGCTGATTACCTGAGGGAAGCACCTTTGTGATGTCGCCGCTGATTACCTGAGGGAAGCACATTTGTGATGTCACCGCTGATTACCTGATGGAAGCACATTTGTGATGTCACCGCTGATTACCTGACGGAAGCACCTTTGTGATGTCAGCGCTGATTACCTGACGGAAGCACATTTGTGATGTCACACTGATTACCTGACGGAAGCACATTTGTGATGTCACCGCTGATTACCTGACGGAAACACCTTTGTGATGTCACCGCTGATTACCTGACGGAAGCACTTTTGTGATGTCACCGCTGATTACCTGACAGAAGCACATTTGTGATGTCACCGCTGATTACCTGACGGAAGCACTTTTGTGATGTCACCACTGATTACCTGACGGAAGCACCTTTGTGATGTCACCGCTGATTACCTGATTGAAGCACATTTCTGACATCACAGCAGCTAGCGTGACGTCACAATAGTTTACCTGATACCCAGTAGTGATGTCACAGCAGATTACTGGATAGGAATACGTGTATGACATCACAGGAGCTCACTTGATGGAGACACAGTTGTGATGTCACGGCATCTCACCTGACTGAAACCCACGTGTCCCACTATCCAATCATCATACCGCAAACGTCTGTAACTAGAATACCTCTTTAAAGCTGCATTAGACTCACTGGGTTCAGAACATCAACGTGGAAGGACACCGACCCCATGGGTGCCATTTTGTGTCTCATATATCATCATTCCCCTCTGTCATCATGGGAGTGAACGTGAAGGCAGCATATCTGGAAAACGTTATGGTTGTTTCTGCTTATTCTTTTACGTTTCGTTCACTACTTCTGTTATGGATGATTTTTCGTTCTGTAGTAACATCCCCTCCCTCCGCATCCCATGGCTGGGGCAGACACCATTGACAGGGCCCTGACGGTCCCCATAGCCGTGCCCGGAGCAACCAGTGCACACCCAGTTGCAGTAGACATTCTTGATGATGGGGATTGCATTGATAAATTGCGTTAAAAAAAATCCCATAGCGAGCGACTTTATAAAATAAATACAGAAGAGCCATGCAAAGCCTCGAGCTCGTGTTTGAATACCGCAAGGCTGTGTAAAGCCTGAGCTGTTACTGTGATTATGCAAAATTATGGAAATGAAGCAACTCTTTAACAACCTTTCTGTGTGTAATGGCTAAAGCCGAGGAGCCCTTAAAGGGGTACGCCAGCATATATACAGGACAGGTGAGAAGGGTCTGATCGACAGGGGTCCCAACGTTTCTTTATCATTACATTAAATACAAATATAACACCTTTTTTTAAAGGGGTTCTCCGCTTTGGATTACTTATTCAGTCTTAGAAGGGTCCCCCAAAAATAAGCTGGTCCCAGGGTATAGTACAGGGATTGCTTATTATCAGATGTAATCTGCACGAGAAATTGGCAGCGGGTGTTCAGATTCAAGTGCTAAGAGATGAGCGTCCTGAATGAACTCTATTAGAGTATAAAATATATATATATAGACAACCCCTTTAAGAGATGAGGATACTGAATGGGCTTTAATTAACCGCTTGCCGCCACGCTAACGCCGAAAGGCGTCATCGCGGCGGCTCTCCCAGGTCACACTAACGCCAATAGGCGTCATCTCGCGAGACACGAGATTTCCTGTGAACGCGCGCACACAGGCGCGCGCGCTCACAGGAACGGAAGGTAAGCGAGTGGATCTCCAGCCTGCCAGCGGCGATCGCTCGCTGGCAGGCTGGAGATGTGATTTTTTTAACCCCTAACAGGTATATTAGACGCTGTTTTGATAACAGCGTCTAATATACCTGCTACCTGGTCCTCTGGTGGTCCCTTTTGTTTGGATCGACCACCAGAGGACACAGGTAGGTCAGTAAAGTAGCACCAAACACCACACTACACTACACTACACTACACCCCCCCTGCCACTTATTAACCCTTTATGAACCACTGATCACCCCATATAGACTCCCTGATCACCCCCCTGTCATTGATCACCCCCCTGTCATTGATCACCCCCCTGTAAGGCTCCATTCAGACGCCCATATGTGTTTTACGGATCCACGCATCGGATCCGCAAAACGCATACGGACGTCTGAATGGAGCCTTACAAGGGGGTGATCAATGACAGGGGGGTGATCAATGACAGGGGGTGATCAGGGAGCGTATATGAGGTGATCACCCCCCTGTAAGGCTCCATTCAGACGTCCGTATGTGTTTTGCGGATCCGATCCATAGATGCGTGGATCCGTAAAACACATGCAGACGTCTGAATGGAGCCTTACAGGGGGGTGATCAATGACAGGGGGGTGATCAATGACAGGGGGGGATAAGGGAGTGTATATGGGGTGATCACCCCCCTGTAAGGCTCCATTCAGACGTCCGTATGTGTTTTGCGGATCCGATCCATAGATGCGTGGATCCGTAAAACACATACAGACGTCTGAATGGAGCCTTACAGGGGGGTGATCATCCCATATAGACTCCCTGATCACCCCCCTGTAAGGCTCCATTCAGACATCCGTATGTGTTTTGCGGATCCGATCCATGTATCCGTAAAAATCATACGGACATCTGAATGGAGCCTTACAGGGGGGTGATCAATGACAGGGGGGTGATCACCCCATATACACTCCCTGATCACCCCCCTGTCATTGATCACCCCCATGTAAGGCTCCATTCAGACGTCCGTATGTGTTTTGCGGTTCCGATCCATGTATCCGTGGATCCGTAAAAAACATATAGACGTCTGAATGGAGCCTTTCAGAGGGGTGGTCAATGACAGGGGGGTGATCACCCCATATACACTCCCTGATCACCCCCCTGTCATTGATCGCCCCCCTGTCATTGATCACCCCCTGTAAGGCTCCATTCAGAATTTTTTTTGGCCCAAGTTAGCGGAAATATTTTTTATTTTATTTTTTCTTACAAAGTCTCATATTCCACTAACTTGTGTCAAAAAATAAAATCTCCCATGAACTCACCATACCCCTCACGGAATCCAAATGCGTAACATTTTTTAGACATTTATATTCCAGACTTCTTCTCACGCTTTAGGGCCCCTAAAAAGCCAGGGCAGTATAAATACCCCACATGTGACCCCATTTCGGAAAGAAGACACCCCAAGGTATTCCGTGAGGGGCATATTGAGTCCATGAAATATTTACATTTTTGTCCCAAGTTAGCGGAAAAAGGAGACTTTGTGAGAAAGAAATAAATAAAAATTTCCGCTAACTTGTGCCCAAAAAAAATAATTCTATGAACTCGCCATGCCCCTCATTGAATACCTTGGGGTGTCTTCTTTCCAAAATGGGGTCACATGTGGGGTATTTATACTGCCCTGGAATTTTAGGGGCCCGAAACCGTGAGAAGAAGTCTGGGATCCAAACGTCTAAAAATGCCCCCCTAAAAGGAATTTGGGCCCCTTTGCGCATCTAGGCTGCAAAAAAGTGTCACACATCTGGTATCGCCGTACTCAGGAGAAGTTGGGCAATGTGTTTTGGGGTGTCATTTTACATATACCCATGCTGGGTGAGATAAATATCTTGGTCAAATGCCAACTTTGTATAAAAAAAATGGGAAAAGTTGTCTTTTGCAGAGATATTTCTCTCACCCAGCATGGGTATATGTAAAATGACACCCCAAAACACATTCCCCAACTTCTCCTGAGTACGGCGATACCAGATGTGTGTCACTTTTTTGCCGCCTAGGTGGGCAAAGGGGCCCACATTCCAAAGAGCACCTTTCGGATTTCACCGGCCATTTTTTACATTTTTGATTTCAAACTACTTCGCACACATTAGGGCCCCTAAATTGCCAGGGCAGTATAACTACCCCACAAGTGACCCCATTTTGGAAAGAAGACACCCCAAGGTATTCCGTGAGGGGCATGGCGAGTTCCTAGAATTTTTTATTTTTTGTCACAAGTTAGCGGAAAATTATGATTTTTATTTTTTATTTTTTTTTCTTACAAAGTCTCAGATTCCACTAACTTGTGAAAAAAAAAAAAAATTCCAGGAACTCGCCATGCCCCTCACGGAATACCCTGGGGTGTCTTCTTTCCAAAATGGGGTCACTTGTGGCGTAGTTATACTGCCCTGGCAATTTAGGGGCCCTAATGTGTGCGAAGTAGTTTGAAATCAAAATCTGTAAAAAATGGCCTGCGAAACCCGAAAGGTGCACTTTGGAATATGTGCCCCTTTGCCCACCTAGGCTGCAAAAAAGTGTGACACATCTGGTATCGCCGTACTCAGGAGAAGTTGGGGAATGTGTTTTGGGGTGTCATTTTACATATACCCATGCTGGGTGAGAAAAATATCTTGGTCAAATGCCAACTTTGTATAAAAAAATGGGAAAAGTTGTCTTTTGCCAAGATATTTCTCTCACCCAGCATGGGTATATGTAAAATGACACCCCAAAACACATTCCCGAACTTCTCCCGAGTACGGCGATACCAGATGTGTGTCACTTTTTTGCCGCCTAGGTGGGCAAAGGGGCACATATTCCAAAGAGCACCTTTCGGATTTCACAGGCCATTTTTTACACATTTTGATTTCAAACTACTAACCACACATTAGGGCCCCTAGAATGCCAGGGCAGTATAACTACCCCACAAGTGACCCCATTTTGGAAAGAAGACACCCCAAGGTATTTCGTGATGGGCATAGTGAGTTCATGGAAGTTTTTATTTTTTGTCACAAGTTAGTGGAATATGAGACTTTGTAAGAAAAAAATAAATAAATAAATAAATCATCATTTTCCGCTAACTTGTGACAAAAAATAAAAAGTTCTATGAACTCACTATGCCCATCAGCGAATACCTTAGGGTGTCTACTTTCCGAAATGGGGTCATTTGTGGTGTGTTTGTACTGTCTGGGCATTGTAGAACCTCAGGAAACATGACAGGTGCTCAGAAAGTCAGAGCTGCTTCAAAAAGCGGAAATTCACATTTTTGTACCATAGTTTGTAAACGCTATAACTTTTTTTTTTACCCAAACATTTTTTTTTTATCAAAGACATGTAGAACAATAAATTTAGCGAAAAATTTATATATGGATGTCGTTTTTTTTGCAAAATTTTACAACTGAAAGTGAAAAATGTCATTTTTTTGCAAAAAAATCGTTAAATTTCGATTAATAACAAAAAAAGTAAAAATGTCAGCAGCAATGAAATACCACCAAATGAAAGCTCTATTAGTGAGAAGAAAAGGAGGTAAAATTAATTTGAGTGGTAAGTTGCATGACTGAGCGATAAACCGCTAAAGTTGTGGAGTGCCGATTTGTAAAAAAGGGCCTGGTCACTAGGGGGGTATAAACCTGTGGTCCTTAAGTGGCTAAAGAGTATTTAAAAACACCAGACAATCCCTTTAGTAAATGAGGTTCCTGAATAGGCTGTAATTAGAGTATTTAAAAATACCAGACAAACCGTTTAAAGGGGCTTTCCAACATTTTTTTTTTACTGATGACCTATGCTCTGAACATCATCAGTATCTGGTCGGTGGGGGTTCGACACACGGGACCAACGCCAATCAGCTGTTTGAGAAGGCAGCGGCGCTCACAGTAGCGTCACAGCCTTCTCCCGGCTCACCAAGCACAGCGCCGTCCATTGTATAGTGGCTGTGATTGGTATCACAGCTCGGCCCCATTCGCTTCTATGGGACTGAGCTGCTCCTGGGCCACGTGACCGATGAACATGACATCACGCGGCCTAGGAAAAGCGCGATAAGGTAGCGGCGCTACTGCCTTCTCAAACAGCTGATTGGCGGGGGTCCCAGGTGTCGGACCCCCACCGATCAGATACTGATGAATTATCCAGAGGATAGGTCATCAGTAAAAAACTGTCTGAAAACCACTTCAAGAGTTGGGGGTCCTGAATGAGCGCAAATTAGGGTGTTCAAAAATACCAGACAACCCCTTTAAGAGATAAGGATCCTGAGTGGGCTGTAATTCTAGGCTATTTAAAAATACAATCCCTATAATGTCATTTTAAGCCAGGCTTTATTTATATACACCCCTGTTATGACAGAACCTGCTGCCGAATGAAGCTTCGATGGTGATTTGAATATTATGCCTTTTACCAACCTTCATTAGGCTACTTTCACACTAGCATTTTTTGCGGATCCGTCATGGATCTTCAAAAACGCTTCCGTTACAATAATACAACCGCATGCATCCGTCATAAACGGATTCGGTTGTATTATGTCTTCTATAGCCATGACGGATCCGTCATGAACGCCACTGAAAGTCAATGGGGGACTGATCTGTTTTCTGTTGTGTCAAAGAAAACGGATCCGTCCCCATTGACTTACATTGTGTGTCAGGACGGATCCGTTTTCTTTGACACAACAGAAAACAGATCAGTCCCCCATTGACTTTCAGTGGTGTTCATGACGGATCCGTCATGGCTCCGCACCACATGGCGGACAGAAAAACGCTGCAGGCAGCGTTTTGATGTCCGCCTCCACAGTCATTATCCTGAATTTCAAGTATTTAATTCTTCTATTAAGGCCTCATGCACACGACCGTTGTGTGCATCCGTGGCCGTTGTGCCGTTTTTTTTCGCGGACCCGTTGAAAAATCGGAAAATGCACGGTTTTGCAGCCGCATCCGTGTTTCCTGGCCGTGAAAAAAATATGACCTGTCCTATTTTTTTCACGGCCAACGGTTCACGGACCCATTCAAGTCAATGGGTTCGTGAAAAATCACGGATGCACACAAGATTGTCATCCGTGTCCGTGATCGTTTTTTCCTATCATTTCAAAGGCAAACTTGACTTAGATTTTTTTTTTCATTTTTCATGTCCGTGGAACCTCCAAAAATCAAGGAAGACCCACGGAAGAAAAAACGGATCGCGGACCGCAAAAAAATGTTCGTGTGCATGAGGCCTCATTGTGTTTTACATTCCTATTTATTTAAATGTTCAGTTTTGTTTTATTTTTGATTTCCATCTATTATTTACAAATACATATATTTCATGTGCTGCCATCACGTGGCCACTGACAAAGCGAACCCTAAGGCTGAGTTCACACGGGCGAGATTTCCGCGCGGGTGCAATGCGGTAGGTGAACGTATTGCACCCGCACTGAATCCGGCACCATTCATTTCTATGGGGCTGTGCACATGAGCGTTTTTTTTCACGCATCACTTCTGCAATGCTTTAAAATCACAGCATGCTCTATATTCTGCGTTTGTAACGCAGGACAGGCTCCATAGAAGTGAATGGGGATGCGTTAATAACGCATTGCATCCGGAAGCAAGTGCGGGTGCGATGCGTTTTTCACTGATGGTTGCTAGGAGATGTTGTTTGTAAACGCATCCTGAGCCAATCCGTCACGCCCGTGTGAACCCAGCCTAAGGCTACGTGCACACAGGTACAGGTTTACAAACAGAAAATTGACACAGATTTCCGTGTGGATTTCTGTCCGCACAAAAGAAGAAAAAAAAGAAAAACGTGTGTTACTGGAGGATTTCTGGGCGGATTTGCCGTAGATCTCGCCCTTTAATTGCAAATTGTGAAATCTACACAACAAAACTGCAAGACCAGTTGACCTGCTGTAGATTTCAATATCTGCAAGAAAAAAAAAAAAGCAAAGTGTATGTGAGATTTGTCTGACCCCGGGATGCTCAACCTGCGGCCCTCCAGCTGTTGTAAAACTACAACTCCCACCATGCCGTTCTGTAGGCTGATAGCTGTAGGCTGTCTGGGAATGATGGGAGTTGTAGTTTAGCAACATCTGGAGGGCCGCAGGTTGAGCATAGCTGGACTAACCTCAAACACTTTGCTGGTCCTGTATTAGGCCTCAGCACACGGCTTGGTCCGCAAAACACGCATGCTGCCATTTTTTTTTAAACACACTCCTCTAGAAAAGTTCTATCCTTCTCCGCAAAATGGTCAACAATAGGACACTTTCAATCTTTTTTTGCGGAGCGGACGTGGGCAGAACACCATGTGCTGTCTGCAGCTTTTGCGGCCCCGTTGAAATGAATGGGTCAGCATCAGGTCCGCAAAAGATTGCGGACCAAAACTACGGTCGTGTGCATGAGCCCTTGAGAATCCGTGTGGCAAACCCGTGCGCATTCCGCAACGTGTGCAGCCAGCCTGAGGATAGGGCTACATGACGACGTGTGTCGCACGACTTCTTGTCCCTGAAAAGTTTGGCGACAATTTTTATACTAATAGTCAATGGTGTCGCACTGCGACATGACAGTCGCAAAATATCCATCCAAGTTGGATTTTTGTGCGACTGTTGTGTCCCAGCATATCGCACGTCAGTATAAAAAAACATTGTGCGGCTTCGGTGTGACACACGTCGCCATGTAGTCCAAGCCTAAGGCTACACATGTATCCACTACAAGTGAACATACCCTTTAAGGGAGTCTGTCACCATGATCTTGGACTATTGTCTACAGTAATACATACAGTAAGTAGCACTGCAAATAAGGAGTCTAGATCACTATTTTTTTCCTAGCTGTTCTGACATACATTGGCAAGACTGCTGCGCCTGCGCACATGAGTCCTCTCCATTGTGTTAGCACAGCAGTCTGGACTTTGCATTTCAGCGCAGATATAAGCAGTGACAACGGGGCAGTAGGAAAATACAAAAATAAAGACTCCTTATATGCAGCACTACTGCTGAGAAGACCCCAGATGCTGGGTTCTTCTTCTCTGTAGAGCAGTGGTTCCCAACCGCCGGGCCGCGGCCTAGGACCGTGCCCTGGAAGATTGTTTTCCGGGCCGCGGCAATAAGGGCCGTCTTTAACGCGGTACTAATGAAGCGCTTCATTAGTACCGGAGGACCAGGAAGCGGTGAAGGATCTGTACTCACCGCTTCCTGGTCCTCGGCTGTGCACAGCGTAAGGGCGCACTGTGACCTCACACTGTGCGCCGCGATACACAGCCGACAGCAGGATGAAGAGGATCGCGATGGTGAGGAGCGGTGGCGTCCAGGAGCAGGAGAGGTAAGTGTTTTTTTTTTATTTGCGCTGGGGGCTGACGGCTCACACGAGGGCTGATATGAGGGTTGGGGGCTGATATATGGGCTGGGGGCTGACATGGGGGCTTATGGCTGACATGAGGGCTGATGGTTGACATAAGGGCTGGGGGCTGATGGCTGACATGGGGGGCTGATGGCTGACATGAGGGCTGGGGGATGACATATGGGGCTGATGGCTGGCTGACATGGGGGGCTGATGGCTGGCTGACATGGGGGGCTGATGGCTGACATGGGGGGCTGATGGCTGGCTAAAGGTTGGGGGGTTGATCTGAGGAATTGGGGGTCTGAACTAAGGTCTGATTGACATTGGGGTGTGATTAGGGCTGTCAGCAGATGTCTGATTAACATTGGGGGTCTGATTGCTGGTCTGACCTGAGGTGCAATGGAAAATATATATTTTTTCTTACTGTTCTCCTCTAAGGCCCCCTGCACACAAATGTGTGCACTCCGTGGTCGTGCTGCGGCCCGCAACGATGCATGAACACAGTCCGTGGGGCAGCTTGAATGGGTCTGCGATCCGGCCGTTCCACAAAAAGATAGGACATGTTCTATCTTTTTGCAGAACGGAAGTACGGGACGAAACCCCACGGAAGCACTCCGCAGTGCTTGCGTGGGGTTCTGTGCTTCCGTTCGGCATCTCCGGACCCATTTAAGTTAATAGGTCCGCATTCAGTGATGCGGAATGCCCACGGAACGGCACCCGTGTATTGCGGATCCGCAAATGCGGTCCGCAATACGGCAAGGGGACGCACACGTTCGTGTGCAGGGGGCCTAAAGCCTAGGTGCATCTTACAGGGCAAAAAATATGGTACAGTGCAGCAGAGACCCTAGTCAGTTTATATAGTCGTTATATATTTTAATATGCACCTTGTGCTTTGTTATGCGCATTAATGAGTCAGCGCCGACCAGCACCGCCTAAGCCACGCCCATCCCCGAGTCCCTGGGAAAATTGTCTAGCATGAAACTGGTCCTTGGTGCAAAAAAGGTTGGGGACCACTGCTGTAGAGGATCCTTACAGTCGGCCAGACCGTGGTGTTTGTTGATTTTGGTGCATTCCATGCGTAAAAACCGCGCTTAATACACTCGAAAATTATTTCCACTGACTTCAATGGGAGTATTGCTTGTTCGTTGACAAGGCGTTTTTTTTTTTAGGCTCGTGGTTTTGAAAATTGCAGCGTGGCCTGTCCGTTCTTGGTGCAGATTCCGCACAAAATCTACATGCAAACTCTCCAGGATCAAAAATCACATAAAAGAAAACACAATAAAAATGGCATCCCAAAAAACCCACAAGGAATCCTGAAGCAGAGCAGATTCGGCGTCAGTTCTTTTTTTTTTAGCACACAAAAATACTCTTAAAGGGGTTGTGCAAGAATTGGGGGGGGGGGGGGGGGCAAACCAGCCCGTTTGCCCCCCCCCCCCAATTCTTGCACAACCCCTTTAAGCGTAGAGTATTTTTGTGTGCTAAAAAAAAAAGAACTGACGCTAAATCTGCTCTGCTTCAGGATTCCTTGTGGGTTTTTTGGGATGCCGTTTTTATTGTGTTTTCTTTTATGTGATTTTTGGCTGGGTCTGTAATGGGAAGCTTACTTACCTGCTTCCTGGCCGCTCCTTCTCCTCCAGGCCTGCGGGCTCCCTCGCTGGAATTCAGTATGACATCACCTCAGCCAATCACTGGCTAGTGTCAAAACCGGATCTGCTAGCGTCATGTGACCATTTGTCATAATTTAAAGGGGTTGTCTCATCATGGACAATGGGGGCATATCGTATTGTCTTATAGGTTTGGTTCCCATATCCTGCACCTATATCAAAAAGGCGCACTGGGACTCACACCTATAAGACTATGGGGGCATATCCTAACGATATGCCCCCATGGTCCATTATGAGACAACCCCTTTAAGGGGATCCAGTGATTGGCTTGGGTGATGTCAAAACAGATGTTTTCAGATAGGGAACCCATCACAGGTCTGGGGGAGAAGGAGCGGGGAGCAGGTAAGTAATCTTCCCTTTACAGCTCCAGCCAAGTGGGGGTTTGCGCCCCCTCCCCCCCATTCTTGCACAACCCCTTTAAGTGTTACGTATAATCTGATCATAATTGGCTTCTTTTTTCTCCAGTGGACTCTGGGTAACAATCCTGACTACATTATTAGGGTTCATTCACACGTCCACAATTTAGTTCCACATTTTGCGGAACGGAATTGCGGACCCATTCATTTCTATGGGGCAGCATGATGTGCACTTTCGGGTCCGCAATTCCGATCCCGAAAAAAATAGAACATGTCCTATTCTTGTCCGCAATAGCAGACAAGAATAGGCATTTTCTATTAAGTGCCGGCGACGTACGGTCCGCAAAATGCGGAATGCACATTGCCGATGTCCGTGTCTTGCGGATCCACGGATCCGCAAAACACACTCGGACCTGTGAATGGACCCTAAGTGTAAACGCGCCTCAGGCAGTTTCCGAAATAAGAAGTAGATTTCTCCGCTTCATGGATTTACATCGAGTGGTTTATGTGCCAGGGTCTGCGACTCCAAAATCTGGCTTATGCCCATTTCAGGGTCAATGGTATCGCTGCAACACCAGAACCTGCTCAGTAGTACTGAACCAAACCGAGACCATCATAGAGATCCGACAGAACCGCGGGAGGTCCTGGACTGTAAAAAAGGGTGCCCTAATGCTGGTGCAATGTGTGGAAGCCCCCAGGGAGCTACTACAGGGGTGCCAGCAGCTGCGGGTGCCACTTGTGATTTACCTCTTATAGTGGGCACTTTCATCCTGACTCGTCCAGGCGTAGCCAGCGATTACCGATAAACTGCAAGTGCTACCCACAGCGGGTGAGATGCACCTGTAATAGGTTTACTAATCAATTGACCTTCATGGGTCATACCCAAGAGACCCTTAAAGGGGTTGTCCCTAAATACCAACGTATTACCTTCCCACTAATGGGTGAGGAGTCGGCCTCTGGGAAAACCACTGGACTCAGAAGTCCTGTGTCCCCCATGGGCACCACTGCTCCGAGTACTGCGCCCACCAACCTCCTGCAGTTCTGTACAGAATGGATGGAAGAGCAGGGCAGGTGGGGGACACGGGACTACTGCCCCGGAGGACTTCATGGGATAACCTCTCTACGTTCCTGAGCCCCAACGCAAAATCTGTAACAGGCCCCGTCTACCATGTGCCATTTATAATACTGGTGTCTTTTCAGCGGGCAGAGGAGTCATTGTGCCCATCTGCATCCTTTATATCTTAGCCACTGATTGGTAGAGAACCGTGCGGCTGTTATTGTGGGGGCAATGGGGCTGTTATGGGGGCACTGTGGCGGTCATTATATGGGTGATGTTCTCTCTGTCATGGGCACGCTGTATGTTGTTATGGTGTCAATGCTGCCATCATTACAGGGGCACTGTGGCTGTTTATGGGGTCAGTGCAGTTCATTGTGGGGGTGCCCCCTCTGATAGAGACGCAGTGACTGTTTATGGGGTCAGTACATTATAGGGGTGCCAGTCTGATGGAGGTGCAGTGACTGTGTATGAGGACAGTTTATTAGGGAGGTGTCCCCTCTGATGGAGGCGCAGTGACTGTTTATGGGGTCAGTACATTATGGGTCCCCTCTGGTATGAGGACAGTTTATTAGGGGGGGGGGGTGCCCTCTCTGGTATTAGACGCAGTGACTGTGTATGGGGTCAGTACATTAGGGGGGTGCCCTCTCTGCTATGAGGTGCAGTGACTGTGTATGAGGTCAGTACATTAGGGGGGTGCCCTCTCTGCTATGAGGTGCAGTGACTGTGTATGGGGTCAGTACATTAGGGGGGTGCCCTCTCTGCTATGAGGTGCAGTGACTGTGTATGAGGTCAGTACATTAGGGGGGTGCCCTCTCTGCTATGAGGTGCAGTGACTATGTATGGGGTCAGTACATTAGGGGGGTGCCCCCTCTGGTATTAGACGCAGTGACTGTGTATGGGGTCAGTACATTAGGGGGGTGCCCCCTCTGATGGAGGCGCAGTGACTATGTATGGGGTCAGTACATTAGGGGGGTGCCCCCTCTGATGGAGGCGCAGTGACTGTGTATGAGGTCAGTACATTAGGGGGGTGCCCCCTCTAATGGAGGCGCAGTGACTATGTATGGGGTCAGTACATTAGGGGGGTGCCCCCTCTGATGGAGGCGCAGTGACTGTGTATGAGGTCAGTACATTAGGGGGGTGCCCCCTCTGATGGAGGCGCAGTGACTGTGTATGGGGTCAGTACATTAGGGGGGTGCCCCCTCTGGTATGAGGACAGTTGGGGGGTGCCCTCTCTGGTATTAGACGCAGTGACTGTGTATGGGGTCAGTACATTAGGGGGGTGCCCTCTCTGGTATGAGGACAGTTTATTACGTGGGGGGGGGGGGTGCCCCCTCTGGTATGAGGCGCAGTGCCCGAGAATAGCTGGGGCACGGGGATGACATATCCGCTTTCTATGCCCGCCGGGTACCGCTCATTTCCCAGAATCCTCCGCTCTGCTGAGTGACATCAGCGCCTCCCCGCATCCTCCGGGCCTGACGTCACACTGATGATGCCGCACGGATCCCGCTCTTCCCGTTGCTAAGACAACCCTCCCATAATGCCTCAGGCCCTATAGGCTCGCACTTCCTTCGTATTAAGCCCCCCATATCCGTGACGTCCGTCCCCCTCCTCAGCTCATCCTGGCTCTCCATCATCATCACCCACCCTTTACCCAGCATCCTCCGCTGAGCCCCCCCCTGGCGACGGATGGGTGGGGTCCCCCCTCTTCCATTTACCAGAAAAATCATCCAATCACAAGGCGGGGTCTTCTTGCCTGTTCCATGACGTATGGTACATTCGTCCAATCAGCGTCGAGCTAGGCGTGTCTGCCGGCTGAGGGAGGGGACGGGGCAGCGCGGCCTGAAAGGTGGTGTGTCAGTTGAGGAAAGACGAGAAGAGGGAGCGTTGCTGCAGCCGGGCTGAGGTAATTGCGGTTGTCAGGGTGTCGGGCGGGGTGCCCTCGAGTCACCGTATTCTGTCATCCCCTCATGTAGCTTCTGTAAATGTCCCCCCCCCCCCCCATGTCGTGCCCCCTCTCATCTTGCCATTCGCCTTCACTCTCTGTTGTCACCCTCTTAAAGGGCAGGTCCATTCTCAAGGAAATCTAAAAATCTCCATGTAATATCAGCCTCTGACTCGACACCTGGGAAAGCTGGGTGACCACTCTCAGGGCTGCCATGACAGACAGACCCCTGGGAAAGCTGGGTGACCACTCTTAGGGCTGCCATGACAGACAGACCCCTGGGAAAGCTGGGTGACCACTCTCAGGGCTGCCATGACAGACAGACCCCTGGGAAAGCTGGGTGACCACTCTCAGGGCTGCCATGACAGACAGACCCCTGGGAAAGCTGGGTGACCACTCTCAGCGCTGCCATGACAGACAGACCCCTGGGAAAGCTGGCTGACCACTCTTAGGGCTGCCATGACAGACCCCTGGGAAAGCTGGCTGACCACTCTCAGCGCTGCCATGACAGACAGACCCCTGGGAAAGCTGGGTGACCACTCTTAGGGCTGCCATGACAGACAGTCTATGGATTGGATGGTTGGCTCTGAAAAACTTTATTCAGTGCTGTAAATTCCCCCCCCCACCCATTATAAATGGGGGGGCTCCCCATCTCGTACCGTTCTGCCATCATTATTTCCACCCACTGGAGCTGATGGGCTGAATGTCAATGGACGACAGAGGAGTGTGGCCAGGAGGAGCTATGGAGGAACGGTGATTTGTACTAGTGATTATACATCGGCCATTAAACTGCACCAAAACCGCAAAGGACGCCCCCTACGGACTGGGCTGTGCACATGATGAGGGGCAGTTTCATGTCGAATGTTGCCCGGCACATGTGGTGCCGCTGATCTCGGGTGAACCCCAGAATCTGACCAATCCGATTCATGATTACCCTGGATGGAGGGCGGTTGATTTGCCCCCCTATGGGCTGAATGATGCCCATTGGGGAGAGTAGAGTGTGGCCCAGAGGCACTACAGAGGAACGGCGCTTTGTATTAGTGCTTATATATGACCCATAAAACTGCACCAAAACCCCAAAGAACGCCCCCTACAGACAGGACTGAGCGTTTTCATGTCAGGTGTTGCTTGGCATCTGTGGTGCCGCTTATCTCAGGAGAAACCCAGAATCTGATTCATGATTACCCTGGATGGAGGCGGTTGAGTTGTCCCCCTTATGTCCGTGGGGCAAAGTAGAGTGTGGCCAAGAGGCGCTTTGTATTAGTGCTTCTATATGACCCATAAAACTGCACCAAAACCCTAAAGAGCTCCACCTACGGACAGGACCGTGCTCCCCATGAGGAGTGTTTTCCTGTCAAGTGTTGCTAGGCACATGTGGCGCCGCTTATCCTGAGAGAAACCTGGCATCTGCCCGATCTGATTACCTGGGATGGAGGGCGATGAAATTGTCCCCCTATGGGCTGAGTTATGTCCGTGGAGAACAGCAGAGTGTGGCCAACAGGAGCTACAGAGGAACGATGACGACGCTTTGTATCGGTGAATGGCAAAGGGCCCCCATGCTGACGGTAGGTTCAGTTTTTTTTAGGTTTTGAGGATTTTTTGCCAAAGTGGATGCAGCAGGGGAAAGGTATAAATCCCGATTCCTTTCCCATCCATTTCTGGCTTTGACTGAAAAATCTGCCCCTAAACCTCCTAAAAAAAAAAAAAAAACCAGTGTGAACCTACCCTTATAGGTAATCCAGAAGAGCAGACCCTACGGACAGGAATGTGCACGGGGCGCCATGGGGATCAGGTGGCGCCGCTTATCTCGGAACAAGCACAGGATCTGTAATCTAGTTCATGATATCCCCGGATAGCGGAGGGCGGTTGAGTTGTCCCCGTGCGGCTGGAGTTTTGTAGGTCAGAATAACTTACCTCTTGGTCATTCACGTCTGCCGTCTCCTTGGCCCCTCCTCCTTTCTCCAGATTACTTAGCACCCCCCCCATCCCACCTGTGCAGTGCCTTCGTTGCCTTCGTTAAGGTTCTTGCAATATCTGTGCCTGCGACGACCGCCTAGATATCAGACCATGCTGGGAGTTGTAGTGTCATTGCAGACGCTGGCTTGGGACTCGTGTATCTGCGATCTTGTGTCTATCCTTGGGGCGTGTTTTTATTGGCGTTTACATAGGATTAGGAAGGATTTACATGATTTAATGACCTACTTTGGGCTATGCTAAACCACATTATATGGCCACTGTGAACTCGTTTTTATTGACGCCGGTCGTCGCCTGGACGCGCCTTTCTCCATGCGATCGGGTCGATCATCTACATGGGCTCCTTCTAGACCCGCCTCAGATGTTGCTTGTGGTTTTTGGTGCTTTGGAGGGATTTTTCAATATCAGGCCTCATGAACACGATCGTATGTCAGCAAAATACGGATACTGGCCGCGTGCCTCCCCCACTTTCCTCTGTTCCTGTTGGGCTTCATGCACACAACCGTATTTTATATCCGTGTCCGATCTGCATTTTTTTGCGTATTGCACACAGGCCCATTCCTTTCTATGGGTCCGCTAAACCCCCCCCCCCCCCCAAAAAAAAAAAAACGGGTTGTGCACATACCCATGTCTGTTCCGCAAGATTATAGAACACGTCCTATTCTTGACCACTGACTGCATGAGGTCTTCTGGAAGGGGCTGTTCTTGTTTGCGGATGCGGAAAGAACACGGATGACATCCGCGTGCTGTCGTCCAATTTTTATTTTTTTGTGGCCCCGTAGAAATGAAGGGTGGCCCGTGTGCCATCTGCATCTGTGATTTTGGCTCAGTCCCATTTGAGTGCACGTGGATGAGCGGCAATACCTGACACTACCTGAGGGAAAGAGTGGCGCTGTTTCTGGGAGGAAAAAGCAGCTACAGGATAGATGCGTCTCTTACCGTTGGCACCTCGCCAATCATAAGAGCAGGGTTCCTTTTTTCACTGCATGATCGCAGTGAGGCGTCTGAATATTGCGGTGGTTCCATCAGCTCCACGGACGCAATGCATGCTGTGACTATGCAGTAAGGAGAAGCTAGGGGACTCGGGGGGGCCCCTATTCAATCGATGTGGTGGGGCCCCAGCAGTCATGTGGAACAGTAATAAAGGTCCTTTTAAAGAGAATTTGTCACCATTACATTAAATAATTGTATTTCATATGAAATGACAGTTATGGAGTGTTTGTTCTTCTGACTCTTATGTTGTGCCGTTCATCTATTATTCCTGCTAGAAGTACGGCTGACTTGGGGTGTGTCCTTGCTTGGTCCAATCGGTGCTTCCAATGTCACTGTGCGGAGACCCCCCCCCCCCCCTTTCCTCCTCCAACTGGCAGCATCAACTTCTAGTAGGAATAACAGAGAAACAACATAATGTGGCCATAAGTATAGATGCTCCAGTATTGCTATTACATGGGTGCGCTCCATGGCCATATTGCGGATTCGCAATACACGGGCACCGTTCCGTGTGCATTCCGCATTACTGATGCGGACCCATTCACTTGAATAGGTCTGCAAATCCGGAGATGCGGAACGGAAGCGCTACGGAGTGCTTCCGTGGGGTGTTGTCCCCTACTTCCGTTCCGCAAAGAGAGAGGCCATATCCTAGCTTTTTGCAGATAGCGGACCCATTAAAGTGAATGGGTCTGCATCCGTGATGCGGAATGCACACGGAACGGTGCCCGTGTATTGCGGGTCCGCAATACGGCCACGCAGCGCGTTCGTGTGCAGGAGGCCTAACACAGACATATCAGGAGAGGCGATATTTCCTCTTTCACATCCACACGGGGACTACTTTAGGGTCCATTCACACGTCTGTAAGTGTATTGCGGATCTGCAGAACACGGACACGTGCCATGTGCACCTATAATAGACAATGCCTATTCTTGTCGGCTATTGCGGACAAGAATAGGACATGTTTTGTCATACAGACGTCTGAATAGAGCCTTACAGTGGAAAATATCCGTCGCAGAGTGGTGGAAATATCCACAGCAAAATCTGCATCTTTTCCATTTGCTGAGGGTGAAATCCACAGGATAAACGGACAGGCTGCCGACCTAGAATCTACACCGCAGTTCAGCTTTTGCGCTGATTTATTTATTGATTTTCTTTTTCTTTCTGCAAAATACCCACAATTCTGTCCTTTTGTGGATGTACCCTTTAAAGGGATATTCATGGCCAAGATTGAAATACCCATCTTAGCGTTGCGGAGACGGCTGAGTCGTCTGTGCCGCCCTAGTTAAGCAACTCTCGTAGAAGTGAATAAGTGTTACATAAACCGCATAACACGGATCGCTCTGCTGCTTTAGTGACCCCCGGCCGTATCCGGTAAGCCCAGGTGAGGGTTAGGCCTCTTGCACACGAGCGTTGTGCATTGGGGACTGCAATTTGCGGTCCCCAATGCACAGGCAACGTCCTTGTGGCGGCCAGGACGGATCGAGACCACTTCAACTTGATCCGTCTGCACTCAAAAAATAAATAAAAATAATAATATATAACCATTCATTGCTCTGCTAGATTTATATCAAGCTGACAGCTCAGGGGGCATGACCTTTCTGCTGGTGCTCAGGGGGCGTGACCTTTCTGCTGGAGATCTCTCCCTATCGCCGCTCTGGAGGCAGTGGAAGGATGAGACGGCATGTGCGGCCATCTCGGTGAGCAGGACAGAGAAATAAGAAAAGAACAAACAGCAGGTGGCGCTATACAAAAGTATTCAGATCCAGGGGCTGGTTTGAAAACTGTAGAATAGTTTTCGTGGGAAAACCCCTTTACCTGCAGGCCATTGACAAGAGTGGCGACGTTTCTGCAAATCTGACTTCTTAATCTCCACCGATTTAATCTTGTTCTGTGGCCGGTCAGCCGCTGCGCTCGTGATCACAGGAGGCTGTGCTCCGCCACGGGCTGTAATTTAGTGGATGAATCAAATCTCTGGTTCTAGAAATGTGATTACACCGCTGGACGCCGCCTGCGGAGCTTTGGCTTGCCATGCTAGCCGTCGCCCAGGTGCGTCACGTTAGAAGAGAGTGGGTCAATCCACCATAAGCCTTGGGTGACTTGTAATGCGTTTCGGGTCAGCTGCAAAACGCACTGCGCAACATGTTGCTCAGGCGAGTATTTCCTGGAAGATGTGGTTTCTCTACAGAAAAGCACATTTTTTTTTTTTTTTTTTTTTTTTCCCCCTGTCTAAAGGCTGCGCCCACGCCTGTGATGCCGCGTCCCTGTGAGCATGCATTTGCACATATGAGGGCACATGGACTTGGCATCATATGGACTTGACGGCAGTGATGGAATAGATGGGAATCGTGTTCTTAGACTCCCAAAATGTACTTTTTGCTTTTTTATTTTGTTTTTTACTGTGCTGATATTGACCGGCGGGGCAGATTTAGAAATTTGCAGCACGTCCATTGTTTGCGCAGATTTGCGTTGCAGAGGGTGATGTCGGCCTCAATGTCTGCAGGTAACGCACGCGCATTTGGTGCAGAAATGCAGAGAAATCCTCTCTCTAATCTGTCAGGAATTTCTGGTTTGAAAACCCTACCTGTGCGCAGGTATCCTTAGGCTGCATCTTCACATAGCAGAAATTGAGCATTTTTTTTTTTTTCCATACAGATTCGTGGGCGGCAAACCGCAGCAATGTTACAGTAGCGGCAAATCTCATTGACGCGCTGCCTGACGCTACCCCTGTAAACGGACCTGCAGTTGGGTTCTGAAATCTGTAGCATGATCGTCCTGTCTGAGGATTTTCACCTTTTTGCAGCACCCAGGGGCGATACGTGCTACAGATCTGCACCAAAATCCACACGTAAAATGGATTCAATGTGAGAATTGCCACAAAATCCGCTTTCTTTTTATTTTATTTTTTTAAATCTTGTGTTGGTGTACCCTTAGGCTTCTAGTTTGGCAAGGTTGGGTTTGTACTGTGCGATTTCGGCTGCTTTCACACTGGCGTTTTGGCTTTCCGTTTCTGAGATCCGTTCAGTGCTCTCACAAGCGGTCCAAAACGGATCAGTTTTGCCCTAATGCATTCTGAATGGATAAGGATCCGCTCAGAATGCATCAGTTTGCCTCCGTTCAGTCTCCATTCCGCTCTGGAGGCGAACGCCAAAACGCTGCCTTGCTGTCCGGCTGACGAAACTGAGCCAAACAGATCCGTCCTGGCACACAATGTAAGTCAATGGGGACGGATCCGTTTTCTCTGACCGGATAGAAAACGGATCCGTCCCCTATTGACTTTCAATAGGGTTCATGACTGATCTGTCTTGGCTATGTTACAGATAATACAAACGGATCCGTTCATGACGGATGCATGCGGTTGTATTATTGTAACGGATCCGTTCAAAACACAAGTGTGAAAGTAATGAAGACTCTGTCGGGCAGTCTCGCAGCATCAGCCGGCACCAGGTCCTAGCGGTGAACCCGGATACTTCAGGCCACTACCTGCCCTCTTATTTTCACTAAATTGGGAAAATGGATATCAATTCAAGGTTAGTTTGGGGGGCGGGGGAAGGGGGTTGTGCAGCCCCTTTTGGCTTTTCAAGCGCGTGAAATATGGATTCCTTATACTTCTCTCCCTAAGCCGGGCAGAGCTGATGAAAGCTAAGGAGCGCTCTGAGCGCCGCTACTGTCCCATTCTGGATGGTTGTTATTCAAGCAATCGCCTTGCTCCTGTCTAGAGATGAGCGAACTTCTGTTTTAAGTTCGGCGTCTAAAGTTCGGCTTCCGGTTAACGGAGAATCCCGATCTGGATCCGGATATGAATTCCGACTTCCGTTGTGGTCCGTGGTAGCGGAATCAATAATCGGCCATTATTGAAGACTTTACACTCTTCCTGCTGCCCTGTGCTTTGTGCACACAACAGCAGGGAGCTGACCATGGCAGCCAGCCTCTGATCAGCCCCCCAGCCTCTCATGTGCCCCCCAGCCTCTCCCTCTTATCAGCCCCCTCTTGTAACTCAAACCCCCCCCCCTCCCTCCCCAGTATTATCGGTGGCAGTGGCCACAGGGTCCCCCCCCATCATTGGTGGCAGTGGGCAGTGCGCCCCCCCCCCCCCCAGTATTGATCATTGGTGGCAGGGGCCCCCTTCTCCCCCCAAATCATTGGTGGCAGCAGCAGTTCTGATCGGAGTCCCAGCAGTGTA
The DNA here is from genome assembly GCF_014858855.1 of Bufo gargarizans. Classification (NCBI taxonomy): domain Eukaryota; kingdom Metazoa; phylum Chordata; class Amphibia; order Anura; family Bufonidae; genus Bufo; species Bufo gargarizans. Next base: position 48,666,605 of record NC_058089.1, read on the forward strand.
ATGCTGGGGCTCCGATCGGTTACCATGGCAGCCAGGAGTCACGCTACTGAAGTCCTGGCTGCCATGGTACGTCAGTGAGCAGCATTATACTCGCGGCCGCCGGGCGCTCCTTCTTCTGTCTGTGCGTCACATTGCTAATGCTTATAGCATTAGCAATGCGCCGCACAGACCTATGAGAAGGAGCGGCCACAGCGCACGTGAGTATAATGCTGCTCACTGACGTACCATGGCAGCCAGGACTTCAGTAGCGTGACTCCTGGCTGCCATGGTAACCGATCGGAGCCCCAGCATTACACTGCTGGGACTCCGATCGGAACTGCCGCTCCGTGGTCATATCTCAGTCCGACGATATAGGTGATATGCACAAAATCCATATTGTGGCACAAATTTATATCGCCTATACCGCCCACCCCTACCTGCCACTGTCTTACTAATTTTTCCATTGCAGATCCACCAGTTCCCGGACTCCTCTTCTGCCGTCCAAGACGACCGCGGCGCCTCTCCGACTACCTGGTGCACAATGTGTATTGGGTAGTCCCCGACACTTCCTAGCTCTGGCCAGTCCAAGAGCGGGTTGGGATAAAAAGGTAGTGTCTCAGACTACCAAATGTACAGTCTGAAAAGTGGTGTAAGGGTCCATTCACACGTCTGCATCCGTTCCGCAAATTATGCGGAACAGGTGCGGACCCATTCATTTTCAATGGGTCCGGAATGTGCTGTCCGCATTTGCAGATCTGCACTTCCGGATCCGCAAAAAAAAATAAAAAAATAGAACATGTTCTATTCTTGTCCGCAATTGCAGACAAGAAAAGGCATTTTCTATGAGCGTGCCGGCGATGTGCAGTCCGCAAAATGCGGAACGCACATTGCCGGTGTCTGTGTCTTGCGGATCATCAAAACACATGCGGACGTGTGACTGGACCCTAACAGTCTTGGATGTCAGAAGAAGAGTGGATAGGGCACCTGTGGGTCCTGGCATTACCCGGCTATGCTGAATACAGTGAACTCCGGCAGGCTGTTCATCCGCTGGGTTTTGAACGCTGATATGAACATACCCCTTAGTACTGTTTTTTTTTTCCCCCCCAAAGTTATTGCAGTTTATTTTAATACCTTGACAACTAAGTCTTACCTTTCACCTTGTCAACAAGGTAGGTGCCTACACCGTCTGACCTGTTGGACGTGTGCCCCACCCTTTGGTTGTCTTTAGACGTTAGGCCGACGTGTCCCGTCACTCACAAGATGGCTTTGTGCATTTTTTTTTTTGTGTAGGAATTGTACACAGAAATACTTGAATTTTTATGTAGGAGATTTTTAAAATTTAGGGGATGATACCTCCATAATATGGCAGGAGAGTTACTTCGGGGACCCTCTGGCATCTGCTGGTGGTCGGGGCATACTGGAAACTGCAGGATAGCCACAGCTTGTCGACTACTGCTATAGAATAAGAACAGAGATTTTTGCAGTGCCGACCCCTTGCAAAATAAGGTTGCATCAGGCAAACGCGTGTATCCCACCGCCCCCCCCCCTTTTTTTTTTTTTTCTTTTTCCCCTCTCTCCACATTTTATACTTTGGAGTCTTGCATCATTTTGTGTAAAGTGTCTTTCTGCCTCTCACTACTTTGATGTGAGACGTCTTCCAAGGAGCTTTTTGAAGAAGTGTTCCACTTTAACCCTTCAGCTTCTGGGGCTTCAGCCGCAGTCTAGCGTTTTTTTTGCCCTTCGGCAGAGCCGGCCAGAACCTGAGCGCTCAGACATTTGTGCCGCCCTGTGATTCTCTCGCGCCCGCTGTAGATGTAACATTAATGTAATTCTTGCTGACTCTGCCATGTGTTTTGTTCCTCGTTCTATCGGCCCCTGAAATTCACAGCATAATCCTTGGCGCGGCTCTGGTTAACGGTGTCTGTACAGACTCGGGCGATGCATCGCTATACAGGGATTCCCATCCGGAAAGTACATGGCATCCGGCAAGAATATCAAGGCTGTGTACACACCTGCAACCGTTTATTATTTTTATCCATTTGGTATTTTTTTTTTTAGAGTAACTTTCCAAATGGCATTGGTTGAAAACCATGTACCGTTTTGAGTGTACAGCTCCTACGCAAACCTTTGTGCCCCCCGCCCCATGGTTACAGACTGCAAACAGGCCGGATGTAGTCGGATCCTGCAGTCGTGTGTTATTCCTTCCATTGAAAGTAACGTTCAAGAAAAAGCAGAGGGATGTAAGGGGGTATGACTGCAGGATCAGACTACGCAGAGTTTGTTTGTAGTCTGTAACCATGGAGACATCTAGGACCTTACACGAGCTACAGACCTAGTGTCGGGTTATTTAGGATCAAAAATATGTAAAAAGTTGCTTTATTTTTTGAAAAGGGATTTCTGAGATTTTTTACTGATGACCTACCTTTTGAATAGGGCATCAGTCTCTGATTGATGGGGGAGGTTAACACCCGGGACCCGCGCTGATCAGACCAGAGTAGACACCGTACGCTGTATAGCGGCTGTGCTTGGTATCACAGATCGGCCCCATTCACTTCAATAGGGCTGGGCTACGCCTACGCCACGTCACCGATGAAATTGCCGTCACATGGCTTGGGAAAAGCTGCGAGACCCTGTGCCTTCTCAAACTGCTGATCGGCGGGGGTCTTGAGGATAGGTCATCGGTTAAAAATTTAAATCTCGAAAAAACCCTTGAGCAATGGAAAAAGTTGGTTGCCGACGTGTTCACACCCATTTGCTGGCTCACGTCCATCAGAGACTTATGGCGTGTCTTGTGGATATGGTGGGGATACCCCTTTATTCCGGTGTTATATAATGAGAAGATCACCACTTTGTGTATTGATTTGTAACCATTTTCAAGATCTCGGCTTGCTGCTGAAGAATTTGGACTTTTATTTTTATTTTTTATTATTATTATTATTACAGTTGAGTTTTTTTTTTTTTTTTTTTAAATAGTATGCGCTCTAGACAATCCTCGTTGTGCTAAATACCATCATTGGCACAAATATCGCCTGCTCTGATTTGCTACAGTGTATCGGAGCAGGAAATAATCGCCGTTCTGCCGTCCAGGCTTAAGACTGTAAATGCTGGGGAGTGTACATGGCCGAGTTGCGCACCTCCGTGTGAAACTTCTTATGGAGGCTTATGTCTCCCAGGCTCATACAGGATCGGTGGGGGTGGGGGGTAGTGACATGTTCCATCACACGCCTGCAGAGGTATGTACAGCATACCTGAGCATAGCCCTGGTCAGATGTCTTCATGTCGACAAGCTCGTCCAGGGTGTATGTTCCATCTTTAAGAAGCAACTGTATAAACTTTGATGCAGGTTATGATCCCACAGAACATAAAATTTTGGTGTAAAAAAAGGTCCCCAGCGACACCTGTAATATGACTTGCTGGAAAGCATACAGTGGCATGCCGAGGATTTAAAGGGGTTGTCCAGCCATTCACAAGGGATGGCCTATCTGATTGTCAGGGATCCAATGCTCCGCAGATCATCTACTCGATAGTAAATCGGGTGCTTCACCGCTATGTCTGCAGTGCATGCAGCTGGTATGGGAGTTAAAAGAACAGCAGAGTAAGTCTGCATGCTGGGAGTTGTAGTTTCATAGCAGCTAGAGTGCAGAAGGTTGAGATCCCTGTTCTAAAAGGATTATTTCCATCTGAAACATCCTATCCACTGGAAAATGCTATAAATGCCCTATGGGGACCCATGTCTGAGTCGCCCGCACATCAAAATAACCAGGACCCCCATTTGCTAATGCAAACAGCTGAAATGGCTTCAGTGCAGTGGGAGCGGTTTTTCCGTACGTCCCACAAACGTCAAGGGAAAGACCTGAGCCATACATTGACAAATGGAGGTGGAGGGGTTTGGGAGTCAAGTGTGTCAGAAAGGTCCTTTGGATCTGTCATGAATGTTTTACTTGCCTATTAAGGCCTCTTGCACACGAATGTTGTGTGCCCGTGGCCATATTGCGGCCCATGTGCACTCTGCATCACGGATGTAGACTCGCATCTTCGTGAATGGAACAGAAATGCTACGGAGTGCTTCTGTGGTGGTTCTGTCTGCGCCACCGCACCGCAAAAAAAATAGAACTTGGAAAGATATACTTGCGTAGCGTACATTCCAATATTTGACAGCATTTCTGCACCACGTGGGCCGTTATAGAGCGTACATAGGATGCAGGGTCTCCCCCAGCAGTCTATGGGTGTGGGCGTACCGAGTGGAAGTGCCAACAACCAAATAAGCCACGTTCTTCTCTTCTGCTTGCGGCTTTGCCGTGAAATAGACAGAACTGCTCATAAAGCATCCCGCGCAAGGAAAAATAAAGTCTTGCTATTATTATTTTCACTGCTGGTAGTGTCCCCGACGGCCCAAACTGATGATGATCATCTCGCGGTCCTGCCAAAATGCAGGACTTAAAGTCTTGCCTATAGCCGACTGACGGAGCTGCGGCTCCTGAACCCCGGAGCACGTCGCCTACGTGGAGGCGTTCCATTCTGAAATATTGCAGTTTTACTCCGCACCCTGAGCCCTCGCACTTCTCATTTTGACCTCTGCCGTGATTTTTCATTTTGAATGGTGTGGTGCCACTCTGCGGAGCTAAACCACAAGCGTACTCCCACCGCGGTTTCCCGAAGTGGCAGCACGGTAACCGCGGTTAGATCTGGAAAGCTGCACGTGAAAAATCCTCAACCGCATAAACCGTAGCACGGCCTCCCATTGAAAACGATGGGAGGCGGTTTCTGCGCAGGTGCTGCATAGGTTATGTGCTTAAACCCCTGCCAAAAATCTGACGTGTGAACATGACCCTAATACTTCTGTCAGTTTTCAGCTTGTGCCGTGTACGCTGAGGGCGGGGTGAGCAGGCCTCTCCTAATGAGACTGGATTACAGGTAACTCCTCTGTTATAAAGCTAGTCATCACTGACTGTAGACGACTGTTGCTGCTCACCTGCCGTCCCTCCCTGCACAGAGCCTGCCCACAACACTCAGGCGGTTCTTCCGTGTGGGTGCCTGATGCAACTGTGGTGCCAGAGATTGGCTTTGCAACAGGTCAGGCAAGATAGCTGCCCCTATAGGTATGTAAAAAACTTTGGAAATGAAAATAGATTTTAAAAACTGTAATTTTTATTTTTGGGGGACATTTTTAAAGGGGTGTTTTCCAAGACTTTAATACTGGTGAGCTATCCTCAGGATAGGTCGTGGGGATCTGACCCCCGGGACCCCCACCGATCAGCTGTTTAAGAAGGCACTTTGGTTTAGAAGCAGCTTAGCCCTACAGAAGTGAATGGAGCTGAGGGCAAAACCAGGCACAGCCAATATACAATGTACAGCGCTGTGCTTGGCAGGCTGCGAGAAGGCAGTGGCGCTCGCAGGAGATGGTCGGATTGCCATGATCCTCACCCCGCCAGTCTACAGAATAATGGCTTATTTTCTCAAATTTGCATGGTGGCGCTCCCATCCACCCACTGTGCAGGGGTCTGTAGCATGATGCCGTTTACTTGAATGGGGGTTAAACCCCCAACAATAGTATTGTCAATGCAGATTAGTAGGATATGCCATTATAAGATGGGCGTAAAGCTTTGTTGGGGACGTCCAGATTCAGGAGGAAACTGGACAACGCAGGATCTACCTGCAGTAAAGAAGTAGTGATCATTACTTGGCAGATGATGTGGGTCTCCTGGCTGTAGCGGTGACGGTACATAGACACATGACTGCTGCAGCCAATCCCTGGGCTCTTTAGTGCACCACTGAGGCCAGTGATTGGCTGCAGCAGTCACGTGTTGCCAGTATATTACAGCTGCAGCCAGGAATACCGGAGCAGGATCTGCCAGTTGGGTCCCCTGTGTTGTCTGGATTCCTGCTGAAACCAGACAACCCCATTAAAATAAAGTGAGTCTGCCGAATGCAGAGGCAGAAGGCAATAAAGGTTTGTCAAATCTGCCCTTTGAATTCTCCCTCCAAGGTTACAGGTAGCTCGTTACTAGATGCCGTCTTTCCAGAAACTCTTGTCTGTCTGGCATTGTGTGTAACACAATAGTATAATCCGAAGCACCCCGGAGTCATGGGCATGGCTGCCTGTCAGCCGGTTACATTCACTTTCCAGGAATTAGAAAATCTCATCCAACCTGTAACTCCAGTCCTTAAATCTGCTTATCGGATTTACTCTTTACCACCCGGCAGTGGAGCGGCTGTAAATGGCCCTCTAGACAAGCGTGGCACGCTCCTGCTCCTTTGCCAGCTTATTAAGCCAGTTCTGTGCCACTGACGGCCAAGTGGTCTTCTCCCAGTGTAGGTTCATGGTGTACAGTATGTGTGCCCTGTATAATCCGGGGCAACGGGGGCGTTACTGTTACACCTAGAGGCTCTGCTCTCTCTGCAACTGCCGCACCTTTTGCACAGGGCCAAGCATGACAACTTTTACACTGCCAGGCCCTGTCAAAGTACAGAGGGTGCGCTAGTTGCAGAGAGAACAGAGAGAACGGTGTTACGGTAATGCTCATTTGCATATATTAATACATAATTTTTCTCATCAATGCGGGCACATATGAACATGGGACCAACACAGATGCCTAAAGCTGCCAAGTGCACATGTAACAGGTCAGCCAGTGTCATAGCTATAAAACTGCTGACGGATGCCCTTTTTTATATAATTGATGCCGTCGCTTGGTTCCACAGCTGAAAATATCGATTTGCCAGTAATTTGCAGCCTGGGAAACCACCAATGACTCTGCTGTTGTGCTTGTGTTCTCAGCAGAGTATTTTATTGCTTGGCGTAAACCCTTTTTTTGCGGCTTGGATGCGGACCCATTCATTTCAATGGGGCTGCAAAATGCAGACAGCACACCGTGTGCTATCCACATCCTTATGTCCGTTCCGCGGCCCTGCAAAAAAGAACATGTCCTTTTGTTTGATTTGCAGATAAGAATAGGCATTATTACTATGGGTCTGCAAAAAAAAATAAAAAATGGATGTAACACTAACGTTCTCCTTATATTTTGCGTATCTGCGTTGTGCAAAATACATATATTCGTGCTAATGCACTCTAATTCAGTAGATTCCAGGTCTCAATGCGTTCTTGGTGCCCTGGCCGATCAGCCGTTTGAAGAGGCTGGTGGTCATTGCGGCCCCCTCCTAGTCCAGCCATGTTGCATTCATCAGTCACATGGTGTAAGAGCAGCTGAGACCTGCACAACCGCTATACATTGTACCGCTGTGAGGAGGCCTAGGTGCCCAAACGGAGCAGGTGCAGGGTGCGGGACCCCAATGATCCGATATTGACTACCTATCCTGAGGACAGGCCATCAGTATTTAACTCCTGAAAAACCCCTTTAAATCAGCAGTATTTCTATGTATTCCTACAGTAAAACAATCCAGACCCGTGCAGTAAACCGATATCTACGCGATGCCTGTGATATTGATCCGACCACGTTGCAAGCCTTATGCAACAATGGATGTAAACCCTTAAGTGTCGTACATCCAGTGTATGGAAGTGCGGGGCTGTCCTGGGTCACCGCGTCTCTGGAGGGGATCATGTTACGGACGTCTGATGCTCGCGGCCTCAGCACGCAGCAGTTTTAGTGTTTGGATTCGCTATTTGATCGCACGGACAGCATTTTGGAGTTCTGCCTGAAAACCTGCATCGAGTGCGCCCGGAGCAGAAAGCAAACACGGTCCTCGAGGCGTTGACTTTTGGAGGTTCCTTTTTGTAATTGTGTCTAAAGGTGCAGTGAGGAAATCTGTCACCTGTATTAAATACACACTTCTATCTCCATGGACGGCAGCCAGATGCCGGGGCCAGGTGTATACCGTCTTACGCCATAATCCAGGTGGATATAATATCTGCTCCTATTCACAAGGCTGAAGGGACATTGAAGCGTACGACCTTAAGTATTTTTCGATTTGAAAACACTGATCCGCAAAAAAGAGATGACGTCTAATTTTTATTTAAAAAAAAATATATATTTAGGGATTGGGGATAAGTATGTGACCGATGGGGGTCTGACTGCAGGAATCGAACTGATCACAAAAAGGCGGACTAGTGCCCCCGTATCAGAGGAGCGTTCATGCTGCTGCTCCATTCGGTCTCTATGGGACTTCCACAGACGGTGCTCGGCTACATCCGCCAGTCTGAATGGTAGCATTCGTGCTAGTCTTGCCGCTCCATCCATGTGGTGCACTAGATATGAGGATTGCTCTTACCAAGCTGTGCATGTAGCCGTAGCTTTTACACGGGCCGATGCAGAGCCTTAATGAGCGCGGGTTGACGATCTAAGGCTACTTTCACACTGGCGTTTTGGCTTTCCGTTTGAGATCCGTTCAGGGCTCTCGCAAGGGGTCCGAAACAGATCAGTTTTGCCCTACTGCATTCTGAATGGAAAAGGATCCGCTCAGTTTGCATCAGTTCAGTCTCCATTCCGCTCTGGAGGCGGACACCAAAACGCTGCCTGCGGTGTTTTGCTGTCCGCTTGATGAAACTGAGCCAAACGGATCCCTCCTGGCACACAATGCAAGTCAATGGGGACGCATCCGTTTTCTATGACGCAATCTGGCACAATGGGAAAACGGATCCGTCCTCTGACTTTCAATGGTGTTCAAGACAATGTTAAAGATGATACAAACGGAACCTTTCTGAACGGATGCAGACGGTTGTATTATCTGAACGGATCCGTCCATGACGGATCTGCACAAAACGTGAGCGTCAAAGTAGCCTAACGAGTTGTCTGACGCTGATTATAAATGGCGATTTACACTCCCCCCCCATACAGTTTGCCTATTGTCAGCAGTGATGATTTTTTAGGTGCCCATAGAAGATGCAGTCAGCCCTGAAAACTAGAATTCACCAGTGTCTTTTAGAGTCTGGTCTGTTGGCACTGGTATCATGGAGCCCCCAGCGATGGCTGCCAGTCATGTCCACCCACAGTGAAGACTTTGCTCTGCAGGTTCTGTCCAGTATTTGATGTTGGGTTGAGGCATTGCCCGGAAGAGCAAGTAAATATAACCCGATGAGGGGGTTTTCAGCCATTTAGGGACACAGGGCAGAACTGATTGTTGGGAATAGTTTGCCCTCGGATACAGTCACTTTTTTTTTTTTCCCCCCAGTGGTAGGACCCCAATCTGATGGCTATCCCGCATCCTGTGGATAGAGGATAACTTTCTATAACCGGAATACCCCTTTAAGAACTGATGTGACAGGGCAGCCATAGAAATGAATAGGGTCGCAACACGACTCACAAGTGTGCTGCTGCCCCAGAATAGCAAAAATCCAACACTGCTGGCTAAATTTTTTTTTTTTTTGCAATTCTGGGGTTGCAGCAAATGTGTGAGTTGCGCTGCGACCGCATTTCTATGGCTGATCTGTGATACTTGGACACTCGACATGTCTCGAGGGCAAAATCGCAGAGTAGTTGTACCCTAACACTGTCAGACCATCACTGCGGCCAGAGAGGACCCCCCCCCCCTGTAAGAGCATTAGACTAATCCAGCCAGTGGGCATCTTTACATGGCTCTGTCAATAGAATAATAGAGCTGTTATCCCGATTCTACACCTAGTAATTATTACCCTGCCGATAACCTCCTCCCCTCGCATCAGCAGTGAGCGGACACTGGATCACATATCTGTATAGGTGTTTTATGTCTCTGTGCTGTCTGCCATGGGAGGACACTAGATTATATTTATGACAAGGCATCCCTTTAAATGTGCCCTCTCGAGGTTGTCGGAGGACCCCAGGGGAGTGTTTGTGAAGAGCGCAGGTCACCGTCATGGATTTCCTGCCGGGATCATGTAGGCACGGTTGTTGATCTCTGATGTTGTTTGTTTTTGGTTGTCTCGCTGTAATCGACCAATTAGAGCCTCACGTTATAGGCGCCCGGGGAATAAAAGCGCTCATTTATCTGAGGCCGCCCGACGTGCACGTTGCTGTATGATTGTTAAAGGAACAATACTATTTTATATGATTTCAGCTGGAAATATTTATTTGTAATATACAAGCCAAACGTGTCTTAAAGGGGACCTGTTAAATATGGCAGCATGTACTGAATCTGCTCAGCTCCTCCGGCTCTAGAACAAGGCCTCATTCACAGGTCAGTGTTCCACATACATGTGCTGTACATGTTCTCCTCTGACAGTGCACGTCCCCATTCATTTTAATGTGTGTATTCACACATGTTTTAGCACGGGTGCATGTTCTATTATGTCCGTGTTCACGGATCTGTCGCGACAATCGTAGTCTATGGGTCCGTGTTTCATGGATCATTAGGAAAAGATGCATTGAAAGCTATTCAGCTGCACAGTGACACACCGATGACACATGGACAGTAAAAAATGGACACACGGACCACTTGCAGGTCTTCCACTGGCATCTTCAGAGTCATCACTGACCACCTTTTCACGGATTTAATGAGGCTTTACTTGTATTTCATTTAAATTCCTGTTTATTTTGGGCTTTGAGGTCCAGGAGGCGGTCCTATCGGTGATTGACAGCTCTGTCACTGATGGCACCGCCTCCTATGAGTGATAAATCTCCCCCATAGGGCTGAGAAGGAGGGGTTACCATACTTGTGTGCGTGATAAGTGACCAGTAACCGTTCTTCATGGCCTCCAAAATGGCTGACTATAGTTGCATGATAATAGAAGGTAAATTTTACAGAAAATTTACCTTCATTTTTGTACTACCTGGCGGCGGTGCGGTACCCCTGTCGCGGGCGCCTGTCTGCCGGCTGTGCGGTTCCCCTGCTGTGGGCTCCTACCTAGGCGTGGCGCAGTTCCCAAGCTACGGGCGCCTACCTGGCGGCGGCACTGCTGTCCTCTGTGGCGCCTACCTTAGAATAAGACTACTTTTCACATTAGCGTTTTGGCTTTCCGTTTGTGAGATCCGTTCAGGGCTCTCACAATCGGTCCAAAATGGATCAGTTTTGCCCTAATGCATTCTGAATGGAAACGGACACAATATAAGTCAATGGGGACGAATCGGTTTTCTCCGGCACAGTAGAAAACAAATCCGTCCCCCCCCCGGACGGATCCGCCCAGAAAAAAAAAAAGCTAATGTGAAAGACGACTGGCATCAAATCAGTTTTTTTTTGTATTCGCATCCATAATAGTTCCTGTTCCTAGGCCTCTGAAGTGTGACTGTCCTTGGAGACGTCTCGCTGACTTTACTGTCACTTTATGACCATTTCTCACTATATCCTCTCTTTTATTAGTTGGGAAATTGCTGTGTTTTTTTTGTTTCTTTTCCATGAGTGCAGCGAGCGTGCAAGTAAAATAAAGTACACAAATGTGGGTCTGACGCACTCTGTACTCGCTGGGAAGACAAAGCCGCCCTTGTCCGCTGACCCTGGGGACGGCTTGGCCTCTATGCTGTGAATGGCGGTTCGGACGGCCGTACCAGGGTGTATTGTGCGCCTTTCTCCAATCCCAGCGCACAACAACCTCTCCATGTACAGATTCCTCCAGTGTTTTATGGAATGTTATCAGTGTTTTATGGATGGGGATAATACTTGTGCTAATCAATAGCGAGTAGTTTACTCTGATAAGGTTTCTGTGCTTATCTCACTTTCACTCTGCAGTAGCCGCTTATCAATCGATTTATTCCCCCCCCCCCTTCCCCCCTCTAAGCAATGAGTGTTAAAAGCTTCCCCTGTGGACGGGCTATACTATTACAGGCAGCCCCCCTGCCTCGTGGGAGGGGGCTATAGTATTACAGGCAGCCCCCCTGCCTCGTGGGAGGGGGCTATAGTATTACAGGCAGCCCCCCTGCCTCGTGGGAGGGGGCTATAGTATTACAGGCAGCCCCCCTGCCTCGTGGGAGGGGCTATAGAATTACAGGCAGCCCCCCTGCCTCGTGGGGGGGGGGGGCTATAGAATTACAGGCAGCCCCCCTGCCTCGTGGGGGGGGGGGGGGCTATAGAATTACAGGCAGCCCCCCTGCCTCGTGGGGGGGGGGGGGGGCTATAGAATTACAGGCAGCCCCCCTGCCTCGTGGGGGGGGGGGCTATAGAATTACAGGCAGCCCCCCTGCCTTGTGGGGGGGGGGGGCTATAGAATTACAGGCAGCCCCCCTGCCGTGGGGGGGGGGGGCTATAGAATTACAGGCAGCCCCCCTGCCGTGGGGGGGGGGGGGGGGGGGGGGGGGGGCTATAGAATTACAGGCAGCCCCCCTGCCTCGTGGGGGGGGGGCTATAGAATTACAGGCAGCCCCCCTGCCTCGTGGGGGGGGGGGCTATAGAATTACAGGCAGCCCCCCTGCCTCGTGGGGGGGGGGGCTATAGAATTACAGGCAGCCCCCCTGCCTCGTGGGGGGGGGGGCTATAGAATTACAGGCAGCCCCCCTGCCTCGTGGGGGGGGGGCTATAGAATTACAGGCAGCCCCCCTGCCTCGTGGGGGGGGCTATAGAATTACAGGCAGCCCCCCTGCCTCGTGGGAGGGGCTATAGTATTACAGGCAGCCCCCCTGCCTCGTGGGAGGGGCTATAGATGTCAGAGAGGGGGCTCTGGTGGACCCATCCATACACAGGCAACCGGATAGAGAAGCCAATTCTTCTCCCCCCGCCACCATATAAAATGGGGTTGTGAAGTTATTCTATAGTGTCGTCATATATATTAATCTCTGTTAAAGCGGTTATCTCAAAACCACATTGATTCATCAAAACCTCCTATTGAACTGGCTAGGATCCATGCACTTGTATTACATAATGTTCTGGTAAGGAGGTGCCAGTCGGAACAAGCAGAGCCTCCGTGGGACTTGAATGTCTTTTAGGACCACATATTAGAGAAAGAGGGTCATGTCCTTAAGGTTAAAGGGTGGGGTGAATGCTGGAGGGGACTGGAAGAGGAGAACCTGGGATTTGATGACATTTCTTCATGGTCATCATGAGATTAAAGGGCATCTGTCAGCAAATGTGTACCTGTGATGCTGGATGACCTGTTGGCAGCTGAAGGCATCTGTGTTGGTCCTATGCCCATATGTGCCCGCATTGCTGAGAAAAATGGTGTTTTAATATAGGAAAATGAGCCTCTAGGTGCAACGGGGGTGTAGCCATTACACTTGAAGGGTCTGTTCTCTCTGCACTATGACAGGGCCAGGCAGTATAATCATCATTGCCAAGCCCTGTCGAGCAAAGTGCAGAGGGCGGGAAGTTGCAGAGAGAGCATAGTAACTAGGTGTAATGGCAACGCCCCCGTTGCTCCTAGAGGCTCATTTGCATATATGAAAACAAAACTTTTCTTTGCCATCACTGTGTACATTATCCCAGCATTGTGACATCAGTGTGCATTCTCCCAGCCCTATGACATCACTGGGTAAATTTTCCTTGTGTTGTCACGTAACTGTGTGTATCCTCCAACCCTATGACATCAGTGTGTATTCTCCCAGTCCTGTGTATTCTTCCTGTATTGTAACATCACTGTGCATTATCCTTGCTCATTAAGAAAAGACATATAATTAAATACTAAAACATTATAAGCTTTCAGGTTTTTACTGCTTGTGCTTGGAAGACGTAATATTAATGTTGCTATGGGCCCCCGTGATTACTTAGTGTGCTCCTGGTCAGGGCCAGGCATGATGTTGTTTTCTCTGCCTGGCCCTGTCAAAGTGCAGAGGGAGAACCAGTTGAAGAGAGAGCAGAGCCTCTAGGTGTAATGGTAACGCCCCCGTTGCTCCTAGAGGCTCATTTGCATATATTAATACATAATTTTTCTCAGCAATGCGGGCACATATGGGCATGGGACTAACACGGATGCCTTCAGCTGCTAACAGGTCAGCCAGTTTCATAGGTACAAAGCTGCTGACAGATGCCCTTCAAGAGTTTGCCTCAGTTGTGTCCAGTCTTCCCAATCATAAGTGAGATGGTGCTTAGACCCCGGCTGTCAGGGCATGGGGTCTGATGTATTTAGGGGATTTGACATCCCCTTCTCGACTGATGCCAGTGGTCAGTTTGGCAGTAAGGCTGTTCCTCTAAGCACATACTGTATGTCAAACTCGCGGCCCTGCAGCTGTTGAAAAACGACATCTTCCGTCGTGCCCAGACAGCCTGCAGATCTCGGGGCATGATGGGAGTTGTAGTTTTGCAATCCCAAGAGTTTGAAATCCCTGCTCCACAGTGCCTTTGCCCTCACTAAACGTTGAACGGTCGCGTTGCTGAATCGCAACATATTGAAAATAATTGTGGCCTCGTTGTGAATCTCAAGTTGCCAAAATGTCAGCAGGTTCTGGACGGCCGCTCGCCGCCGTGACTTGCAGGTTGCAACACTATTACATTCACTTTCATTATATTGTGATGTAGCCTCACTATACATCACACATGTATTCCTAATCTAGGGATTACTCGGCTGTTCTCGTAACTCCCATAGAAACGGTAAGAGGATTCTGGGAGTTGTAGTTTCAGAACATCTGATGTGCCAGAGGTCACTAATCCCTGTCCTAACCTAAAGGATCATGTACACTGACAAGAGATTTACAGCATATGTACATTTTCCGATCATCCAATGTGGAAGATGTACGGGGAAGCTGTATATGGCGGGTGACAAAAATGGGGGCAGTTTTGGTTTTCTGGTTGGAGTTTTTCTAGAACTTATTGCACAAGTCAACAGTCAGCACTCCTGTGGTGAAACTACAACTCCCAGCAGGTTCCAGTTACTTCTGTGGAAGTTCTGAGAATGGCTAAGAAAATATGCATGCTAGGAGTTGTAGTTCAACCACTGCCTGAGGTTGCTGATGCCTGACATATCAGATTGTTATCCATAATGATATTAAAGGGGTTTTCTCTAGTAGCAGTCCCCCCCCACAGGATAGGAGATCAGTATCTGATCGCTAGGGGTCCAACTGCTGTAAACGCCAACATTTATGAGATCGTAAAATGCGGCAGTAGTACATGTGACCACGTCTCCATTCACTTCTGTCGGCCTATCGGAGATCGGGACCTCTGTTCTAGTGGATTCTGGGAGTCCCAACAGTCAGACCCTTGGTGATCAGATACTGATCCTCTGTGCTGTGGATGGGAAACACCCTTAAGATAGGTTGTTGTGTATGGGCCCTGGGCAAGGGGATCATGGCATGGAGGAGCAGATGGCACTGAAGGAGGGGGACATGGCAATGGAGGGGCAAATGGCACTGGAGGAGGAGGACATGGCAATGGAGGGGCAAATGGCACTGGGAGTGGGGGACATGGCATGGAGGGGCTGATCTGATGGCAGTGGGGGACATCACATGGCATGGAGGCACTGGGGGACATGGCAACGGATGGCATGGAGGAGCTGATGGAACTGGGGGGGGGGAACTTGGGCTGATGGAACTGGGGGGGGGGGGAACTTGGGCTGATGGAACTGGGGGGGGGGGAACTTGGGCTGATGGAACTGGGGGGGGGGGGGAACTTGGGCTGATGGAACTGGGGGGGGGGGGACTTGGGCTGATGGAACTGGGGGGGGGGGGACTTGGGCTGATGGAACTGGGGGGGGGGAACTTGGGCTGATGGAACTGGGGGGGGGGGGAACTTGGGCTGATGGAACTGGGGGGGGGGGGGAACTTGGGCTGATGGAACTGGGGGGGGGGGGAACTTGGGCTGATGGAACTGGGGGGGGGGGAACTTGGGCTGATGGAACTGGGGGGGGGGGAACTTGGGCTGATGGAACTGGGGGGGGGGGGCTGATGGAACTGGGGGGGGGGGGGGCTGATGGAACTGGGGGGGGGGGGGCTGATGGAACTGGGGGGGGGGGGGCTGATGGAACCGGGGGGGGGGGGACTTGGGCTGATGGAACCGGGGGGGGGGGGGGGGACTTGGGCTGATGGAACTGGGGGGGGGGGGGGGAACTTGGGCTGATGGAACTGGGGGGGGGGGGGGGAACTTGGGCTGAGGGAACTGGGGGGGGGAACTTGGGCTGATGGAACCTGGGGGGGGGGGGAACTTGGGCTGATGGAACTGGGGGGGGGGGAACTTGGGCTGATGGAACTGGGGGGGGGGGAACTTGGGCTGATGGAACTGGGGGGGGGGGGGAACTTGGGCTGATGGAACTGGGGGGGGGGGGAACTTGGGCTGATGGAACTGGGGGGGGGGGGGGGAACTTGGGCTGATGGAACTGGGGGGGGGAACTTGGGTGATGGAACTGGGGGGGGGGGGAACTTGGGCTGATGGAACTGGGGGGGGGGGAACTTGGGCTGATGGAACTGGGGGGGGGGGAACTTGGGCTGGAACTGGGGGGGGGGAACTTGGGCTGATGGAACTGGGGGGGGGGGAACTTGGGCTGATGGAACTGGGGGGGGGGGAACTTGGGCTGATGGAACTGGGGGGGGGGGGGAACTTGGGCTGATGGAACTGGGGGGGGGGGGGGGAACTTGGGGCTGATGGAACTGGGGGGGGGGGAACTTGGGCTGATGGAACTGGGGGGGGGGGGGGAAACTTGGGCTGATGGAACTGGGGGGGGGGGGAACTTGGGCTGATGGAACTGGGGGGGGGAACTTGGGCTGATGGAACTGGGGGGGGGGAACTTGGGCTGATGGAACTGGGGGGGGGGGAGGGGGGGAACTTGGGCTGATGGAACTGGGGGGGGGGAACTTGGGCTGATGGAACTGGGGGGGGGGAACTTGGGCTGATGGAACTGGGGGGGGGGGGGGGAACTTGGGCTGATGGAACTGGGGGGGGGGGGGGAACTTGGGCTGATGGAACTGGGGGGGGGGAACTTGGGCTGATGGAACTGGGGGGGGGGGGAAACTTGGGCTGATGGAACTGGGGGGGGGGGGAACTTGGGCTGATGGAACTGGGGGGGGGAACTTGGGCTGATGGAACTGGGGGGGGGGAACTTGGGCTGATGGAACTGGGGGGGGGAGGGGGGGAACTTGGGCTGATGGAACTGGGGGGGGGGAACTTGGGCTGATGGAACTGGGGGGGGGAACTTGGGCTGATGGAACTGGGGGGGGGGGAACTTGGGCTGATGGAACTGGGGGGGGGGAACTTGGGCTGATGGAACTGGGGGGGGGGGGGAACTTGGGCTGATGGAACTGGGGGGGGGGAACTTGGGCTGATGGAACTGGGGGGGGGGGAACTTGGGCTGATGGAACTGGGGGGGGGGGAACTTGGGCTGATGGAACTGGGGGGGGGGGAACTTGGGCTGATGGAACTGGGGGGGGGGGGAACTTGGGCTGATGGAACTGGGGGGGGGGGAACTTGGGCTGATGGAACTGGGGGGGGGGGAACTTGGGCTGATGGAACTGGGGGGGGGGAACTTGGGCTGATGGAACTGGGGGGGGGGGGAACTTGGGCTGATGGAACTGGGGGGGGGGGAACTTGGGCTGATGGAACTGGGGGGGGGGAACTTGGGCTGATGGAACTGGGGGGGGGGGGGAAACTTGGGCTGATGGAACTGGGGGGGGGGGGAACTTGGGCTGATGGAACTGGGGGGGGGAACTTGGGCTGATGGAACTGGGGGGGGGAACTTGGGCTGATGGAACTGGGGGGGGGGGAGGGGGGGAACTTGGGCTGATGGAACTGGGGGGGGGGGAACTTGGGCTGATGGAACTGGGGGGGGGGGGAACTTGGGCTGATGGAACTGGGGGGGGGGGAACTTGGGCTGATCGCACAGGGGGGAACGAAGGGTGTTGGGGGTCTGAGTTTTTATAAAGGAAACAGTCTATTTTTTTTTTTTTTTTTTTTTTTTTTTTTTTTTTTTTTGAGTACTGATTAATCCTAAAAATAATCGGTTGCTGCAGCCCTAGTATGGGCAGAGGGCTGGAGAAATGCTTTCCTGTCATCAGGGATTTCCTGCCATTCCTCCCGCTCTTCCGGTCTCCGACACGAGCACCTGGAGGCAGACGTGGGTGTAATACCCTGCGTGTCATTTGTACAGTAGTCGGGTTTGATAAAATGGAAGTTTTCATGTTTGCTTGGTTTTGTAGGAAAATATGTACAGTTCTCCACCTTTTGGTAGGTTACCAAGTGTATTTTGGACGGCTCTACAGCAACCCTTCATGATCCAAGGAGGACCTGATCCAATGCAGGCTTGGGCAGTGTTTGTCTGGTGGTGACTCATGGCACCTATACGCCGGCAAGGCAAACATAAAAAAAGTTCTGTCCCGTATCGCGGTTCGAACGCTGGCACCGCCTGCTCTGTGGGGAAGACCTGTCATGCCCGACCTTTATCTAACACCATTCGTGATGCAGTTTACGATGGAGAGATACGCCATAATGAAGAGGTGCCCGCCTGTCATCAGTGCACCACAATCTGAAATCTGCCGGCTAGGAGCTGGTGTACGTTTCAGGCATTACTTGCACCAGAAAACTGGCCCAAATGATGGTGTATGTCAAGCAAGATTTGAGGAAAATAAATTGGAGGTGGTCAGCCACTCTATAGTCGCTTTACCCTCATTTGTCACACTTTATTGGGGTCCAGGAAGCTGAGATAAACCGCAGCACAACCCTTCAGTCCGACTACAACCGGCTGCATCCGTTTAGAACGAATCTGTTTGTATTTTATCAAAAATGAAGGGGGGGGGGGGAAACGGCACTAAAACTGTTGTAAGTCAATGGGAGCTGGATCCGTTTTTTTTCGTATCCGGCACCTTTGACTTAGGGTACTTTCGCACTAGCGTTAAAGTTTTCCGGTGTTGAGTTCCGTCACAGGGGCTCAATACCGGGAAAAAAATGATCAGTTTTATCCTAATGCATTCTGAATGGAGAGCAATCCGTTCAGGATGCGTCAGTTCAGTCCCTCTTACGTTTTTTGGCCAGAGAAAATACCGCAGAATCCTAAACACTTGGCGGAATGGTTTACATTGAAGTGTATTGGTGCCGGGATTAAAATTGCTGCATTGACTGATCCGTTCTTCCAGTCTGCGCATGCGCAGACATTTAAATCTGTGAAGAAAATAAATACCCGATCCGTCTGACAACCGTTTGCATCCGGATTACCGGATCCGGCAGGCAGTTCCGGTGACAGAACTGCCTGCCGGAATCCTCTGCTTCAAGTGTGAAGTACCCCAAGATGATTTTTGTTGCCGGATCAGGCTTGTTCAATTTCCTACGCCGGACACAAAAATGTTGCGTGCAACTGTTTTTTGTGCCCGGCATGGGATCGCAACAAACTGGAACGGAAAGCATTCTGGTGCGCTCCTTTTTCCGTGTGTTTTTTTTTTTTTTTTTTTTTTTTTTTTTCCTTTTCTTTTCTTTTTCAGTTTTCTCCCCATGGACCATGAATGGGGACAAAACTGAAGCGGTGTGCTGCGGTTTTAAGACGCTGTACCGGATCTCAAATCCGGAATGTGAAAGTAGCCTTACCTGCCTTTGACATAGAGGGAACCCTGCAGTTTTTGACAGTAGTCTCCCCTCCCCCAAATCTTATTTATATTAATTTGTGTGGTGTTGATATGACATTACCATTAAATGGCGCTTTATTAACCTCCTGGATCTGTAAGCCGCCAGCGTGATCGCGCCTGGTCGGGTCTTGTATAAGGAGTCTTTCACACGAGCAACACAGATTCGGGGCCTATTCAGGAAAAAACTGATGGTTTTGCACGCAGGTTTAGGGCTCATGCACACAACCTTTTTGTCCACATCATTGAAAACCGCTTTTCACCTGGATGCCTGTTTTTCACGCTGCCCATTCATTTCTATGGGACGAGAGCTGCGGGAAACAATGGACAGTGTAAAACATCCTGCGATGGTCTATGAATCTGCAAGTACCTATAGAAAGGAATGGGTCAGGATTCAGTCCATTTGCAAAACGGTTAACATCCTTGCTCTTGTGGAATTGGCCTCAGGACACATTCCCACGAATGTGCGACGGCTGTGCCCGTTTTGTGGACCATAAGTCTGTGTCATGCTGGGGTAGATACGGTTTTCTGCATTCTCGGAGCTCACGGGTAGGATGCTCGGATTGTCACCACTAAATATCCTCTCATTCTGTTCTTTCTACAGGACTTAAGGTTCACCATGATATCCATTCCAGACTTCTACAGAGGGAAGAATGTCCTCATCACAGGGGCCACAGGCTTCATGGGGAAGGTCCTGCTGGAGAAGCTGCTGAGGTCTTGCCCGGGCATCAAGGCGGTTTATGTGCTGGTGCGACCCAAAGCTGGCCAGAAGCCTCAGGAACGAGTGGATGAAATGATGAGCTGCAAGGTAAGTCATGGGACGTCAGCCATATGTCACCTCATCGTGTTGTCAGAATAACCGTTTTTGCATCTTGTGATCGCGACGTCCAAGGACGAGCTTCTGTCTGATCTCCGCTAGAGACTTGTCAATCACAAGGGATTGTGAACGTTTTTGTTGACGTAGGGTGGGATGATATCGAAAAATCCCCACAGTAACATTAAGAAATGTATCATGATATCAAGATATATGATAAATGCCCATTTAGAAAAAAAACAAAAAAAAAAAACTTGGGGCCACAAGGAGCAGTTATAATGTGTGGGGGGTATAAGGAGACATTATGCTGTATAGGGTGGTCACAAGGAGACATTCTACTGAATGGTGGGGGCCAAAATTAGACGTTACACTGTATGGGGGGGGGGGCCCACAGTGAGACGTTCTACTGTATGAGGGGGGCCACAATTAGACGCTATACTGTATGGGGGGGGCACAAGGAAATGTTATACTGTTTGTGGGGGCCACAAGTCGAGCCCCCATAGAGTATAATGTCTCCTTGTGGCCCCAATGTACCAGCCGGAGTGGTGCACAGGGATTTCGCTCACCAGTGCCGCCGCTCTTAGTCTGAGGTCCCCGTTCCTCTTGTGCAACATGTGTTGCGACACGTACCGACTTGGGTGCGCAGCCTGCTGACGTGTAATGTGCATCGAGGGCCAGGATGGGATGTGTGTTGGCGCACATAACACGTTGGTACGTGTCTATGCGATGCCTGTTTTTTGAAGCTGTCAGCGCTAAGTGCTCCTATGATGTCACTAAAATACTGCCGTAATTAAGAAATTGTGATATAGCCACATCGCTGTTTCTCCTGCAATGTGCTCCTGTAGGTCCCGGTTTATCGCCCAACCCAAGGCTGACAACAGGTGATCAGGGGGCAGCGAGGATAAAGACGGATGGAACAGCAGATTGCATTCAGATGCAGATTAGTGTGGAGTCCCTCTGAGTTTTGGGGCTTTGCCAGTTTCCTGTGTTTTGCCCTCTGTTCACCTTCAGATAATTATACCACTGATTCTGACATTTACTCTCCTGGTTAGGGCCGTGGTGAATCCCATGTGGATTTAAAGTGATTCTCCCTTGGTAGAGACGCTTGTCTGCCATGGTAACCAGCACCGGGACCTTGAGTCGCATTGTGCTTGCCTTGTACGTGGTGTCGGAATCGTAAAGAATATGCAGAGAAGTTGGCGGCATGTATAGATGCCTACGTATGGGTAGATACCCTGAGATACTGCTCAGGAGGGGGAAGAATAAAATGTTCCCCTTGATGACTTGATTCTTCTCTACATTGTCTTGAAGGCTGTATTGTCCTTGCTCCAGGGATAGCACTTGTTAACGCTTTCAGGACTAGGGTCTTCAGTTGCTGAAATGTCCACAGCAATATTTTTTACCTTTTTTTGGGGGAATGAGGGGGCCTCATGCGTACAACCACGGATCTGCAAAATATGAACCCTCCCGCGTGCGTTCCACATTTTTTTTTTTTTTTCACTCCCTCGGCAGGGCGGACCAAAATAGGACCTACTTTACAATTTGCGGAACAGACTTCCTGTCTCTTGAGAGCAGCCCTCATGGGCCATAGACACAATGGACAGGAGGAGACCCCATTGACTTCTATGGTAGACTTTTCTACATGGCTGTGCAGAGGCTGGGAGGAAGTAGATGAGCTGTAATATCACCTACTGTAAAGGGTGGATCCCATGTTATCCATTGTAAGAGTTAGGTAGCGGGGTCGTCTCTGGGATTGACTAGCACACTCTATTGCCCACAGATTCCAGGCAAGCTCAGTTCCATCAACTGTCCAGATTTGTCAGCAGGGGTACCTAAATAAAACAAAATTATATGCCTGTCCGGTTCTAACTATACAATCAGGAACTCCTGACTAACCTGGTGCCAGCCTAACACTGGGCCCAAAACATAACCATATCGTTTGTACCACCTGCTATGCTCTCAGACTCCCAGAAGTCCTGTTCCTGGGCAGAGTCAGAGCGACACCTGAGGAGTGATTACCTGACAGCCCAAAACCCGGACTGTCCGGATGAAGTGGGGGCCCACCCTTCTCTCCCCACTCCAGCAACACAGGCCCGAAAAAAAGTTTTTTTTTTTTTTTTTTATACACTGAACAAAAATATAAGCGCAACACTGATTAGACAGCATGAATATTGCACAGGTGTGCCTTAGACTGCCCACAATAAATGTCCACTCTGAAATGTGCACCGTTTTGCCTTACTGGGGGGGTCAGAAAACCAGTCAGTATTTGGTGTGGCCACCATTTGCCTCACACAGTGCAACACATCTCCGTTGCATAGAGTTGATCAGGTTGTTGATTGTGGCCTGTGGGATGTTGGTCCACTCCTCTTCTATAGCTGTGCGAAGTTGCAGAATATTGGCAGGAACTGGAACGTGCTGTCGTATATGCGGATCCAGAGCATCCCAAACATGCTCAATGGGTGACCTGTCCAGTGAGTATGCTGGCCATGCAACAACTGGGATGTTTTCAGCTTCCAGGAATTGGGTACAGATCCTTGCAATATGGGGCCGTGCATTATCATGCTGTAACATGAGGTGATGGTCGTGGATGAATGGCACAACAATGGCCCTCAGGATCTCGTCACTGTATCGCTGTGCATTCAAAATACCATCAATAAAATGCACCTGTGTTCATTGTCCATAAGATACGCCTGCCCATACCATAACCCCACCGCCACCATGGGCCACTTGATGCACAACGTTGATGTCAGCAAACCGCTCACCCACACACGCTGTCTGCCATCTGCCCTGAACAGTGAAAACCGGGACTCATCTGTGAACAGAACGCTTCTCCAATGTGCCAGACGCCATCGAATGTGAACATTTTCCCACTCAAGTCGGTTACGACGACTAATTGCAGTCGGGTCCAGACCCTGATGAGTACGACGAGCATGCAGATGAGCTTCCCTGAGACGGTTTCTGACAGTTTGAGCAGAAATTCTTTGGTTATGCAAACCGATTGTTGCTAGAGCTGTCCGGGTGACGTGGTCTGCGGTTGTGAGGCCGGTTGGATGTACTGCCAAATTCTCTGAAACTCCTTTTGGAGACGGCTTATGGTAGAGAAATGAACATTCACTGCACGGGCAACAGCTCTGGTAGATATTCCTGCAGTCAGCATGCCAACTGCACGCTCCCTCAAACATTGCAACATCTGTGGCATTGTGCCGTGTGATCAAACTGCACATTTCAGAGTGGCCTTACATTGTGGGCAGTCTAAGGCACACTTGTGCAATATTCATGCTGTCTAATCAGCACCTTGATATGCCACACCTGTGAGGTGGGATGGATTATCTCGGTAAAGGAGAAGCGCTCACTAACACAGATTTAGACAGATTTGTGAACAATATTTGAGAGTAATGGGTCTTTTGTGTATGTAGAAAATGTTTCAGATCTTTGAGTTCAGCTCATGCAAAATGGGAGCAAAACCGAAAGTGTTTATACTTTTTGTTCAGTGTAAAATTTTATTAAATATAGATGGGGAAATGGGGAAAAAAACCTTGACCTATTGTTTAAGGGTACTTTCACACTTGCGGCAGGACGGATCCGACAGGCTGTTCACCATGTAGGATCCGTCCTGCGGCTATTTCGCCGTGCCGCAGCTCCGTCCCCATTGACTATAATGGGGAAGGGGGCGGAGCTCCGGCGGTGCACGGCGAAAGGCCGCCGGACTAAAATTACTGCATGTCAGGCTTTTTAGTCCGGCGGCTCTCGCCGTGCTGCGCCGGAGCTCCGCCCCCGTCTCATTTTCTGAAGACACATTCCCTTTTAATGTGGTGCCAAAACTAGTAAATTTTTTAGTCCCCCCCCCCCCTTTTCTTTAAATGTATTTCTACGTTTTTTTTGCCAAGTCATAGCAAGATGCAATCCTGTTATTGTCACATGTATAGCGATGTCAAATGTGTGTACTGTGCCCCATATGCATAACTGCAAAAATGTCCGAGGACTCGTGGTCCTCATCTTGATTCGAGCTGGGATATGTAAATGAGAACAAGTTTCTGTCTACAAAATCTTGCATTTTTGAATACAAAGAGCAGATGGGGGACGGAGAGTCAAAAATAGTGGTGCGTAATTACAGTATGTGTGTGAATTTGGGCTAACACATTTTGCATGAAATAGATGCAATACTACGAGGCTGCAGGATGCCAATCTAATGTGCACCCATACCATGGACAATGCTTCAGATGATACATAAGGTGGGGGGGGAGCTGGATTTTAGCAGGGCAAGAGGAGGTTAAACGGGTCTGGTAACTGGGATTAGCATAGGCTTTCTTATGTTTGATTGGGAGAGTGCTTGCGGCAACAGAAACCTTCCCACACTGCTCTCTTGGCAATGGTGGCCGGACAAGTTTAAGTGTGTGTTGTCCAGTCTTAAGTCGGGGCCTCTCTTCAGGATAGGACAAACGTGGGTGCAGGGTGTCTGACTTCTGCCGATCAGCTAGTGATGCCCTCTCCCCAGGCTAGGGTGGGTGCACGGTTTAGGGCCCCTGCTGATCAGCTAGTGATGGCCTCTCTGATTTCTAGAGAAAGTGTTTCTTTCAGGATCCTGCAGACTGACGCACAGTTGAGTGTAGATTTATTTATTTTAAATTTGATTATTTTTTTAATTCTCTATTTTTGTTAGTATATTTGGTAGATTAATATCTGGGTACTTTGGCCCAAGTCTGTCTGCAAATCAGGGCAGGAAACTGGAGTCGCCCTTTTGTATCTTATCTTTGTGTCATTTGACATAGATTGTGCCCTGGGCTCACGTCATGAATGTATCTTTGGCAGACGCTCCTATCTGATACAGAACCGTGCCGGAGAGATCGCTACTACACCTTGCCTTTTAGGCACTTTTTATAGTGTGTTTAATTTTTATTTTTTATCTTTTGGTAATGCAAAGATTTATAGTTTTAAAGGGGTTGTCTCACTTTGGCAAATGGTGTTTATCATGTAGAGAAAGTTAATACCAGGCACTTCCTAATGTATTGTGATTTGTCCATATTGCTTTCTTTGCAGGCTGAATTCATTTTTGCAGACTTAAAAAAATAATAATAATTATATATATATATATATATATATATATATATATATATATATATATATATATATATATATATATGCTCCTGAATACATTATAGCACAATGACACTGGCTGCTGTTAGGCCCCTTTCACATGGGCGAGATTTCCCCGTGGGTGCAATGAGTGAGGTGAACACATTGCACCCGGACTGAATTCGGACCCATTCATTTCTATGGGGCTGTGCACATGAGCAGTGATTTTCACGCATCACTTGTGCGTTATGTGAAAATCTCAGCATTCTCCTCTTTGTGCGTTTTTCACGTAACGCAGGCCCCAAAGATATGAATGGGGTTGCGTGAAAATCGCAAGCAAGTGCGGATGCGGTGCGATTTTCACGCATGGTTGCTAGGTGACGATCGGCATGGGGACCCGATCATTATTATTTTCCCTTATAACATGGTTATAAGGGAAAATTATAGCATTCTGAATACAGAATGCATAGTACAATAGGGCTGAAAGGGTAAAAAAAATACGCATAATACTCAATACGCAGACGGTGCAACGGTACTTTATTTCAGTGGTTAAAAATCAAACGTCCAGTTAAACAAAATCCTCGTCTATGGAAAAAAGCGGAACTGACACGAAAAGATAATACGTTTCTGTGCATGAGCCCTAAGGCTGTGTCAGACTCTGCCAATGATTCTCAGGAGGGAGGCGTTCCTTCCCGGCAGTCGCCTGATCACTAGCAGAAGAGACGGCTGCCTTTTACATTCAGCGATCTCCTCCACGGTATAGGGCGGAGCTATCATTATACCATCGTCGCTCCTCCCCATGCTGTCCAGTTGTTTGCCTGCGGCAGTAATTTTTAAACCTGTCAAAGGATTTGGATTGCCCAATAATTGAGCGTTTGCTTGTTCGGGTAATCGGCAGCAGTATTACACTGCCAGATCGTCGCAAACCAGCATTACTGCAGACACTCGTTAGTGATTGGCCCGACAATCGCCTGGTGTAATACAGGTTTTATAAAAACGCAATGCTTTAGAATAGAGCTCTTTTAACCCCTTCAGGATCGAACATTTCCGCCAAGGTTTTTTGAATGTGACATTACAGCATTAACCTTGCACTAAAAATGACGGGACATCCTTATTCTATGTGTCAGTACGATTATGGCAATACCAAATGTGTATAGTTATTAGTAGGGATGAGCAAATCGACTTTGGATGAAACATCCGAAACAGATTCGCATTAAACTTTGTTTCAATACTGTACGGAGCGAGCGCTCCGTACAGCATTAGAATGTATTGGCTCCGATGAGCCGAAGTTAATACTCGCGAGACTTTGCGTAATAACTTCAGAAATTGATTTATACTGTAAAAAAACATTTGCCGAACTCTGGTTCGGTTCCAAGTCAGACAGAGGGAGCCACCATCGTTCTGTCTAACCAGTTCGGTATGGACAGTGACATCTGAGGGGTTAATTGTCGGGTGTTGGCATCATCGCCAATCCCGGTCACTGCCAGCAGATGTCTGCAGTATTATACAGCCAACACCGCCACACCTATGCTCTGCTTGTGAGTTCGCTCCATACATCCCCAGCACACTAATGCCGTACATGCACAGCATTACGTATTAAGGAGGTTAACAGCCGAGGGGAGTTAAGATGGTGGCGGTTATAATACCCGGGAAAACAAGCTGCTGTCGCCTGATTGTGTCACTGCAGCTGGAGCAATGGCCGCTGCCTGCTCCTCGCTCTCTCTGCTTTGGCTCATACAGCGAGGCCTGACTGAGCCACCCCTTCTCATCTCTGGTGTTCACAGAGCTAACCGGTTGACCTGATGGGATTTTAATATTGCTAGCCTATTCTCAGGTTAGGCCTACAATATCTCATCGGGGGATTCAACACCCCCCCCCCCCCCCCCACCAATCAGCTGTTCAGCAGTGGCTCTGGTGCCAGACGTGGTCTCTGTCCATTGTGCAGTGTGGGGGTCAGCAACCTCTGGTGCTGCAGCTGTTCTGGAACTACAACTCCCACAATTCTCCTTTCACTTCCTTGGGAGTTTAAAAAAGAACAGATGAGTAAGAATGCATGCTGGGAGTTGTAGTTTCACAGCAGCTGGCGTGCCGAAGCCTGCTGATCCCTGGTCTAGTGCAGGGATGGCCAACCTGAGGCTCTCCAGATGTTACAAAACTACAACTCCCAGCATGCTGCACAGACTGCCAACAGCTATCGGCCTACAGCAGGGCATGGTGGGAATTGTAGTTTTACAACAGCTGGAGAGCCACAGCTTGGCCATGCCTGGTCTAGTGGATGGAGCTCGTAACCGCAGAGCTGCTCCCATTCACTTCAGTGCTGCAGGTCCCTGCCCTGTCCACTACACAACGGACGCTGTGTAGTCCTGGCTCCTACTGCTGAACGGCTGGGTGTTGAACCCAGGGCGTTAAAATCCTGGAAAATCTCTTTAAGGAAGGGTGCAGCCACATAACTTTTTTTTTATTTTTTTCTGCTTATTGCAAAATACCACAAAGTTCATGCACTTTCACAAGTGTTTTTTTTTTTTTGTGTGTTTTTTTTTTTTTATAGCTTTTTTATTTATTTTTTACACATTTTATCTCCTTTTTGAGATGGAAGGAAGATCATAAATGGCACATCTAGAGCATGATATATTTCGAAAGAAACTGTGCAGAATTATTAAATAAAACCCAAATAAAGAATACTACTATAAAAATTTTAGAAAATTGTATTAAAACATCACTACAAAACGGCGTATGTAGGGCATTTTCTGATTTCCAGCATGCAACATCTGATTGTGGCATTTTTTGGTTCCAAAAAAAGGCAATTTTTTTTTTTAAGCCATATGATGAAAGTACCCGAAGACCTCTTTGCAGCACGGTTAGCTTAGGTAGGGTACTGGCTCTCCTTAAAAAGGGGTTTCCCAAGATCATCATACTGATCGGCGAGGGTCT
Source organism: Bufo gargarizans (assembly GCF_014858855.1). Classification (NCBI taxonomy): domain Eukaryota; kingdom Metazoa; phylum Chordata; class Amphibia; order Anura; family Bufonidae; genus Bufo; species Bufo gargarizans. The sequence goes on from NC_058089.1 coordinate 48,694,721, forward strand.
GACACTCATCGGCTCTGCTCGCCAAGAACAGCGCCGTCCATCGTATAGTGGCTGTGCTTGGTATCGCAGCTCGGGCACATTCACTTCTATGGGTCTGAGCTGGGCCCAGGTCACGTGCCAGATGAACTTGACGTCACTCGGCCTGCGGAAGGCTGAGAGAAGACTGTGAACACCGCTGCCTTCTCGAACAGCTGATCAGTGGGGGTCCCAGTTGTTTAACCCCAACCGATCAGATACGGATGACCCATTAAAAGGTGTATAGGTCTCGGAAAACCCTTTTTTAAAGAGACTACGGGAAAACCGATATGCAAATGGAAATCTCGAAAGGAAAATCCGACTTAACAAGCCTATGTTCCCTCAGCATAGTTGGCAAAAAGTGAAGGTTCTCCTGTAAAGGTCGTCATTATTCCCCTGGGATCTGTACTGGGCCGTGTGGTGATCTAGCACCAACACACTTGGCGGTTTTCCTCATTGTGCACCCTCTGAAGACTCTTCATTCTCAGTCTGTACATATATCTATCTTTTCTGCACCATATTTTTTGCAGTTCAAGTGATATTACGAGATGTCCAGATACTGAATATATTACGTCTCTTCTTGGTATTAATATTGCTGGAAATGTGTCAGTAATGGATTCTCTCCTTCCTTCAGCTGTTTGACAGGTTGAGAGAGGAGCAGCCGCACTGCGCAGAGAAGCTGATTGCAGTGAGCAGTGAACTGACGCAGCCGGAGCTGGACCTCAGCAAGGAAGACCAGGACACCTTAAAAGACTGCATTGATATAGTGTTCCATTGTGCAGCCACAGTCCGCTTCAATGAATCGCTTCGGTGAGTATATTGCCATTTAGACACTTGACATAAAACCAAATTTAAAAAAACCCCATTAACCCTGTGTTTAATGGCCGAAAAACCCATTAACACAGGCGGAGAGCGGGAGCGGCATGGCCCAAGCCCAATACAACTGAGTATAAAGTGGTCTGATTAGGATAACCTCTGTCTGACATAATGGAGGTGAACCCCCCCCCCCCCCCCCCCCTTCCATCTATAAACCAGAATGGTGAGCTGCTCTGGTGGACCTGGACTGTCTTTTTATTACATGGACAACCATACAGGACTGTGATTGGCCCAGGAAACATGGTCTGTGTGTTGACTGCATCTGCCGGGCCGACCGCGGCTCCTCTGACCCTAACTGACTGTATCTGATCGCGGGGCTATTGCCGTGTACTCGCATGATGTCAGTACACTGCAATAAACCTGCCTTCAGGTACAGACTGACTGTATCCTAAATTACTTGGAGGTTCTGCAGTTGTTTTTTTAAACTGATGTTCTATCCTCTGGATAGATCATCAGCATCTGATCGGCTGTTTGAGCTAGAACAAAGCTAGAACCAGCCCTGTACCTCACATGGATCCAGAGATCTCCCCATTCATTGCTCCAATTGTTCTGTTACCTTATCTTCAGGCTGGCCGCTCGGGGAGCGTGTCTTTTCTTCTGCAGCTCTCTCCCGATCACAGCTCGGGGGGGGGTGTCCTTTCTTCTGCAGCTCTCTCCCGATCACAGCTCGGGGGGTGTGTCCTTTCTTCTGCAGCTCTCCTCCCGTAACTCCCAAAGCTTCTAACAGAAAATACGACTGGTGGCACACTGAGCACGTGTGATTACATCAGTGAGTTTGACAAGAAATAGGGAAAAGAACAAACAGCAGGTGGCGCTATACAGATACATTTTATTGAATAACTCAGTGGCTATACTAGAATTTTTATTTATTTATTATTACATGCAGATACAGAAGTATTCAGATCCAGGTGCTGGTTTGAAGAATGTAGAATTTCTTTTGTGGCACCACCCCTGGTTGGGAGTTGTAAAAGTCAATGGCAAGGCTCAGGCCATTCATTTTTCTATTTAAGAGAAAATCAATGGGTTGTCCAGGATCAGAGAAAGGAGTCTGCTTTTTATTTTTATTCTTTTTTTAATAGAAATGACACTACTTTTGTCCATATTTTTAACTGAGATTGCTGGCCTGCCCCATTAACTTTGTTTGGGATGAGCTGAAATCCCGGGTGGACATAGTAATTCTACATGAATAATTACCGCAGCCATGCGCAGGAATATTACTGGTGCATCTTGCACTTTAAGGTAGCGCAGCAGCAAAAGGAATCCTTAGTAAGTTTCATGCTGATTTTGGCAAGTGTCTCTGAATACAGCAAGATGCGTCATGGATATCTGTGTCCATCTGTCAGTCTCTTTGTTGCCTGCCAACTTTCTTATCTCTCCGATGGAAGAAGCCAACTGTATCACAAGCTTCCATTACTGTCTGCTGTAGCTTCTACTTGTGTTCACAGGCTATTGGTGCAGAGCTGAGATGTCAGGCGGCTCATGACTGGTGCCCGGCCAGAAGTGTCAGTGATCTTGCAAGCTGAATTTAGACTGAACTTGCACGTATAGGGCTGTTTCTTTCCGACATGTGATTTATACCAATCTTGAACAGACGCCTCCTTCCTGGTGCGTTTATTTTTCGGCTCATATACAGAAACCCTAATCTAAAATGTTGCATAACCAGAATTTCCCTAAAATATTCAAACAGCAGCAGTGCAAAAAGTTAGCAGAGCTGAGAGGAATGAAACTTTCTTGTTTTTTTTTTTTTTTTTTTTTTTTTTACATATTTTCTATGGGAAGTCTGCATTCTCAGGGTAAACATACCCTGAGAATGCAGACTTCCCATAGAAAATATGTTAAAAAAAAGGTGCTGCATAAAGCAACCAGATCGGTTAAGAGGAAACTGTCCAGACATCACCTGGAGTGGTGTGATCACATTTATCATGAGTTATTTAGCACATTCCAGTTTGGGAGCCAGATGCAGAAGACCCACAGATTCAGATCTAACGCACAGGAGAGGTGGCAGGCTGTACCTGTGCAGCAGGATGCATGTCACAGGCAGTGTGCAAAGTCCTGCCCTTTTTACGAGGAGGGGAAAACCTTAGATCTTTAGTTTCTTCAGCAGCATACACAGATTTGGAGGTTGTTACACAGTACATTTTTGGATACTTGCCAAGGAATGTCCCAGGTACATTTTGCCTGATATATTTTATTATTCAAAACCTTATAAGAGACAGCAGTGATTATGCATGAGAATGAAAGGCTATGGACAGCCTTGCTCTGCATTGTTTATCATTTGTTTACCTCCTAAATGCAAAATCAATCAACTTGGGCTTCATTGAAAAAAATGTCCTACCACTTTGCTGCTGTAGAGTCCATGCTGCTGCTTTACATAGCTGGCGCCTCTGTTGCTTTTGACAGATTGGACAGCACACTGCTCCTTGCTGCTCTCTACTTTCTCGGCCCTTTCCTTTCAACATTAGTGATCCCAGCAGAGGGAGAGAGAAGGGGATGTACATGTCAGATGAGAGCTTGAAGCGGTAGGAAAGCATCCAAGTCTTCAGGGTGGGAGTAAACCACATAGGCTGTAATTTTATGACACTGGAGCGAGAGAGAAGAGCACTTGCTCTTAAAGAGGACCTTTCACCGATTTATTACAATGTGAACTAAGTATACAGACATATAGAGCGGCGCCCGGGGATCTCACTGCACTTACTATTATCCCTGGGCGCCGCTCTGTTCTCCCGTTATGCCCTCCGGTATCTCCGCTCACTAAGTTATAGTAGGCGGAGATTTCCGTCACTAAGTTATGGTAGGCGGAGTCTGCCCTTGTTCTGCTCTAGCGCTGGCCAATCGCATCGCAAAGCTCACAGCCTGGGAGGTTATTTTCTCCCAGGCTGTGAGCTCTGCAATGCGATTGGCCAGCGCTACAGAAGAACAAGGGCAGACTCCGCCTACTATAACTTAGTGAGCGGAGATACCTGAGGGCACAGCAGGAGAACGGAGCGGCGCCCAGGGATAATAGTAAGTGCAGTGAGATCCCCGGGCGCTGCTCTACATGTCTGTATGCTTAGTTCACATTGTAAAAATCGGTGAAAGGTCCTCTTTTAAGGGGTTGTGGAAATGCACACTCCTCAGCATCCGTTCCTGTCAGCACAAGCGAGCCATGATCCCTCTGGGCTGTATTAGAATTGGAGGGCAGTTCAGCAATGAAGCTGAGCTGATAGGAGAGCTAGTGAAAGCAGCAGCCTTCTGGATGCACAGGCTTCGCCTCTAGAATGTATTACTCGGAGGGACTCATCCCTGTGATAAAATATCAGGGGGCCTACAAGTGAATGAAGTGAGGATTAGTTTTACTAGGTCAGTCACATCTATGGATTAGGTTTTTTGCCAAAGTTTCCATTCAAGCTCCTCTTGCCTGCTTGAATTAGATGAGTGTACGTGTTTAGCAGCTAAGGGAGAGGGGAAAAAAAGAGTAAAAATAAATAGATATTAGGGGAATTGCTATTCATGCTGTTTCCTATATACTTTTGTAGTGTCTTCAAAAGTGAGCCTTCACTTGGTTTAGCTTTTTTTTTCTTTTCTTCTTCTCCTTTGTGATCTTGCGGTTTGTCCTGCATATAAATGAAATCCTGATGAACTAGATTTGCTGCAGGAAACAACGTTTAGATTTTAACTCTGCTTGACAACATTTGACAGAGATTAGATCAGCGCTTGGCAGCAGGCACTTGGTGAGGTCATGCAGCCCTCGAGATGGCATTGACGCTGCTGCTCTGATCCCCCTGCAATGGGTCTAATGCAAAAATATAAATTGTCTCAACAGCGACAAACACCAGATGAAATGGTGGGTGGGGGGAGAGACGCTGCACGATGGGTCATCAATGAGGCTGACTTGATGGGTGTTCTGACCGGCTCTGTTGGTTGAGGTCTTTTGGCACCAATTTTGCTCCCCCCCCCCCCCCCCCCCCCCGCTTAAGAGTGGCGAACTGCGTGCTGAATATCAATGAAGGCAAGTTTGGTACCAAGTCATGTACTACAGTCCTGACAGTCCAAAAGTTTTTTTTGGGACCTATGGATCTGATCAGTAGGGGTCCGACACCCAAGACCCACGCTGATCAGCTGTTTGCGAAGGCACCGATGCTCACAGTAGCGTCGTGGCCTTCTCTCAGCAAAGCACAGCACCGTACATTGAAGTAAATGGGGCTGAGCTGCAATACCACGCACGGCCACTATACAATGGGACTGAGCCACGCCTGGGCCATGTGATCAATGAACGTGACGTCACATGACCTAGGTAAAGCTGCGAGAAGGCCATGGAACAGGTCATCAGTACAAAAGTCTCATAAAACCCATGTAAAGGAGAATTCAAGTTATTATTTAACTCCCAGATCACCTCTGCTTACTGGGCTGCAGAGGTGATGTCACATCAACTACACATGACCGCTGGCCTTTTTGGTACACCGCTGAGCCCAGTGACTTGTCTTCCGAGATAGTGTCCCCCCATCCCCCCTGAAACCAGACATTCCCTTTCTGGAAGCAGAAGGATGTTTTCAGAATTTGCTGTATAGCAATTGTTAAATATAATCTCTAACCGTTGCCACAGTTTGGTAGCTCTCTGAACACTATGCCCCCAGTAATGTTTCCTCCATACAGACCGAGCCATTGGCAATATGCATCCATACTGGGGTCTGCGGCCTTCCTTTCATGTACTTGGCCACCAGAGGTTAGTGTGGGAGGTTGCTGACAATGTGCTTATGTATAGATGACTGAATTTAGTGCTGATTTGTGCTGAGACTTGCTGCTTGGAGAGAGGCAGCGAGAGCTGCCCCGAGGCTCTACAGATATGTTTATATTTTCATTATTTTTCAGTGATGCCATGCAATTAAATGTTATTGCGACACATCAGTTGGTAACTCTAGCCCAGAAGATGAAGAAACTAGAAGTTTTCATACATGTATCAACTGCCTATGCCAACTGCAACAGGAAGCATATTGAAGAAGTTGTATATCCTCCTCCTGTGGATCCGAAGAAGCTCATTGAGTCTTTAGAGTAAGTTCTCTCTCTCATTTAGGAGCGTCTGTGTCGTACCTTGTCCGCCCTGTGCTCATGTCTGTTTCAGTGCTGTGAGATTTACAGAAACCTTTGCCAGGCTAGCTGGAAAAATGTGCCCCCTGATCTCTTGTCAATGTCATGGGTGGCTTTTTATGACCACCTCTGCCTTAGAACAAAAGGTGACTTTTTCAAGGTAATTGCATGCTGTGAATTTCTTGGCTCCTTTTCTTAGTGCCAAAGGGAATTAATACAGAGACTGCTGATGGGCTAGCGGCAGGGCCAGACCTTCTATAATTAATGCTCCGTTCACACTGCCGAGCTGTAGGCAAGTATATAAATACGTTTCTGAAACTGGGCAGAGCGAATGGTGCAGGAGTTCACATACCACCAGCCATGCTGTCTATTCTGAATGGTTTTAGGATGTGCATCTGAAATCAGTATTTGCATTTATTTTTAATCCTTTGAGGATAAAAATGTTAAGGCCTAACTTTAGGATAGATTATCAGTGCCCACCAGACTGTAGTGCCACGGGCCGTTCTTGTCAGGAACGTCGGCTTGTCCGTACGCACTGAATCTTCTGCAGAGCTCTCTCCTGGTCAGAAGGGGTCCTGGAAGTTGGACCCTCGATTTAAATAATGACCTTGTTTGACCCACAGCGATCTCTCGTTTTCCTCTGCACACATGCATGCATGTGTCGTCAATGGGAGAGGGGAGAAAGCTCTGGCAGCAGCTTATCTCCCTGTGAACAAAGGGATTGGGATGCTGCTGCAGATGGTCGGCTGATCCTGTGGAAATCCCTGGGTTCGGTCGACATACTTCTGATGTGTATTGGCAGCTTAAAGGGGTTATCTTCCAATAGCAACGCTATACCTGTCCACGAGTTGTATGTGGTATGGCAGCTTATCTCCATTGAAGCGAAGGCGGTTATGCTGCAGTATTAAATGCAACTCGTGGATCGGTGTAGCGCTGTTTTTTGAAAGAAAGCGGCCATATCTTTCAACTCCTGGAATACCCCTTTAAGACCCCTTGCAGATGCCGCTGCGCAGCTCCCCGCCTGACCTCCCAGCACTGCCGGGGTCACATAGCATTATATTGATTTATGATGCTATGTAACTCTCACAGTTCTGGAATGTATTAGATGACACTGGCATAATGCTGTTAGTGTTATCCAATACATTTCAGATCTGTAATGCCCCTTTCACATGAGTGTGAACGCATGGCACCAGCACTGAATCCTGACCCATTCATTTCAAAGTGTCTGTGTACATGAGTGCTCCCCCCACACACACATCAGTTCTGCGTTGCGTGAAAAACGCAGCACATTCTATATTCTGTTTTTTTCACGCAACCCTGGCCCCATAGAGGTGAATGGGAGGTCAGGCTGGGAGCTGCGCTGCGGACTCGCAGCGTGACAAACGCTCGTCTGCAAGGGGCCTAAGGGTAGTCGGTAGATTTGTCATGGAGTGCCCATATATATTCTGTTTTTATCCTTTCTGTCCCATTCTTTGTTTTAAAAATGCTCTCAAAACTGATCCACAGTGGGTCCAATCACTGGGACCCCCGGTAAGTTGCCTTTTCTGAGCACCAATGCTCGTTATTAAAGGGGTTTTCCAGTTAGAGAAGGTTATCTCTTATCCACAGGGGATATAGCTATATCGGTTGGGGTCCTACCACTGGGACCCCATGATCATGAGAACAGACCCTGTACTCTGTGAAGCCCCCTAGAAAATGGACAGAAATACACTCTGCTGCTCCAGCTATCTCTTTAGGAGTTCTGGAAAAAGCTGAGTGCTGTATTTGCCGATCTCCGGCGCGCCCATAGAAATGAATAGAGCTTTGACATGAATTTCCGACCAGCTAACCATCCATTTCATATGGGCTCCACAGGGTACAGGGCACCGTTCTGGTGATCGGTGGTGATCCAGTGGTAGGTCCTCCACCGATCTAATAGTTATCCCTTATCCTGCGGGTAGGGGATAACTTTCTCTAATCGGAATACACCTTCCTAGCTCATGGACAGTCCTGTGATCAGTGATGGGTCTTTTCCCCAATATTGATGGGTACTGGGTTGTCCAGAGCAAGTATTTTGAATAGAATGGGCTCCCAAATGGGAAACTTTCCATGTCTTGCGGGTAGGGGTGTGCATAAAAATGTGGGTGTCCTTTAAACAATGCAACCGTTCAGTAAGACGTCCCTGTCCTTTTATCCTAAATTGTCGTTGGTTGCAGCAAGTTCTACAGGTATGGGAACTTGTAATTCAGCATTTTTTTTGCTCTGAGCACCATGGCTTTCGTTTTCTGCCCAGCCCTTCGCTAACCTTTTCTGCATCTGGAAGGCAAATATGACATTTGTTAGTGTGGCCTTTAATTTCTTTGGGTGTGTTAGGCCCCACGGTGCTTGTTTAGAGAGATCTAAGAGCGGTAATTTGACTTACTGACTTCCTTCCCTGTTACAGACATACACATACAGTCTATTAAAAGGGCCGCTTCTTCACACTTTGACCGTCTGTTAGTTTTTTACAATCTGATTATCCTAGAAATATTGGCCGTGGGTTTTGCAGAGTTCTCTAGTTATAATTAGTTAAATCTTCTCTCCTCTGGATCCATCCAGTTCCTCAAGGAGACCAAATCCAGATTTTATGTTTTATAGAGAATCAAGTTCATTTGGAGGTAACTGCGTGCACGGGCAAACACTGGGCGCGTCCTAATCATTTTCATTTATATGAGGCCAAAAAATCCTGCCAAGGTTTAAAGTCAGAGGGGCAAGTACAGACATTAGAGTTAACAAACTAGAGGCTGTTCTTTGAGGAAATGGTGGCGACCAAAAAGGTAGAGGCTGGTATCTGCAGTGCATGGGTGCTGGTGGGGGGGGGGGGGGGGGGAACAGTTGAAGGGTTCTGAGGAATAATATAGAAGGGGGTAAACGGAGAAGACCCAAGTCTCCCCCATACTCATGAGGTTATCTTTGACCGAACGCGCCAAATTTGGCACGACTAATGTGTATGATGGGCCTCTCGACTTTCCTCCTTACTGACGTTGAATAATTGGGCAAGTTGAATTTCGAAGCCCAGTTCGGGGCAGGAGTTCTTCAGTTTTAAGCTCAACAAAAACTTTTTTCGGGCATGCTTAAAGGGGTACTCCTATGTGGGACACTGATGGCATATTGCTAGGGAATGCCATCAATGTCATGGATGTGGATCCTAAGTCTGCAACCTTTTGCCATCTCCAGAACGGGATCCCCAAAGTGAACACTGAGCAGCTGCGCATGAGCGGCCATCCTCCATTTACTGCTATGGGAGCTCTGAACTCTGCTTATTCCGGCATTCCCATATCTGTGAATGGTGAGGTGGCCGCGCTTGGTATTCACTGCTATGGGAATTTAGAAAATAGCAGAGTGCAATTGTTTCTGGAACTCTCTCATAGCCATGAATGGAGAACACGCCATCTCTTCAGAAGATGGTTCTGAAGACTAGTCGGACCTGCACCTATCTGAAGTTGGTGGCATATCCTTGCAATGTGTCATCCATGTCCCAGATGGGCCTACCCCTCTAGATGCCGTGGAGACAGGAATGGGAGGTTTGGGTTGTAGAGGAGGTTAGTCTAGATCAGGGATGCTAAACCTGCAGCCCCCCAGCTGTTGCAAATCTACAACTCCCAGCATGCCCTAATAGCGGTAGAATGTCCAGGCATGCTGGAAGTTGTAGATTTGCAACAGCTGGAGGGCCGCAGGTTTGGCATCGCTGGTCTAGATGATTAGAAGAATAGGGGGCACACCTAGAGTGGCAGATGGGGATCAGGGAGGAGATGTGGGGTGGTGCAGCACCATGGGCCACTTTGTGGGTGAGGTTTATCCGTCTGCGCTGTATGGGTAACCAGGGCTGTGATTGGCACAGGGTGGAGGCATTGGAGTGGCTGTTGGATAGAAGTGCAGATTCTGAAGATTTTTCTGAGGAACAGGTGACAAGAGTGGACAAATGATTTTACTGTTGGCTGGTTAACCCATAGGCTCCTAGATTCTGATATGTCCAACCCCAAATTCCTGATCTGGAGAATGTCTGTCTGTGTTAATTTACAGATGGATGGAGGACAGCCTGGTGAACGACATCACCCCAAAACTGATAGGGGACCGGCCGAACACTTACACCTACACAAAAGCCCTGGCGGAATATATAGTCCAGCAAGAAGGAAGTAAACTGAACATCGCCATCGTCAGACCTTCTATCGTCGGAGCCAGTTGGAAAGAACCGTTCCCTGTAAGTGACCCGATCCTGGCATTAACCCCTCGCCCAGTAAGGTGCCAGAGTCGTTACTTGTGAATCATTGACTTCACGTCTTCTTCTGAAGTAACTTGACTTGACCTTGAGCGTAACGTCTTTACTTTTCTAATCTCTCCGGCACATTTTATTTCCTCAAAGGTCAGAAAACATTTGTGAAGCTTTTAATGAGCGATAATAAAGTGACATTCCTGTGAGCGAGCGGGTTACCTGTGAAGCACGAGCTGTATGGGTAGTGTCTGCCTTGCAGCTAGGGGTCTGCTGCTGCTTTCAGGATTTTCTTTTGTACTTGTAAGGCTACTTTCACACTTGCGGCAGAGGATTCCGGCAGGCAGTTCCGTTGCCGGAACTGCCTGCTGGATTTGGCAATCCGGACACAAACTGATGGCATTTGTCAGACGGATCAGGATGCGGATCAGTCTGACAAATGCATTGAAATACCGGATCCGTCTGACAAATGCATTGCAGTACCAGATCAGTCTCTCCGGTGTCATCTGGAAAAACGGATCCGGTATTAATTTTTATTTTTTTGCATTTTCAAAAGTCTGCGGATCCGGCAAGTGTTCAGTATTTTTGGCCGAGGATAAAACTGATCAGTTCTTTTTCGGTATTGAGCCCCTAGGACGGAACTCAATGCTGGAAAACTTTAACGCAAGTGGGAAAGTACCGTAAAGCTCATTCAGATGTATTGCGTTTGCGGTGGAATGGGGCATTTTAATGCAATTTCTATACAAATTAGGGGGGGGCATCTCCCAAGTTAATTGGGTCACCATGAAAATGCAATGTAAGCTACAGGCAGTGTGTTATAGGTCCGATTATATATAGTTTTAAGGGAAAAGATTCAGCAAAACTTGTATTTCATTCATTTACATTCCTGCTCATTCTGGGCATTGAGGTCCAGGAGGCGGAGCTATCAGTGATTGACAGTTCTCTCTGTATACAGTCATATAGGGGAGGCTGTCAATCACTGATAGCTCCGCCTCCTGGACCTCAATGCCCAGAATGAGCAGGAATGTAAATGAATGAAATACAAGTTTTGCTGAATCTTTTTCCCTTAAAACTATATATAATCTGCCCTATAACACACTGCCTGTAGCTTACATTGCATTTTCATGGTGACCCAATTAACTTGTTCAGCCCCCAGGGCTCGTTTGACTGAATAGCTTCTGTATACGGCTGCGCAGGAGATACTTGCACTGTGTATATATAAATGAGCTTCTAGGCTGTTACCAGGCAAAAATGCAACGCTTACTACTTCTTTCTACTTCTCACCAGGGCTGGATCGATAACTTCAATGGTCCCAGTGGTCTCTTCATTGCTGTAAGTGGTTCGTGCGGTCCATAATCTTGCGGATTAAAATCCCAGACAACCCCTTTTAAGACCTAAAGGGGGTTCTCCGGGCATTATGGAAAATACAAGCATTCCTCTGACCTGTTTGAAGAAATTAATTTTTTTTTTTTTAACCCTTACCCGTCCACCATGCTGTCATCCCCGCTGCACTCACCTAGGCTGCAGCTGAACAGGAAAAGAAGTGCGCTCCTCCGGTTGGAGCCTGAGCATAAGCGCTTGCAGCCTGTGTGAGTGCAACAGTGGCGGCGACATGGCGGAAAGGTAAGCGTTAACAATAACGAAACTAAAATGTCTCAACAGCCCTCAACCGTTCTGAGGAATGCTTGTATTTCTGATAATGCCCGGCGAACTCCTTTAGGGACTTAACCTTTTAAAGTTTATAGCAACAAAGGGTATAAAAATAAATAAATAAAAATCTAACCATTACTCACCTGTTAAATCTGCCTGAACTGTTTGCTTTCAGGGGTGAAAAATGGTCAGTTGTTGTTGGTTACCGATGTAGATGGAGCCACAACTACAAGATTATCCTTCCCTTACCGGAGGCACTGGAAGGATTAAAGAGTTTGTTCAAAATCTTAGTTATCCCACTAACGCAGGGGTCAGCGACCTTTGGCACTCCAGCTCTGAGCAACTACAACGCCCAGCATGCACACTTGCTTTGCTGTTAAGTGAATGGAGCCTTCTGGGAGTTGTAGTGTCAGAACAGCTGGAGTGCCAGAGGTTGCTGATCTCTGCACTGGAGGATAAGTGTCTAAACGGTGGGGCTCTGACCATTGGGACGATCATAAGAACACGAGGCCTGTTTCCCCCGGTGTTAGTTGAGCCTGCGTGTGCTGCTGCTTCATTAGTCTCTGTAGGACTGCCGACGTGAAGCCGAGGGCAGCGCTCAGCAGTCCCATAGTGGTGAAAGGACCAGTAGTGCGCATGCTCCACTATCACGCCTTTCATATAGGCAGACTCAGAACACCTGCTCCTGTGATCGTGGGGGTACCAGCGGTTAGACCCCCACTAATCAGACTCTTTCTTGCCTTCTATTCTGTGGATAGGGGAACATTTTAAAATGTTGCACAACTCCTTAGTCTTTAAAGGGGTTCTCCAGGATTTTCCTATTGATGGCTTACCCTCCTAATAGGTCATCAATATGAGATTGGCGGGGGTCCGACTGCCAGCATCCCTGCCGGTCAGCTGTTTGAGGGAGCTGCGGTGCTCACCGGAGCTTCGTTAAGCCCCGCGACTTCCTCACGTCTCCGTACATTGTGTAGTGGTGGTTCTTGGTATGGCTGCTCAGCTACATTCATTTGAATGTGACCAATGAACTAGATGTCACGTGGCCTAGAAAGATTCCGCAGCGTTCCCTGGAGCTCCGAAGCCTCTTTATACTGCTGATCGGAAGGGGGGCCAGCAGTCGGACCCCTGGCAATCTGATGGTGATTACTTATTCTGAGGATAGGCAATCTGTAACGAAATCCAGGAGAATTCTTTTAATTTCGACTTTCTTCCCAAGGGAAGGCTCTGGCTGTAATGATTTCCATTTCCTAGCTTCTAAACCTTTTATACGGATTAGCAGTTCACGCAGAAACCGTGTCTCACATTGTCGTCCTCTCGTTTCCATGTTTCACAGGCAGGAAAGGGAATCCTCCGCACAATGAGGGCTTCCAACAGTGCCGTGGCCGACCTTATTCCAGTGGATGTAGTGGTGAATACCACGGTGGCAGCTGCCTGGTACTCCGGAGTGAATAGGTACAGCAGGTGACACTGCTTCACTGTCAATAGTCGCTTACAGCCCCTCACGAAACCGGTGTCATAACGTCTCCGTTTTTTCATTTCAGGCCAAAAAATATCATTGTGTACAATTGTACGACAGGAGGAACCAATCCATTCCACTGGGGTGAAGTTGGTATGAGACCTCTGTATTTTCTCTCCCTGCTTTATATGGCACATTGCTGACAGGCTAGACGTATAGAGCAGCTGGTTCATATATTATTTTTGCAGGGCAGCCGGTTAGTCAAGGAATGCACTGCTTAATGTGCCGAAATGTTTTACTTTATTTTTTTCGTTTCTTTTTAAGCTTATTTTAGCTCGGCATGGTTTTTGTAGGGGTTGCATCATTTGACTTTAGCTATCTGCAGGAATGAAGTGTTATATATATAAAAAATAGATGTCTTTTGTGCACAGTGAGTCTCCAATCTGGCAACTTTATCAATGGCAATTGTTGATTTGATTGGTGTCATCTAAACTTAAGGGGGTTTTCTGGGTTTGCAATATTGATTGTCTGACTCGGTACCCACCCTGATTAGCTGTGTGAAGGTCCCGCAGCACACGGAAGAACAGTTTTTTTGGGTTTTTCACTTTTAACGTGCTGTCTACTTAGTCCAGCTGTGCAGGGTATTTGCAGTATATTGCTAGCACTCGTGTGAATTTGACAGCTGCAATATCGTGCACCAGCCGCCGTTAAGTAGTGGGTTGTTAGAGAGCCGCAACCCCTTCAAACAACTCATCACAGGGGTTCAGGTAGTTGGGTCGCCCACTGACCGAATATTGAAGGTCTAGACCTGTGATGGCTAACCTCCGGCACTCCAGCCGTGGTAAAACTACGACTCCCAAGATGTACCCTTGCTTGGCTGTTCTCAGAACTCCATAGAAATTGAGCATGCTGGGAGTCGTGGTTTCACCACAGCTGGAGCTCCGGAGGTTAACCATCACTGACCTAGACTAATGATTGGACATCAATTTTATAAACTTGGAAAATCCCCTTAAAAAAAGGGCCTCTGTTTTTGATGGTACATGGGCTAATAATGCGCTGTAAATGCTGGTGTATTTAAAGGGGTTGTCCATGATGAGAGGAAAAATAGTCTGCATTTTTTTGTAAAGGGCTGTGCATTGTATAGAGCTATCCTATTCACTCACAATTCTGTGTAAAAACCCAACCTTTGTACCCTAAATGAAGGCACGCATGTGAGAAAAAAGTGCCGTAATTATAATTGACCATTATAGGTCGGGGGTATGAGATTAGAGTCCTTACCCTCCAGATGAAAGTTAGCAGGACCTAATTATTTTAAATGTCCATATGGGATCGGGTTGGCTTACTATTGTATGTGCACCTTTAAATGTCCTGAATGGTTACCAAGTTGTACACCATATTCCCTATAGCTTTTTCTTCAGGTTGACTGTGTAGCCAGCTGCTGCCTTCCTGACCACAAGTGATTGCTGGAGCTTTTAGAAGGTGGATGGGTGGCCACCTGCTCATTGCTGGGAAGTCTTTCTTTAAGAGGAAAAAAAAAAGCAGCTCCTTCAAAGAGGTCGTCCAGGTTTTTTTGTCCATGTTCCCCTAGCATTCTTTTTGTACCTGTTTAAAAAAAAATATAAAAATCATACTTGCCTGCTCCCCATCTCTCTATTTTGGCTCACATGCCACTTGACATGGATATGACAGCATGGAGGCTGCAGAGGTGCATGTGACCCTGTTCTTCCGGAAGTTTATTGGCCGAGAAATAAAAGAGCACAAGAGAGCTGCAGGAAGTGGGTACAAATAGCTGCTAGTGACAAAAAAGTACAAAAAGATGGACACCCCTCACAGAGGTATATCACTTTGGCTGATCACGAAAGAGGGGATCCTGTCTGCCACCCTCTTATATGAATGGAGTGATGGTCAAGCCTGCAC
Source organism: Bufo gargarizans (assembly GCF_014858855.1). Lineage (NCBI taxonomy): Eukaryota > Metazoa > Chordata > Amphibia > Anura > Bufonidae > Bufo > Bufo gargarizans. Next base: position 48,709,927 of record NC_058089.1, read on the forward strand.
GCTGCGGCTACGTTCATTCCCTTTAGGACTGCTGGAGATGGTCAAGTGCTGTACTTGGCTGTCTCAAGCAGTCTCATAGAGATGAATGCACTTTAGACCGGCCTGCACCATATCTGGGGACAGAAAGGCCTGTTCATCGAATCTGATGGGGTCTAGGCTAGCAGACCAACCCCTTCCCTTTCCAGTCAGACTCTTATCCCTCATCTAATGGACCAGGGCTAACTTTAAAGGGCATCTGTCAGCAGATTTGTCCCTATGACACTGTCTGACCTGTTACATTTGCACTTGGCAGCTGAAGGCATCTGTGTTGTTTCCATGTCCATATGTGCTCGCATTGCTGAGAAAAATTGTATTTTAATATATGCAAATGAGCCTCTAGGAGCAACAGGGGCGTTACCATTACACCTAGAGGCTCTGCTGTCCCTGCAACTGCAGCACCTTCTCTACTGACAAGACCAGGCGTGATGTTTATACTGCCTGGTCCTGTCAAAGTGCAGAGGGAGCGGCAGTTGCAGAGAGAGCAGAGCCGCTAGGTGTAATGGTAACGCCCCCGTTGCTCCTAGAGGCTCATTTGCATATAATAAAACATCATGTTTCTCAGCAATGCGGTCACATATGAACATGGGACCAACACAGATGCCTTCAGCTGCCAAGTGCACATGTAACGGGTCAGCCAGTGTCATAGGGACAAAACTGCTGACAGATGCCCTTTAAACATACATATCCCTGGTTTTAAAACTTAAGACACTCCTTTTTAATGTATGTTTAGCCCATGTACTTTCAAATATGATGTACCCCTAAGTAGAAATAAAAAATAAAAATCTTTGTAAGGGTTGGTGCATACGACCATATGTAATTTGCGGTCCGCAAACCACATTTTCCCAATAGAAACGCCTATTTTTGTCTGAAAAAGCACAAGAATAGGACATGTTCTATAATATGCGAAGTGGCCGGCACACAGATGACATCCATGTGGTGTCCTAAGTTTTTTGGATGTTGGATGCCTCACCAGTTGTGTCCAGAAACATGTATTTTTAACTATTTACCGTAAATAGGAATTGTTTTGACTTTTTTTTTTTTTTTTTTTCTCTTCCTTGGAGCGCAGTTTTGTTAAAAAATAAAAAATTACATTTATAAATTATAATTTTAGAAAATTTTGAAATCCAAACTAATTTTCTCAAAAGGTGGAATTTTCAATTGGCTAAATCTGTTAACAATACAAATCGCTCACTAAGGTTATACATTTTTTTATATATATATATATATATATATATATATATATATATATATATATATATATATATATTTATTTTTTTAACAATACATTTTCCCCTAAAATAAAAAAAAAATAAAAAAAATCTCTACTGTATGAAAACCTTTTGTGCGATCCTCTTCAGTCAAGCTGTTCAACTGCGTTGTTTCCTAGTCAATTAGTTATCCTTTTAGGAAAGCTCAGTGACTACTAATTCGGCTGTGAAGAATAATTTTTTTTTTTTAGTGGAAAATGTACCGGTTACAAGAAAATAGCGGGAAAAAGGTTTTAAGAGGAACAGAAAAAAAAAGTTAGGCGTAAAGACGAATCCCCGATGGAGAGAGGGCCAAGCTGATCTGGTGGGGCCAAGTAGGCACAGTCACGGCAGGAAATGTTGGCCAGTGTAGCCGCTTGTGTCCTCATAGCCAGCAGACTTGGCATGCTCCCCGCCCCCCCCCTGCCCTTGTGATGTTTTTTTTTTTTTATGTTTTTTATTTTTATTTTTACTTTTTTTGCCATTCATTACATGGTTAAGCTATTGAACAACTTCTCTTTCTTAGAATACCATGTAATTTCCACTTTCAAGAGGAATCCTCTCGAACAGGCCTTCAGACGGCCCAATGTAAATCTAACCTCCAATCACCTATTATATCACTATTGGATTGCTGTAAGCCATAAGGCCCCAGCACTCCTGTATGATATCTACCTCAGGATTACAGGAAGAAGCCCAAGGTAATGGTGGATAGCTCTGTCAATTTTTCTGTTCCTCTTACATGTCAAGCGCCAGCAACCAACCATGAATTGAGCACTCAGCCATTGGGCCGTCTTCTGTACCCGAAGCATGCGTCCGCCTAACCCAGTACTAACCACTTGGATGGTTGACCTACACCGGGGTGCCTTACGGGCTGAACGACCCTTTTTCTGGATCAACATAACTCGTCGTGCCATACGACTCCAATTTGATGCCCAAATTTAAGAACTTTTTTTTTCTCTCGTAATCAAATCTGTTGTGTGTTGGTGTCTTGATCAGGATTTTGGGAGCAAATGTCTGGCGGCTCGCTACAAATTCACATCCAGTTCTTTCTCATGTTGATCCACTAAATGGTCTTCCGCCTGTAAGCAGCCTGGACTTTAAATGGGAATGCACGTGCAAGCCTCAGAATGAAAGTCTGATTTGATTCTTCTTCATTTTGCTTTTATGCCAACCTCTTGTTAGAGCTCCTCGTTTCTCAGGTGGGCAGCAGTGCCCAGTCCAAAATTACTGGGATTTATAGAAATCCCTTATATCCCAGCGGTCCAGGAGGCCCTGTACATTGCATAATCTGAGGTGGTTATTGACCATTGTCAAAAAATGTCTTGCTGGTTAAATTCTCTTGTTCCCCCTGCATTCTTCTATTAGGGTGGGCTATAGCAACACTCATCCTGAGCCGCCTGATTCATGAGTATAAAAGCAGAGCAGAAATGTGCCAGTTGACTTTATTTTCTAGGGAGGGTCCTTGAGAGGAGGTACTCGGGTGCATGTCCGTTGCTTGGTAAGGATAATCACCATGAGGACAGAAGCGGTATAGTATCATGAGGCGTGTGACTGCCATACCTGCTTTGCGGACTGCAAACCATGGATCCGCAAAAGACAGTCATCGACCGCATGCGCCCCACATTGTGGTGCGGACCCTTTGACTTTCAATTAATCTGCAAAATGCAGCCGAAGATGGAACATGTACTACCTTTCACGACACGGAGGCATGGACCTGGAAACACACGGACTCCCTTCAGTGTGCTTCCAGGTCAGTGCTTCCGTGTCGCAAAAGATGGGACATGTCCTATCTTTGGCTGCATCTTGCAGATCACAGACCCATTGAAGTCAGTGCCTGTGTTCTGTATGAGAGGCACATATGCAAGCTGTTGTAATTCCTACACCGTTCACCTGCTTTGGATGTAAATACCCTTTAAATTAAAGCTAAAAGTCTGCAGTTAAAGCACATCCTGTTAGTTTCATTTCAAATCCATTGTGGTGGTGTATAGAGCCAAAATGTTAGAATTGTGTCTGTGTCCCAATAGTTATGGACCTGAGTTTGGCGGATTTGCTAGCTCTTAAAGGGGTTGTGTTATCTGAGACATTGGCGTATTGCTAGGATATGCCACCAGGGTTTCAGATGAGACCACCCCTTTATGATCCATTGACCTTACGAGTAGTTTAGCATAGGTTGTCGCCCCTTGCTATGCGCGGTACATAATCTAGCTGACAGCTTGGAGCCAGGCCGGATGATGCTTAGATGCCCTCTGGTTTTCTGCTCTGCTTTTGACCCATGTAGTGGTGACCTATATTTGCAGCACCGTGATAGAAATTCGAATCTGCAATTCTATTGCTCGAAATTGAAATTTTCCCATGTGACGGCGAAAGTAAGTGCATTGGAATTGAAGGAGACTTTCATTTTCAGGCCGCTCGTTCCCCCTCATAAAGGTATCCTTGCAATGTTTGACTGCTGTGTTTAGTCCCAGACTGTCTGTGTTCTCACTGCATCTGATCCTTATTTCTCCTACAGAATATTATGTAAATGTTTCCTTCAAGATGAATCCTTTAGAACAGGCCCTCAGGCGCCCCAATGTTAACCTTCGAAACAACCCCCTTTTGCATCATTACTGGACGGCTGTCAGTCATATAGTACCTGCAGTGTTGTATGATGCTATTCTCAGGTTGACAGGTCAGAAACCCTGGTAAGGAGGTTGCATTACAAAAGAAATAGCAGGTGCTATTAACCTGGTGAAGGCATGCTGAGAAGATGCAGGCTTAATGGCAAGAATGTTTTTTTTTTTTTTTTTTTTTTTTTTTTTTTTATCAAGCCAATAATGCTGGCCTCGAAGGGTTTTTATTTTATTTTTTCTTAAAATTACTTTTATGATTTTTTTTTTTTTTTTTTGTTGTCTTGTCAGCTTAAGGCCAGTTTCATTGCCCACCCCTGGTTTAAAGGCTATGGATGCTTTTGGAGCCATTTTTATATATATTTTTTTTTTTGCTATGAGATTTTATTAAAAATCGTGCACCTTTTTGATCTGGCAGGAACAGTATGCAGGAGTTGATCATATCCAGCATTGTTACCTTTCTCCATTGAAGCGCATTGACTATAATGGGACACGGCGGGGATCCGGCCTGTTTCCAGCATTAGGCCTCGTCCACACTTCTGTTTTTCATGGACACGTGCTGTCCCCTTTTTGGTCTGTGATTTTCTGCGGTCCGTAAAAAATCCACGGATGCATGCACTACTTTCAACCGTGCCCCAGACTGCACACGTCCATTGAAGTCTATGGGTCTGTGAAAATGGCGGAGACAACACGGATGGACATCCGTGGTGCGTCCGTTTTTCATGTAAGCTAGATAGAAAATTTACAGATTACGGATGACTGAGAGTAAAAGCTGACAGGTGGACCAACAGCGGATACTTCACGGATTATATAATGACGTTATAATTCACGGATCTCATACCAACCTGGAAGTGTCAATGAGGCCTCAGTGCCGAGGTCGGCCAGATAATTACCACTGCAAGCAGAGGTTTTTGTCTGGTCGAATGCCGGAAACAGACCAGATTCCTGCTGGGTCCGATTATAGTCGATGGGCCCCTGCTGGAAAAGGAACAGCCTGCCAGATCATTTTAGAGTTTTAGACCATATGCCCTCCGAGATATACGGTCCGTTAGCGGGCCATATGTCCTGGAGCGGCATTGATCGTGCGCATGGAAGCGCGCAGCATCATAGATTACAACGATGCTCTGCACGTCGGGCTGCCCGCCGTGCTATTGTCCTGCATTCATAAAATCAAATGAGTGCAGGACAAAAGCACCCCGGGCGGGCCGATGTGCAGAACATCATTGTAATCTATAATGCTGCGTGCTCCCGTGCGCACGATCAATGCCGCTCCGGGACATATGGCCCGCTAACGGACCGTATATATCGGAGGGCATACAGTCGTGTGAAAGTAGCCTAAATCCACTAGACTGCTCACTTTCCACCTCCCCTCTCACCTTTTTAAGTCCTCTCCTCCTAAGGCCTCATGCACAAGACCGTTCCGTTTTTTTTTTTGCGGTCTGTAAACTGCAGCTCTGATGCAGACCAGAACTACGGTCATGTGCATGAGGCCTAGGGCACACATGACTATATGGTTGCGGTCCATGTGCAGTCCTTTTTTTGTGGATTTTCTTCATTGGGTCCTTGGTCCGCATTTTGCGTACATATACTATCTTTTTGCACAACGGACATACGGATCATGCGTATGCTTTCCGCATCCCTATGTCCGTTCCGCAAAAAGATAGATCATGTCAAATACTTCACTGCAAAATGCAGAACCAAAATACGTACAGTTGTGTGCATGAGGCCCAACAGTGTGTTTTGACCACAAAAAGGTCACAGTTGATTCTGATATATGAATCCGTTTGGATCTTCTTGGCACCTCCTGTCCTGAAGATGGAGAGGAGGTGCTGGAAAATGAGCCATCCAAAGGCCAGTCTGATGGATTTACCAGTGTACTGCGAATGCTGCAAAATTTATAATAAAACCTATTACCAAGAATGTGGTTTCCCTGCAGTCCAAAATGCAAAAAAAAAAGGCTCCAAATGCATCTGTAGTCCTCTTCTTTTTTTTTTTTTTTTTTTTTTTTTTTTTTTTCCCCTGACTGCCTCTGGTCTTTTCTTGCCTTCTTTCTTGCACTTTGGTTCACCCCTTTCTTTTGCCTTTTCCTTCACCCTTTCCTCGGCCATGTCACAAGTCCCCGGACCCCAACTATCTTTTTAACTTCCTTTTAACTCGTTGAACTCGTGGTTTGGAGCAAAAGTATCTGCAATGTGTTAAGGATATGGCAAATGAAGGATATCTTTCATATGGTACAGGCTACAGCCAAGCACCAAGCGTATGTGTCGTAGGCCTGCATTGCAGGGCACCAAACCCCCTCTGCTTCCTCTCCTGGTACACACACTTGGTACATTTACTGACTGTTCTTGGAAGAACAGCTGGAGAAGGGACTGTCTAAGAAAAGTCACTTGCTGCAGTGTCTCCTCACCTCTTCAACCAGAAGAGAGCCTTCATTGTGCTGGCAGATGTTTCTTAGGACAAGCCACCCCTGTACAAGTCAACCACATGTGGCTCTTGCGTTTCCACTGTATTGGAAACCCCACTATTGTGAGTTATAGAGCCAGACCAAGTTTTCTTTTTCTTTAACGTTCCTTCTTCATTTTTATTGCTTGCAGTCCTTGTTTGTTTTTGTTATTTTTTTGTTTTTTGGGGTTTTTTTCCCCCCCTTTTTTCCCATTTGAACCATTCGGGGGTGCAGTACATGAACGTTCCCTACCTAACCGGCCAATTTTACTGTCCGTATTTCTGTTGCCATCAAGCCTGTCACAGTTCTCTGCATTACGATATTAAAGTTAGCAGTAAATGCTGCATTTTGTGCAATCTTTTTGAACGCTTTTGTTATGTTTCAGTCATTTCTATGTTTTGGGGGTCACATCTAAAGCGATTTATTTAGCTGAGAACTCCTTTACCTTTGTGATCCTGTAAATATATTATGGCTGAAAGTCTCTTCCATTTGTTAGGTGTGGATCACTGCTGCTACTTTTTTTTTTTTCCGAAGCTGCGATACTGTCATTTTATATGCATTAGTTATCCACACTTGGTAGCTTTTTGCGATGTGCTATCTTCTTGCTGGTGACGAGGGTCTACATCCACTCAGTGTTGCATCCTAATTACGTCCTCGCGCTCTTGTCCCGGATTCACCTTTTTGCAGCCACACAAGCATAATTAGTGTTCTTCCCTTAATTTTTCTTATTCTCCTTGCAGAGTAGCATCCTCCTTTTATAGGTCTGCTCCTTTAGACTCCTCCAAGATTGCTTTAAATAGGATCCCTACTAAGACAGCTGAGCTCTCCAGATAGGGGTTGATTCATTGCCTGGAACTGGCCTCACAAGGCTGACTGTAGGGTTGTTGCGGGTATCGAAATTTCGATACCCAATCGATACTTTTGTCCCGGTATCGATACGATACCGGGATTTCCGTTTTTTCGATACTGGGCTGCGCTTCTGCGCAGTCTAGTATCTCTGAACATGAGCGCGCTGCTATCGGCGCGCTCATGTTCTCTCTCGGCAGCACGGGGAGAAGGAAGCTGTCCTCCCTCCCCCTGTGCTGCTGCTGCCGCTGCCACCAATGAGAAGCGAGGGGCGGAGGAGGGGCAGCGCCGGCAATGAGAAGCGAGGGGCGGAGGAGGGGCAGCGCCGGCAATGAGAAGCGAGGGGCGGAGGAGGGGCAGCGCCGGCAATGAGAAGCGAGGGGCGGAGGAGGGGCAGCGCCGGCAATGAGAAGCGAGGGGCGGAGGAGGGGCAGCGCCGGCAATGAGAAGCGAGGGGCGGAGGAGGGGCAGCGCCGGCAATGAGAAGCGAGGGGCGGAGGAGGGGCAGCGCCGGCAATGAGAAGCGAGGGGCGGAGGAGGGGCAGCGCCGGCAATGAGAAGCGAGGGGCGGAGGAGGGGCGGCGCCGGCAATGAGAAGAGAGGGGCGGAGGAGGGGCGGCGCCGGCAATGAGAAGCGAGGGGCGGAGGAGGGGCAGCGCCGGCAATGAGAAGCGAGGGGCGGAGGAGGGGCAGCGCCGGCAATGAGAAGAGAGGGGCGGAGGAGGGGCGGGCGCACTGCGCCACCAATGATAGGATTATTTCAACACAGAGCTGCGCCCAGCGATGCCCCAGCACTCACCATTAGTCCTGGGTGCCGCTCCGTTCGCCTGCAGTGCCCCATTACTGTCTCCTCTCCTGCTCCACATGCTGCTGATTACTATCGGAGCGATGGGAGGAGACATCAGCTTCACTAGTAGGCGTTCCTTCTCCCTGCGCTGCGATTGGACAGCGCTACAGCCAGGGAGAAGGAACGCCCACTAGTGAATCTGATGTCTCCTCCCATCGCTCCGATAGTAATCAGCAGCATGTGGAGCAGGACAGGAGACAGTAATGGAGCACTGCAGGCGAACGGAGCGGCGCCCAGGACTAATGGTGAGTGCTGGGACATTGCTGGGCGCCGCTCTGTGTGGCCTGATAGTGAAAGTCTGGACTCATATACAGTAGTCAGTCTTTAACACATACAGGAGGCGGGTGCCGGCAGCAGAATCGCATTGCCGGCACCCTGCCCCTGACAGGGAGCTGCGATCAGCGGCAGTTAACTGCCGCTGATCTGCCAGTACCCGCCTCCTGTATAAAGAGGTAGTTATCATTGCCCCCCCCCCCCCCTCAACCCACCCATCCCATTAAGATCATTGGTGGCACAGTGTGCCGGCCCCTCTCAACCCCCCAGTATTAAAATCATTGGTGGCAGTGGCCACAGGGACCTCTTCCCCCCCCCCCCCCCCCCCCCCCCCCCCTCATTGGTGGTGCAGTGGCAGCTTCTGATCGGAGCCCCAGCTGTGTAAGCCTGGGGCTCCGATCGGTTACCATGGCAGCCAGGACGCTACAGAAGCCCTGGTTGCCATGGTAACATCCCTGATGCTGTGTGCACAGAGCAGCAGGGACAGTGTGGAGTCCTATTCACCCTAATAGAGATCTATCAGGCTGAATAGGAAAAGGGATGAAAGATCCCAGGTTCTAGCCCCTAAGGGGAAAATAGTCATTAAATAAAAAGTGTAAAAAAAACAAACAAAAAACACTAAAATATGAAGTATAAATCACCCCCTTTTCCCAATTTCACATATAAAATATTTAAATAATAAACATATTACATCGCCACGTCAGAAAAGTCCAAACTATTAAAATATATAAAAAAAAATCTAGGTGGTGAATGCCGGAACAGAAAAAATAAAATAAAAACTGCGCGATTCGCCATTTTTAAAAATGAGGAATGCACGTGGCTTTTTTTGTTTATTTTTTTCGCGTGGTATCGAATGGTATCGAGTATCGCAATACTTTTTCATGGTATCGAAACCGAATCAAAAAATTGGTATCGCAACAACTCTAGCTGACTGAGCAGTTCGTCTTCCATTCTCTCCTCTTTTCATTGCAGTGAGGCTCTTTCAGTATTTGGGTCACCGTGAGGTAATACGACGCCGCAGGTCACCAGCTTAATAAGTACCCTGCTGTTTTTCAAGTTGCAAACTTTCCTAACCTAGTGGCTTTCTAGAGGCAGTTCTGGAAGCTCGGGTAAGGCAGGCTTCCGTAAGTTTCTTAAAGAAACCCTCCGATTTAAGAAAGTAAGTTCACGTTAACTGGGGGGGAAAGAACAAAATGCTTACATGGTGCCCTCCTTTAGTTCTAGGGCTCTTCTTTTGCCATCCAAGATGGCCGCGCTGCCGCTTTCTCCTTTTGCATTTGGTAGTCCAAGACCCTTCCTGCTGCCTTTTAGATTAGCCAGCACCGCTCGCATGCGCAGGACTGTACTTGGACTACCAAACGCACGGTATGCATCAGGTAGTCTTAGAAGTGGTGCGGCCTTCTTGGATTGCAGACGAGGAATTGGGGCAGCTGCAGAAAAAAAAAGAGGACACCGTGCAAGCACTTTATTAATTTTTGCTCTTGAACCGGAGGGTCGCTTTAAAGGCTTCCGAATTTTCATGGATTAAGCTACAGCAGCCTTCAAGTGATGACCCACAATGTTCATGTTGGGTACCTGTATTTTTACTTTCCCGATGTACAGCGCTGTGCCTGGTAGGATGTGAGGAGGCTGCAGCGCTCATCCAAGTGCCATCTGCAGGGGTGCCAGGAGTAGGACCTCCACCAATCAGATATTGCTGACTTATCCTGATAGGCCATCAATTTTAAACTTCCGGAAAATCCCTTTAAGGCCTCATGCACACGACAGTATTTTTTCACTGTCCGCAAAATGGGGTTCCGTGATCCGTGTCCGTTTTTTCTTCCGTGTGTCTTCTGTGATTTTTTGAGGATCACCAGACATGAAGGAAAGTTAAAAAAAAAAAAGTCGTTTTGGTGTCCGCCTGGCCGTGCGGAGCCAAACGGATCCGTCCTGACTTACAATGTAAGTCAATGGGGACGGATCCGTTTGACACAATATGGTGCAATTGCAAACGGATCCATCCCCCATTGACTTTCAATGTAAAGTCAGGAGTCCCTATCAGAGTTTTCTCCAATCCGATGGTATATTTTAATTTGAAGCGTCCCCATTGCCATGTGAACGCCTCTGTTAGAATATACCATCGGATTGGAGTTACATCGTGAAACCTCAGATCCGACAGTATATTCTAACACAGAGGCGTTCCCATGGTGATGGGGACGCTTCAAATTAGAATATACTAAGAACTGTGGACATGACTGCTGCCTGGCAGCATCCGATCTCTCACAGGGGGCTGTGATCCGCACAATTAACCCCTCAGGTGCCGCACCTGAGGGGTTAATTGTGCGTATCATAGCCCCCTGTAAGAGATCAGGTGCTGCCAGGCAGCAGGGGGCAGACCCCCCTCCCTCCCCAGTTTTAAATTCATTGGTGGCCAGTGTGGCCCCCCCCCCCCCATCATTGGTGGCAGCAGAGAGTTCTGATCGGAGTCCCAGTTTAATCGCTGGAGCTCCGATCGATAACCATGGCAACCAGGACGCTACTGCAATTTTGGCTGCCATGGTTACAGCACAGACCTGTCACTTGCCAGTAGGAGCAGCGCCCGGCCGGTCACAGACAGCGCAGGTAAGTATAATGCTTCTAAAATTGCTAAGTAACCATGGCAGCCAGGACTGCAGTAGCGTCCTGGTTGCCATAGTTACCGATCGGAGCCCCAGCAATTAAACTGGGACTCTGATCGGAACTCGCCGCTGCCACCAATGATGGGGGGAGTGAGGGGGGTCTGGGGAGTGAGGGGGGGTCTGGCCCCTTGCTGCCTGGCAGCACCTGATCTCTTACAGGGGGCAATGATATGCACAATTAACCCCTCAGGTGTGGCACCTGAGGGGTTAATTGTGCAGATCACAGCCCCCTGTAAGAGATCGGGTGCTGCCAGGCAGCAGGGGGCAGTCATCTACACAGTTCTTAGTATATTCTAACTTGAAGCGTCCCAATCACTGGGAACACTTCTGTGTTAGAATATACTGTCGGAACTGAGTTTTCACAATGTGAAAACTCTGCTCTGAAAAAGCTGTATGCAGACGGATCTGTGGATCCGTCTGTGCTAAAGTAGCCTACGGACACGGATCACGGACGCGGATGGCAATCTTGAATCCCTCCGTGTTTTTTTTACAGACCCATTGACTTGAATGGGTCCGTGAACCGTTGTCCGTCCAAAAAATAGGACGGGTCCTATTTTTTTGACTGACAGGAAACGCTGATCATGGACACGGATGACAAACGGTGCATTTTCCGAGTTTTCAACTGACCCATTGAAAGTCAATGGGTCCGCAGAAAATCACGAAAAACGGAACAACGGACACGGATGCACACAACGGTCATGTGCATGAGGCCTAAGTCTGGGAAATGTATGCATGGTTCTTGGAAAAAAAATAAAAGAATACCATTAATTTTCCCTCCTGGTTTCAGATGCATCAGCTGCACACTTTACTTTGTAATCTACTCAAACTGAAAAGCATTTTAGGTTAAGTGCTTTATTATCAATAGCCACTTTCCTCTCTGCCTCAGATAATTCCCGCACAGACCATTAAATCTCTGGGCGGCAGCGAGTGTCAAGAGTCTAAAACATTTTGTTTTCTGGGGAATTATCTCTTAATCAGTCTCACACCGACCAGCAAAGGCCACTTTCATGATGGAACTGGACGTAGCATGGTTAGCTGGATAGTTTACCCATAGTTGGCATTTTGCAGAACCTTGTACATCTGTTTTGTGGGTTCTGATAGGTTCCCCTACTCAAGAGGTAGCCGTCATACCTACCGTAAACCCTGACACCTCTGCTACATAAGACACCATTATTGTAAATGCCACTTGATGGGTAGGTGGGCTTTTTGCAGATTTTCCATTGGAGTCCATAAACGAGCCATTTTGTGGGTGCTGGCCTGTCACAGGATACTTTCCCGAGTAGTCGGATGTGCAGTGCTTGCTTCTTCTGGCCCCCAGTAATGGTTTACTCTGAAGGGGAACTCTGTTGGTCACAGGTTGAGATGACTGGAGTTACCCAGGATTAGAAAGAAGTCTCTGTGCCCCCTGTGTCTGGTCTATTAGCTCACTCGTGTTTATGTGAATAGGGGTTTGCTGTAATACCAGACACAGCCTTGAGGGGCGCTGTTTTAGAAAGCAGTAGACTTTTTTTTTTTTTTTTTTTTTTTTTCCTAATTCTGCATAACCCCTTTTACCGTACAATAAAAGCGTTTTCTCTCACCTCACGCGTTACAGCCCCTTCATATGTACCAAGCACTGTGTCTATGGTATTTGCTTGGTATTGCGGCTCACTTTCATGGGACTGAGCTGGGCAAAGGTCGTGTGACCGACGGACATGATTGGCGAGGCAGCACTGCTTGCCTGAGCAGCAACTGATTGTTAATGCTAAGCACTGGGTTGATATTTAGGTCCCAAAAAACCCTTGAAGATGAAAGGAGCCCCTACGCAAATCCATCTGATTGTAGCGCCCTGGACTTTCCTGCTCTTGTATGCCATGCACCCTCCTCAGTCCAATAGAACTGAATGAAGCACAGCACATAAATACAGATCTGTAATGGTATTAGAGCCGGCGTCCCATTGTACAAGCCTTAGTAATCCCGTTATTGCAGAACCACAATTCCCAGAACACACGGCTGCAAAATCCTGCACTAACAGCTGCACCGCATAGTACGCAGCGTCCAAAGCTTAGCTGACCTAATCCTGAGCACTCCGCATTCCCTGTCTGTCTGTCCTACTTTAATTCTCATTATATTTGCACATTGAAACCTAAATAATTTTCCTTTTCACGGAGCAGAATCTTAATGACTTTCTTTACCTGCACGGTTGTGTTTTTCCCTCAATGCTGCTTTTATTACTGTTCTTCTCCCCTCATTTTGTTTATTTTATGGGTTGGTCACTATTTTTCAGCCCAGAATATCTTGGGACTTGGGGCTCCCCCACTAGATTACCCTCACCTGGGATGCAGTACTCATTCTCGCCTCTTTCCTCTTCCTTCCCCCACCCTTTTGGTTAAGGATGATGAAGACTATTACTCGTCTACACAAAGCCATGATGTTGCTGGAATATTTCACGAGTAACTCCTGGGTGTGGAGTAATGAAAATACCAACATGCTAATGAACCAGCTCAGTCCGGACGACAAGAAGGTGAGGATCACACCTGTAGGACACTGGCTTCAGATCGGTTATGTAGGTGCTGCCTTATGGGTCCCCCCAGGCTCCCCACTCATTGCTATTCGCAGAAATCCCATAGCGGTATATGGAGAGTGTACAGCGCATGGACGGCTACACCTCCATTTGCTGCTGTGGGACCCACACCTGTCTGACATTGAAGGCACGTCCTAGCAATGTACCACCATTGTTGGGAATACCCCTTTTATTATAATGAGCAAAGTGTGGATCACCTCACCTAGTCCTGCTTGGGGCACAATCACTGAACCGTGTGACTGCTGTGTCCATTCTGTGGACTGCAAAAAGTGACTGCAATCACGGTTGTAGTTCGCAAAACAGGCACGGCCGTCGCACAGTTGTGTGAATGCGCCCTTAGGCGGAAAAATTCTCTGTGCACTGACAAACTGGGTAGTCCTTCAGTCCACAATGTCGGCTGCGAAAGCGGAAAGCATCTAGCGCATTGGAAATAAAATCCAAAAATGTAATTTTGGGTTTACAAAAATGTTTAAAATCCAAGTAAGCGCTGCTTCTCACTGCTGAGTAGGATGGTGAAGACATCTCATAGATCAGGCATTCTCAACCTGCGGCCCTCTAGCTGTTGCAAAACTACAACTCCCATCATTCCCGGACCGCCTACAGCTATCAGCCTACAGAAGGGCATAGTGGGAGTTGTAGTTTTACAACAGCTAGAGGGCTGCAGGTTGAGCATGCCTGCCATAGTCTATATTGAGACTGCCTTCACTGGAGCGCTCAGCAGTGAGAAAAAGCACCGCTCTGCGGAGTGTGTCAGACTGCTCCTTTATAGAGATCGGCGGGGAGTCTCTGATATTGAACCCCTGCTAAAGCCCACTGCAACATCAAGATGCTCCCTTCCCAGCAAGACTGCTTACCCTGCCTGACACCTGTGGGTAAGGATCGTGCGCCAATGCGGGAGCCTCCCCCTCCACATCTTGAAAGCGGTGTACCGGCAGCCCTCTCAAAGCGACCAATCACAAAGCCCCTTTCTAAAAGAAGCTTTGTTATTGGCTGTTCCAGGCCGCATCGCTGTGCGGTTCATAGTGTGCCCTGCGCTGATGAATCGCAGATAAAGTCTTATTGTTACACCTTAGTCTTTTTGCAGGGCACACATGCCATAGGTTCGCCACCACTGCCCTAGATGTTCACTGGGCATTTCAAATGCTTTTTCCACTGCAATAACTTGTTTTTCAGGCTAGATTTTTTTTTTTTTTTTTAAGAGTTGGTCTGAGGTGCAGGGTAAGTTTTGTTCCTGTGGCTGGTAGGTGTTCACATTGGCTTGTGTTTGCTTGCAGGTGTTTAACTTTGATGTTCGGCAGCTGCATTGGGCAGAATACATGGAGAACTATTGTATGGGAACTAAAAAGTATGTTCTCAATGAAGAAATGTCCGGCCTCCCTGCGGCCAGGAAGCACTTAAACAAGTAAGTTGTCAGCTACTCGCTTATCGCTTGGTGACTGTGGAGCTTCACAGGTGGGCAACCTTTTTAGGCCATAAAGACATTTTGCAAGATGTCTGATTTTTAGGAGGTTTATAGCTGTGAAGGGCACCTTAAATCTGGCAGTATTGTAGGCCAAAACTGTTACTTGGGGCACTGCTCGGGGGCATCTATAGAGTTTTGGGGGCCCCATAGTAAAGATTATTATGTTTGCCTCCATCTACTTTGCATAATCCATAGATTGGTTCACTGCACCCTTGTTTTTAGGATCTCTTGAGAACAGGAACCCAGGATAGGTTCTCACCACCTATTAATATGAAGCAGGGATGCTCAGCCTGTGGCCCTCCAGCTGTTGCAAAACTGCAACTCCCAGCATGCCGTAGTAGCTCTAGGCTATCCAGACATGCTGGGCGTTGTAGTTTGGCAACAGGTTGGTCATTATATAAGGGATATAGCCCACTATCTCGAGGGACCCCATAGCTTACCTTTGTGTTATATATGCTTTTGCAACCTCATTTCTATGAGTCCCCTAGCCATTCATCAGAGCCATGAGGGGCCTTCATATTAGAGATCCAGATTTGACTTGCAATGCTTCTATTGTGGCATATTTTATACCATCAATGTAGCTAATCCTTTTTTTTTTTTTTTTTTTTTTTTTTTTCTTTTTATTATTTTTTTTTTTTTACTAATCTGTTTTGATTTTTTGACTGTAGATTTTATTACATTTTTTATGCCTGACCCTCCTTTATCCTAACATCGCCCAAATTCAGGTCACCCCAGTAAACATTACATGGTTGGCCAGTCTTGCTAAAATCTTCTGGTTTGGCTGACGTTCTTTTCATGTGTATGGCCACTTTGAGCTGTTTGAAGGGCATCTGTCAGCAGTTTTGTACCTATGACACTGGCTGACCTGTTACATGTGCACTTGGCAGCTGAAGACATCTGTGTTGATCCCATGTTCATATGTGCCCGCATTGCTGAGAAAAATGATGATTTAATATATGCAAATGAGCCACTAGGAGTAATGGGGGCATTGCCCTTTTAGAGGCTGGCCTGGCCCTGTCAAAGTGCAGTGGTTGCAGAGAGAGCAGAGCCTCTAGGTGTAACTGCAACGCCCTGGTTGCTCATAGAGGCTCATTTGCAATATATGCGCTTTCATTGACAGGGCCAGGCAGTGAGAACCTCCATAATGCCTGGCTCAATCAAAATGAAGAGGGTGCAGCAGTTTCAAAGTGGGTATCGTAGTTGCAGAGAGAGCAGAGCCTCTAAGAGTAACGGCAACGCTCCTGTTGCTCATATAATTTGCATATGATAAAACCTAATTCTTCTCAGTAATGTGGGCACATATGAACATGGGACCAACACGGATGCCTTCAGCTGCCGAGTGCACGCGTAACAGGTCAGCCAGTGTCGTAGATGCAAAACTGCTGACAGATGCCCTTTTTAGTTTGACTACTTTTCCCCTTCAGAATAAGATTTTTCAGTGCATCTCCTTCTTGTTTCTTGAATCTCATTACCTTCCAGGTTAAGAAACATTCGCTATGGATTCAATACCATCCTCGTTGTCCTCATCTGGCGCGTCTTCATCGCAAGGTCACAAATGGCAAGAAACATCTGGTATTTTGTGGTTAGTCTGTGTTTCAAGTTTCTGTCTTACTTCCGAGCATCCAGCACCATGCGATACTGAAGACTCTGGACGCACAGTCGTGTTGGACATCTATGCACACAGCGGCAAACTGCACAGACTCTGTATAACCCGATCAGTGTACTATTCATGTCGTGTACAGCCATTCTAACTCCAGACAACATGATATCATTTTATTATTATTTTTTTTTTCTTTTCCAAGTGTACCTTAGTAACAAACTGCACATGTCAGATCAAGCCAGCATTAAGCAGAACGGTTTACCGAAATTTTACTATAATCCTAATCATTGATGGGTTTCCACCTATGCCATCTATACAGAATGCATCCCTAAAGTAATACACAGGTGTGTGCCGTGCCTGATGTTGAGCATCACGCACTGGACACCGATGGGTGCTATGGTCAAATGTCTGTACTAGGTGGGTCTACAGCCGAGATGTGCAACTGTAACTCCCAGCATAGCCTGGCCAGTGTCGAGAACGAGGACTGCTAAGCCCTTTTGACAAGTCTGTTTTAGTGAATACCTCTATACCACACAATACAACCATTTTGGAGCATCTCTTGGAATTCTGCATTGTGCTGCACCTCTGTGATTTTTCCTAGAAATGTCTATATAAATTTATACCTGGACGTTGTCATTTCCCCGCGTCCCTAGGTTGTGCCCTGACACTGTCGGCACTGATTGAACAGTTTTCAGAGCGTGTGGCGACAAGCCTTATTGGCGAGGGATAGTAACACCCAGTTGCCAATTTATTCATGTTTCCAGAAGGAATAATAGAGGAATGTTGCAATGCAAAGCTATAGTCTAGCTATTTTCCCAGATTTTCTGAAGAATACAAGTATTTAAAGGGGGTTTCCGGGGTTTTCATATTGAATATATTATTGAGATTGGTGAGGGTCTGACTTCCAGCACCCCCTGACGATCCGCTGAGGCACAGCTCGCCAAGCACAGTGCTATACATGGTCTAGTGGTCGTGCTTGGTTTTGCAGCCCAGACCCATTTACTTGAAAGGGACCGAGCTACACCTGGGCCAGGAATCGGTAACCTTCAATATGCTAGCTGTTGTGAAACTAGAATACCCAGCATGCACCCTTACTTGGCTGTTCCTACAACTCCCATAGAAGCAAAAGGAGGATTCTGGGAGTTGTAGAACAGCTATAGTGCCGGAGGTTCCCGATCCCTGGCCTGGGCCACCTGAGCGATGAACCGTCACAGCCTCGGCCCCTTCATACAGCTGATTGGCGGGGATGTCGGATGATCTCCATATTGATGATGTAACCTGAGGGTAGACCATCTATATGAAAATCTCTGAAAAACACTTTAATAAAGCAGACCTGGCAGGAGCACAGTAAGGTGCTGTTTGCCTAGGGAGTTGTAGCCTGCATGCTTTCAGGGTATACTGGGAGTTGTAGTGTCACAACATCTAGAAAGCCAAAGGTTGGCGACCATTAGTTTACAGGTTGCCCTAAGGCTCGTGTCTGTGTTACTTGGCTTCCTCTCACATCCTCTATCACTTTTCTACTAATTTTCTATATCCTGTTTTTTTTTCCCCCTCTTAGACTTTTTGCTATTGTAACTTTATCTATTTTTTTATTTTTTTCGCACATTTCCATGTCTTTACGACATCCCTTTCCTTTTTTTCGCACCTGAATTCTTTGCACTGCATCAATTTAACCAAGCAATTAAAACGGTTCTGGATATTTTGTAGTTTTATATACACAAGGAAATCTCTGAATTATGCTGTGTGATCTGTATTTGCTACATAAAGTGTGGTAACCACTGAACACTCACGTCACTGCTTGGTTGGAAGTTTTTCTTTTTGTAAGTGCTTGCATCATCACCTCCGCCTCATATGGGACTGAAATGGTCTTCCCTTCACTTGTGTTTTTGGATAAAGACCAGTTTGACATAATTCTGTCTTCATTGCCATACTTGTCATAGGGCTGCATGGCATTCCCTCCTCTACTCCCATATTTTCCTGTATAGTTTAAAACGGTTATCCCATAAATCCATTTTCATACAAAAAATCTTGAAGTGAATTAGTGTTATTAGCATATAAATACATAATATCATGTTTTTATTTTTCCCTCTTGGTGCTTCTGCTGCCGGGGTCAGACTCTGGGCTGAATCGGTCTCCTTCCCCCCTCTGGCAGCTGATGATATAAACCCTTCTGACTTCCCATGCAGAAGGAGTCTTCTTGGCTATGCTGCCATGTTGCTGCAGGGGCTCTTACTCCCAGCAGTCAGACCCCCAGAGATCTGACAATAATGGCCTATCCTGTGAATGTGAATAGCTGTTAAAGGGCATCTGTCAGCAGTTTTGTACCTATGACACTGGCTGATGTGCACTTGGCAGCTGAAGACATCTGTGTTAGTCCCATGTACATATGTGCCTGCATTACTGAGAAAAATTATATTTTAATATATGCAAATGAGCCTCTAGGAGCAACGGGGAGAGAAAGCACAGCCTCTAGGTGTAACTGCAACGCCCCTGTTGCTCCCAGTGGCTCATTTGCATATAACAAATAATAATTCTTCTCAGCACTTCGGACACATAGGAACATGGGACCAACACAGATGCCTTAAGCTGCCAAGAGCACATGTAACAGGTCAGCCATTGTCATAGGGACAAAACTGCTGACAGATGCCCTTTAAGTGCTGATCATGGGGAACCCCTTCATTTTTTTTTTTTTACAATCTATACAGTGATTGGTAATGATGGGACAGCCCCTTTAAACTCACATTATGGATTATTCAATGTTTAAAAATGCTCATAAATATGCAGAAACTGCCATCCAAACGTTTGGTTTGGCCTAAAGGGGGTGCTATGACATTAGAAAAACATCCCCCGGAATAGCATCACTCCAGTTCATGAGCATGTACTGGTCTGGTAGTTTAGTCCCATTAAACAAAATGGGAACGAAGTACCAAATCCACCCTAGATGAGAGCGGTTCTGTTTCTGGAAGAAAGAGGACATCTTTTTCTAATTTGCTACAACTTATATGGAAGGATGAAGTGGAGTGGCTGACTGCCTTCAACACAGCCAATTCTCCCTCCAACCATGGATGCCACTGAAAGTTTCAGGATCTGTTACCATTAAAGAGGTGTTCCTGTCTCATAAAGTGATGTCCTATGCCATGACGTCACGATTAGCGTTGCTCTGACTTTTGGGTGCACCATAGCTCTTGAAAAAAAGTTTTGCAGTGTGGAATCGGTCTTTTCCTGGACATTGGCGATCATGGCCACAGAATTTGCGACTCCGCTCATTGAAGTGATTGTGGGCAGCTGCAGTGGCCAGGAGTGCAAAATGTGCAGGGAAGGCCTATTCATTCTCCAGATCAGTAGTGGGCCCCATGGTCATAAACTGATGGCATATCGCTAGCATTTAATGACTTTGGGTGGCACAGGACCAAAGTAGTGCCCTCACAGCTCATATTTTGGTCCCTCTTGGATATGCTCTGCAAGGTAGGCCCATATCCGTCTTTATAGCGCCCTGCCATATACCCAGTAATGATAGAAGATGTCTACAGGGACCAACTGGTTGCTTTACTTCAGCCATAAGGCCAAAAATCTGTATAACCAATTCCATTGACTTGTTGCCTTCTCAACATTATCACTAGGTGCTTTTTGCTGAACTGAATGTGTACAGTATGTTATTTTGGAGGGGGTCCTCTGGTTCCCTGACCAGTTGAGGGTTAACTGCAAAAGTGAGATTGACATGCATTGTTAGAAAATTACGGCATCTGTGGCTGAAAATGTAAGTTTGTCGCTTGTCCAAGATTAGAAAAACAGGGATGCTTTCTTCCAAAAACAGCTCCCCTCCTGTCCACAGGTAGTGTGTGGCATTGCAGCTCATTCCCATTCATTTCAGTGGCGCTGCAATACTAGGCACAGCCCATAAACAGGTTGGAAGAACGCAGCCATGTTTAGACTTTTATACAACCCCCTTAAGGCAGTTGTCCGGGTAGGTGAAATAGATCTGCTTATTTTTCCTACTCTAGAAACGGCCCCACTTGTGCCCATAGGCTATGTCTGGTGTTTCAGGTCATCTAAATTCAAGTGAATGGGATTTAGGGTCTTCTGTTACACAGGGCGACTTATCAGCAGGGAGCCAGCCGGTCCTGATAATTGCCTGATCGTCAGAGCAGGCGAGAGCTGCATTTACATGGTATAGACTTATCGGTCATTGTTTCTGCTTACAATCTGCTGCCTAGATACAATGATATTTGAGGTTTGCTCATTCGTTGGGTGATTGCCGTTACATTTAGGGCTCATGCACATGGCTATGTGTCTGCTACATCTTCCGGACCAGTGGTTACTCACCTGACCCAAACTCGTAGTGCTTTCTGATGCAGTGCTTTCCTATCTGACGGGGAGTCTGTTTTACTGTACTCACATAATTGTCTGAGTACAGTACAATAGACCTGCATCAGATAGGAACTCACTGCTTCCTAAGGCAATATGATACAGTGAGTTCAGCTCAGATGTGCTGCCTTCAGTCCTGGAGATGCAGCCCACACACAGGCCGTGTTTCCTGAGGTGCACACAGTTGTGTACATGAGCCTTTAAAAGGGGCAATTACAGGAATACAAATGCTGATCCCTAATTGACCCAATCAATGATCAGTCCGTGTAAAAGGACCTACTGTACGGTACTCACATAATGCTGTGAGGAGCAGCGTTCCGTTTCATGGAGCGTGTTTTCCCGTTTCCTACATTGACCTATCCCCAGCAGAGGTCATCAATATCAGATTGGCGGGGGTCTGACTTCCGGCACCAGTGCTGATCAGCTGTTTTGAAGAGAAAGCAGCGCTCACAAGAGTTGATCGGCAGGGGTGCCTGGAGTCAGACCCCTGCCGATCCTGAGGATAGGTCCTCAATGTAGGAAACTGAAAAACCCCTTTTAAGGCTAATTTTGCACCAGGAAAACACTCTACATTTCCCAGACCGAACGCTGCTCCTCTGACGGGAACTCGCAGCATAAGAATGACCTAGGATACTGTAATTTCCCACCTGACCACTTGTCTACTGTACTGGCAACTTGGTGAGAACCATAAGTAGGCCTGTGGTCCGGCATGAACTTGCATACATGAGTTTGGGTTAGAGGAGCAGCGTTCGGTCCAGGAAATGCCGCCACGGAGCGTGCTTCCTTGATCTAATACGGTCATGTGAAATTTGCCTTAGCTGCTCCTTTGGCTGCTATAGGGCGGATGGAGAATGTAGCAGAGCTGTAACGTGTGAACCCACAGTTTTAATTATCATATGATCATGCCATCCCTGAATAAGAAAGCCACTTACTGTGTGTGTAACGTGAAGTGCCCCCGACACGTGGTTTGTCAGTCCAATCACGTGGTGCGGAACCCTTTTACCTTAATTGATGTTCTTACACGACCCACAGAAGGCTGCTGTCGCCAGGAGTCCTCCAGAAGTCATGAACTGTGCTTACATGTTGTGCAATGCTAATCCACGAGGCTCCTTTTCTGTAGGTGTGGGTTAAATTTGGAAACTGTTGTGTCAAAGCTCAGTGGGTTTCAGTAATCCATGAAATGTCATTGCTCTTCTCCTTTTTTCAGAATTGTATAGCATTTCATTCATTCTTCTTGAGCTGCCACGGTCCAGGACCACACTCGGGTGTGAGACGGTGGACGGCTACAAAAAAAAAATAATGAAATAAATGATGACTTTTTGTGACATCTTTGCCTTTTTTTTCTCTGTGCTTCCTGAGTGTTGATTGTAGGGTGCAGTCGGAGTAGTTCTTTATTGCCATTTAGCAAGCCTCCTCTGCCAGTGACGTCATTACTCCGAAGATCCTGCCCCACAAGAATGTCCGATAGGAGTAGAGCACATCCAGGGAAAGGGGCTGTAATGTGTTTGTTTTTTTGTTTTTTTTTTATTTTATTTTTTTGTTTGTTTTTTCTTATTTCTACCTGCATGCAATATGAGGATTACCCCTTGCTAGGCAGGTGATGTGACTGTTACCCTGCCATCTTTCTCCCTGTCCCAATCATTCTGTCTTTGCTGTAATGGAGTAATGCCTCCACAAGCAGACACCGTGCTTTGCTTGTACACAGCAGCCAAACTAAACAAAACAGTGGTACAGTGCAAAGCATGGGGAAAAGCAGTATCCCAAGCCCCTAGGAATGAAGAATGCCTTATACAAATCACAGCGTCCAATCTGAATACAACAAATGGCACAGAAGCATCACCTCTAGGTATTGATTTGCAAAGACTTGGAGCTGCTTTAAATATTTTAGGAAAAACATAGCGGTTCCCCCTCCTCCCCCCAAAAAATAAAACTGCGCCACATCGGTCCGCTGCTTGTGTGTGGTATTACAGCTCGCTCAACACTAGTTGGTGTACTGAGGTTTGAAATATGCCGGGAAGTAAGCGATGTGTAACCATTTCCACACATAGGCCACGTTCAGATGACTATAATGCGGCCACAAAGTTTTGCGACTTCTTGAATGCAGAACACTGACTTGATAAACGTGTCCCAAATAACCGAACTGAAGAGTATTGAGTAAAATGGCCTCCGTATCTCTCGCAGACGTACCTTTAACCTTCTTTATCCATGTAAATATTTCATTTGGAAAGAGAAACCTATAGCGTTTCACTTTTGACCCTCATTTAACTAAAGAGCATTCCTATGCAATTTTAATGGCAGGGAACAGCACTTAAGCTAAAGCAGTCATAAAATCCAGAGCGGGCAGGGTAGACATTAAAGCGGTGACTGTAAATGGGAAGGTGTTGAAATGCTCAGTCTTTTCTGTTCTCTCTTCTTTTGGGGGGGAAAAAAAATGGCTCCACCAATATAGATGTAACTGTGTAAGGCCTGTTTCATGCTTGCGTTGTGGCTTTCCGATGTTGAGATCCGGCAGAGGATCTCAAAACTGGAATTAAACAGATCCATTCCATTTAATACATCCGGATGCATCCGTTTCGGCCCGATCTGGTTGTATTAAATCTAAACTGAACAAACCATTGTAAGTCAATAGGCGCCAGATCTGGGGGTTTTTTTTGCTAACCCCAAAAAATATGGATCTGGCACCATTGACTTACATTGATTTTAATACCGGATCTGGTTTGTCCTATTTTGCAGACCGGACACAAAAATCACACCTTGCGCTGGTTTTGTGCCTGGTCAAAAAATGCAACAAGCATCCTGATCAGTTTTGTCCCCATTGCCAATGAATGGGGACAAAATTGATCTGTTTTGGCCCGGTTTTGAGATCCTCTGCCACATCTCAAAACTGGAACGCAAGTGTGAAAGAGGCCTAACCTTATATTGTCAAATCCCTTTAGTCTGCCATCCACCAATACAGATTTTGGCGTCTGCACAGGATGTAGAATCTTACTAAACCAGGACAACAAGGCTTAAAAGGGTTGGCCCAAGATTGAAACTGGGTAGATGGTGTCTGATCGGTGGGCCCCTGTGTAGCAGCAAAGGGTGCACGTATGATATATCTGTAGCATTGTAACCTAAAAGGTAGGTACAAATGACATTACGTAAAGATGGATGGCCCAATAAAGTTATGGATGTGGTGACCTGAGGCCATTGTATGTCTAATACATCTCAATGTTTCCTTCCCATTGATGTGTAGGTGAATAATGTACAGTATATGTGGCGCCAAGGACAAATCACACTCACCGTATACTGTCGTGGCCAAATGTTTTGAGACTGATGCAAATTTTGGTTTTTGCTTGTGATTTTAGATCTGTCAGGTGCTTCTATGGTACAATTATAAGCATTTCATAAGTTGTCTTAACTGTTCTTGACAAATCCATCAGGTTTATGTAAAGATGCAATATTTCCCGTGTTGACCCTTCTTTTTCAAGACTTCTTCAGTTCGACCTGGCCTGCTAGATGACCGTTTCTGGGCCAAAATCCTGACTGATGACAGCCCATTCCTGCCTAATCAGTGCTTGGAGTTCATCACACTAGAAGTCCATGGACCCAAAATTTTAATGTTTTTTTCACCAAACCACTTGCACAAATTTCGCCTGGATAGTTGGGAATTGCTCTTGGCTGAGTTTCACATCCCATTCTTTAATGATGGCAGTTTTCACAGATAAAATTGTGAGAGATCCCACGCCCCTAGATGATATTTTTCCTGATGTCCCAATAGGCTGAATTGGGCTTCATCAGAGAAAATAATTTTACCCCGATCCTTCCTGCAGAATGTCGGTCTGTCCTTGATGTTTTTCTTGGAGAGGAGTGGCTTCTTTGCTGCCCCTCTTGACACTAGGTCATCCGCCAAAACCCTTTGCCTGCCATCCCTATACAAACTCTGTACTGGTGGTGGCCTAATCCCGTCATTGAATTCTCATGAGACAGTCTTGGCATTTGATTTACATTTTTTGGGCCCCCTGGAGCCTTCTTCACAGCAACTAAACCTCTCTCCTTGAAGTTCTTGATGATCCAATAAATGGTCAATTTAGGTGCAATCTTTTAAGCGGCAATGTTCTTTCCTGTGAAGCCCTTTTTATGCAAAGCAGTAAAGACTGCAAGTTTCCTTGGTTAACAGAAGAAGACAATTAAGTCAAGCACCTCCCTCCCATCATTTTCAAACAACCAATCTGCTCTTCCAATTCAATGAGCACTTTCTCCTGAGCTAAGGAGAAGATCACCGACATGATGTTAGCAGGACCGAAATGGGAGTTTTGTGAATAAATAGAGTTTTCCTAGCCAGGAATGACTGCAAGTAAATGCAATTCATCTGATCACTCTTCATAAAAATAAAGAGTTAATGCAAATTACCATCATTAAACCTAAAGCGGCAAACTTTGCGAAAACAGAAATGTATGTCGGTCTCAAAACTTTTGGCAATGATTGTGCAAAGATGAGCGTCCTTATGTTTGGCCACAGATCTCCTGGCAGAAGCATTTTGTGGTTTTTGTGAGGGAAGTGCATATTATGGCGGCACTCTGGATCTCACAGTGAGGACACTGCCACACGGGGCGAATACCCTGCAGCTGCAGAACGATGTGCAGAAAATCTGCAGCGTGATACAGTAGCAGCATTTTACACTTAACAAAGTCCTGATAAAAATCTGTGGCAAATCTGCCGCGATTCCGCAAGGAAAAGAATTGCAGCTGCGAAATTCCAGGAAATGCAGTACATTCCGTAGAGTTCGTTGCAGAAAATTCAACGACTGAAAAACGGTTTCAAGTGCTCTGAAGGCAGCACAAACGGATTTCTGCACGACCCATTCAGACGAATGGCAGTGAGATTGGGATTTGGCCTCAGAAAACGCATGGGTTAGGTCAGGCATGGGCAAACTGCTGCTCCCCAGCTGTTGTAAAACTACAACTCCCAGTCTGCCTACAGCAGTGCACGATGGGATTTGTAGTTTTACAACAGCTGGAGAGCCGCAGTTTGCCCATCCCAGGGTTAGGCGATAAATATGATCACCGGGACCTCCGCTGATCACCAGAACAGGGGATCGCAGAATACCCCTTGCACATGGATTGCGGGCGCATGCGTTAGCACCACTCCATCCACTTCTATGGGACTGGCTTAAATATACGAGGGCTGTACGCCGCAGTCCTATAGGCAGTGTATAGGCTATGGGTCATGCATCAGCCCTACTGGCCCAAATATACGAGAGCTGTACGCCGCAGTGTATAGAGTATGGGTCATGCATCAGCCCTACTGGCCCAAATATACGAGGGCTGTACGCTTCAGTCCTATAGGCAGTGTATAGAGTATGGGTCATGCATCAGCCCTACTGACCCAAATATACAAGGGCTGTACGCCGCAGTCCTATAGGCAGTGTATAGAGTATGGGTCATGCATCAGCCCTACTGACCCAAAATTACAAGGGCTGTACGCCGCAGTCCTATAGGCAGTGTATAGAGTATGGGTCATCCATCAGCCCTACTGACCCAAAATTACAAGGGCTGTACACCGCAGTCCTATAGGCAGTGTATAGAGTATGGGTCATGCATCAGCCCTACTGGCCCAAATATACGAGGGCTGTACGCCGCAGTCCTATAGGCAGTGTATAGAGTATGGGTCATGCATCAGCCCTACTGACCCAAATATACAAGGGCTGTACGCCGCAGTCCTATAGGCAGTGTATAGAGTATGGGTCATGCATCAGCCCTACTGACCCAAATATACAAGGGCTGTACGCCGCAGTCCTATAGGCAGTGTATAGAGTATGGGTCATCCATCAGCCCTACTGACCCAAAATTACAAGGGCTGTACGCCGCAGTCCTATAGGCAGTGTATAGAGTATGGGTCATCCATCAGCCCTACTGACCCAAAATTACAAGGGCTGTACGCCGCAGTTCTATAGGCAGTGTATAGAGTATGGGTCATGCATCAGCCCTACTGACCCAAAATTACAAGGGCTGTACGCCGCAGTCCTATAGGCAGTGTATAGAGTATGGGTCATGCATCAGCCCTACTGGCCCATTCACACAGTGAGCAGACCCCAGTATTCACCTTGCACACCTGCCAACTGCAGTAATACACCCCTGCCCTGTTGCAGACCCTTAGGCTTGATTTAGTAGAGTATATTGTACCCGTTATTTCTTTGGCATTGAACTAAGGGCTCATGCAGATAGCTGGGCACTGGCCGTTTTTGCACTGCATCACGGATGCAGACCCATTCACTGGAAGGTGCGCCGAGGAACGGTGGCCTGGCAACGGCCGTGTGCATGAGCCCCAAGCATTAGTTTACTCCAGTCGTCAAGCGGCTCGTTCATACACTTCATGAATGATCCCTGAAGAAATTCAGCGATCGAGCTAAATCACCGCCCTCACAATGCACCGAATACAGCAGAGAGCGCCATCCGCACCTCCCTAAATACCGCAGCCCACTCCTTGCCTTCATGCTGCGCACAGGGAAGGACTGTCCTCTGCTCTGTGCGTTCCGATGAGGCCTCATTCAAAAGCTCATTGTTCCTCATCTTTTCGCTGACGATATGCAAGTTATTTTCCCGGACACACTTCTGAAAGTTCATTATGAATGCTGTAAATGTTGCGGGGTTTGAGGCGCCGATGGCTGAGAAGGTCACCGGGAACATCTGCTTACTGAGGCTGTCGTCACCTGTCGAGGGCGTTTGGCCGCCTCG